>NW_027186296.1:80539555-80615095 GCF_028583685.1 Petaurus breviceps papuanus
GGTTAACAGCTCACATTTATTTAGCACTTGAAGATTTACAGTGTACTTATCTTGCAACAATGCCGTCAAGTAGATAATGCAGGTATTGTAATTGGTACTTTACAGATGAGGAACCTGAGACTTGTAGGTTCAGTGAGTTGCCGACGTTCACACAGCTAGCAAGTATCATAGGCAAGATTTAAACCCATCTCCAGGCTCCAAGTCTATCACTTTCTACTGCATCATATTGCTGCTCTTTCAGTTATTGGTGGGGTATTTTATACACATACATATGTAGCAATATGCATAAAGTACATGTAGCACAAGCATACACATGTGTGATGCGTAGATATGGGTATGATAGATAGCCTGGCACACTGGATAGAGAATTGGCTTTGGAAACAGGAACACCTGGTTCAAGTCTCATCTCTGACACCTCTAGCTGTGTGACCCTGGGCAAGTTACTTAACTTTGTTTGTCTCAGTTCCCTCATCTGTAAAAAGAGCTGCAGAAGGAAATGGCAAACCATTCCAGTGTCTTTGCCAAGAAAACCCCAAAATGGTGTCACGAAGTGTCAGACACAATGGAAAATAATAGCAAACAACAAAAATCGCTTCCTTTTTTTCAGACAGTTACTTGTTTTAAGCTTCAGACTAGGCCCCTACATGTTAGCACCTTAATCTGACTCTCCAGCCAGAGCACCTGTCTTTACCTGACATTCATTTAAATGCTGTTCTCACAAATTTTGGCTGATTTCCTTCAAAACCGCAATCTTTTTATTGTGAAGAGTCTTAGCTTCATTCTCTCCATGCATGGGAGTATATCTGTTTCTTAGGGCTGTCAAAGGCTTGTGGTGGAAAGCTGGGAAGATATCCTGCCTCTGGTTGTGTGACACATCTTTATGTTGTGGCCCACGACAGATCATGCAGAAGAAGCCCTGAATTTGGAATCAAGAGATCAGATAGATACCTCCATTTCATTCATCCAACACTTTTCTTCTCCAGGGTAGATGATCCTCATTTTATTCATCCAAGTTCCCATGTTGTCAGATACTAGCTACATGACTGAACAAGTTCCAGAATCACCAATTCTCAAAGTTTAAATTGATTGTCTAGATCAGGGTTTTTTTCATCTGGGGTTCATGAGTTTAATTTTTTTTTGGTAACTGTTTGAATATGTTTCCTTTTTAAAATTTTCAGCATTCACTTTTATAAGATTTTGAGCTCCATTTTTCTTCCTCCCTCCTTTCCTGCTCCCCTTCCCCAAGTATGTTTCCTTTTTAATTCTATGTATTTTATTTCGTGTATTGAAATTATTCTGAGAGCCTCCATCCATCCCATAGGCTTCACCAGGCTGTCAGAGGGATCCATGACACTAAAACATATTGAGAATATCTGATCTAGACTGCTCCACACTTGAATGAGACTCCTCTGTGTAGCATGCCTGGCAAATGGTCAGTCTAGGCTTTGCTTTAAGACAATGAGTGGGGGGAATTCACACTCTTCCAAATAACCTTTCCACTTGTGTAGGGTTCTTCTTGTCAGGAAGATTTCCTTATGTTTAGCTTAAATCTGGGCCAGAAGATATGATTTCAAATATTGGCTCTGCCTCTTAGCCCTTTGTGACCTCAGGTAAGTCAGCTCATTTCTCTGGGCCTTGTTTTCCCATATGTAATATGAAATAATTAAAATAGGTGATCTTTAGGGTACCTTTGAACTCCAAATTTGTAGTCCTCTATCCTCTCTGTCGCCTCTGCCCTTTGATCATGGTTCTTCTGCTTTTTGGAACTAAACAGAATAAATCTTATTCTTTTCTCATAAAATATACCTTAAACTTTCAAAGAACCCTGACATATATAACCTCCAAGGCTTTTCTCCCTATCCGTAGTCCTGTTCTTTTTATCATAACATCTAGTTCCTCCTAGTGTGTGAGAATTAGGTCTAGAATAAGAAATTCTTCTCATTCATCCCTTTAGTTTTTGAAGTATTAAATCATCCCTAAATTGAATCAAGAACATATTAGGTGTTCATCTGCCTTGCAGATTTGGAGGGAGAGAGAGAGAGAGAGAGAGAGAGAGAGAGAGAGAGAGAGAGAGCACACCAACACCAGTGCCAACGCCAGTAAATATCTGGATAATAGAACTTTCCCTTTCCCTACCCCTACTGTCATATCTCTGTCATGTTTGCAACATAGAGTGTTGCTCAATTTCCTCAACTACTTACACATTCATATTAGTTCTGTCACTGCTAATCTTCACCATATTCCCCCCTCCTCTGGTTCTTAGATTTCTTTACATATTTTCATTCTGAAATACAATTCATTTTAATAAATCATTTTAAAGCACTTACTGCCCATGTGATTAACTGGAATGTACTGACTGCTTTGAGGGTAAGTAGTCCAGTTTAATGGAATTAGAGTCGAATGAAAGTTTCTAAGATGTCCTGGTGGAAACAGCCTGGCATAATGAAGAGAACCCTAGATTTGGAGTCAGAAGACCTGAATTCAAATATTAGCTCTTATACATAATTCTTGGGTGACCTTGGGAAAATCACTTCATTTCCCTGGGCCTTAGTTTCCTCATCTTCAAAATAAGGTAGTTGAGGTCCTCTCCAGCTTTAAATAGTGTGGAGTGTTCCTCAGATTCAACACAAATTTATTCAGCAGTGTTTGTTTGCAAGGTGCTGGACTGGGAGCTGGGAAGACCAAATTTAATAAGACCTTTTCTTTTTTGTCCCAAGTGTTTATAATCTTGTAGAGAAACATTGAAAAGGATAGAAATAACCATAATAAAAAAGGAGGACATGAAAATGCAAAGAAGGACTTGTATAAAGAAGAAATCTGAGGAGAGACAGAGAAATTAGAGAAGGCTTTCAAGGAGAAATTGGTATCTAGCTTAGGTCTCAAAAGATATCTATTCCAGATGGTGTGACCAGGGGCCCATAGGTAGAGATAAAAAGAAACCTAGACCAAATTCTTGACCATCTTCGTTAAAATCATGACATTTAAGAAAACAATGTCTTCTTTAGTATTTAGAAGTACACTGTTATAAGATTGGTGTCCGGGGGCAAGGATATCATTTATATTCTAACTTTTCTTAAATCATAGTGGGGAATTCATTATACATTCATTATTCTTTATGAGCTTAAGTTTTACCCTCTCCAAGAAGCCTTCCCATCCTAGTTGAAATCTCAGTGAACTCCCTTCTTTCAATTCCCATGACACATGTAGTTTCTACCAAGAAGAATTAAATCCAATAATCTTCATCAGCAGTTGTTTCATATAATACATTTTTGTTTCCCCTGTTGCACTTAGTGCTACCAGGGCTGGGCATGTGGAATATACCTTATACTTGAGAGTGACTTTTACAAGGAGGACAGGATTCGACCTGCAGCATAAATAAATTCATAATAGCATAAGACAGTTTGTAATGGGGTCCTGCTCTATGACAGATGCTCCAGATATGTTCAGTCTGTTGGATCTCATCCTTCATTAAATGCCTTGTGTGTAGTATGCAATTAATGAAAGTTGTGTCAGTTCTGAGGTCTTAGGATTTCAGGTCTGATTCTTTGGGCAGTGATAGATGATGGAATATTTATAGCATTGCTCAGAAGAAGACTGTTTGAACAAGATGTTGCTTTTCTCTGCATATCTTGCATAGATTAATCAGGTTACAGGCTTTGGTTTCTAGCATAGGACTGTCAGGACATTTTAAAGGCTTATTACATTCCTAATATTCTTATATTCTTGGGAGATCATCAAAAATGGGCAGGGGACTGGTGAGCTACCAGCAAACTGCTTCTTAGAGCAGTTTCGTGAGGAGAGGGGAGATTGCCAATGTGTTGACCAGAAGAAACTCTATCGAACTTTCAGGCAGAGTGTTAGGGGCTGAGATATTATTGTTTTTTTAAAATATTGCCATCTACCTGGAAACCAGAAATTATTGAACCCTGCACTTTGGGGCTCTTTACTCAGATTTGGCTTAATGGTTGAAGGAGAAGGTACAGAAAGAAAGACATTTCCAGAATAGAAGCCCAATTAATGCTGGGTGTTCTCCATAGAAATGATGCTTCAAAGAGAGGCCTGTCAGGAACACGACTATTTCTTCTTTCCCTTTCCCCTCCAAAGGAGGCCATTCTGGGTGAACTTTGATTCATACCAGATCTTGGTAGTTTAGGTTTGATAAGTGAACAAAATGAGACGCACGTAAGGCATTCAACAGTTGACGAAAGGAGATTTATTTGGCCGCAGCAGAAGGATATTCCTAAGGAGAGGAATGGAGGACACCTCAGGTTGATTCAGCTGAACAAACCTCCTTTGCCTGCATTATCTGCCATGATCAGACTAGTCAAATCTCTGAAACTTCACGTTCCCATGCCCCTTTGTACTCAGATGATGAGGAAATAACGTTAATACTCAGAATCCTTAATCCTCTGAGCCATCCAAGTCTTGAGGAATGTCTCAATGCTGGTTAAGGGAAAACTAGTTTCACTTGCATTTAGGGAGGGGCTGAGATATTGCTTCTGCCACAGAGACCAGTGAGCTGAATGTCATTCAGCTTAACATGCAAGGCAGCCTGTTCAGTGAAGTGTCCAGTGACTCTGAGATGAGATGACCTGGGTTTGAATCCTATCTCTTCTGCTTACTACCTATGTGACCTTGGTTAAGGCAGTTAACCTCCCAGGGCCTCAGTGTTCTCTTTTGTAAAATTAAGAGCTTAGAGTAGATGTTCTCTGAGGTCACTTTCAACTTTATGCCTGTGTTTTTATGAGAGTTAGAAAGGTACTGACTTATACCTCAAAATTGCCTATATCTCAGTGTAGGTAGGATTGGAATGCTGGGATGGATTGGTTGGAGACAGAGTTGTTGGGTCGTGAAGGTAGGTTCTCTGCCTTCAGTATAATTCATATCACTGTTCTGATTGCCTCTGTATTAATATTGGCACATTGTGGCCCATGTAGGCATTTTAAAAAGGACAAGGAGAAAGTGGAGTACAGAGATCAAAACAGACAAGCAAAAAAAAAGATCAAACAGATAGAAATTATAACCAACTGAGAAAGGCTGATAGCATTAAAAGGTTTTGCTATCAGAGAAAGAGAAAGCCTGGTTGGTAGTCATGTTCTCCTTAGATGACCCGAGCATTTTCACACACATTGCCTCATTTGATCCTCAAAGCAACTCTATGAAGTAGACAAATGAAGTTATTATTAGTTCCATTTTATAATAACTAATAATATAATAAGTAGCTTTTATATAGCACTTTTTAAGTTTTAAAAGTGCTTTAAATAACTTCTCTAATTTGAGTTTCCTGACAATAGTGTGTGAGCTAGGAATTAACAATATCATTATCATTCTCTTCCTTTTACAGAGGAAGAAATGGAAACTCAGAGGAGTGAATTGGCTCCCCAAAGGTCCAACAGTGAACACAATTTAGAAGCATGATTCAAACCTAGATTTTTTTGGGATCAAAATCTCAGTATTCTTAAGCACTGCACTGAGGTAAAATGCCTTGTCCAGAGTCTTGTGGGAAGTTAGTAGCAGAACTCTGACTCAAACTCAGGTCATCTGGCTCTGTCTGGTATCCTTTCCATGGCACTGGAATAGCCTCTTCTCTGACTTAATTACTGATGTGAAAGGTTTTAGAGGGTGCTCATGGGAAGATTTTTTTTTTAATTTATGGAGGAGCAAACAAAGGAGAATGGGCAATTTAAAGCTAGATAGATTTTTTTGGTTAGGCAAAGGAATTTTGTGATGAAGAAGGACATATGGGAGTGGGTGACATCATCTTTTAATTAAAGCGTATCAAAGTGACACCACCTCTAGGAGACGAGGACAATTTGGAGTTTTATTTACGACTTCTGTATGTTTACTTGGGGAGGGCATAGGAAGCCAGATCACTAAACTGATGCATTGACTCCACTTCTACTTTAGCAATCCATGAAAGAAACTAATTGGATTCATTCTTTATCAACTCTGATGTGTCTATATGTTCTTTGCCAAGTCCATTGGGAGCCTTTTAATGTGGGTGCAGAAAGACACAGGGGTTCATGAGTGTCTCTTGTAAAGAGAAGAAATTAGCATCTCTACTCCAAGGAACCTATTCCATCCTTATTACTGCCTCCTGATCCTCAGTTAATGCTGATTCAAAGGTCCCTTTTAGCACAGTGCAATGAGTTACACGAGTAAATCCTATAAATGCCAAAATTGACCCATCAACATTAAAGACCTTTTAAAAGTGGATCATTTTCTCTTACTCTGCCATCAAATGCAGCACTAATGAGAGGTGGTATTCATCTCTTTTTACAATCCTTAGCTTATATCCACTCATTAACACATAGGCGCTTAACTCCATATGCTTCTTAAAAACATATGCCCCCAAACCTTTCCTTACATTTTTTTATGTAGAATCTTTTTTTTAATTGTGGAAAGAAATTGGTCCAACATCCCCAAGCACTCTACTTCCTCTGTTTTCTATGGATTCTGTTTAGATTTCTAGCCTCTATCAAAAAGGCAGATACAACTGGGCCCCTAGTCTGAGAATTGAATCCCATTTGCTGAGCAAATGGACCCAGATGGTAGAGTTATTTCCTACATCATTTAAGTGAGAAAAATGAAACACTCAATTATAGTCATGCTACCTTTACAGTATGCTGCCAGCAAAATGGGGCTGGCATAGAAGTGATGTTGAAATTTTGTTGTGAAATAATATGGGCAGTAATGGTAATAATATTGATAGATAAGATTCATATGACCCTCTCTATCAGTTCTCACAACAGTCTGTGAGGGAGGCAAGGAAATTGAGTTTCAGGGATTTAGACTGAATTGCCAACATAGCTAGTTACTCTAAAGGTCAGGGTTTAAATATATGTTTCCTGACTCTTCTACCTATGAGAATCCTATGATGGCTTACTATCAAGGTTTTCTGACTGCTGACATAGGCATACCTAAAAGAATAGGGAATGGCCCAGATGATTTGGTTAAGGGTGTGTCGTTATTGACCTTGTGACCCAGAATTATCATGGACCAAGCCTTTGGAATATTCTTGAAGCCCAAGGTATTGAGAAACTACTGCCCAATGAATAAGCCTTACCCCAGGGTTACAAAAAAAACAGGATAATATCTGAGCCAGTAAATAGGGAAAATGCACAGGTAGCAAGAGTCCCTAGAACTGCACTGCTCTGCCATATTGAAGTTTCACCTATCTTTTCCTTGTTTTCCCTCCAAAACAAATTAGCCAATCATAATTGGTCAGCTTAATACCAGCTTGGAAGATGGGGCTTTGTGCCTTGTTGTCTATTGTCTATTTGTAGCCTTCTAGTGGTAGAGAGGGGGATGATCCTATTAGAAGTCTGGCAGTGGCTGTAGCCTTCCCAACCTATAGATCAATTTGTCCTGTCCCCTGGAAGATGATAAGAATGCCAGGACTTTCTATTGCTATAGTACGTGGTGGCTGTTGAAACTTCATTGAGGTTGAAGGCATATAACCTTTCCTCCTTATATGCAATAGGTGTATTTTTCTGAAAAACTTCGCATAAATCAGATTTTTATAAATCAAATTGTACATTAAGGATGGTAGGGGTGAAGTCACAGTTGGACTGTTGTATTGTCGTAATTAATCAGGTTACAGGCTTTGGTTTCTAGCATAGGACTGTCAGGACATTTTAAAGGCTTATTACATCCCTAAGAAAGGAAGTCTTAAGTTTTTTTTTTTAGTTTGTACAATGCTTTTCTTTATTAGCTCATACTCTTTTTTTTTTCATTTTTCAAATGCTTTATTAACTTCTGACTTACATAATTCATTTCTGCCAGATTTTGAGTTACAAATTTTCTCCCTGTTTTTCCCCTACCCACCGCCCCAAAATGCAGTCCCATAGGATATCCCCTCCTCTAATCTGCTCTCTCCCATATCTTCTCCCATACCTGCTTTGACTTTTTCAGTAGGGCATGATGGATCTCTCTGCCCCAGTGCCTGTATATCTTATTTCCCAATTACATTAAAATAGTATTAATAATAATATATATTTTAAACATTTGATTTTAAAACTTTGAATTCCATATTCATTCCCTTCCTCCCTTGTCACCCACCCTTACTGGGAAGATAAGCAGTTCAGTATAGTTTGTACATGTGTAGCTAATGCAAAACATTAACATAGTAGATATATTGTAAAAGACTGACCATGTTTCCTTCCCTCCTATCCCAACGCCCACTTGTTCTATTCTCTACCATGATCCCGTTCCTTTTCAAAAGTGGGTACTTCCAACTTCCCTCCCCCCAGCCTGTCCTCCCTTCCATCATCCCCCCCTTTCATCCCCTTTCCCCCTATTCTCCTATATTCCAGAGGTCCAGAGGGTGAGATACCCATTTAGTGTGTATTTCATTCCCTCCCTGAGCCAAATTCAATGAGAATAAGGTTGACCCATTCCCTTTTGCCTTCCTATTCTTACCCTCCATTGTAACCATTTTCCTTTGCCTCTTGTATATGAGATAGTTTACCCCATTCTGTCTCTCCCCATCTGCTCTCATTATGTTCCTCTCTCACCTCTTAATTGCACCTTTTAAGTATCATCCCTTCCTTTAAATTGGTCCTGTGCCCTCTATCTATGTATACCTATAAACATATATACACACATTCACATATGTATTCATATGCCTGTATACTCTCCGATATAGACATGTGTATATATATTCCCTTCAACTATTTTCATACTGAAAAAAGTTTCATCAGTTACAATTATCCTTTTTCCATGTAGGGATGTTAATAGTTCAACTTTGATAAGTTCCTTATGATTTCTTTTCCCTGTTTACCTTCTCATGCTTCTCTTGCTTCTTGTATCTGAATGTCAAATTTTCTGTTCAACTCTGGTTTTCTCAGCAAGAATGCTTGAAAGTCCTCTATTCCACTGAATGACCATATTTTCCCCTGAAACAGGATACTCAGTTTTGCTGGGTAGGTGACTCTTGGTTTTAATCCCAGCTCCTTTGACCTCTGGAATATCTTATTTCAAGCCCTTTGATCCCTCAGTGTAGAAGCTGCCAGATCCTGGGTTATCCTGATTGTGTTTCCACAGTATTCAAATTGTTTCTTCTTGGCTGCTTGTAATATTTTCTCCTTGATCTGGGAACTCCAGAACCTGGCTATAATATTCCTAGGAGTTTTCTTTTTGGGATCTTTTTCAGGAGGTGATTGGTAAATTCTTTCAACCTCTATTTTGCCCTCTGGTTCTAAATCATCAGGGCAGTTTTCTTTGAGAACTTCCTGGAGGATGATTTCTAGGTTCTTTCTTTGATCATGGCTTTCAGGTAGTCCAATAATTTATAAATTATCTCTCCTGGATCTATTTTCCAGGTCAGTGGTTTTTCCCATGAGATATTTCACATTGCCTTCTATTCTTTCATTTGTTTGGATCTGTTTAACAGCATCTTGATTTCTCATAAAGTCATTAGCTTCCATTTGCTCCAATCTAATTCTGAAGCAATGATTCTCCTCATTGAGCTTTTGAGATTCTTTTTCCATCTGGCAAATTCGACTTTTTAAGGCATTCTTCTCCTCATTGCCTTTTTGAGCCTCTTTTGCCATTTGGTTAGTCTATTTTTTAAGATGTGATTTTCCTCAGTCAGGCTGTTGACTCTCATTTCATAATTGTCTTGCATTGTTCTCATTTCTCTTCCCAATTTTTCCTCCACTTCTCTTACCTGCTTCTTAAGGTCCTCTATGGCCTATAACCAGCTCGTATTTTCCTTTGAAGCTTTTGGTGCAGGAGTTCTGACTTCACTGTCTTCCTCCTGTTCCATGCTTTTTGTCCCCAAAATAGGAGTCTAATTTTGGATTGCTTTGCTTGGTTTGCTTCCTTTACCTGCTCATTTTGCCACTAAATTACTTTACTTTTGGGCTTTTGCCACAGTAGGACTCTGCTACCAGACAGGGGAACTCTGTACCAAATGATGGGGTTTTCTCAGCTGCTGGAGGTATTAGTTGGGTGCCATCTCTGAAGCCTCCATACTCTCTGGCAAGCTGGACACACACCCCAGGACCTCCACCCTAGACTGCAATCCAGATCCAAGCAGGTCAAAGCAAGAGTGATTACCCCTCAGACTGGTGCTTGGTCCCCCTACACTCTGCAGGCCAGGAGTTGAAGCTACCATGGGGCGGCGGCTGTGCCAAGGTGCCTCAGCAGCTTCTGGCCTGGTGGTAAAATCCGACTCATTCCCAACTACTGGGTCCCAAAGTCCACACTGCACTGACTTCTCACTTTGTCCTTAGCATCTCTGTGTTGATAATTGTGTAACACCACAGCTGCTGCTGATCTGAAGTCCCTGCAGCCAGGAGCTGGTCAGGTCCACCCTGGGGCTAAAGCCTTGGAGTGGAGCTGGGCTCGGCTCCCAGAGCGCTGTGCTGGCCGATTCCTGGAGGCCTGCTGGGCTGTCCTCAGCGGGACGTTAGCTTCTCTGTGTCATTTTGTGGGTTCTGCAGCTCAAAGTTTGTTCAGAGTACCCTTTTACGTGGATTGGAGGTGGTGGGAGCCGGAGCCGCATGGAGGCCGTTTCTACTCCACCATCTTGACTCTAGCCTCTTATTTTTTTTTTTTTTGGTAAGCATAAAGTCTTGAAAAGTTTAGGTTTTATATGTATTATGCAGAATTTACTTAGGGAAAGACCTGGCTTTCTAAAAGGAAACTACTATTATGGTGGTATGTTAATTGCCTTGTTCCATGAATAGATAGGGACCTCTGGCTGTCAGTAAAGAAGAAGACTATATGAATGAATAATTGTCTTTTTCCCTGCATGAAGCAATTTTCCTTGTATAATCTAAGAAGATATATTTATTGATATAGAATGGAAAAGAATTGAAATATCCAGAAATTTATGGGATAAAACAACTGGAAAGTGGGGCAGAAGCTATACTTAAGACCTATGTACCAATGTTCTGAGTATAGGTTATAGAAAAATCCGTCTTAATACCTTAACATACAAAGTTTAAAATGACCTCATAGATATCACAAAAATTCGGTCAAATATGCCTCATGACTAGAATATTTCAGTGGATGTGTATTCTTTATTTAAAACACACACAGATGTATAGAAAGGGTAGTGGAATAGTACAATATGTAAAAATGACTTACATTTAAGTGGAAATTGATGAATATCAGGAAGGAAGCACAGTAGAGATCATTTAAGATAAAATTATATTTTCCAGAAATCTTAGTATAGTTTTAAGACATTATGACTTAAGACTTTTGAGACACTATGCATAACAAGGGGAATCAAGTAATATTGTAGTGGGGGAAATGTACCATAGCTGGTCTGGTCAAAGGAAGAGCATAGATGACAAGTTTATAACATGAATCACCAAACTGGCATAGAGATGGCTTATCTCTGTGATGGAAGGATTAAAGCTGGTCAGATCACTTTTGGTGATCTAAAATACATTTATACAGTGTTTCAAGTTTTTTCAGGATGATGTATCTCATTTGATCTTCACCACAACCCTCCGAGGTAGGTTTTTATTGTCCCCATTTTGAAGATGATGAAACTGAGGCATAGAAAAACTAATTGAATTTATTGTCACAAAACAAGCTCCTGTAGGAAGGAAGGAATAAGCATGGTGTGTCCATCGGGTATCCATGATAGGGGAAAGTGAAAAGGGGTGGGTCAAAGAGTGTAAAGGAGTAAATTGACTTTTAAAGGTTATTGCTTATCAGGTGGTGATGTCTCCACACAATTACAGGATAATTTTCTACTTTTGAAACTTCATGCCCTCAACACCAGTTCCTCTTGTGGGCTCTGTACCAGACCTGTGTCTTTCTAGGCAAGGCAGGTGGACCTTTGAAAGCAGACCGCTGGAAAGATAAATGAGGATGAGATGCTACATTTAATTATGCAGGCTTCTGTAATGTGTCTAGAACAGACATTCTTCTTGTAGAGAGTAATTATTCTTAGCGTGCCCATCTGAGGAAGATTATGCTTTGGTAATTGGTTTTGAATCCTCTCTCCGTTTTTATTTTAGCCACCTTGCTTTAATCCTTTCTATCAATGTTTGTGAATTGAATCAGAGGTGCCCACATCCCTGGGGCACAGCTTAAAGTCACTCTCATTTCTATACTGTCAGCGACCCTTTTGAGCTGGGGCCTGGGCTTCCCAGAGATTGTATGTCATTCTCTAGCTTCTCTTTGTCGTCTCAGGGTTTATTAGTTCGAATTGAGATCTGATAGGTGGCTAGTTGGTCTAATGGTTAGATCATGGAGCTAAAGAAGCCAAGATCATAGATTCAACCCCAGTTCAATCCTATGTATTACATTTTGTTGCACAACCAAGGTGGCATCCTGATTCTGAAATCCACTTTACCTTCATTTGACAGTCAATAAAGGCTCATTATATCTTAGTCTCTGGGCTAGTTCCCTTGGGGGATTTAAAAAAAAGGCCCAATCTGTGTCTTCAAGTTGTTTATAATGCATGCCATTAGCCTTGAGGGGTGCCTAGTGAAAGGGCATTGTTGGTAAAATAATTGAAAGTAAATTTTAAGTTTTTGTCCTGTGGTCAGTGAACTATTGCTGAGTCAGCATGGTCTTCTGCAGGTTTTACCCACTTTTTAAGGGAGACCAGCTACGTTCTAGTGACAGAATACAGTTTTTTGAAGAGCATATATGTCATACATGATATATACACACAATAAACATATATATGTAAATATTTTATATCTAAATAATGTAACAAATGATAATAATGCATGCATTACATTCTACATAATTCTACAAATCTATTACAAATCTAGTTGATGCCGAGGAGATTTTATACCATTTTCATCTGTACTGGTTTAAAATATATTTATTAATTTATTTAATACAATGCACAGTACCAAATAATTATTTTCTCTAGGAGCCCTTGTTACAAGAAACATCTATGGCATAAGAATTGTAGGGAGGGCCTACTGAAGCTTTTACAGCCTTTCCCCATAAGCGCAACAACCTGGACCTGTGATTTTATTGATGTGGAAAGCTTTCTGGTGTGGAAACTCCACTCATGCAGGTTGTCAGTTGTCTATGGCAGTGGTGTCAAACTCAATTTGAAATGGGGCCACTAAAATGATAAGGATCCCTGAAGGCTGCATATTGACTTAGAAAACCACAAATTAATATTATCTGTGTTTTATTGTACTGTTGATTATTTTGTTAACTATTTCCCAAATACATTTTAATTTGGTTCCAGCCATACTTGGGAATGTTGGGGCTGTTTGACACCCGTGGTCTACAGGGTATAGTCATAGAGATTTTTTTGGGGGTGGTAGTAATTTAAATGTCTTGTCTATGATCAATCAATATTTCTTAAATGTCCACTATTTACCAGACCCTGTACTAAATGCTGGCAATACAAACAGAGGAAAAAGACAGTCTCTGACCTCAAGGAATTTGCAAGCTAATGGAGGAGACAGAATGCAAACAAGTAAAGCAAGCTTTGTACAGGATAAATAAATAGAAAGAAGGCCCTAAAATTAAGAGGGGTTGGGTAAAGCTAGTATGAGTCCAAGGCAGGACTTGAACCCAGATCTGTCTAACTTCAAGACTGACCATCCACTCACTACTCTTACCAACTTCTCACAAGCACATTAGTACAAAATGCTTATCATCTTGGAAGCCTGGGAAGAGCTCGGTCCTGAGGAAATGATGTATGAGACAAGAGAAAGCAGATGGGATGTGGGGTAGGAGAGGATGACAGCTGGGTTCTTTGCAGTGTTGGGGTGGGGCAGGGTGAGGCTAAGGAGAGGAGAGCCTAGTGGGGACTCCTTGTGTTGGGAAGTATGTGGAGAGCATGAGAGCTCTAGGCATGAACTCTGCTTACCTCAAGAAATTGTCCATAGTACTAACCAGGTGCTTTTTCGTGTCAATGAGATGAGCTAATACAATAAATGGCTCATTTATTTTGTCAAAAAGGTCAGCTCCTATTTACTTCTAGTCCCACATGGCTCATGAACTGCTGGTTGCCCACCCTGACCGTAGCGGGGTGAATATTTGACTTGCAATCCTTGTTATGTTGCTACCCATCTATGAAACAGTGGGCCATCCACTTAAAATATCTTTGCTCCATTTTCCTCACCTACTAAATGGAACTGGTGAAAACTGCCTTCCCAAACTCTCAGACGTTGTGTATATGCATTTCATTTCATTAAAAGGGTCTGAAAGGAAGAGTGAGACCAAAGACACCAGACCTCAAGGGTAAAGACTCACCGAGAGAGCAGAAAGAGAGAAATCTCGAAATATGAAAAAAAAGAGAATTTAAGAACTGGCCAGAAGGAGGATTATGTATATCATGGAAAAGAGTTTAAAGAAAAGGAAAAAAAAACACGAAAATTTGAGTTTTGGGTGTGTCTAAGATATTGATATGCACTTAATTTCATGTTCATCAAAATGTTGTAAATATTTAAGAATATGTGATATGTAAGTTTATGGTAAAGGTCTGAGATGTGAAGGTAAATGAGATGTGAGCACTTTACAAAGTAGAAACTCTGTGCTTCTGCAGTATATCATATCTCTTGCTAATGACCATATAGTTCCTTTTGTTCAACACAATTTGTCATTATAGTAACTAAGGATCTAAAGGCAACAGAGTTATCTAAATCAGGAAGAGTTTGCTGATGTCCCATTGTTTTTCACTTGCTGATTTCTTTAACATGAGGGGTTCTTACCAGGTTTCTTCTAAGGCATCCTCTGGACCCTTCCTTCTTCCCTAAATATTACTAACAATCAGTTTCTACTCCATCCTCTTAAGGAGCATCTTGGAGAAGAAAGCACTGAAATGGGAATTATTGGGCTCTAGTTTTAGTTTTAATGAAATGTGTGACTTTGGGCGAGTCCTTTTTCCTCTCTGAGACTCAGTTTCCCAGTCTATAAAATGAGGGTTTGGGGATAGATGAACTTTACAATGTTTTCCAATTGTAAATGTTATGATTCTATTTCTGTACTAGGATCTTTATTGTTGTTGCTGTTGTTTAGTTGATGAGTCATTGTTGACTCTTCATGATCCCATTTGGGGTTTTCTTGGCAAAGATAGTAGAGTGGTTTACCATTTTCCTCTCCAGATAGTTTTACAGTTGAGGAAACTGGGGTAAACAGGGCTAAGTGTCTCACCCAAGGTCACCCTGCTAGTAGGTGTCTGAGGCTGTATTTGAAATCACATCCTTCCTGACTTTCTGTCCACTGTACATTGTATAGTGGGAACATATAGAATAAGGAGATGGGGACTGATTTGAGATTCCACAGGTGTGGACAATTTCCTGGTGAGGAAACTCCCATGACCCATCTAGATTAATATTTTCTTTGTAACTTAATAGTCTTAGAGAGGCATCTAGAGAGAGGTGTCCAGTTTGCGGTCAGTGGGCTGCAAGCTACCTGCAAAGCTCTGGGAGTACAGAAGAACCAGATTAAAATGTAATTGCTAAATGTTTTAAAAAATAAATAAAAATAAAATATAAGATAAATAATATTAATTTGTGGTTTCTTAAGTCAATATGTAGCCAACAGGGATCCTTTACTATTTGAGTGTGATGTAGTTGGCCTAGGGCACTGAGAGATTAGATGACCTATCCATGGTCACACAGTCCTTAAATGTCATGTCAGAGGTAGAACAATCTGTCCACTACTTTTGTTGTTACTGTTGTTCAGTTATTTCAGTTGTGTCCAACTCTTTGTGACCCCATTTGGAATTTTCTTGGCAAAAGTTCTGGAGTGGCTTGCCATTTCCTTCTCCAGTTTATTATACAAATGAGGACACTGAGGCAAACGTGGTGAAATGACTTGCCCAGGGTCTCACAGCGAGTATCCAATGCCAGATTTGAACTCGGAAAGATGAGTTTTCCTGACTCTAGGCCTGGCATTCGATTCACTGCATCACTGTGCCTACTACAGCACACTGCATCAAGGGCTGTCAATGAAATAGAGTGAGTGAGCAGCCTGCGGCAAAAGAGTGCCAACTTTTAAAGAATCTGCGGTTGTTTTGAGCTTCCTTTCACAAGTCCTGCCCCCCCCTTCCCACCCTCCCCACCCCTTGTCTCTGAGTAACACATGCGTGTGAGCAAATGCTCTCACTCACACCCACTCCCACACACCATTCAAAGCAATATGGGTAGAAAAGTTTATTTCATGGAAGGCTCGATAGGCCTGACTCCTGGCAGGAAGAAAATTGTATTATGTGATGAAAGTATCATTATTTGCCATGCGTGAAAGGTTATGGCTGAGAGGGCTGATATTCCATTTGCAAAATGTGATTTATAATCACATCCACTTGTGTATACACACACAACACACACACTTGCATACACATGCGCACACACACATCCTACTACCACCAACAAATATGTTAAAAAAAGAGCAAAGAGTCGCATTAAAAATTCATGCCCTCTGTGCTGGAGAGAAAGGAAGGCAAATGTGCCAGTCATTTCACTATGAGGGCTCTTGTTTTCATGCCTGTAAGCTTCCAGAAGGATAATAGAATGGCAAATGCCTCAGAAGCTTCAGATGGAAGCACAAGGGGACAGCAGGGCTACCTCATATCTCTGACTCTCTAGGCCTCAGACATAGAGAGAAAAAAACCCACAAGCCCTAAATCTCTAGTTTCTTGCCCTCTCCTTTGTGACTGGCTCTGGGTTCTTCCTACTAATGATCTGCTGTAGGTCATTTTTTCACTACAAAAAGAAAAAATAAATCAACCCATTGGTTCTTTCTTCTTTCAAAAGGATGCCCCCTTTGAAGCTGAGTTGTGCCCAAACAGTTGGAATGTGTTCTGAGGGCATCAGTCAACACATCTTCCATTTTAGCTGAGTAGCTGCAGAGCAAACAGTATCCCACCTGTTCTGAGGGAGAGCGTGAAAGGTAATTTCCTCCTCCTAGCTCTCAGTAGAAGCTATTGTGTTCCTGGATAGGGCCCCAGCCGTTCTATTTTGGAGGCAGTTGTCATGCAATCAGCATCCGAAGAAGACCAATCTCTCATTTTTATTATAATTGTGGCATATCTTTAATTTGCTTGGCATAATACACTTAATCCATAATTATAAAATACGCAAGTAGCCCTTGGCTTCATTATGGTCTCTTAGTGCAGAGGCAGCTCGGTGTTTTTTATTAATTTAACTTTATACAAGCTAACAGATTGCCATAAAGGAAAACAGAGTTTCTCAACCAGTTCAGCTAATAGCTGTGTTTCGGCAAAGGACCCTGTGGTACGCACTGAACAATAACTACCTCTCCAGCGCCACTTGCAGTTTTTAATTGAATTTCTATCCCATGGATATCATGTTGGAACTATTCATCTGCTCCACTAACTCTTCTGATATTAAACAAGTTCTTCCAAGTTATTATTGTAATACAAATACTGCTCGACAGTTGATTTGCATTAAAAATTCAGAGCTCTGGTAAGGATAACGCAGTACAGGGAGCTTCCTCAGAACATGTGCAAGCAAAACTGTGACATTAATATGGATGGAGTGCTGGTGGGTTTAACTAGTTTCCTCTTTTCCACATTTGAATGGTTGTTATTTTTTCATTAATAATGATAACTGGCATTTATATAACACTTGGAGGTTTGTAAAGTACTTTACATGTATTGTCTTATTTGATCTTCACAGTAACGCTATGATGCAGATGTCTCATTTTTACCAACAAGAGAAAAAAAATCTGAAAGCACTTAAATGACTTGGCCAGGGTCACGCAGTAAAGGTCTGATGTGGGATCCAAACTCAGGTCTTAAGATCTCCAAGTGCAGCACTCCATTGCACCAAAGACAAAATGTTGGGATTTTTGCGTAGTCCTTGATTTATTTTGCATAACTGGGTTTATATACCATTCATAACCCTAGGTGAGATGCAGGCTGTCCAAAGTATTGAAGTTTTCTTCTGCATCCTTGTTAGTTTTCTTGTTCATTTAAGCAATCGGGGTTAAGTAACTTGCTCGAGGTTACACGGCCAGTTATTTCTGGGTGTGGTGCTGAGTATCTGAGCCGGGATTTGATCCAGGTCATCCCGACACTGGAGCTGGTGCTCTTACTCGCTGAGCCACCTGGCCGCCCCTAAGTAATTGGGGTTAAGTAACTTGCTCAAGGTTACACGGCCAGGGGTTTCTGGGTGAGTGCTAAGTGTCTGAGCCCAGGATTCGATCTCCAGGTCTTCTCAACACTGGAGCCGGTGCTCTTACTCGCTGTGCTACCTGGCTGCCCCTTTTACCTCTCTTTTAAAGAAATATTTGCAACTGAAGGGCTATTCCTGAAGCTACAAGATTGTTCTTATGGGCTCCAATGCTCCTACAGATCTCATACATTGCTTTTTCATCCATACAATCCTGAAAAATTTGTATAGGATGAATATGGCTTTGTTTAGCATCCTAGAACACGAAGGGAACCTTGAAGATAATAGAAGTTAGGGCTATTTCTTGAGCATCTGTAATCTTGGAGGGGAGCATCATGGCATACAAGTTACTAAGCTGCTACTGGCCAAATTAGAGACACCCTATTGAAATGTACCATTTGTCTTACTCACTGGACCAGTGCTTATAATCTCATGGCTAAGTGGTTATTTGTACAATTACATTAGTTTTTCCTAGGTTAACATGATGGGACACTCAAAAAGAGAGGACCCTTGAGAGAAGAATTCATCCTAATCTTTTTTACAAGACACAATGTATTCAGGGTCAAATAAGTCAGGGAGGGTTAGAAATATTCTCTAGAAAGGGAATCATTCAGATAAGTTCATTTGTTTTTTATCATAATTTTATAATATTGAGTTATTTGCAACTTGCTGAGTAGGAGGCACTAATGTCCTGCCACAGTGTCAGAATTAGGGTTTGTTCTTAAGGGACCCTCCCCTCTGAATATTCAGATTCAGATTTGAAGCTTATAAGGTTAGTCTTTCAAATGTGGATGAAAATTACCAGCTCTGGTCTGGTTATCAGCAGGCATTTTTGCTTTTGCCTTTCCCATTTCTGTGGAAAAATTGCAAAGCTATTTTATATAGCTCAAAGTGTTTATCGAGAATGTTTTTAAATTGTAAAACTTGCATGCCTGTCTGAGTGACTAAGTGCTATGGTGATGGTCAACACAGAGCCTTAAAACTAATATAATTATTCATGTTCTTGAAACTCTGAAAACTGCAGAACTGATCTAGTAGGGTACTTGACTGCCTCGAACAGATACATAGAAAAAGTAAAGTAATTACTGCTAAGTCAACACTTATGCCCACAAACATAAATGTTTAGCCATTTGAGGATGCTTTGGGAATTTAAAAATTCTTTCTATCTCTAGTTAGTTTTCTTCCATTAGAGTGAGGTAAAGTGCCAGTGAACAACAATCTGCCATGCAGATTAGATTTTTCTTGTTTTGGCATAGCTAGTGTTTCCTTAGTGGATTGTGGACTTTAGTTCAGTCTGAATCTTAAGAGCAGCCCACATTCTGGAAGGGATTAGAAATTGTGGGTTATGACATTATCCCTTATCACATTGAGTTTAATGAATCTTTTCAAAAAATTCCTTTTGATGGGAGTTCTTGTTTAATCCTGGGTGTGATACAGTGGATAGAATGCTGAGTTTGGAGTCTGAAAGGTCCAGGTTCAAATCCTGCATCAGACATTAGCTGTATAAGACCTTGGGCAAGTCATTTGACCTCTTTCTGTCTCATTGTCCTCATCTATAAAATGAAGATGTTGGATTTGATGACCTCTAAGTTCCCTTCTAGTTCTAAACTATGATAACTACGATCCTATCCCCCATCACTCCTGCTGGTGATTAGGATAATCACCAAGTTTGAAGGAATAATTCTCTTCTGGGGAAAAGGGAAGAGGATTATCAATGGCCATGTGAGTGTAAGTGAAAGGATCAAACTAGGTGGGCAGAAGAAGAAGAAAATTTGGGGACCAGAGAGTGCTTTCAGTTCTGGGATGTCTGCTAGGAATGACAAAGAGTTCTGTGGGGGAGATCAATGAAATGATAGTTTGTCTGAGGCAATTTGCCTCTTTGAAGAGAGTTCCATCCCTGTATGGAGACAGCATCTACCCTGCCTTTGCCCATACGCACCTGCTTTGCCCTGCTGCCCCCACTCCTGAATCTGTAGCTCAGGAGCTTAGAGAAGTGGCATTATTTTTCAAGAGCCAGAGACCTGCCATTGGAAGGATATTGTTGAAAGTACTTTTGTTGGTTCTCTCTTTATTCCTATATGGATGTTTGGGATTATGTTTTATACCTTGTAAAACCCAAAGAAATGGGGTGGCCAGGTAGCACAGCGAGTACGAGCACAGGTCCCAGAGTCAGGAGGACCTGGGATTGAATCCGGGCTCAGACACTTAGTGCCCACCCAGACACACCTGGCCGTGTAACCTTGAGCAAGTTACTTAACCCCAATTGCTTAGGGGCGGCCAGGTGGAAAGTGAGTAAGAGCACAGGTCCCAGAGTCAGGATAACCTGGGATCGAATCCAGGCTTAGTTACTTAACACCACATTCAGAAATAACTGGCTGTGTAACCTTGAGCAAGCTACTTAACCCCAATTGCTTAAACAAAACAAAACAAAAAACAAAGAAATTCAGTAATTCTTCAGACTTCGTGTCACTTTGTGGAGCCTCACTGCAGCAAGGCAATACTTTTATGCTTCCTTAATCAGTTCACTGTCCCACTCACCACAGTTGCTATTCCAAATTTTTCATACCTCCTTTAACTTCCTATGACATCCCTTTCCTTCACCCTCTCAGTTGAGGACCTCACCTCATAAATCACCAAAAGAGAAAAACAGACCATTCACCAAGATCTCTCTTTTCTTCCCTCCTCTTCATCTCATGCCATGCAGATATCTTCCCTTCCTATATCCTCCTTTACTCCTGCCTTACAAGGAGAAGTAACTCTTTTCCTTCCCAAGACAAACTCCTCTACCTGTACCTTTGATCCCCTTCCATCCTGTCCTCCCTAGCACATTTCCCAATCTATTATCTCCACTGTGTCACTAGTCTCCAATTCCTACCTTTCTGCTAATGCTTCCCTGCTTCCTACCAACATGCTCATGCCCATCCTTAAAGAAAAACTTCCCTTGATACTGCCTTCCTAGTTAGCTATATTAACTCTCCTTCCCTTTCATGGCTAAAAGCTATTTATAATTTATGCCTCTCATCTAATTCTAAACCCTTTGCAGTCTGGCTTCCAAAGTCATCATTCAACTGAAAATGCTCTCTCCAAAGTTACTAGTGATCTATTAGTTGCCAAATCTAATGGCCTTTCTCAATCCTCATGCTTCTTGACCTCACTGCAACTTTGAACATTGTAGCTCACTGTCTTCTGGATAATCTCTCAAATTTTCATGACGCTGTTTTCTCCTGATTTTCCTCCTAATTGTCAGCTCCTCATACTGCTTGACTGTACCTTCTTTCAGGTCATGCTCATTAACTTTACATTTCCCCCAGAAGTCTGTCCTGTACACTCTTGGCTTCTCCCTCTGTACCATATCATTTTGTGATCCCATCAACTCTTAGAGATTCAACGATCGTCTCTATGTAGATGATTCTCAGCTCTTTTTGTCCAGCCTCAATGTTTATCTGTCTTCCCCTCCCCCATTCTTTTACTTTTCCAAACTTCCCTGTTACTATTGAGGGCACCATCATCTTTTCAATCACTAGTTTCACAAACTCATTGTCATCCTTTACTTCTCACTTGCACTCATGTGACAAATCAAATTGTTGCCAAATCCTGTCATTTTTACTTTCATGACATCTCTCATGTAGGTCCCCCTTCTCTCCTCTCACAACTGCTACCTTGATGGCAACTCATATTATCTTACACCCAGACCATTGCAATGGCCTTTTGGTTGATCTTCCTGACTCTCTCCATTCCAGTCTGTCTTTGAATTCACTGCCAAGGTGATCTTCCTAAAATGTAAGTCTCACCATGTCAGCCTTCCTGCTCAATAAACTCCAGTGGCTCTGATTACCTCCAGGATAGACAATTCTCTATTTGACTTCTAAAGCCCTTCCAACCTGGCTCCTTCCTATTTTTAGTTTTCCTACTCTCTACTTTCCATGTACTCTACAATTTTCCTTGAACATGACTCTATCTCCTATTTGTTGCTATTTAGTCATTTTATCACTCATGTCCAACTCTTTGTGACCCTATTTGGGGTTTTCTTGGCAAAGATACTGGGGTGGTTTGTCATTTCTTTCTCTATCTCATTTTGCAGACAAGAAAACTGAGACAAACAAACTTAAGTGACTTGCCCAGGGTCACACAGCTAGTAAGTGTCTGAGGCCGGATTTGAAGCCAGGAAGATGAGTCTTCCTGACTCCAGACCTGGTGCTCTATTTACTGTGCCACCTAGCTGCCTCATCTCCCAACTCTGTGATTTTTCATTGGCCTTCTCCCATCCACAGAATGCTGTCCCTCCACACCTCCTCTTGCTGACTTGCCTGTATTCCTCCTTCAAGAGGCCCTTCCTGGTCCTCCCACTGCTAGTACCTTCCATTTCACCATATATATCCTATACCTTGTAGTTGTGTGTACATTGTCTTCTCTGATAGAATTTGACCTCCTTGAGAGCAGGACCTGTGTTTTTGCCTTTCTTTGTGTCCACTGCACTTAGCACAGTGTCTGGCACATAATAATCTCTCATTAAGTGCTTGTTGACTGGGCTTGCTGGAATCTAGGTTGTAGAAGATAAGCTGTTTGAAGCCAGGGACCATTTCATTTTTGTCTTCATGTTCCCAGCATGGTACCTGGAACCTAGACTATTAGGAATAGGTTCCTAGGAGCATAGTGCCAGACATTAAGACAGCAAGCAATACATTTCTGGAGACAAAATGGAAAAGAAAATTATTCTAGATCAGAGGGCCTAGCTTCAATTTCTACTTCTGAAGCTAACTTTGTGACCTTGGGCAAGGCTCTAATCTCCCTAGGCTTCATTTTCTTTATGTAATAAATGATATCGTTGGACTAGATAGCCCTTGGCCTAAAGATCTCTTCAAGCTCAGGATCTATAATCTTTCCTCATCCTTCTAAGGAACAATAACATACCAATGTGCTCTAATGGAAGCAGATCTGTCTTGCGGTCCTTGGGCTGCTATGAACTCACTGTGATCTTGCTCAAATCAATTTGCTTCAATCAGTCTGTTTTCCGTATTTGTAAAATTGGGAATAAAACCCGTCCAGTCTTCTCCTTTTCCCTTTTCAGCAAAGTTGTGAAGGTGAAAAATTAGCTCTTTAAGGCCCTCCATAATTTGCCCCAACCAGCCTTTTTCAGTTCCATCTCTCATTACTCAGAGTAAAGAACCCTGGGTATTTTTTTCTCTGCTCCCCAACTTACTGTGTACATTCTTGTGTATCAAAAGTTTTCACTCCTGCCATTCCCGCTACACCCTGAGATGCCTTCTCCTATTTTCTCTGCCTTCCTAAGTCCTAGATCTCTTCAGGTCAGCATTTTGTTGGAAATAAGAAGGTGGTAAATGAATGCATTAAGAATGCCTAGAGTAATGCTTTGTAATTGGAATATTAACATTTTGATTGAGTTGACAGCACATTTAAATGGAAATATTCAATTGAAAAACATTACCATGAAAACACACACATATGGAATCTACAAGACTTCCTTAGTGAAAGATAATGTTTGTCATAGACTAAAGAACTTCATGATCAGAATTCAGAGCTTAGTAGTACTTATCCTTCAGCTATGAATTTTTTTTTACCTGATGACTCCAGCCCAAAGGGACATCTTGTTATTTTAAACGTGTGATGGTACTAAAAAAAAAATTAAATTAAAAAAATGTTTGTGGAGGTGTAATGTTAGTGGGATAATAAGATCTTCCCTACCCATTAATAGGCTTCATGTGGAGCCCATTGGGGGAGGGCTTACGTACTGAAGGACTTGCCTAAGGAGGAGCTTTCTTGTAGGAAGGCTTCCACACCTTTTGGTATTAAATTGATTAGTCACTGAGTCATGAGGGTTGTGATGCCTTCTGGCTCTGAGAAGTGTATATATACTCTGAGTTGGTATTTTGCTTTGGGGGTTGACTTATGAGAACCATTTGATTTCCTGATTGAGAATCTGAGTAGCATTATGTTCAGACCCCTGACTGGTCAGATGTAAAGGCTCTCTCAATCCAGTGGTGGATGGAAAGTATATAACAATATTACTTGGGAGTGGCTAGGTAGAGCAGTGAATAGAGCACTGACCCTGAAGTCAGGAGGACCTGAGTTCAAATCCGGTCCCAGACACTTAGCACATTTACTAGCTGTGTGACTTTGGGCAAGTCACTTAGCCCCAATTGCCCTCCAAAATAAAAAACAAAAACAAAACTAATATTGCTTGGATTCAGTCAGTCAGAGCCCTGTCTATTGGTCTTTATGCTAATTTCTCTGCTTGTATTTTCTCTGATGTTCAGGGTGCTGACCTTTGAGTGAGACCCTCATTCATTTGGACAAAAGTCAATTCTTCTTCCATGTCTCTGAACTGCCCTAATGAAAGCAGTAACAATGGACCCAGGAGTCCAGTTGACCAACTGTGGGGGAATGGCAAGAACTTGGTATAATGAAGCAACCAGTTCAGGGATCAACCTTTCACAGGACAGTCATTTGCCTTGTTGTTGCCATGACCTGAAGACCGTTGTACCTGGGGTTCTGGTGACATCTCTGGTTGCTACCCTTCTTTATCTTTTTGGGGAGATGGCCACTGCTGCCCTGACTTGGGGGTTTAGTCCTACCAACTGGCCTAGGCTTCTCTTGTTGCTTTTTACAGTGTGGCTCCAGCTGTCATCTTTCTAGATAAAATTGATATATGTTATTATATCTCCCCTCCATGATATCTGTGTTTCTACTAAACTAGTCTCCTTGTTATTCTCTGTAGTTGGCATTCCATTTTCTGTCTCCTTGACTTTGGATGGCCTTACCATGTCTGGAATACTCTCTCTCTCCACTGCTACCTCTTCGAAGCTTCCTTCAAGGATTAACACAGTAGCCACCTCTTCCCTTAGGAATTTCCTATTCCTTCTCAGGTCCTCCCTTGCTTTTCAGAACATGCTGTTTACATTGTGTATTCTTTGTATTTACTTTCACAATCATATATTTAGAGCTGGAAGTTACTTTAGAGACCCTCTATCTATTCCATCCCTCTCAGAATTCAGAGGGAAGGCCCAAAGATTAAAGTGACTTCCCTAAAACCCTACAGATAAAAGTAACAGAGGTGGGATTTGAATCTAGGTTGTCTTCTGTGAGACCTTGGACTCAACCATTTCTTTTATCTCTATACATGTTTTATCTTCATAATAGAATGTAAGCTTTTTGAGGGCAGAGACTGTTTTGTCTTTGTCCTTATATTGTTATTGTCCTTTGTATAGGAGGAACTTCATAAATGTGTGTTGGATTTTATTCAATTCCATATGTTTTCCACTCCATGCATCCAGCTTGGGTATCTTAAGTTCAGCCACATAACCTTCTTATGAGCATACCAAACAAAAGTCTATTTCTGTGTATGTAAGGGATTGTCTAATTCTTCTGTGAAGTTCACTTCATGTCACAAATAGTCCTGAATAAAATTCATTAGCACTTAATGATTTTTATCACTTATTTAGATTTTACTGATTAGATAAATATTTATTGAGCTTCTACTTTGTGCTAAGTCTTATGTTGTGGATATCTAGTGGGGGAGATAATATGTATACACACACACACAAATAACTGCAATACAAAATGTGCTGAGTCCATAAGAGTCAGGATTTGAATGATAGATAAGATCTCAACAGATCAAGAAGAAGAGAGGGTAATCTAGGCAATGGGAATGATTTAAGAGGCAGTCTTTGGAAAATGCGGGATAATTTGGCAGATCTTTTGTTTGGCTGGAGCATAGGATAGGTGAAATGGAGTAGAGAAAGATAACACTAGAAAAGCAGGTTGGCCCAGGCAGACATGGTCCTTTATTTGTTTTAGAATTTAGAATATATCATGTAAGCAACGGGGACTTGTCCAATGTTCTTTTGTATGTTATGAACAGATTAATAGAATTGAGAACAATTCTTTAGGAACTTGGCAGCCTCGGCAGGATAAATTGGAGGGAACCAAGTCTTAAGGCAGGGAGACCAATAAGAAAAAACAGTAATGATGTGATTTCAGGTAGATGGGGTGTTTTCTAAGGAATCAAAATAATTCCTATTTATTAGGCTGTTTGGGTGAAAACTATTTATTGGGCTATATTGGGCATTCTTCAGTGGTTTCTCTGGGAAGAACCAGCCTTAAGCAAAATTGCAAATTTAGAAAAAAAATTCTTCTATTCTCAGTCTCCACTTTTTCCTCCATGATATCCCTTGGAGAATTGCAAACATCCAGGATAGCTAAAGCATAGGCTAGATAAAACAGACTAGATGAAACTAGGAAAATTACCTGTATACATGCTCAGGTTTCCTCTTTCTGTCTTCTTTCTATTATATTAACTTTCTCTCTGTAAAATATCTGATTATCTTTTACAACTGAGTGTAAGAGAGTTCCCTCTCTCAGTGATATTTGTATTTTAAGGCTTATCTCTCACCAAGAAAAGACTGTGTTCCATTAAAGAAATTCCAGGTGTTCTCAAGCAGGTGGGAGAGGATTTGGTGACAGGAGCCCTTCTTGGTGTCCCTTGAGATTGTACTATGCATGGAAGCACCACCTGCTTCTTGTGCTTATAAAGTCAATCCTTTTCCCAGGAAAAGAGATTTAAATGATTGCTGGAGCACAGTGGCTTGGATATCTCTGAGTTGGAAGTCATCTTATCCACCAGATTACTTTCTCTGTTTTCAGCTGTAAGGTTAGGTGCAGATAAACATTGGAGGCAACAGTTATTGATGGGGATGCTACCAGATGGAGGTTAGAGGGTACTTTCTTATTTCAACAGGTGATCTATTTTGGAGTGGAGATGACAAGGGACAAACCACAACTGCATTTTGAAGGAACTCATTTGCCATTTTACATCCAGGGGAAAAAGAGATTAATATTTCAAAAATTCTTGCAACTCCACTATGTATCTGACTTGTTAAAATGGGTAATCTCTACTGTCTGAGAGATAATGCCTTGGAGTGGAAACCATTATTATTTATTTTCTTTGCCTTCAGCATCATTTATATAGCAAAGTATGAAAAAGGAGTAACGCTGTTTGATAACATCTCCAAACACGTATTTAATGCGGATTTAAAAGGACAGCTGTTATTTTACCAGCCTCTCTTGATCATTGCAAATACATGGAAGTTCAGTGACTGTGTAATAGCTATGCACATATCACAATAGGAAATACAAATGTGGGTGGGTGCATATAGATTGTAGTTTAATCTTTAGAAATATTTCTACTGATCAATTACTGCAGCACTGGGGCATGCAATTGTCCCTTTTAAATCAAAACGACCTGTCTATTTGTGAACTCCAGTTCAGTGCTTTGCTGGGGAAGAGCGGTGGCAAAGGAATATATTAGGAATGCAAAAAAGTAATATTTTGTAATAAGAATATTAACATTTTGATTGAGTTGATGGAGCACTTAAATGGAAATATTCAATTGCAAAGATGGGGCATCAGAGAGAAGCTACAATACAAGCATGCAATCTGTGTGATTTTCCTTAATGAAAGATAATGCTTGTAATAGACTAAACAACTTCATGGTAAGCATTGAAGGAAGGACTGGTCATGCTCATCTTTCAGATGTATGCTGTAAAGAATAGGAAAGAGAGCCTGATAAATGCAAGTGGAACACTGCCCTATTAAAAATTATGAAGACAGTAGACACACTTATATATGGTCATTTGAAGAAGGGCAAATAGATCTGGGTCCAAGCATTAGAATTTTATGTGACAACATGTGGTGGTGAAAAGGCAATGTGATAGGGGTCAGGAAAACTGGATCCTAGTTCTGATGATAAAATAACCCTTCTTGTGGTGGGTATGAATTGTCAGTATGACTATATTTAAATGTTATTTATATTGTAAAATTGTAAAAACAAAAAACAAAAAACAACCCATTCTTATAAGATAGACTGGCATGTTTTTTTTTCTTAATTTTTAAAGCACTTCATAGCTCTTTTTTTCACTTCATAGTTCTTGAAGAGTTCAAGTTCTAGGTTTGCTAGTGACTAATTCATTAGGAAGCATTTATTAAGCAATTACTGTTTGCCAGGCACTGTGTAAGCATTTAGGCTACTAAAAAAAAAAAAACAATAACAACACATTGTCTGTTCCTTCAGGGAGCTTACATTGTAGTTGATTCATGATAGCTGTGTGATCTTGGGAAAGTCACTTAACCTTTGTGGGGTTCAGTTTCTTTGTAAAGTGAGTTGGTTGGGACCAATCATCTCCAAAGTCACCTCTAACGCTGCCATTCTAAGTTGTTGTTGTTCAGTCTTTTTCCAGTCCTGTCCAACTCTTCATGACCTCATTTGGGGTGTCTTGGCTAAGATACTGGAGTGGTTTGCCATTTCCTTTTTCAGCTCATTTTACATATGAGGAAACTGAGGCAAACAGGGTTAAGTAACTTGCCCAGGGTCACACAGCTATCATGCATCCACTACAATGTAAGCTCCCTGAAGGAAGAGACAATGTGTTGTTGTTGTTTTTTTTTAGTAGCCTAAATGCTTACACAGTGCCTGGCAAACAGTAATTGCTTAATAAATGCTTCCTAATGAATTAGTCACTAGCAAACCTAGAACTTGAACTCTTCAAGAGCTATGAAGTAAAAAAAGAGCTATGAAGTGCTTTAAAAATTAAGAAAAAAACATGCCAGTCTATCTTATAAGAATGTCTGAGACTGAATTAGAACTCAGGTCCTCCTAACTCCAGGCCTGGCACTACACCTCCTAGATGCCCTTAACTATTCTGTAGTCATTAGAAAATTACTCCCAAACTGAGGGGATAGAACTCAGTTGTGAGTTGTTAACACAGTAAGGAAGGAGCAGATGGGGTTCTTGTACCAAGAGGGTATTCCACATAAACAGAAACTTCATTGAGTCATACTATTTAGGAAGAGAAAGTAATTAAAGCATTGTAATATATTAACACTTCATCCTAGAGCTAGCGTATCTCGCAAGAAATGAAAAAGACAATGAAGCATACAGGATTTTGGTTGTGGAGGTGCAGTATATCAGCAGTGGTCTCATGTGGCTGCCCTTCCCTGTGTCTATCAGTGAATTATACTGGTGTGCCAACCCTAATGGGAGGTGGCCCCAGGAGAGCAGGTGGCTGTGTGTTTCTCTTTAGGAGACTATATATCTTTGGCTGTTTTGACACACTACTCTATTGTTCAATAACACATAGCACCATCTGGGCATAGTCTGTGATGACTCTGTTACTTCAAGTTTAGCAGAAGCTGTGGACCTATTTGGGCCTCTGTAGACTCCTCTGGCCATTAGGGAATTCCTACTAGAGACTAGAATTCTAGAATTAGGAATATGACTTGAATAAATGCATTCTGACCTGGAAATAGGGTGGATCTGGGAACTTGGTCTGACTGAATTATGGCTATTCCTATTTCTCATAGCATATCCATCATCTCAGCTCTGCCAATGAATGGGGAATTTGCACTATCTCTCAAAACAGAAACAGAATGATAAGATATCTCCCCAAATGGGCATATTGAGACAGAAAGAGAAAGACAGTCTGTTCCTGAGTCTGATGAGTAGCAGTTATGCTTAAGGCAGGTGCTAGGGGATAATGGTAGTGGCCATAAGTGATCTTGTCATCAGGGTTTAGACTAGACTTAATTGCTAGTCAGAGGAAGAGGAAATGAAGCTGAATTTACCTAATTGATCAACAAGCATGTGCCTACTATATGTAGCACTGGGCTTGGTGCTGGGGACAAAAAATTTAAAAAAGAATTAACTCCTACTTTTTTTTTTAAAGCAATTGGGGT
Source organism: Petaurus breviceps papuanus (assembly GCF_028583685.1). NCBI lineage: Eukaryota > Metazoa > Chordata > Mammalia > Diprotodontia > Petauridae > Petaurus > Petaurus breviceps. The sequence continues at coordinate 80,569,384 of NW_027186296.1, forward strand.
TAAGTAACTTGCTCAAGGTTACATGGCCAGTTATTTCTGGGTGTAGTGCTGAGTATCTGAGCCCGGATTTGATCCCCAGGTCATCCCGACACTGGAGCCGGTGCTCTTACTCGCTGAGCCACCTGGCCACCCCTAAGCAATTGGGGTTAAGTAACTTGCTCAAGGTTACATGGCCAGGTGTTTCTGGGTGGGTGCTAAGTGTCTGAGCTCAGGATTCGATCCCCAGGTCATCCTGACACTGGAGCCGGTGCACTTACTCACTGTGCTACCTGGCCACCCCTAACCCCAACTTTTAAGAAGCTTACATTTAATGGAGGCACAACAGGTACATGTATAAGTGTGTAGAGAATAAATATGAAGAAATAAAAAAGTAGCTAAATACAAGGTAACTTGAGAGGAAGGGCACAAGCAGTTAGAAGGAATTAAGAAAAGCTTTGTGTAGAAACTGGTGTTTGAGCTGCACATTGGAAAGGAATGATTCTATAAGGCTTAGTGGAAGACCAGTGGATAGGCACTGAGACAGGCATGAAGTGTCATGTGTGAGGAAAGGAGATAAAGCCATTTTGGCTGACTTGGATCATGTGAGGTGTAGAGTAATAGATAAAATGCTAGAAAGATAGATTGAGGCTAGACTGTGAAGTGCTTTAAAAACTTAAAACAAAAAGGATTTCACATTTTATCTTAGCGGCAATAGGGAATCACTGATGTTTATTGGATAGGTGAGTGACATAAACAGACCTTTGCTTGAGGAAAATAATTTTGGCAGCAGGACTTAAGATAGGCTGACATGAGGAGGAACTTGAGGCTAGGAGAACAATTAGGGAGACCATTGAAATAGTCTGGATGTGAGAGATGAGTAAGGCTTGAACTAAGGTAATGGATGTGTGAACTGATAGGAGTTGAAGGTGAAAGATGTAGAAGTGAAATGGCAACATTTGCAATTGACTGGAAGAATATGTGGTTTGAGGAAGAATGAAGAGTTCAGTGTATTGTTGATATTGTGAGCCTGAGAGACAGAAAGAATATTGTTGTCTTTGACAGAAACAGGGAAGTTTAGAAGAGAGGTGGGGTCAAAGGTCAAGATAATGAGTTCTGTCTTGGACATATTGAGTTTGACATGTCTCTGAGATGTCTGTGTTGCAATGTCTCATAGGAAATTGTATTTGTGGAACTGAGGCTCAGGGGAAGAGACAAACTGAACACATAAAATCTGTGGATAATCTACGTAAAGAAGGTAATTAAACCTATGAGAGCTTATGAGGAGAGGGAGGGAGGGAAGAAGGGGAAGAGAAAAAGAAACAGAGAAACAGATAGCGAGAAATAGAATAAGTGAAAGATAGATTGTCACAGAGAGAGACATAGAAAGACACAGAGAACAAGAAAAGATGGCTTTGGGATAGAGTCTTGGGGAACATCCAAAATTTAGGGGCATGATTCTACAGATACAGTCTTAACAACTGACTGTTGATTTTGTTACAGATTACTGACTTAGAGATTCCTAGCCAGAGAACATTTTCCCTGACAACACCTATAGAAATTTCCAGGGGGAAAGAAAGAAATAATCTAAAAGGATTCCCTGAGTCTAGGCAAAGAATATTTAGGGCCAGATATAGAAGGACCATCCTTAGCCACGGTTGAGTCAAGGAGTAGGAAGGGAGAAAGAAGACTTTTCTAAATTGTGCTAGTTCAACCTAACTATTCAGAGTGAAATTGTATTAGGATGTATACACCCTAGAAATTTATCAGCTCTATCTTTGCATTGTGTTTATTTACTTTCCTACCTAGTAGAAGAATGCAGCTTTGTCTCAATTGAATTAAGATAAGTAAAAGTTTATTTGAGCCTTTGTCAGGATCAAAAAGTGGATCAAAGGACCCTGTAATAGTTGTAGGATTTGTGACCCACATCCCCAGATTGATCTTGAATGGACTACTGCCTAAGATCTCTTCCAATTTTGAATCCATTGTCCATTGTCTGTCATGTTGAGTATCTGTTAAAGGGGAGGGTGTTAGTAGATTTAATTGTAAATGCTATTCCTTGCCTGTCTGGAGTATTTTGTCACAGTCCCCTATTTTCACCAAGAAATTTTTCAGCTTTGGAAAAGTCACTCATTCTTGGCTTTAGATCATGTGCAAAATGGGCACAATAATATATTCTCTGCCTACCTCCCTGGATTATTGTGAGGACTAAATGATATAGTATGTAAATACTTGGAAACTGCTTTGGAAAAGGTATTTTAATCCTATTACTGAAGAAGGTTAACATAGAAATGTAATCAGTTGTGAGTATGTGCTCAATGAATTGGCATTATGATTCAAAACATGACTTATCCATAGGAGGGCTTCATTTCTACCTTGGTTAAAGGGCAGAAGCAGAATTTCAGAATAAGTGGATAAAACCTTAAGATCATTTTATACCTACTCCCCATTCTACTGGATCATTTTGTCCTAGAATATCTGATTTTTCTAAAATTTTTAGATCCACAGTGAAATGTTCAGGTGCCTGATAGCTTGAATCTTGGCTAATAGCTCTGGAATGTTAGTGTAGATAGACACATAGTGTTAAAAGCATAGCTATGTCTCCAGTTTTAGAGTAGCTACAGTCTTTCATGTTGCAGAGATATCAAGGTCAATTCATGACCCTGGGAATCCTTGCTGCAACCATCATGATTTTGTTGTTGACTGCAATTTTGCTTCAGAATGTGAATACCATCTACTATTCACCAAATGATCTTGCCTTTCACTATGGCAGCTAGATGGGGCAGGGGATAAAGCATTAGACTTATGGTCAGGAAATCCTGAGTTCAAATTTTGCCTCAGGCACTTCCTAGCTGTATGACTTTGGGCAAGTCACTTAACCTTTCTCAGCCTCAGTTTCCTCATTAGTAAAATGGGAATAATAATGATTTTGAACTCATAAGATTATCAGGGGTATCAAGTAAGATAATGTGGAAAGTGCTTTGCAAACCTTAAAGTGTATAAATGATAGCTATTATCATTATAATTACTGTTGTTATTGTTATTGCTGCTGCACTTAGAGGAGAGGTCTTCCTTCAAGACCAAAGTGAAAGTTGCTGGGTTAATAGCAAAATTTGTTTATCAATACACAGGACAAGAAATTCAATGTCCCTTAGGCAGAGGGGAGCAGAAGATGTGAGAAAGGAGTCCTGACTCCTACTTCCAATTGATGTAGCATGATTTGGTGAACAAGTGGCACTTTAAGGCATAGAGTGAACTCAGCAAAGCAGCAAAAGAGGGAAGTCAGTTTGATGTTGAATAAGCTGCTACTACTTTCTAATTAATCACACTCTATCTTATCCTGCTGGCAGTTGAGAGGCTCCTAGATCTTAATGACTCCCCTTAGTAATGTTAAAAACTAGCATTGTAAGACTTCATTTTCTTAGAGACACATGATTGATCTGGCTATTGGTGAGTGCAGACATTGTGGCTTCTTACCATATAATATTGTCATTAGATGAGAAGATTAAGTGCCATCTTGGTATGGCAGACTGTGAAAAGGCTGTGACTGATTCCCTCAGAATGTAGGAAAGATTAAAAAAACCTCAGATAAAAAAAGAAACAAAACTAAAGGATTTACTTCATTTATTAGCATCATAAAAGACATAAAAGGTATTCTTGGCTAACAAAAAGGCTTCTTGTTTTAGGAATATTTATCCCTTATGCCAAATAATATAATAATGTACCCTAAGTAGCCAACTGAGGCTTATGACTGTGGAATGTGTCATATTTCTTAGTTGAGACTCCATGGAATATTTTTTAGGACTCCAAAGGACACCATGAATTTCTATCCCAATATTCTTTGAAATGCATGAGATTCCATGAGAGGGATCTGCATGCCTGTTGCCAGTTAACCTATTTCTTTTGAACTGAGGTAACAGGGGTTCATGTGTTTTAGTAGAAGTCTTTCCCCTTGTTCGTTCCCTGGATAAGCTTGTAACCTTAGAATCTTATATTAAACAAAGATTTTCTTGAGACCCAGTTCTTCCCATAGACCACCAATTTTCTAGTGATTGAATCAACTGAGGATATAACCCAATTCCTTCTAGGCCTCCAGAAACATATACCAAAAATATAATCTCAAATATATATGCTATTAAACAAGAATATGGAGGAAGAAGACACTTATCTTGGGGCAGCCCTAGAAGCCATAGCTAGGAATAAGATACACGATTTACAACATTGGGGGTGTAAAGGTTTCCATCAGATACTATATCCATAAAGTTATTCAACAGTCCAGTCCTGGAACATTATGCCTATATGTAAGTCTCCCAGGACTACCACTCTAAAGAAATCTTTTAGCATACTGGAGTAGATGGAGAAACAAATGCGATGAAGGTAACTTTCAAGGGGTGTACCATAAATTTGGGGTCTTAAAATATGTTTGTGTTTCTACTGAGATAAATGAAGGCATTGCCAAAGAGGAGCTGTGATTGCATGTGTGTGTGCATGTGTGTATGTGTGCGTGTGTGTGTGTGTGTGTGTATGTGTCTACAGTGCTAAGGTTATAAAGCCTGTATGGCTAGGCTTATTTCGTATAGTAGGCTCTCATAGTACTCCACTAACATTAGTTCAGAACCATGGCCAGCAACCTGTCTGAGCTTGCTCAGTTGGTGTGAGCTACTGAAGCTCCAAGTTTCTTTGACTCATCAGAAGATTATTTCCCCCTCAATCATCATATGAAAGTATATATAGTGAGTATGATAGTGTATATTCTCCAGACATTGCTGTAGGAATACAAAGCTCAACGAATACAGGTTTGTCCATAGAATGTGAATTTAAATCCTGGCTCTGCTATTTATTACTGAAGTGACTTTGGGCAAATTGCATAAATTCTTTGGACCTTAGTTTTTACATCTGAAAAAAATCAGGTGTTTGACTAGATGATTTCTAAGGTCCATGTAAGGGCTTTGATTAATGAGATAAGTATAAGCAATAGCTTTCTAACTTCAAAGAGTTTACTTGCAGTATAGTTGGTGAGACAAGATTAACAGAGAAAACAATTAGAGGAAAAGATAAGATATATATTTGTGCAAAAACTGTGTGGTTCAAAGATAGGGCAGATCAGAATGAGACTGTTGGGCAAGGTTCAGTCTGTTGAAACTGGAAACTTCCTTGATTCCCCTTAGCTTACCTCTCTATTAATTCACTAGACTGTACTTATGCATCATATCAGTATTGAGTTTTCTGTATATCTGCTCATTATCCACATCAGTCTTATTCAAATTCAAATTGAGAAAACATTTATTAAACACTTATAAGATGCAAAGAACTATGTGCTAGTGATACAAAGATAAATTGAGAAACAAGGAGCTTACTACATTCTTCTGGGGGATGTGAAGTACATAAATTAATACAGCATAATATGAAGAGGGAAATCCACAAATATGGGCAAGAGTATGTTTTTATCTAGAATGGCTTCTGGTAGGAAGTGGCACTTGAATGAAACTAAGGGTTCTAAAAAATGTAGGAAGGAAGGAAAGAGTGCATTATAGGCAGGAGAGAAGCTTATTCAAATAAGGCGATGAGAGATGGCATGTAATATTTAGACACTAGGTCACAGACCAGTTTAACTATAGTGCAATGTGCATAAATGTTGGTTGGAGGAGTTGAGCCCAGAATGGTAGGTTGGATCCATATTGCAGAAGACTTAAATGCCAGGCTGAAAAATTTATGTTTTATCCTAGAAGCAGTGATGAGCCACTACAAATCTTTGAGTAGGTAAGTGAAATTTTCAGCTCTGTGTATTTATTAGGCATTTTTTGAAGTAAAGATTGTAGAGGGAACCAACAAGATCATCATGTAGCCTTTGACCCAGCAATACCACTTCTAGGGTTGTATCCCAAAGAGATCATAGAAGTGGGAGGAAGACCCATATGTACAAAAACATTTATAGCAGCTCTTTTTGTGATGGCAAAGAATTGGAAATTAAGGGGATGCCCATCAATTGGAGAATGGCTAAAAAGTTGTGGTATATGAATGTAATGAACTGCTATTGTGCTATAAGAAATGAGGAGCAGACAGACTTCATATTTACCTGGAGAGGCTTATACAAACTGATGCTGAGTGAGAAGAGCAGAACCAGTAGAAATTTGTACACAATTACAGACACAATGTACATGTGATGACCAGCTTTGATAGACTGGACTCTTCTCAGCAATGCAAGGTTAAAAGACAACTCCAAAAGACTCATGATGGAGAGAAATGTCTACATTCAGAGAAAGAACTAGAAAGAAAAGAGTTTGAATGCAGATTGAAGCAAACTGCCTGCTCTCTTTCTTTTTCTTGTTTGGTTTTGTTTCCTCTTTCCCATTGTTCATTCCATCTGTTACAGTCCTTCTTTATAACCTGACTAATGTCTAATGTAAAAGTATTTGCAGATCCTATACTTGGTTGTGTGCTGCTATGGGGGTGGGGGGAGGAGAGGAAGGGGGAGAAAATGTGAAACTCAAGATATTGTGGAACTGAATCTTATAAACTAAAAGTAAACAAACAAATTAATAAAGACAAAAAAGTAAAAAACAACAAACAAAAAAGGATGACAATGTAGGTAGCTATTCAGATGGTCTAGGCAAGAAGTTATTAGGATTTGAAAATTATGGTAGTAGTTGACTGAGTGGAGACATTGTTGAGTTGGTGGCATAGCAAGGTCTTGGCAAGCCATAGGACAGTGATAAAGAGGAAAGAATCAGAGATATCTTTGAGATTTTCAATCTTTTGAGATTGGGTGACTAAAAGGATGATGATCCCAACAGTGCTAGAGACTTTTGGAGGAGAGATGATGGGGAGGATTTGTGGAATTCTGTTTTGTACATGTTGATTCTGGAATACTAGTGAGATATCCATTTGGATATCTGGAAAGCAGTTGGGTATTCAAGTTGGAATTCTGAAGGGAGATTAAAACATAATATATAGATTTTGGTGTCATCTGCATAGAGAGGATAATTGAACTCATGGTAGTGTATAAGAGCACTGAAAGAGAGAAAACAAAAGCCTTCCCAGGATGGATCTTGTGGTTGCAGTGTGGGACAATCCTAATTGAGGAAAGATGCATATGATTCAGCAAAGGAAACTAAGAAATAATGGCTAGATTGATAATTGGAGATGCAACTCAGCTGTGTCACAGAAGCCATGAGAGTAGATATTACCCAGATATGATATATATGTATATATGCTTCTTATTTATAAATTACATATATGTTCTACTGTATCAATAGTTTTACATAATAAAACACAAAATAGAACTTTACAAGATGAGGTAAAGATGAAATATTTGATTCTAAAGTTAATAACAAGCCCTTAAGGTCTTTTGAGTAAGGGAGTCATTGGTTAGACCTGCACTTTAGGAAAATTGCTTTGGCAGATGTGAGGAGACCAGATTGAAGAGAAGAGAATATTGAGGCAGAGCCAGTTAGGAGACTATTACTGTAGTTCAGGAAAGGTTCTGAATTAGGGTGGTGGCTATTTTAGTAAAGATAAGGGGACATATTCAAGAGATTTTGTGGAAGAAGATAAATTTGGAAGAAGGGTAAATTTTAGGGAAACGATCATTTAAATCAGAAGTATCAAACTCATAGGCCTGGGGCCCCAAGCAGAATGCCATCTGAATCAGATTAAGATGTAATTGGGAAATATTTGACAAAATAAATAAAAATACAGTAGCACATAGGTAATGTTAATTTGTGGTTTTCTAATTCAGTCATATGAGTTCATCTATGCTTGCTCATCCTATATGACTTATTTTCTCCTACCCCAAATGAAAAGACTGCGTTAGAGCCCCCTGAGAGATAACTGCCACAGCCAAGATGTGAAGAAGAGAAAGCATGTACATATGATGGGAGAGAAGATTCTCTATAGCACCTGTGGAGCCACTGCAATGGGTCCTTAGCTGCTGGTTAGGTTATAACTATCCTGAGGGCTTAACTATCTCAGAATTGAGGAGGCTGGGAAGTTGAATAGCAGAAGAAAGGGGACAGAGAGGAGACTTGTTGGGAAATAAGGAGGATGGTTATGTTGCAGACGAGCCCCATGATTGTCTCTGACAGATGGGTTGTCACTGGTCTTTTTTTTTTTTTTGCTTTTTAGAGGGCAATTAGGGTTAAGTGACTCGCCCAAGGTCACACAGCTAGTTTTGTGTTGTGTCTGAGGCCGAATTTGAACTCAGGTCCTCCTGGCTCCAGGGCCGGTGCTCTATTCACTTTACCACCTAGCCACTCCCACTGGTCTTCTTTTATGTAACATAGATGGCAGCATAATTTAGAGACTCCAGAATATGTGGTGTAGAAGGAACAGGTTTTGCATAATCTGATCTAAGATCGTAAAGTAGTAGATCTAGAATTGGAAGAAACTTCATAAGCTGTTTAATGCAACTGTTATTTTATATGTGTACTGTTTCTGAAATTCAGGCCCATGGAGGTTGGACAACTTGCCCAAGGTCACACAGAAAGTAACCATCAAACGAGTGAGCTTGATCCTCTGACTTCTGAGCCAGTGTTTTTCCACTACACTCCATTGAGGAGTGGAGTGTGTGTGTGTTGGAAGGAGAGAAATGCTTTAGACTTGTAAAATATTCATTTTCCTTTCACAAGACCCCAGACTGTGTACTTGTGTGGGTGAATGTTGTAGTCTTAAGTACTCAGCAGGACTTTTAAAGTAGATCCTTTCTAAGTGTTTTTCATGTTGTTTTTGGGTTAGAAAAAATTATTAATGCACAATGTCTTAAATAATTTTTTCTGTGGTTTGAGACTTCCTTCTTCCTTCCCTCCTTATATATGGTTTGTATAATCATGTGTAGTACCCAAGGCATTCTCTCTTGCATGTGAGCCCCCTGAAGAGGAATTACTCTGGGGTTCCAGGTACTCCCTCAAAATCATAGCATACTAGCCCTCCCTGAGGTGTTTACATTTACTATTTAGGCAAAAGGTAGCAATGGTTCTAAGCAAAGACATTCAAAGAAATAGTATAACAAGAAAAATAGAAGTAGAACATTTTGCCCACAGATCTAGGACATTTTCTCTGACACATACATATATCATCAGTGAGGAAAAGTGGATATGTTTAGGATCACATGAGGAGCTCACATGTAATGAACATATGTTGATGGCAGTTCTGAAAAGGAGCTGGGGATTTTAGTGGGCTACAAGCTTAATATGAAAGAGTATTGTGAAGTAGTCAAAAAAATCCCAAATAAATCCTAATGCAATTTTGGGCCACATTGAGGGGGCATAGATTCCAGGAATAGGGAAGTGGTAGTCACACTGTACTCTGTCTTTATCAGACATCAACTATTATGTTCAGTTGGGTGCCATAACATAAGCAGGCCATTAATAAGCTGGACAGTGTTCAGAGGAGGGCAAGCAGAATGGTGAAAAGTGTTGAGTCCATGCCATATAAGATTCCTTAAAAGGAACTAGGCAGGTTTGGCCTGGAGAAGACTTAGATCTTTGAAGGGCTGTCATATGGAAGAAGATTAGAGTTGTTCTCTTTGGTCCCAAAAGATAGAAGTAGTAATAATGGGTCAAAGTTTAAAATAAGGTAATTTAGTTTGGTTTGATGTTAAGAGAAATATCTTAATGATTAAGAAGAAAGGGGAAAAATGAATTTATTAAGTACCTACTATGTACTAGACCCTATGCTGAGCATTTTGCAAATATTACCTCTTTTGATTCTAACAATAACCCTGGGATGTAGGTGCTATTTTTGTCCCCATTTTGTAATTGAGGAAACTGACAGAAGTTAGGTGACTTGCATAGGGTCACACATCTGCTAAGTATTAGAGGATGGATTTTAACTCATATCTTCCTGACTCCAGACCCAGTGCCTTATGCACTGTGCCAACTAGCTGTACTCAAATAAACCTGTCCAAAATTGTGAGAATGGTGGATTTCCTCACTTCAAAAGTCTTCAAGCAGAGGTTGGATGACCACTTGTTGAGCATTTATGATGGGGATTCTTTTTATATGTGGGTTAGATTATTTGGCTACTGAACTCTGAAATTTTGTGCATCTATCATTCTATAGAATGTAACTACAAAAATATTTTTTGCAGGTAGCAATTTCTCAGTATGAAAATAGGATGTTTACCTTTAGTTTACTCCAAAATTTCTGCAGTCCCCCCTTTATTCTAGAGGTTTTCCATATGCTTAAGTCCCACATAATGACATTATCAGTTCTGCCAATCTTCTAAGCCCCCAAAGTATCCTGTAGCCAAATTAGCTTGAGAAATGCTGGCTGATAGTATCATGTTTTAACTCTCAAAGCTCTTGGAAAGAGGATCAATGTGTGTGTGTGTGTGTGTGTGTGTGTGTGTGTGTGGTGTGATGGTGGTGGTTGTGCATGGTTGTCTAATAGGAAAAGTTAGTAATGGAACAAAGAGTAAAAGTTTTTATTCTTCTCCATGACTGATGTTCAGTGGAAGCTAAGGGCAGAGAGAAGAAACTAGTTTCTTCAATATAATGAGATCAGCCTTATAGTTTTAAAATCAAGTGATCTTTCCTTTTTCTGGTTTTCATGAGGATTATCTGAGTATGCTTGTATTGTGGGAAAAGAGACTATTTAGGTCACTCTATCCCCAAGGACAGGCTATAAAAGTTCTTCATCATTATTCTCTCCCTAAAAGATACTCTGGACTATAGGCTCCAGTATTGGGTCTCAATATGCCATATTGTAGGTCATATGATCACAGATTTGAGCTGGAAGAGAGACTTCAAAGGACCCTAATCCATCTAGCTCCCTCCTTTTTACAGTTGGAGAAACTCAAGCCCAGGGGAGTTAAAAGTGACTTGCCTAAGATCTTCCAGGTAGGAAAGCATCAGGGTTGGGATAGGTGAGACTGTGAGTAATGAACTTAAAAAGGAAGGAGGGAGAGTGATTTGACTGGCGGTAGCAAAGATCTAGACAGGATGGGAAGAGACAGTTTTAGGGAAGAAAACGTGGTTTCTGAGTGATAATGGCAGAGGGAATATTTGAAGAGAGAACCTGGGAGTGAAAAGTGAGACAACTCTTATTCTTGGATGTGAGCATCAGGGGATATGAGAGAAGGACCAGCCAACCTTAGAGAAGATTCCGAGATGTGTGACTTATTTAGACAAAGATAGGGTTTGATGAGCGCCAGAAACTTGAAAGAATGTGAGGAAAAGAAATCTAGGACCATAGAATTAGGGTTGGAAAGTATCTTTGAGGTCACCTAATTCGAAGAACTCACTTTAGATATGATGAAACTGAGACGCAGAGATATGAAGTCACTAAAGTAAAATCACATAACTAGGAAGTATCTTGAAATCAGGTTCTCTGAACTAAAAATCTAGTGATCTTTCCACTAAAGTACAGTAGGGGAGAAACCCAGATGTCAAAGGAAACACAGAGAGCAAAGAAAGCAGGAGGAGGAAAAATGAAAGCCTCTCCTTGTGACCTTGGTCACTGATTAGCAGCCAATGATAGCCTGGGGACGATGCTATCTAAGGCCAACTCTCCTAGCTGTTTCCTTTTGGATCCAGGGCATCTCATGTGGTATGGACTCCCAGTAGCAAGCTTTGTGTGCCTGCTGGGTGGGGCACAGTTTCCCTCTGGTTGGGTTGCTGATGAGAGAATTGTAAGGGCTATATGACTTCCTAAAATGTATCTGAATACTAAAAATTTCTTGGGCATCAGATTCCCTAATTGTAGTATTTTACTTCTTGGTGAATGTGCACATATTCATCTTGTCTCTTATTATCTATGGTGTAATTAATGGCTTTGTATAGAGGAAAAAATCCGTGGACTTGGAATCAAAGAATCTAGGTTTAAAATTTTGATTTTGCTGCTTACTAGCTATATGATTTGGCAAGTCACTTTCCATCTATGGTCCATAATTTCCCCACCTATAAAATAAGGAGATTGGAGTAGATGTCATTTTTTGTTTTTCTTTGTATTCCCCGAGTTTAGCACACTATCCAGGATGTAGTAGGTACTCAATAAATACTTATTGACTGACTGCCTAGAAGATATCTAAAGTCCCTTCCAACTCTAAATTCTATCATTCTATCACGAACCATATTTCTCCTTCCACTCTTTGTCTTTCTAGACTGAGGCATTTTGTGTAAAGGTGAAGTAGTTGTAGTTTTGTTTCTTGGTCAAGGGGCCTTTTAAAGGGGAACCTGGGCAGAAAAGCACTAGAGGTGGGTTTCTCCAACAACCACACTTCCATGAGTGTCTTGTTAAGTGTTGGTTTTCGGGCAGTCAGCTGGGATGTTGCATCAACCTCCTGGCCCCGTTTCCCCAGGTGTGCAGCATTGAGACATCATAGATTTCTTTTACTGAGCATTGTAAAAGCTGCCCTGTTCATGCCCACTTTTAAGAGGCTCACAAGATTGTAACAGTTAACCTCTTCTAAATGTTTTTACTCTGCTTTTTATTCCCCTGACACTGAGAATAAAAACTGAAAATTGCAGGTGGAAATCAAATCCATAAATCCCTAGCTCCCACCTAGAACAAAATGGCTCAGCCAGGATTGGAACAAGAAGCACAGGTAGCTTAGTCTGCAGAATTGGGCTTAATTACAATTCCTTGCTGAACCCCAGACTTATAGATATTTGCAACAGGAAATGCAAATTAGACACTTTTTCTTCCCATATGCTACCAATGATTGAGTTGAATATACTCTAAGTATCATTTGAGGAAGCCTTGGTCCTTGCCTCTTTCTAAAATGGTTTTCTTTAATCAGACAAAAACACCCAGGAATGACATTTGGATGCCACTGTCATGTGTAGTAAATCCGATGTCTCCACTTTGCCCTTCTCCAGTTTTGGATAACTTTTGGTTCAGAGAATGCTACAATTTGAAGGGGCCTTAGAGATAATTTAGTTCATCTGTTGAATGACCTACCCAGGATCATTCTGATTTGAAAGAAATAATTTGACTCAAGATTCACACTCAGACCATCTGATCTCAAGTCCAATATTCTTCCCTAGTTCACCAAGGAACCTCTTGTTTATGTGACTCTTCTGAGGCCACTTTTGATCACTCCCTTCAGGACACTGTGGTATTTGCCTGGTCACGTAGTTTGTGAGGGATCCCAGAGTAGGCCATGACTTGTCACAATTTAACACGAGTCCTATTGGTGTTTAGGTCTTCAGGGATGAGAGTTAGTGGTATCTGAAGGCTATTCTTGGTACCTGTGTCTTATTTGAAGCCAAGATGCTTTTAAAAAATCAGCCTGTCTCAAGTTATTGCTTCTTCCTAGTCTGAGCAGCTTGTCCAGTTCTCTGATGAGTGTCTTTTGGTCAATTTTTTCAGTGAACACACACAGGTATACATACATACATATATATAAAAAATATACTTACGTATGCATATGCACATATATATGTATAATATGTGTATATATATATATAATTATTGTGTTACTCTAATATATAAATAATGTCTTTCATATCAGCACATTAATTGATCTGCATATTATGAAAGAGACCAGGAACTAAACAGTAGAAGACTTACCTTTTTATTTTTACTTATTCTCTGCTCAGACAGACATCAAATGTATTCCATTGGTCAGTCTTTCATTCTTCTAAGGTTTTCCTTCATCCGTTGTGATAATAGTCTTAGATTTTTTCCTGGGTTGGGGGCTGGGATATATGCCTCTTCCCTGAACCTGTTCCTGCTTCTATTACAGAAATATATCATGACAATGAAATAATCTCATTGTTTACAATATATGCTCTCCTCTTGATAAATTATTCTTTTTCATTATCTCATGTCTCAGGATCTCTTTCATGGACTCCCTATAGTCACCATTACCCTCCCCTCTCAACACAGTTAAAGTAATTCTTGCTGTTTCTGGACTTAGATCCCTGAGTATAGTCTCCTTTTTACTGAAAACCATTGATCTTCTTATTGCTATTTCACATGCAGGCAGAAGGCAAAATAATTCAGTATTATAGATGCTATGTTTTTTTTTCATATCCCTCAGGAAGCAAAAGAAAAGGGGATATAGACATGATTTTCTCATCACCTCTCCTTCATTCATATTTAAGCTTCAAACATTCACTGTTTACCTACTATGTGCTAGGGTTAGTTGGAACTTCAAAGATGAATAAAGGTCTCATGGTCTAAATAGGAAAATAATATAGATTTAAAAAAGTCGATGGACATTGCCAGGCTACATGTGCACGTATGTAAGAAACAATACAAGGCATGTGTCAAATGAGGATTATGGACAGAATGCTTGTATGGTGTTGGTACATGGGAAAAGACATTTCAAGCAGGCCGATAACCTTCCCTATCCCCCATCCTTATCCCTCTCCTTCATTCCAGGACTGCCCAGACTCCTTGGGCTGGTAAAGAAGAACTACAATCATTGATGTTACCCTTCCCCTATCCCCAGGCCACCCAGACCCCATGGTCTTAGTTGTATCCATAGGGACAACTAGAGGAGAAGAGCTTCTAGTAGAGTCTCCTGTCTCTTATCCCCTTTCCTCTTTAATTCCCTGATCTTCACTATCCAGGCTCGATAGGGCAACTGGATACAAAGAGCAACATGGCTACTCAAATCAAAATCAAAAAATCAAATAAAAAAAAGGGGGGTTAGCAGCGAACCATCCAGCTGTAATCCTTCAGGTGAGATGGAGGTTTACTAGGTCTTACCACTGCCTCCATTCCTGAAACATACCATGATGATGAAATAATTTCATTGCTTAGCAATGTCCTCCATCTTTTTGATAAATCACCCTTATTCATTATCTCATGTCTCTTTGGGCAGTAAGTGCTTAAGAAATGCTTATTATCTGATGGGCTGACTACCACTGCATCCCAAGGTCCTCCATCTTCTCTGTAATTATACTCTCCAGATGCCTAGACACTGATGTCTCTTTGGCTAGTGTACCTAAGTGGACCTTGTCATATATCTCTATGCTGACTTTTAAGACTTTAGGGACTTTTCATTCACTTTTTATCAGAACACTTATTTGTGTTGTCTCTTTCAGTTAGAAAGAATGTGGATTCTTTGAGAAAGGGGACTCATTTATTCTCTTTGCATTCCCTAAATAGCTCAATGCTTGTCACATAGTAAGTTTTTCATTTATTCATTTAAAGTGCTTCCAGAGTCCACATTGGAAGCTGAGGTGGTCAGTTGTTATGAATGAGGTGGGATTCGAACTTTACTTCTTTCATCCGCAGTGTCTTTCCTCTTTACTAACAGCTGACTTTCTTATTCTTCTCAATTCTTTTCTTTCTACTCTGCTTTGATAATTCATCTCTTATCTGGATTTTGAGAATTCTTTCTCATAATGTTTTCCTTCCTTTCCTTTTGTAGAAAATGATGAAGACTTGGATCCTAAGTCTTCTATGGCTTGGCAGAAAGAAGATACAGGATCATAGCTTTAAAGTTGGAAGGGACTTTATTTTACATTTTACATTCATTTTACAGATAAGCACACTGAGGCTCAGAAAAATTAATGACTCGCTCAGGGTCATACATGTATTAATTATCAGAGGTAGGATTTGCATTTAATTTTTTGCCTGACTCTAAAATCAGTGCTGTTTTTCTTTTACACATCACGTGAAGAGCAAGGTTACATCCACATTCATATACATACATATTCACTGCAGATTCAGTAGACCTGGATCTCATTTGTTGGAAGTTCAGGAAAAAAGTTTACTGAATGAATGACCAATCTTCTTCATGAATGAATGAATGGATGGATGGATGGATGGATGGATGGATGGATGGATGGATGGATGAATAAATGAATGAATGAATGAATGAATGAATGAATGAATGAATGAATGAATGAACTGGTACAGTCAATGAACACTAAACAGGGAATCACAGAACCTGATTTTCAATTCAAAATAGGCTACTTACTAGCTGTGTGATTGTGGGCAAATCAAATGACTCATCCTCCCTAAGACTCAGTTTCTTCATTTGTGGAATGGGAATAAGAAAACTTTTACAACATATTTCATCAGATGATAATAAGGAAAGCACTCTGTAGAGTGCTGTATAAACATAAGTTATAATTTAGTTTTCTATCCTTCCTTGAAGACTGCATTCTCTCCTTTAGCAAAGAGCAAGGGGGAAGGCAGGCCCAAAATCTGAAACCTGCCTAATTTACTACCAGAAATCAAGAGGAAAAGAAAAAGAAAACTGACTGGAACAGAGGGTGAAACTATGGAGATATTGAGCTTCTGGGGAACCCATGTAATTTTGCAGTTTCTTTCTTCTCTTAGAGCATTGGTGGTGTCGATGCTCTTCACCCACTCCTTCCCTAGTTTTCTCCTGCTCCAAGTACTCTTGTACATGACTTGGGAGAAAAATATGGGAAGGCCTTTCTGTTTGGCCATTTTGAGAGGGCAATTGAATTAAGTAGGCAATTTTATCTCTCTTTGTCTCTCTGTAAACTTCCCAACCATATGGTAGAAGGAGAGTTCCTGGATTATAAATAAGCAATGGAGCTCATAAATCCTATGTGTGTATGTTTACCCAGTGGGGAAAAATAGTATTCATAGTTCTCTAACTCTAGGGAAAGTAGTTTGAGGAAGAAGAGTAAATGTGCATGTGTGTATTGATGTAGGTGCTTTAGACAGTGTGTGTGTGTGTACTTTTTCCTTCTCTTTAAACAGAGGCCATCCACTCACTACCTTAATTTAATGAGTTCTTTGTGGCTGTTATTACTACCTGACATGAGCCTGATTCTTTTGCAGGAGTAATTTGCTCTCTATGCTTTAGTGGTTTTAGGCAATGTGTTTGTATGTGATGTATCCAAGGCTAGATTGTATGAACCAGCTGGGTCCAGGGGCTTCTTCTGAGGCTAGCAGTTTCCCTCCTGGCTGCAATGTACTTCATACCTAAACAATGGAGAGAATAATTGAATTGACAGGATGACCATCCGACTTCCTGCTAGTTTCTGGTAGAAAGGACAAGTAGAATTGTAGAGTAATTCTATTGATACATCTGTGGTTAGGCCCCCTTGAAACCCAACATCCTATTAACCATTTTGGCAACTGCATTTGCCTGAGGATCTCTAAGGGGTAGTAATGGTTCTCAGTAAAACTAAGGCAGGGAAGTTTGTTTGTGGGACCTCCCCATGTCCTCTTTTCTTCTTCCCCCTCCCCATTTCCTGTTGGATAGGGATTCAAACCTAGGTCTTCTAACTCCCGGCAAAAAATCCACTTTCCATTTTACTATACTCCTGAAATACTAAGAGGCTTGTCAGATGTGTGGTGTATTAGGACTGTGATGAAAACCAGGATAAAACCTCTAAATCTTCTCTCCCTTTGGGCAAATGGATGTTTTACTGTAGTTTATGGATTCATAGGATTTAGAATTGAAGGGAACCTTATCAGTCATTTTTGCCAACACTTTCACACCAATGAGGAAACTGAGACTCGGAGTTTGAGTGACTTGCCAAAGTCTTGGCTAGTTTAAGCAGTCACTTGGTGGCCCATGGAATGAAATTCATTCAGAAACTTAGTTGTTTCCACTCTGCCACTAGTGAGACGAAGTCTGCTCCTGACTAGTTCTTGATTCTGGTTTGACTAATTTTTGCCTCTTCTAGCTCTCTCCAGCGCTTAATAATGATTCTCCCTCAGATCAGCACTGCTAGAATGGGAGCTGAAAGAAGGTTGGCAGTATTTGTTTCATGGTGCATTTCTTTTTAAATTTTTTTCTTTATTTTTTTCTTTTTGGAGGGGGGAGGGCAGGGCAATTGGGGTTAAGTAACTTGCCCAAGGTCACACTGCTAGTAAGTGTTAAGTGTCTGAGGACAGATTTGAACTCAAGTCCTCCTGACTCCAGGGCCGGTGCTCTATTCACTATACCACCTATCCACCCCTTAAATTTTTTTTTCATGTATTTATTTACTTATAACTTACAACATTCAGTTCCACAATCCCTTGAGTTACAAGTTTTCTCCCTCTCCCTCTACTCCCCCCTGCCCCCATGGCAGCATGCAATCAAATATAGGTTCTACAAATACCTTCACATTAAACATTAGTCAAGTTGTAAAGAAGGATTATAACCAATGGAGAAAGAAGTGATGAAACAAAACACAAAAGAGTGAGAGCAAGAAGTTTGCTTCAATTTGCATTTAGACTCTAGTTCTTTCTCTGAATGTGGGTATCTCTTTCCATCATGAGTCATTTGTGGTTGTCTTTTAACCTTACATTGCTGAGAGGAGCCCAGTCTCTCAAAGTTGTCGTCACAGATATGATGTGTCTGTAATTGTGTACAAAGCTCTCCTGGTTCTTCTCTCTTCACTCAGCACCAGTTTATATAAGTATCTCCAGGTTATTATGAAGTCCGTCTGCTCCTCATTTCTTATAGCACAGTAGTATTCCATTACATTCATATACCACAACTTGTTTAGCCATTCCCCAACTGATGGGCATCTCCTTGATTTCCAATTCTTTGCCACCACAAAAAGAGATGCTATAAATATGTACATATGGGTTATGGGGCATTTCTTACCCAAGGTTTCTGTAGTGGTATAGCAACAGGCTCTTCCTTAAGGGCTGGCCAGGCTCTGTCTTTGCTAGTTTCTAACTCTGTAATTAAGAGGGTAGGGAACGAAAAACTATGTATTCCTCAGTGTCTCAATTTAATTCACTTCTTAAATAGGAGTGAGAAGTCATGGTCAGACAGGTCATTTAAAGTTTGAATTCCTTAGCCTGGGATTCATCGTCCTCCATAATTGTATGTAAAACTTAACTTTTTGCTATGTCCAAGAACATTTCACTTTACCTAATTTGATCCATTAATTGTCTCACAAACATATCATGATTATTCCCAAACTCATGTCTTCATTCAAGATTCATTCCTTTTTATCTATTCAAATATTATCTATCTTTCAAGACCCAGCCCAAGAATCAGTTTTTTCCCTGAGAATATACCAACCTACAAGTCCTTTCTTTGACTCCTTGAAATAGTTTTATACCACATAATTTCATACTTAAATATATCTCATTTTCTTTAACACTGTTTCATATATACATCTAACTTCCCAACTAGTCTATGATCTCCTTGGAGGAATCTTCTTAAGAGTCTAACACTATGCCTTCCAAAAATTAGGCGTTCAATAAAAAATTGCTAAATGAATCACGTTTTTTTCCTCTTCTCCTCCTCCCACTTAATTCCTGACTACTATAGTTTTCTGAGCCTTCCTAGGAAGGACCTGTTGCTAGTAGTATATCAGTGTATCAAGAGGCTATGATTTTCTGGTGTTAACATTCCTGGTGTGGGGAATTGAGGTATCATAACACAATGGAATGACAACCAAATTTGGAGTCAGAAAACATTGGTTTAAATCCTAGCTTTGCCACTTATCTGTGTGGTCTTAGGGAAATCACTTACCTACTCTAGACCTCAGTTTCTTCACCTGTAAAATAAAAGAATTTGACTAGATAGTCTCTGAGATAACCTTCCAGTTCCAGGTCTAGCTCCCATGATCTCTCTCCACTGTCATAGCAATCTAAGTCTGAGAGTTTTCTGAGGTGTGGAGAGTTCCAATGGCTTGCTTAAGGTTACACAATTAGTCGCTATTAGACGTGGGATTTGAAGCTATCATCCTGGCTAGTGTAATACTCTATTCATTATGCTTCTTTAGCCCTTTGTAATGAACAAACCACTTTCATTACAGTCTCCCTGTGAAGGAGGTAGTATATTTCTATTTCTATTTTACAGATGAGAAAACTGAGGCTCAGTGAGTTTTAACTATCTTGCATATAGTACCATATGTTAGAATTTGTAGTACTTGATCAGGAGAATGTAAAATTCATGGGGACAGAAATTATTTTATTTATTTATTTATTTTTAAAGCAATCGGGGTTAAGTAACTTGCTCAAGGTTACACGGCCAGTTATTTCTGGGTGTGGTGCTAAGTTTCTGAGCCCGGAGCCCGGATTTGAACCCCAGATTATCCCAACACTGGAACCGGTGCTCTTATTCCCTGTGCTACCTGGCCACCACTGATATTATTTTATTTTTGTCTTTGTATCTTTGGTGCCCAATAAAGGCACTTTGTACAAAATGACTCTATGCACACCTATGCTAAGTGATATAAAATTAGAAGTCAAGAACCTTATTTCCTCTTCCCTTAGCACCTAGCACAATTATGTATGTAGTAGGTGATCAATAAGCACAACGGAGTAACTATAAGTCATATAGAATAATAAACTTGCAGTTGGATTCTGAACATGAGTTCAGATCTTTCCTCTGACTCCAGCTGTGTGACGCTGGGCAAGACACTTGACCTTAATTTCAGTTTCCTTCTCTGTAAAAATGGAGATTTTACAGATTATTTCTGTTAAAAAGATAACAGTACTTACCTACTAGGGTTGTTGTGGGGATCAAATGAGATTAGCTTCAGTAAAGCACTTTGTAAACTTGAAAACGCCATACTTTTCCTGTCTTCCCTTGAGTTTCAGTTAAAGTCTCATCTTCTATAAGAAGCCTTTCCTGAATATATTTTTCATGACTACATATTTATAATGGGAATCATATTTCTTGCCTTTTCAATGGGTGGGGGAAGGGCAGAGGGAGAGAGAGAATTTAGAATTGAAAATAAAAAATTTAAAAGAACCTTTCCTGATCTTCCTCAATGCACATGCCTTCTCTCTAAGATTACTACAGTTTACTCCACGTATTTCTTATTTGAAAATAATTGTTTGTATACTTTATCCCTAATCAGATTATAAACTCTCTTGAAGACAGGGACTGTTTCTGTTTGTTTATTTGTTTTTACCTTTTTTGTTGCCTTAGCACAATGCCTAGCAAGTAAGTCATTTAGTAACTATAAGCTAATTACTGTCATCATCATCATCATCATCATCATCTAATTTAATAGCTGAATTGGAACTGAGAGGCCTTCTAGTGAACCTCCCATATAATATTTAAATGCCCCATAAAACACCCCTGTTAGATGATCTATCTTTTGCTTAAATAATAAATAAATAAAGGAATAAATAAAAATAACTCTAGTGTTGGAGATCCCATTCACTTTCAGGCAACCTATTCTGTTGGTGAACAATTGGAATTTCTAGGATGTTTTTCTTTCTGTTTAGCCAATATCTAGCTCCTTGTGCAAATTCTAATCACTGGGATGAAACAAATAAATCTCCAATCCTTCTTCCAAATGACTGATTTTCTAACAAAGAACCTCGAAAGTAAACATATAAATAATTTCCTCTTCAAAGTTGTCACCTTAATAAATGAGCTTATGTCAATGAGGCTGTGATTGCCTGGATGTAGTTTGAGAGGATCCACTTTGGGAATGACCTTCAAAATTGGAGACCGATTCTTATGAATCTCCTAAGTTCTAGCACATCCTCATCCTTTGAAGGTAATTAAGTTGGGAATATAGCCAAAAGGAAATTCAAAGTCAAATTTGCCCAAACCAAAGGATCTACTTTTTTTAAGTGTTATAACTGTAACTTAATGAGACTGACTTTCTTGGAGGTCTCTCCTCATGGCTCTACAGCCATTCCCTTAAGTTTACAGTCCATATCATTATCTGTTAGCCCCACATTGTTGGTGTTGATAGCCTCACTGACTGGGACTTCTTTTGGTGCAGTTGGAAACCTTATCTTGTAAGCCTAACCTAACATGAGCAGTTCTGTAGGTGGGCAAGAAATCGTCCATCCTGCTTATAGGCACTGATCAGCTTGGTGCCCTGAAGCCTGTTGCTTTGACTTGAAAGTCTGAGATTTGATTAATTTTATTATTTCAGTTGTAAGAAAGATTGAGTGGATGAAGAGAGGGGAAACTGGTTCTTGGTGCCAGGTCACCTAGGTTAGACCACATGCACGTCATAGCACACATATAGGGAATCTCAGTAAATGCTGTCTGATAACTACACTATCTAAAAACAGCAGCTTTCCCAGCAGGGCACTGATGCTCAGCTCTCTGCCTACTGTTATGGTATCCCAAAGCTTGTTGGAACTCTAGTTCAAACTGAAACACATTCTTCTCTTCTCTCTCCTCATCCCCTACATCTCCAGCAGTTGAACATCCTTCTTGTTTTTCAAGGTTCAGCTCAAATGCCACTGCCTCTAGGAAGTTTTAACTCTTGTTTCTTCCTCCCTCAACTGTGATCCCTTCCTCCTTCTGTATTGTTATAGCATTTGCCTCTGACTACCTCTTTTGTGTAAAAAAATATTTTGAATATTAATTTAAAAGACATTTTGACTTTCAAATTCTCTTCCTCCATCCTGCCCCTTCCCCACCCATTGAGAAGACAAGCAATATATATCAATTATACATGTGAATTCAAGCAAAACATATTTTCATATTAGCCATGTTGGAGAAAAAAACAAAAGCAAGAAACAAAAGAAAGTGAAAACAACTCTTCTATGTCTACTCAGAATTCATCAGATCTCTCTCTGGAGGTAGGAAATATTTTTTATGAGTCCTTTGGAAGTGTCTTGGATCATTGTTTTGATCAGAGTCAAATCATTCATGGTTGGTCATCCTTATGATATTGCTGTTACTGCATACAGTGTTCTCCTGGTTTTACTCTACTTTGCATTAGTTCATGTAAGTTTTTCTAGATTGTCCTGAAACCATTCTGCTTATCACTTCTTATAGCACAGTAGTGTTCCATCACAATCATATACTCCCAACTTGTTCAGCCATTCACCAATTGTGATGGGTAACCCTTCAGTTTCCAATTCTTTGCTACAACAGAAAGAACCACTATAAATATTTTTATACAAATATGTCCTTTTCCTTTGTTCTCTTTGAGATACAGATCTAGTAGTGCTATTACTTATTCTTATTTACTTGTTTCAGTCATGTCTGACTCTTTGTGAACCCATTTGGGGTTTTGTTGAAAAAAAAAAACCACTGGAATAGTTTGCCTTTTTCTTCTTTAGCTCATTTTACAAGTGAGGAAACTGAGGCAAACAGGGTTAAGTTTAGGCCATATGTTATATAGGTCTGTATTTGCATCCTCTACATTTTTTGAGGGCCACAGGTTGTACAGGCCCAATTTAGTGACTTGCCTAGGGTCACACAGCTTACAAGTGCCTAAAGTCAGATTTGAACTCAGGAAGATGATTCTTCCTGACCCTAGGCCTGGCACTTTATCCACTGTGCCATTTAGCTGCTCCACTGTGTTGTTTAGTCAAAGGGTATACAAAGTTTTACAGCCCTGTATGCATAGTTCTAAATTATTCTCCAGAATGATTGGAACACTTCATAACTCCACAAATAGTGCATTAGTATACCTACTTTTGTGCTTCCCCTCCAGTATTTATCATTTTCCTTTTCTGTCATATTAACCAATCTGATAGATATGAGATAGTACCTTAGAGTTGTTTTAATTTACATTTCTCTAATCAATAGTGATTTATAGCATTTTTCATGTGGCCATCAATAGCTTTGAATTTGTCTTCTGAAAAATCACCTAGTTCATATCCTTTGATCATTTATCAATTGGGGAGTGGCTCTTAACTTCATAAATTTGGCTTAGTACCATATATATATATATGCACTCTCTGTATATATATATATATATGTGTATATATTCCATATATATATTTCAGAAATTATGCCTTTATTAGAGAAAATTTCCCCCCTAATTTTCTGCTTTCCTTCTAATTTTGGCTACACTGATTTTATTTGTGCAAACCCTTTTTAATTTCATCTAATCAAAATTATCAGTTTTATTTCCCATCATCCTCATTATCTCTTGTTTGATCATAAATTCTTCCCTTATCCCTGCATCTGATAGGTAAAATTTTCCATGCTCCCCTAATTTGTTTTATGCAATTACTTTTCATGTCTAAATCTTGTATCCATTTTGACCCTGTCTTGGTATATAACATGAAATGCTGATCTAGTCTTTTCCATATTCTCTCCAGTTTTCCAAGCAGTTTTTGTCAAATGGTGAATTCTTCCTCCAAAAATTTGGATCTTTGGGTTTATCAAGGACTAGATTACTCATTTATTAGTGCCATAATTCTCTTGACACTAATCACATTCTTCCTTGTATTGTAGTTATTTGTGTATCTTATTCTCTTTTCTAGACTACACACTCAATGAGACCAGGTTCAGTGTCTTAGTTCTCATTGTATATCCTCTCAGAGCCTGGTCCATGCATGGCCTTACCAATAGTAGGCATTTAATTTTTGAGTTGAATTGAATTTGTCTGAGTTAGGTAGGATAACTAGAGTGTGGAGGAATCTTTTTACTCTTGAATTGAATCCACATTTTTTTTCTTGCATCATTTGGCTCCTTGAGTACAAGGACCGATGTGTTTCCTTTCTCCTGGCTTGGTGCCTTGCTACATACTAGATACTTAATAAGCAATTATTGATTGAAGTCATAGAAGACAGAATATGATAGATGTGGGGAGAAGGAAGATAGTTGTACTGAAAAATTCTTTTTAAGAAGAAGAAGAAGGTACCCATTCAGAAAAAACTTTAGAGGAGCTATAGATTCCAGATAGAAATAAATCTCTGTGGGCTCATATTGACCTGAAAAACCACAAAATCACATTAGCTATGTTATATTGTATTTTTATTTTGTTAACTGTTTCCCAGTGACATTTTAAGTTGCTTCCCACTTGGAGATTTGGGAAACTCTTTGATATCTCTGCATTAAAGTATCTTCTCTTCTTGTTTAGCCTTCTTTTGTTCAGAATTCATATGATATAGTAGAGTGCTGGACTTAGAGTCAGGAGAGACAGAAATTCATATCCTGCCTCTGACACTTACTAACCCAATGACCATAGACAAGTCTCTTAGCTTCTCTGAACTTCTGGGAAATTCTCTAACACTATATGTTTTAGACAGTGAGTGTGATCTGATTGTTGTTTAGCTTTTTCATATATGCTAGTCTTAAGTACCCAACTGGAGCATAAACTCCAGGAGGAAAAAGGGCAGGGTCAATCTACATATCTGCTCTGTTGTTTGTAGCAACATAGCTAGATTCTGCTTAAAGAGTCTTAAATAATCTAAGATAGTGATTTTCATTTAAATCAATTAAACCATCATTAAGTATTAATTGAGCACCACCATATCACTCAACCCTGTGCTCAGAGAGAATCAAGAAAAAAAATCAAAAGACATGGTCATTGGTTTCAATGAACTTAGTCTAGTTGGGAAGATATAAAACTAGCATGTGTCACAGTTAGAGAACAATTACACATTATAACTCTGTGGAATGGAGTTTCTATACCACAGATGTCTAGAGAAGACTGATATCATCAGAAATGAGCCCAGGCAGAGAAGGAGGAGCATAAGGTAGATGGTGAGCCAGAACTGGAAGGATGAATAGGGAGGTGGGGTAGTGAATTTCAAATGGAGGACATAGCATATGAACTATATTAATCATGGAGCCCTCCCAGGAAACCAATGAGCTGAAAAAAATATAATCCTTCATAACCAATAAGAGAATAGGAGATGTGGTCTTCTAACCTAAGAATATTAACATAGGTAACAACACTCCTGGGATTAATCTATTGCAGAGTCATTTTAAAGCTTCCCTTAATTTGTGCAGTCACAGAAACAAGTTATTAGCTCCTCTTGGAGAAATGCATTTGGCATTTGAGATAGCCACAGGAGGCAGAGAAGCTCAGGAGATCTGGGTTCTAGGCCTGACTGTCACTAGCTAGCTGTTCGCTTTTTTCTGGCCAAGTCATTTCACTTTGTTGGATGTCTGTTGTACTTCTGTTAGTTCATATATAGAAGGATGATGCCAATATTTACCCTTCCTACCTTGGATTGTTGTGGGAAGTGTTACCATGTCTGTGAAAGTTCTCTGTAAGAAGTGCTATAGTAGAGAATGTTAAACAGATGTAATATAAAAGATGTTCACCATTATCATTCTAAAAGATCTATGCCCAAAACTTTGTAGTTGAGTGATCTTTCTGTTGTAAAATGAGTTTGACTATAGGTGGAGGTGGGGAAGATTCTCCTCTCTTGATAAAGGAGAGGAAGACATCTTTGTGAAATGCCTGGAGACTCCTTTAACTTCAGTGGAAATAATAATAATAGATTCTATTTCTACAGTTCTATAAGGGCTTCTAAGTCAGGAAAAACAATTTTTTATGAAATATCTGGATGTATGATTTCAGTGATGTAGGGAACCCTCAGTTTGGAGATCACTTGGTCAGGAGTCAGGTGGACTTGAGTTCAAATCCAGCCTCAGACACTTAACACTTACTAGCCATGTGACCTTGGGTGAGTCACTTAACCCCAATTGCCCTACCCTCCCCCCTCCAAAGAGCAAAGAAAAAAAAGTTTAAATAGTGTAGGTCTGTCACTTTATAATCTTAGTGACTTAACTCAAGTGGCTCACCCATGGTCACATAAGCTATGGTCTATCAGATGAAGGACTTGCATCTAGATCTCCTTGACTCTAAGTGTAGTCTGATATATTTCATTGTCTCTAATCTTCATTCTATAGATAAAGAGACTGAGGATCAGAGAGGTAGAGAGACTTCCACATGTTGAAACTGTGAGTGAAATTTAGGTCTCTCCTGAATCTAACACTCTTCCACTATACCATACTGCCTCTGACTTGCTAAAATCCTGTGCTGGTGGTCTGAAAGAGTGAATTTAACTCCTAATTAATTGGATTCACCTTGCTCATCCTTGTAAAGGAAATAGAATTTTTAAAAATGTCCCTGGGGCTTCTGCTACTATAATGAAAATCATCACTAGAATTCCAATTGTAGAAGGTTGTTCAAGGTACATGGAGATTACTCATCCACCTGTGAAGTAGCAAATTTCTAGACAGAGTCAGGGAAGGTGGATGGTTTGGGTATGCCACTTCCCTACTCAAGAAGCTTTGGTGGCTCCCTGTTTACCTTAGGATAAAGTAGAAAATACTGTGGCAGGTGCTGGGAATAGAGAAACAATGTGAAAAACAGCCTCAGTATCTTAAGAAACTTAGATTCTACTTGGGGGTTGGGTAGAGGATAAAATATGTCAAGAATATTTGAAGAGGGACAGAATACCAAAACCAAGTGGGCAGCTAGGAGGCATGATGGATAGAGTTCCAGACCTAGAATCAGGAAGACTCATCTTCCTGAGTTCATATCTGGCCTCGGACATTTACTGATTATGTGACCCTGGGCAGGTCACTTAACCATGGGTGCCTCAGTTTCCTCATCTGTAAAATTAGCTAGAGAAGGAAATGGCAAACAGATGCGATATTTTTTGCCAAGAAAACCCCAAATGAAGTCACAAAGCATTGACACAACTGAACAACAACAAAATACAAGTGTCTCTTTTTGGCATTTAAAGCCTGACTCCAGTTTTTCTTTTTGGGATGGTGACATATTTCTCACCATTGCTTACTCTATGTGCCCAATAAATGGCCTACTCATTGTTTCATGCATACAACATTCCATCATCTTCCTCTGTAACCTATTTCTGGAATAACCTCTCCCCTCAACTCTGCCTCTTAAGTTCCAACCCATCTTCATTAGTGGTTCAGGTCAAGTGTGTCAGGTCAACCTTTAAGAACCCTCTCCTGACTCCTCTAATTGTATTTCCATCTACCATCTCCACTCCTCTCTACCTCCCTTCAAAAAAAGTCCTACATTTATTTGCATATATTTGGTACCTACTTCATTTACAAACATGGTGTACAGTTGCCCAATAGAATGCAAACTCCCTAAAGGCAAAAATTGTCTTTTGTCTTAGTGTCCCAGATAAACCTAGCACAGTGCCTATCATGTAGTAGGCACAAGAAATGTTTGTTAACTTGCATATCGTTAGGTGAAATAGGTTAGTTTTATTTGGGTTTCTTTATGTCTCCTGTGTGTTAATTTAAGAAGTAAAAACTTGGAATTCACAGATTGCTAAGGGGTCCGCTGATTTCAGGGATTCCATGAACTTGGGTGGGGAAATTTCCTCTTTATTTTCACTAAGCTTTAACTGAAATTTAACATGTTCTTCACTTATGAAAGTAAGACATAAGGCATTATTTCAAGAAGGGGTCCATGGGTTTCACTAAACAGCTGTTGTTACCGGTAGCATGTTTAAGGAAGGTCCATGGTAAATTGGCATATACAGAGGGATCACTGGATGGTGAGAGAACCAGAGAACAGTATGTCAAGCAATAGGAAGAAGATGCAGAAGGTACATTTAGGCATGAAAAGTGGAATGGATAGTTCACAGGGATCTTCAAGCAGAAGACTAGATGGCCACTTGCTGTGTGTGTTGTGGAAGACGCTTTTTGTCAGGTATGGGCTTGGATTAGATGTCCCTTACAACTCAGAAATGCTATGATTCTAAGAAATAACGATCTTCTGTAGTGACATTTTACTGGATATTGTGATTTTGAGAATTACTTAGTAACATTAAGCAGGATATGCCTGTACACCTTCCTCTTTTATTTTTCTTTCTCTTTGGTGAGGATAGGTCTAGAATTGGGAGATTGCGGGGATTAATTTTAAGGAGACCATTCCTCTAGGAGTGCTTGCGCATCTGGTATATCAGTAGTATTGAGGATAAGGCACTGCATAGATTTGTTGGACTAAATGTATTGGTGTGTGTGTGTGTGTGTGTGTGTGTATGTACACCTTGAACAGAGTAGGTGCTTAAGATTCATCAAATAAAGCTGAAGCTGTGAAGAATAAAAGATGTGGGACTACATTTTGGGCTGGGACGTATTTATGGAAAACACAGAATCCATTTTGTAATCGACTGTTATAGTATCCTGGAAAGAGTTACTCAATTCAGCAAATATTTAAATACCTACTATGTATCGAGTACATTGCTAGGTACTGTGAGCTAAGGGTCTCCCATCATGGGGTCTATAGTTTAGTTAGGGAAGCAAAACAATAAGTATAAAACATTAAATAATAATGCAATGACTAACATAAGACAGCAGTGTGGGAGACGTCACAGGTTTGTGCATGAAAATTTCCAAATGAGCTGCACAAACACAGTGGGATAGAATAGGCAGGGAAGGCTTCCTGGAAGTGGCTGGCAGCTAGAAGGATTGCCGTGTTCTCTAACATGCCCTGAAAGGGAGTTCACTCACTTGGGAGTGTCTGGTCCTCCCTGGGAAGTGTGGGTCTAGCTTGGTCACCCACAAAATGACCTGTGTTTATTTCTCTGGCAGAATGTACTGACTTTTACCCCACCCCCATCAGAGACCCAACAGACAGAATGAATCTTCAGAATGATGCTGTAAACTTTAACTCCCCTGATAGAGCTGACTGCTAAAACTGTCTAAAACCGCCTAGTTTGGCCCTCATTATTTTTTTCCCAGGAAAACTTAGTGAAAAGAGAAAGTGAGCCTGTTTTCCCTAGACTTTAATTTGCAAGTGCTTCCCTCCTGCTGGAGGCAGTCTTTGATTATTCTCAGCTACCCCTCTGTCTTCCCACCAGAACTGGATGGGTGATAGTGATAGGATGGAATTGGTCTGCATGGTTGGTGGTTACACAGTCTGAATTTGGTCTGCTGTTTACCAGAAAAAAATGCTGAGGAGATTTCTCATCTGAACTCCAGTCCCACTTATTAGCTGTGCTCTTTTTGGTGGACTTATTACACATTGCTTTGTAAAGCTGGTTATGCTTCATATGTCTAGGTCCTGTCTTCCAAATTAAACAGGACTATAGGGGTAGGGGCCTGGTATTAATCTTCTTGGACACCTCACAGTACCCAGCATAGGACACCATATAATGGGTTACATAAAACTACTTGCCTGATGGTTTTTGTTTCTGTCTCTGTGTAGCAGCAAGCACCCTAGCGTCCCCAGGGTGGCTGCCAACACAGGTTCTTAGATCTGCTTTTCTAAAGGAAAGCAACTCAAAATGGGTTAACAATCTTGCCTTAATCAATCAAATATATCATTTACCTTGTTCAGGGGAAAAAGGTCAGCACTCCAAACTTCAGAATATACAGACAGAAGTTACAAGAAAACAGAAAAACATATCAAGCAGACAGGCCAACTGTCTTGACCATTACAACCATACCTAGTCAGTTACAGAGAGGGAAGCATCAACATCTGGGTTTTCAAAGCCAGGGGGCTCTCAACGGCTGCCCATAGTCTCTTCTGGTCAAATCACACAACACTTCTCAAAGTGAGCCCCAAAACAAAGCCTCATATCAAGGACTATATAGCCTTCTCCTGGGTCAGAGAATATAACAACCCTCTTGACCCACTGCCCAATCACAAAGCACCAAGGTGTGGGCATTCCTGAAAACAAGCCTCCCACCACAGGCTCCAGGTGCACTTAATCTAGGGGCAGGGAAGATCTTGAAAATTTACATTCCTGTAACACTCTGTGACCCATTTTGTTGGGATTCTCCCTGTAATTGATTGTGGATGGTTTTATTTTCTTATAGGATACAGTATGATTATTTTTTTGTTTTGTGTTGTGTTGTTTTTAAGTGTAAACTGGGAATCAGGAGATGTAGTTTCTAGTCCTGCAGTTACAAATTGTGTGATGACCCTATGGCCAAATTACTTAACATCTTTGCTTTTTCCTTTCCTCCTTTATAAATTGAGGGAACTGGCCTAGATCTAGATGATATGCAAAGTCTCTTCTACTTCTCAAATCATCTACCTTTTCCCCCTTTCCCATAAACATACTCTTATTTCTCATGTGTCCAATAAACAGTGTAACAAACTGGGCTCTCCTAGCTATTTGAGGATAAAGTTCCTTTGGACAATTGAGATTCAATTTGGGAACTCATCCACATTTTTGTCCTTCCAATTCCATGGCCAGGCATCTCTACTAGGTGAGATTTACCCAGCCAGCCTCATGGGTTGAGTAGCTTAGAATATATCCAGTTGTATTGAATTCTGCATCTTTGACTAGAAGCTTGGAGCACTAGAGATGGCCAGCTAATAACCATATACTCCCTACAACTTTAAACATTTGAAACTTCAGTGATGGTTTTCATTATAGAAGTAGGAGCCTGAGGACATTGCAGAAAATTAATTATCCCATTTCTCCTGTACCTGTTCTCTGTGATGGCAAGTAATGTGACTGATAAATCAGATAATGAGAAAAGGTCATTGACAACATTATACTTCTCTACCTTTGGCGTCATGATGCATTTTGGGAAATCTGCATGTATGTTTTTTTTTTCCCTTTAGTGCCCAGAGAGGGAAACTGAAGGTAGATCAGAAATACTCTGACTTATGGAGATATTTAAATGATGTGCCTTTTGTCAGAGATCTGAAATTGGGTGCCTGAATGATCATGAGAGATTTGTGCCATTGAAAAATAGCACATTAGTTTGTTTTTTACTTTTTTGCCTCTCAAGGTCAAAGGGACAAAATCAAAGGTCATAAAACCTCTTAGGTGTTCTTGTAATTTCAATGACCAAGACCCTATTTATGCTTCAACTGCAAACTCCAGATCCTTTCTCTCTCTCTTTGCTGCAGTTTGCCATCACATTCTGGGCACCATATTGTCTTTGTTACATTCTGTTTAAAGCATTGGCTCTGGTCACTGGTGTTATCCATTACTTCCTATGCATTTAGATTTCTATTCTGACTTTCAGTGGAAGCAATGTGATACAGTACATGAGTCCATGAATTAGAAGACCAGGGTTCTAGCCCTAGCCCATAGAATCGCAAGCTGTCCATAAATCTCAGGTTCCCCATCCAGAAACTAAGAATAGCATCACTTGCCCCACCTACTCCACAAGGTTGTTAAAATTATCAAATGAGATATTAAATGAGGATCAAATAAGGTGTTGTGAGGATCAAATGTGAAAATAGTTTAAAAACTATGCAGATGGGAGGATTGGTTGTTAAGATATTGTAGTGGAAAAAAGGTAAAATTCTACAAAATCCATTTACTTCTGTATGTGCCCAGCCCTGTATAAGGTTCTTTGATGATATAGAAAGAAAGGCATGATTTATATTCTGGCAGAATTTATAACCAGATTGTATCAGGTCTCTATTGAGTGTGTCAACGTATAGAATAAAAGACTTGTAAAAACTTCATGCCTGCCTTCAAGGGTCCAACATTCTATCTATTGGGGCCAACATAGATAACACAAGAGAGAAACTACAAGTTAAATAAGAGATGTAAGTAAAGAAGGTGAGATCTGCAGGTACTGAAGTATGGGAAAACTTCATGGCAAGGCATGAGGTGGTCCTGAAGGATGGATAAAACTTGTAGGGAAAGAGGAGATAAAGTATGGCATAGGCAATGACAAAGAAGAGAGAATGAACAGAGAATCCATGTGAGCCAATGAAACCTGCCTGACTGGACTGGAAGGTTCATATTAGAGATTAGGAGGAAATATTAAGTTATATAGGTGAAGAAGAGCTGAGTATATGACTTTGGGACCCAGGAAGAGTTGGAACTTTATGCTCTATTTTATTTAGTCTAGGTTCCATGTAAATTGGACCATCCTTTGTTTTTTTGTCATAAAACTTCACCTCTCCCATCTCTCTGTTTTTGCTCATGCTATCTCTCATTCCTTAGATTGGACTTGCCTCCCTATATACTTCCTCCAGCTATACCTCTCTCCTTCCCTCAAGCTCTGTCTGTTGAAACCTTCTTTTAAGGTCTACTCATCTGAGAAGCAATGTAACAGAGCAGATAATTCTAGCCTTGGAGACAAAAGACGTGGGTTTAAATCCTACCCCAGACACTCATTATCTGCATGACCAGAAATCATAACTTCTCTGAGCCTCAGTTTCCTCATATGTAAAACTGAGATTATAGCAATAATACCTGCATCACAGAATTATTATGAAAATTGTCTTTCCTTCCTGATGTTTTTAAAAATTATTTTAAATCTTTTAATTGTTAATCTGATTTTTTTTCTTTCACTGAAGCTCCTTCCCCAAATTGAGAAGAAAAGAAAAACAAGCCTCTTTTTAAAAGCAAATTTGTATAATTAAACAGAACAAATGTCCATATTTGCCACATCTAAAAAATTACGTATTCCATTCTGCACTCTGAGTCCTTCACATCTCTATCAGGATGTGGATATCATGTTTCAACATTAGTTCTCTGGAATTGTGGTTTGTGATTACACTGATCAGAGTTACTTATTCTTTTAAAGTTCTTTGTTTTTACCATATTATTATTATTATTATTATTATTATTATTATTATTGTATAAATCACTATACTGGTACTGTTAGCTTCATTCTGCATCATTTAATACAGTGAAGTTTCTCTGGGAATTATGGGCATTGCATTATATTTGTATTATATTTCCAGATTTCTCTGAAATAATCCCCTTTACTATTTTTACAGCACGATAATATTCAGTTTTAGTTATATACCACAACTTGTTCGGATATTCCCCAATTGACTGATACCCCCTCAGATTTCCATTCTTTGCTACATCAAAAAAAGCTATAAATGTTTTTTGGTATATCCTTACTTAGAGTTTGTTTTGCCTATGATTTCTTCCTAATCTTCTTTCTCTTTAATTTTCCTTCTTAATTTTTCCTATTTATTTGTTGAATTATTTATTATTCTTTTTTCCTTTGACCAATTCAGGTGAGAGTGAACTTCAGTGCAAGCTCTAGCCCATTCCCTCTTCCTTGTTTTTATAGATACCTGTTTTGGTGTCTTAATTATGTTAGATCATTTCACCTAATCTTTATTTCTTTTACCTCCCTATTTAATTGCTTTTCTCCTTTCTTTCCATTCTTCTCTTAAGATCATGAATACCCAATAGAATAACTTCCAATTTTTGTATAATTAGATTCCCTCTATGATCCCTGATGATGATAGGACTCAGACTGGACATATGTATCATTTCTCCATATTTGAATATTTATATCATTATGATTGCCTTTTTATATTTCTCAACTTCTGTGAAGTTCAGAATTTCCATACATCTCTGGTATTTTTTTTATCAGAAATACCTAAAATTCCTCTATTGCATTAAAGATTCCTTTTCCCCCTATTGCATTATACTCAGGTTTGCTGGTTAAGTTATTCTTGGCTCTAAGTTTTATCCTTTGCTTTCTGGAATATCATCTTCCAAACTCTCTGCTCCCATACAGTGGTGGCTGCTAGATCATGTATTGTTCTGACTGTTGAATACATTATTTCTGGCTACTTTAAGTATTTTTCCTTTGAACTAGAAGCTTTGGATTTTGGTTATAATGATCCTGGAAACTTAATTTTCGGATTTCTTTCTTGAGGTGATTGATGGATTCTTTTTATTTTCACTTTGCCTCCCAGTTATAAAAAACTGGGCAGTTTTCTTTTTAAGATCTTCTTGAAATTATGTCATCTCTTTTATTTTTGGTCATGAAATTCAGGTTGTACAATAATTCTTAAATTTTTTTCCTCTTCACTATTTTTTTCTAGGTCAGTTGTTTTTCCTCTGAGAAACCTGACTTTTTTTTTAGCTTTTAACTTTGTTTCAATATTTCTTTTTGGCTCATGCAGTCATTTATTTCTAGGTCCATTCTAACTTTCAGAGAGTTTAATTTTTGGACAAGGTTTTGTACCCCTTGTGCCAAGCTGTTAGTTTCCTTTCCAATTCTTTCATCTATAACTCCTATTTCTTTTCTAATTTTTTCCTCTATTGCTCTCATTACATTTATTAAAAAAAAACATTCTTAACTCTTTCAAAAATTCTTACTTCATTTCTTCCAGGAATTTGATTTGAACTTGTGCCCAAACTGTATTTCTATTTGTGGTTTTGCTTGCAGATATTTTGGGGTCCTTTTTTTCTTTGGGGTTTCTCAAGCATCCCTGTCACCACAAGTTTTTATGTAATCTTTTTAGCTTGTTCATTCTTCAAGTCTATTTCTTGACTTCAAGTCTGATGTTTTAGCTTAGTTCTGTGTACTTCATGGGGAAAGGACTCCTAATTCAATCAAAATATACTTCAAGCAGCCAGAAAGATACAATTTAAATATGGTAGTTCTATGTCCAGGATCACACAAAATTTATTGACTTCCATATTAAAGGAGCATATGATATTCTGGGAGGCAAAGGAGCTAGGATTACACACAAAAATAACCTACCCAGCAAAATTGAGAATAATATTTCAGGGGAAATGAGTATTTAATGAAATAGAGGATTTTCAAGTATTCCTAATGGAAAGACCAGAGGTAAATAGAAAATTTGGCATTCAAACACAAGACTTGAGAAATATAAAAACATAAACATGAAAGAGTAATCATAAGGGTCTTAAAAAGTTAAACTATTTACATTCCCATATGGGAAGATGATACATATAACTCCTAAGAACTTTATCATTATTGGGGCAGTTAAAGAAGTTTACATAGACAGAGGGCATGGATGTGAATAGTTTATGTTGGAATGTTCTCCAAGAAAAATGAAGGGGTGAGAAAAACACTGGGAGAAGGGGGGACAGTTATAATGAAGAAATTTTTCTCAAATACAAGAGTTGTACAAAGAAGAACTATTATTGTGGAGGAGAAAATGGGTGTGGACAATGCTTGAACCTCATTTTCATTAGCATTGGTTCAAAGAGGGAGGAATACATAAGTACATATACACACATATATACATATATGTATGTATGTGTAAATATATATATATGTATATACACACACACACATGCTCAGTGTGTATAGAAATGTAACTTACCCAATAAGGAAATATAAGGGGAAGGATATAAGAGGAAGAAGAAGGGAAAATAAAAGGGAGGGCAAATTAAGGTAGGAAGTGGTTAGAAGCGAAATGACTTTTGAGGATGGACAAAATAAAAAGAAAATGAGAAGAAGAAATAGAAGAAATGGGATGGAGGGAAATATACAGGATTCATAATATACAGCATTGTGAATTGGAATGGGATGAGCTCATCCATAAAATGGAAGTAGATAGCAGAGTGGATTAGAAACCAGAATCCAGGAGTATGTTGCTTACAAGAGACACATTTGAAATAGAAACCCACACACAGAGTTACACTGATTTTAAAAAAGGCAAGGGTAGCAATCATGATCTCAGACAAAGCAAAAGCAAAAAAAAAATTGTTGTTGTTCAATTGTGTCCTTTCAGTTGTGTCCAACTCTTTGTGACCCCATTTGGGGTTTTCTTGGCAAAGATCCTAGAGTGGTTTGCTATTTCCTTCTCAAGATCATTTTAAAGCTGAGGAAACAGAGGCAAATAGTGTTAAGTGACTTCTCCCAGATCACATAGCTCGAAAGTGTCTTAGGCCAGATTGAACTCATGTCTTCCTGACTCCGGGCTCAATGCTCTATCTACTGTACCACCTAGGTGCCCCAAAGCAAAAATAAACCTAATTAAAAAAGATAATCAGGAAAACTACATTATGCTAGAAGGTATCATAGATAATGAAGTCATATCAAAAATTTCTTCAGCAAATTTCTCTGATGAATACCTTAGTTTTCAAATATATATTGAGTATAGAACTGAATCAAATTTATGAAAATAGGAGCTCTTACCCAGTTGATAAATGGCCAAATCATATCAACAGGAAGTTTTCAAAAGAAGAACTCAAAGTTATCTGTAGTCATATGAAAAAAAATGCTCTAAATCACTATTGATTAGGGAAACGTAATTCAAAACAACTATGAGGTACCACTTCACACCTATCAGAAATGATACATGCGGGGCGGCCAGGTAGCACAGCGAGTAAGAGCACCGGCTCCAGTATTGAGAAGACCTGGAGATCGAATCCCGGGATCAGACACTTAGCACCTACCCAGAAACACCTGGCCATGTAACCTTGAGCAAGTTACTTAACCCCAATTGCTTAGGGGCTGCCAGGTGGCTCAGTGAGTAAGAGCACCGGCTCCAGTGTCAGGATGACCTGGATCAAATCTGGGCTCAGATACTCAGCACCACACCCAGAAATAAAAAAAAAAAACTGTCCGTGTAACCTTGAGCAAGTTACTTAACCCGATTGCTTATTAAAAAAAAAAATGATACATGCTAGAGGAGATGAAGGGAAATAAGTACACAAATGAACTACTGGTGAAATAGTGAAGTGACCCAACCATTCTGGAGAACAATTTGGAATTAGACCGAAAGGGCTATAAAACTCCACATACTGTTTGATCCAGCAATGCCACTACTAGGTCTGTACCCCACAGAGATCAAAGACAAAGGAAAGGACATATATGTAGAAAAGTTTTTATAGCAGCTCTTTTTGTGGTGGCAAAGAATTGGAAACTGAGGGGCTGCCAGTCAATTGGGGAATGTCTAAACAAGTTGTTGCCTGTGATTGTAATGGAATACTACTGTGCTATAAGAAATCTTTGTATGTATGTGTATATACATATACATACACACATATATAAATGTGTGTATATCTGGAGGGGTGGAGGAAGGGGGGGAAAGAACAAAGTAAAATGCACAACAGAGAACAAAACTTACAAGGAAGCAAAGAAAAGATAGCTCTCAACATAATGTGTACACTTCATTATATAGGCTTTCTTGAAATGGAAATTTATTATTGTATATTTTGAATTCTCATGTTCTGCTGTGCACATGACAATGCTTTTTTTCTTCTTTTCTATTATTTTAGTTTTAGCATTTGTTTTTTCTTTTCTTATTTTGTATTTAAAGTTAAAATAAAATATAAATAAAAAACCAACAAAAAAGAAATGTTAAGGAGG
Organism: Petaurus breviceps papuanus; assembly: GCF_028583685.1. Lineage (NCBI taxonomy): Eukaryota > Metazoa > Chordata > Mammalia > Diprotodontia > Petauridae > Petaurus > Petaurus breviceps. The sequence goes on from NW_027186296.1 coordinate 80,606,881, forward strand.
GGTTACTTATATGAAATGATGCAAAGTGAAGTGAGAAGAAGCAGATCATTGTGCATGGTAACTAAAATAGTGTAATGATGACCAGCTGTGACATAGCTTGGCTACTCTGATCAATACAATGATCCAAGACAATTGCAAAGGATTCATAAAAAATGCTATCCACCTTCACAGAGAGAACTGATGAACTCTGAGTGCAAATTGAAGCAGAATTGTCTCATTTTACCTCTCTTGATTTTTTTTGGAAATATGACTAATATGGAAGTATATTTTACATGATTTCCCATGTGTAGTTGATATATTGTTTATCTACTCAATGAGTGGAAAAGGGTTAAGAGGGAAGGAGAGAATTTGGAACTTAAAATTTTTTTAATTAAAATAAATGAGTAATGAAGTAAATATTAACAAGTAAAAATGAAAGAGGTAACCTAGCAAATGACAATAATCCTATCAAATTGGAGTAAGTAGGGAAGACGACAGGGGCTGGTACAGAGGACGTTGACCCATCAACCATCAGGGCCATTGCCACGACTATCACTGCAGGGCTGGGCCTGGATGGAGCTAGCTACAGAACCCACAAAATGACAGAGAGAAGCCAACCTCCTGCTGAAGACAGTCAGGTGGGACAGCAAGAAAGGGCCAGCACAGCACTCTGGGAGTCGAGCCCATCCCTGCATAAACCAGAGGTTTTAGCCTCAGGGTGTCCACAACCAGCCCCTGGATGGAGGGAATTCAGATCACCAGCAGCTGTTGCGGCTTCCAGAATTATCAACCCATAAATGCTAAGGACAAAGTGAGAGGTCAGTGCAGTGTGGACTTTGGGACCTGGGAATTCGGGGGTGTGGTCAGCCTTTGCCCCTAGGGTAAGAAAAGGCTGAGGTGCTGTGGCTGTGCAACCTCTACCACATGGCTGCTTTAGAGCTCCTGGCCTATAGATTGCAGGGGGACCAAGTGACCAGTCTGAGGGGTAATTGCTCTTGCTTTAACCTGCTTGGATCTGGATTGCAATTTAGGGTGGAGGTCCTGGGGTGCATTACCAGTTTGCGAGAGCATGGGGAGGCTTCAGAGAAGGCACCCAATTAATAGCTCCAGCAGCTAAGAAAACCCCAGCGATTGGGACAAAGCTCATCTGGTAGCAGAGTTCTACCGTGGCAAAAAGCTGAGAAGTCAAGTAATTGAGTGACAACACGAGCAAATGAGGGAAGCAAGGCAAGCACAGTAATCCAACTTTGGACTCCTTTTTTAGGGACAAAAATAATCAAAGCATGGAACCAGGAGGAAGACAGAAAAGTCAGAACTCCTGCACCAGAAGCTTCCAAGAAAAGAATAAGCTGTTTACAGGCCATAGAGGGGGCTAAGAAGAATTTTGAAAACCAAATAAGAGAAGAGGAGGAAAAGTTGGGAAGAGAAATGAAAATGATGCAAAAAAATTATAAAATGAGAGTCAACAACCTGACTGAAGAAAATAACACCTTAAAAATAGACTAACTCAAATGGAAAAAGAGGCTCAAAAAACCAATGAAGAAAAGAATGCCTTAAAAAGTCAAATTTGCCAGATGGAAGAAGAATCTCAAAAGCTCACTGAAGAAAATCATTCCTTCAGAATTAGATTGGAGCAAATGGAAGCTAGTGACTTTATGAGAAATCAAGATACTATTAAACAGATCCAAACAAATAAAAAAATAGAAGGCAATGTTAAATATCTCATTGGAAAAATCACTGACCTGGAAAATAGAACCAGGAGAGGTAATTCAAAAATTATTGGACTACCTAAAAGCCATGATCAAAGAAAGAACCTAGAAATCATCCTCCAAGTAATTCTCAAGGAAAATTGCCCTGATGTTTTAGAACCAGAGGATAAAATAGAGGTTGAAAGAATCCACCTATCACCTCCTGAAAAAGAAAACTCCTAGAAATGTTATAGCCAGGGCCTGGAGTTCCCAGATCAAGGAGAAAATATTACAAGCAGCCAGGAAGAAACAATTTCAATGTTGTGGAAACACAATCAGGATAACACAGGATCTGGCAGCATCTACACTGAGGGATCTAAGGGCTTGGAATCTGATATTCCAGAGGTCAAAAGAGGGATTAAAACCAAGAATCACCTACCCAGAAAAACTGAGTATCATATTTCAGGGGGAAATATACTCATTCAATGGAATAGAGGACTTTCAAGTATTCTTGATGAAAAAACCAGAGTTGAATAGAAAATTTGACATTCAGATATGAGAAGGTAAACAGGGAAAAGAAATCATAAGGAACTTATCAAAGTTGAACTACTTACATTCATACATGGAAAAACAATATTTGTAACTTATGAAACTTTTCTCAGTATGAGATTAAATGAAGAGAATATAAATGCATATACATATATATATATGTCTGTATAGGAGGGTATATGGGTATATGAATGCATATGTGAGAATGTGTATATATGTGTACAGATATACATAGACAGAGGATACAGGACCACTTGAATAGGAAGGGATGATACTTAAAAGGTGAAATTAAGAGGTGAGAGAGGAATATAGTGAAAGGAGATGGGGAGAGATAGAATGGGGTAAATTATCTTATATAGAAGAGGCAAAGGAAAACTGTTACAATGGAGGACAAGAACAGGAAGGCAAAAGGGAATGAGTCAACCCTATTCTCAATGAATTTGGATTAGGGAGGGAATCACATACACACTTGATTGGGTATCTTACCCTACAGGAGAGTAGGGGGGAAGGGGATGAAAAGGGTATGATGGAACAGAGGGCTGGCTTGGGAGGCAGGGAAGTTGGAAGCACCCACTTTTGAAAAAGGACAGGATCAAAGTAGAAAATAGAACAAGTGGGGGTGGGATGGGATGGAGGGAAATATAGTCAGTCTTTCACAATATATCCACTATGGAAATGTTTTGCATGGCTGCACCTGTACAGCCTATGTTGAATTGCTTGTCTTCCCAGTAAGAATAGGTGACAAGGGAGGTATGGAAGGAATCTGGAATTCAAAGTTTTAAAATAAATAAGATATACAGGCACTGGGGCATAGAGATCCATCATTCCCTACTGGAAAGTCGGAGGGGGGATGACATAGGAGAAAGAAGATTGGGGCAGGGGATATTTAGTGGGATGACAGTTTTGGGGTGGTGAAAAATGGGGAGAAAATTTATAACTCAAAATCTTGTGGAAATGAATGATATAAACTAAAAAATTTAATTTAATTTTTAAAAATTGGAGTAAGCAACATGATTTTAGATCACACAGTAGGCACTAAATAAATGCTTGATGACTGAAAAAAAAGAAAGCAGTATCCATATCACATCTATCTTTGTATTCTCACCATTAAACAGAATATTAGTGTAGAGTAGGTATTTACTAAAGGCCACATGAGCTAAGTAGGAAAGTTACTGAGTATTTTCTGGAGATCAGTGGACCTGGGACATTAAGTAGAAAACAGAAACAGGTGAGTGATAATGTAGTAAAAACTGTACAGATAGGGTGAAGAGGAAGTTGTGATATTTGAGGCTTACTAAGGCTTCCTTCCACGAGCAGCAAGGTTAGAGACAGAGCCTGAAATGTGACTGGGGGTGGGGTGGGGTGGGGGGCTGCCTGGAGAGGGAAGGGAAAACATAGAATTTACGATTGGAAAAATCAAAGAGCATCATGACATTGGCTTTATGCCAACCATGGAGAAAGGCCTACACAGGAGAGATTCCACTTAGAGCACAGGGAAAAAGAATATAGGCTTAAGGATAAAGAGAGTGGGCAGTCAGCAGGTTGGCAGAAATTTTCAATTGTGTTTTGGTCTCTGGGATAAATTCCAACCTCATCCAACTCTGAAAACTCTTCACAATGGATGAAAGAAAACTGCATTAACTGTATGGTGGAAAGCAAACAGGATTGAGATGATATCATTGTTCTTTTACAGTTTTTAACTTCTTGAGAACACAACCTGAGAGGGAAACTTACAGGAGGAAGGGAGATAAAAGTTAGACTCGAACTGACTGAGTGAGCAAAGCAATGAATCTGCCCACCTCCATCTCACACGCCTGCCTCCAGAACATCTGGTGGACAGTGGGAAAACTGGCAGGGTGCCCTTCAAAATCCTCTCACCCCGGGCAGGAAAGTCAAATTGGGAACAGGACAATGGGGGTGGCTGGCAGTAACTCCTCTCCATGTGGATGCTGCTTTGGCTCAGTGGGTTTGAAGTTTTCCTTTTTTTTTCTTTTTCTTTTAAAATTACTGTTCCATATGCTTCCTGTCACCCATCTCTCCCCCAAGAGCAAACTGTGATCATCGAGAATGCCTGAGTTGCCTTAAAAAGACCCACAACCACCTCCTAGCCCCTGATTTTATAAAAAGGAGCACTGGATTTGGGGAACATCCAGACAATCTTTTATTCATTGGTTTTGAATCTAGGCTTCTAATGGCAGAGGGGTTGGTCATTATAAGTCTTGCAGAGGTCTTCCTACTTCCACTATTCTTTTGACTTCTGTGACTACAGTGACCAATTGAACTTTTAGAATAGTAGCTTTGACTTCATTTATGGGAACACCATTGCTGCTAATTATGTGTGTGACCTTGGGTAAGTCTTTCATCCTTTTTATTCCTTAGTTTCCTTATTTGTGAAATCAAAGAGATGGATCACATAGATTTCTCAAGGTTTCCTTCAGATCTAAAGTTCTAGCTTCTCCAACACCATACTTCTTGCCAAAAACTTATAATATACTTTTATACTTATTTGCCTTATCTACCCTTCTAACTTATTTTTTTTTGAGGTTAATACTAGTACCTTCCACTGCTATGTTAGTTCACAGTACCCAGCACACTGTCATGCCTTTCCTGTCAAAGTCACCACACCTCTAACATTGGGCAAGGAATTTTACCACCTTGGTTTTCTCATCTGTAAAACTGAGGAGTTGGGACTAGGATCTCTAGGATCAAATACAAAGAGCCCTGTTTGGCCTTTAAAGCCTTCCTTTTGTAAACTAGCCATCGTATCTCCTCATTTTCCATTCTTCCTGTACTTTATTCCCTGTTACATACTCTTCAGGCCAGTGACACTGGCTTCCTTGCAGTTCCTCCAAAAGACACTCCGTCTCTTGGGTCTGGATGTTTTCTCTTGTTGTCCCCATGCTGGGAATCCTCTTCCTCCTCATCTCTGCCTCCTGATTTCTCTGACTTCCTTCAAGTCCCAACTAAAAAATTCTATCTTCTACAAGAAGCCTCTCCAACCCTCCCCCCCTTAAGACTAATGCCTTCTCTCTTTTATTTTTTTCCCTATTTTTCCTGTACATAACTTGTTTGTAAGAGTGTTTGCTTGTTTTCCCCCTTAGATTGTAAGATCCTAGAGGACAAGGACTGTATTTTTCTTTTCTTTTTTTTGGGGGGGTATCCCCAGTGTTTAGCACAGTGCCTGGCACATAGTAGGTGTTTTATAAATATTTATTGATTGCCTGACTCTCTTAGTTTCAGATTCCTCATCTGTGAAATGGGGATTATAATAATTACACAGTACCTGCCCCACAGGGCTGTTGGGAGGATCAAATGGGATAATGTTTGTAAAGCCTGACATAGATGTCAGGTCCTATTATTATATGTGGAAAATGAGTTCCTAATGTAAGACAGCACGCTATTAATTATGTGCTAAGCTAATGGCCATCATTGCTTTGCTAACTGCACAATCATGCACCCAAGCATGAAGCAGTGAGTGCTATTTAACAGAGGTAATGAAATGACTCCATTTTCTGAGTCCACTTCTGGGGTAGTTACAGTTTCCTGAATGCTCCCAACTTGTACCCGAATTACAGCTTGCAAAAATTACTCTTGGAAAACCAAACATGGAATTCACAGCCCTTGGTTTGCTCCTGTGGTATTGGAGTCACTAACAGGGGGGGTTTCATTCTTATCCCTCCACTTACTGCTTGGGTTCGGTTCTGGAATTCCAGCTCCATTCTCTCTGACTCCTTTTCTTCATCCTAGACAAGTCTCTGGCCAAGGAGCTGGCTGAGAAAAATGACAGAGACCCCCCTTGCCTTTTCCAGGGGACTCAGATGACCCACAGTCAGAGGGATTTGCTTCTGCTAGCAAAACAAACAGAATATCCAGAGGGATGTAGGCCTTGTTATTGAGAAAGTAGCTGACTCTCAGTTGACCCTTCCAGCACAGACCCAGGCTGTTCCTGTGACCTTGCAAGTTTCCAAAGGACAGATTAATGCTCAACACTAAGATTTCCATGTTTAATGAAGCCTGTTTGGAAGTTTGATGGGGGTCAGTTACAATAAGGGGCATATGGCAAGTATTGAAGAACAATTTAGTTGAATAAAACCTTTTTAACTATTGAGGTTAATACTCAGTGGAAGTAATGGCTTAGCAGGATGTCAGAGCCAGAAGGGACTGTAGAGGCCACCCAGTACCGTGGAACATGGCTTCCCTCTACACTCTACTCAACAAGTAGCCATCTGGCTTTGGATTAAAGAGGTGGTGTGGTAGGAGGGTGAATAGAGATCTGGACCTGCAGTTAAGAAGAACGGAGTTCAATTTTACCTCAGGCACTTACTAGCTATGTGACCCTTGGCAATTTTCTTGGCTTCTGTCTGCCTCTTTTCCTCACCTGTAACATAACAGTACTTACCTCCCAGAGAGAGAATACAATGAGATATTGTAAAGCAAATACAGAAGTGGATAGAGTGCTGGGTTTGGAGTCAGGAAGACTCATCTTTGTGAATTCATATCTGGCCTTAGACACTTACTAGCTGTGTGACCTTGGGGAAGTTACTTAAGCCTGTTTGCCTCAGTTTTCTCATCTGTAAAATGAGCTGGAGAAGGGAATAACAAATCACTCTATGCCAAGAAAACCCTAAATGTGCTGATGAAGAGTCAGACATGACTAAAAATGACTGAACAACAATAACATCAAAAACAAATTTTCTGCCACTTTCACCTATCTTTACTGGTTCTACCCTCTGGAATCAAGCAGAACAAATCAAATCTCTCTCCTGTATGACAGCCTTTAAATATTTGAGGATAGCTATCACATATGGTCAGTGAGACCATATTTATGTATGAATACCAGCCTAGGTAAGTACGGACAGGATCATCACCAGAAGGTTAGCTCCTAGGTGTGAAACCTAAAAGACACCTTTGAGATCATTAGATTCTACCTCTTCATTTTACAGAGGAGGAACATAAGATTCAGAGAGAGCAAGTTACTTGCCCAAGGTCATATAGCTAGTTATTGAAAGAGTTGAGAGAGAAGGTAGGCTTCATTGTTGTAAAACAATTACCATGGGGGGGGGGGGGAACTTCACTTTAGGGTAGGGCCAGAAAGAACATTATATTTAGTGTCAGCATCCTTCTTCCCAGGCTGACCCATTCTGTTTATTTTGTGTATCATTTTCTTTTTTCACTCAGAATGCATTGACTGATTATAATTGTTTACTCTATGGCAACTCATTAAAACACTGTCAGAGAACACAGACCCCACCCACATGTGCAAGCTCTCCAAAAATAGGCATGGGGTATCACTATATGATGGGTGGGTGGGGGGGACAGCATCTCACAGGTTTGGGATAATGAGGATTCTGCTATTCTCTGGAATCAAGAAGTGTGTATTATTGAGAGATGGGACCGTCTTTTGCCCCCCCCCCTGTAGTCTAAGTGCTTAGTATTATAAACTTTTTGAATGATTAGAAAAGTTTGCTGCTTTTTTCACAATGTACATCTGTCTCTGTGCATATATGTATATGTGCATGTATACATATGTATGTATGCAAGTTTGAGATGATAAATTTGGCTCGCTATTGGCACACATGCACTCTGAGCTGTTTCACCAGAAATAGCAATGACTTATTGTTGAGTCAGTTCTTATTGATTTTTTAAAATTAAATTTTATGTTTATTTTTTTAGTTTACATTATTCATTTCCACAAGATTTTGAGTTACAAATTTTCTCCCTGTCTTTCTTCTACCTACCACCCCAAAACAGTGATCCCACTGTATACCCCCCTCCCCCAATCAGCTCTCTCCTATATCCTCCCCCATACTCCCTCTGACTTTCCAGTAGGGCAAGATGGATCTCTATACCCCACTGCCTGCTCTTATTTATTTAATCACCAATTTTCATGGCCACCTGTGACTATAGAGAAAAGCTAAGCTAACTTGAAACAAATAGTTAAACTGTTTAACTTGTGACCTTGAACTCATTTACTCAACATTTAAATGACCAGTCACAGA
>NW_027186296.1:80615105-80670132 GCF_028583685.1 Petaurus breviceps papuanus
TCATTTCCTGTTTGGAACTCAGTAAGACAGTTATAATACATGGCCTCTAAAGTCTGATCCTGGACTCAGATGCTTTCTGTCTATGAAAAGAGGGGAGGTGGAGAAGAAGATGAGGTAGCAAGAGAGAAGAGGAAAGGAATATGATGTTGTGGGGTGGAAGGAGGTCCAGGAGAAGACACCAGTCAATCCTCTTGCCATAGATTACCAAACGCTTATTTTGTAGAGTTGAAGAAAGAACTGAATCAAGAAATCATGACTAATGCTTGGTGGGGGAGAGGAAAAAGAAAGGTATGGGATAGTTATTAGGTGCCATCTGCTTCTGTTTCATTATCATCAACATCACCATCATAGTTTTCTATTAACATAAAATTTCTTAGCCATTTGTATTATTGGCCAGTGATGCTATCACAGTGGAGATTCCTTTCTCCACTAGGAACAGTGGAGACAGTGGACAGGAACTAGTAGCAAGTACAGGTGATTGAATTCAGAAAGAGTACTCTATTGTATCTGATACCATATTGCTTACCCCAGTTGCACCAAAGAAAATAGACCAACAATATTTTTTCTTCCACTTTTTCCTTTTCTTCACCTGAGATAAAGCTCTACCTTTCAAAATCCTTTTCCTTAGATGTCTGCCTTACTTCTATAGCATGGTTCCTTCCCCACCACCATGTCACCTGATTAAGGCAGGTCACTTTCCCCTGCTCACCTCACCAGCCCTTCTGTCTGGGTGATTATGGACTTGAGTACTAGATACAATGGTAGAATTATGAAAGGGGATTCAAGTCTAATTATATGAGCCCTTTCTGTGCAAGATGTGGTAAGTCGTAGTTCATTAAAGTAGTATTAGTGATACTTTGTACTGATTGAAACAGGTGATCAGCCCCAAACATTGGAAACATGTCTGAATAGGGCTATAGCCTGAGAGAATGAGGTCTTTGACAGATCTCTAGTGGCTTATCACTTCCCCTTTCTCTTTACTGGACGACTTACTTATCCTCTGCTGATGGGCAGTGGCCAGCCAAATGATTTAGGGTCTCACACCTAAAGCCCTCATGTGTTGTGTGTTGGCAACCCCTGAAAACTATCCATTTCCATTTCTGGAAGTTCTATAGTTACGGAACTTCTTCCCATTAAAGGCATCATTCCAATCAAGTACAACTCTTCCCAGTTTCCCATTCAAGAAGACTACTTTTGCATGATGGTTGAAAAATTACAGGGCTGCATCATAAAAGACAAGTTGCCCCTAGCCCCAGAACGGTAAAGTTTTCTACAGTTCCCCCCTTCAAAATGTATAGGGCTATTTCTATGGAGTGCAGTGGAACAGCTAATATGGGACATTTATGTATGCTAAATACTGTAGTTGACTCATCATTTTCGAGGTCTGTGTCTATAGCTACTGTAACTCCCTCTCCCATCCCCCCACCAGATTCTTTACCATGCCTATCAAACTACTCAGTGTGAAAGGGGAAAGAAAAAAAAACTGGCTCTGGTTTTTCTGGTATTGTAAGTTTCAGGGAAATCATGGCCCAGTGGATAGTGAGCTGCTTTGATGTGTCAGGAAGACCAGGATTCAAGTCCTAGTTCTGATGCATGGTGACTGTAGGAGGTATTGTATTTAAAGTATCCTGGGAAAGTCACTTAACCTTTCAATGACCCTATAAGCTGTAGACTAGGTAGCCATAAACATTTGTAGAGGGATATTTTTCACTGAGAGTTCCCTCAACCAATGAAATCAAGCCCACATCCAAACTCACCAACAAGGGGTGGAGGGGTGTTTGTTGTTTGGTGATTTTGATGTGGCATGGAGATAGCTTTCTGCATGAACAGGAGCTCATAAGTTTCCTATAAACAGCACTAGATTCATTCTGACATTGAAATGTCATCATTGTTTACTGCCTACATGAGTCCACATGAGAAATGACCCAGACATTCATCATTACTCTAAACATCCCATGTATCACAATTATTATGCAGAGGAGAAGACTCAAATCCACTCCCACTCCTTCTATGCATTACTTGATATTCTCATGATGGGTGCCACATAATTCAATGTCTGCTCATCTACTCTTCACTCAGAAAAGAAAATGAAAAGTATTTAGTCTTTGTCTCCACTATATAAAACCTCCCTATAATAATACTTAAAAGTAACTTGTATTCATTTTGCATACATTCTCTATATATGTATGTAATGTGGCCCTAGCCAACGGGAACCCTGTCCTCAAGGCATGCACAATGTATTCTGCTTGGTGCCGATCCATTTCAAAGCATCTGGGGAGCCTGTTCCCAGAAAGACATGACGCTAGATTGGCCGAGAATTCTAAACACAATGATTTGAAGTCATGTGCCAGTATGAGACACTTGCCGATTTGGTTCCACAGAGTCTATAAAAGAGACACACAGAGAAAGAAGCAACAGATACATAACTCTTGAGCATGGTCTTGGTTTCCATTTTGCCTCCTGGAGACTACTAGAATGGAGCTGCTTAGGGGAAATTGGGTTCTCTCTTAGTTTGAGCCAAGAAGTTATTTTGCTTCTGGCTGAAGAACTAATTCATATTGTGTGTATTATCTAGTATATCTTAATCTGTAAATGTCTCCAATTTCTGTTTGCTGCTTTGTCTGGATAAATGAATTTACTTACTATTCACCATTTGTGATTGTCTTTGTTTAACCAGAAGGTGGGAAGAACTCTATCCTAGATGGACTTGCTTCCCTTTTCTTGGGTCTGTGTTGGTGACTTGGCTACAAATAAACTCTGGCCTAGACTTCTATTTCTGAACTTTTGGTAGTTCATTTTCCCAACCTTTCAAAATTCACAAAATCATAGCTCATTTCAAATCCTTCTTTACTTAAGAGTGGACAAAATGGAGGTGAAAGCAAGAGCATGGCCATATATACTCATGGGCCACATAGTAGTGACCCTAGTTAGAAGATAAAGGTTAGAGGCATCTTTCCCAACCAGATGCTTACCACAGTCCTTCCTTTTTCACTCAGGACAGAGCACAGCCAGGATAGATAGAGAAGTGCTCTGAACAGTTAAGGCCTTTGGGACATATTCTCAGTTCTGGCTCTTCAGACGTGTTCTTCAGGTAGGGCTTAGAAACAATTAGAATAGCTGTACCTTCTTTGAAATGGAGATCAGACCCATTCTATGACAGGTCATCATGGCACTCAAGAAGCAGCTTCTCTTGCCCCTTCTGCATGGGCCAGCAGCAGCCAGAGCTCATTGCACATGCTTTTAAGGATGGGGCTTTGTGAGCATGTTGTTTCTGCTACGAAGAAGTAATGTCTTTAAGGGTGAGGACTCTCGCTTTTTGTCTTTCTATTCCTAAGACTCAGCGTGGTGTCTGGCTCATTCTGTTACTTTAAAAATGCTTGTCAATTAAGGCATACAAAGTGCTTTACATATATTATATCAGAACTATCTGGTTTTTGTTATGTCACAAGAACCTGCCATAGTCTCTGGCATATATGATAGGTATTTAATAAGTGCTTGTTAAATTATTTCATTTGATATTTATGACAACACTTTGACTTAGGTAGTATAGTCATACCCATTTTAGTCATGCGGAACCTGGTACTCAGAGTGGAGAAGTCACAGTACATACTTGGTCAGTTGCTGTTGGAAGTAGTGAATCTGTATCTCCCTGACTCCAAGTCCACTTCTCTTTCTGTTATATCCATAATACTGTGCTACTCTACCACTCTAAGCTGCCCACTGCATTTTTATCATACACTGTGAAAGGTAGCATCTGTATGTCACTTCTTCTCTCAAGCCAAAGCATCCCAATGGGGTTATATTGTTTTTAAGTCATGTCTGACTCTTCATGATACCCTTTGAAGTTTTCTTAGTAAAGATTTTGGAGTAGTTTGCCATTTCCTTCTCTGGCTCATTTTTACAGTTGAAGAACTGATGCACACAAGGTAAAATTACTTGCCCAGGGTCACACAGCTAGTAAGTATCTGAGTCTACATTTGAACTCAGGAATATGAGTCTCCCTGACTTCAGGCCCAGCACTCTATCTGTTGTGCCACTTAGCTACCTAGTGCATCTCAATACTGATATTATTGTAGGGCCTTTGTGGAACATTATGTGCAATGACAGGAAGATATCTCTGAATCTCTCTGGGGCAGGAGAAAAGAAGACAAAATGGTGGGGGGGAGGAGTCAAGATGGAAGAGAAAAGCCAGGATGTTGCCTTAGCTCTCCCCAGTTTCCCTCAGAAACAATATTAAATCAAGTATCTAAATTAATTCTGGAGTAACAGAATCCCCCAAAAGGCAGAGAGAAACAATTTTCTAGCCCAAGATAATTTAGAAGGACTTCAGCAAAAGTCTGTCTCACTTGGGTAAAAGGGGAGCATAGCTCAGCACAGATGGTATTTGGATAAGCCAGCAGGAGGCTCGTAGCCACAGCACAGGTCAGCAACTGAGGCCCCATAGTCTCAGTTCAGCAGACCAGTGGCACAACAGGCCAGCTCTGAAGCCTTTAGCCCTAGAGCAGCAAGCAAACTACCAGCCCCCAAACCCAGTGTGCAACAGACATGAGTATGCCAGGCCACACCAGTGCAGTGGGCAAGCTCCCAGCCCCAGAGGCCCTGGCACAGAAAGCCAGTGATCAGACCTCTGGCCCCAGTTCGAGAAGCTTAGTACAGTGTCCCAATACCCAATCAGAGCTCATCTTTTTAAAATGAGAAAAATAAAAACAAAAAAAGATCCCTAGTGACAGGAAAGATAAAAACACAAACTCAGAAGAGGATAACGATGTCAAAATGCCCACATGCAAAGCCTCAAAGAGGAATATGAATTGGTCTCAAGACCAAAAAGTCCTCTTAGAAGAGCTCAAAAAGGATTTTAAAAACCAAATAAGAAAGGTAGAAAAAATTGGTAAAAGAAATGAGAGTTATGCAAGAGTAGTATGAAAAAAGAGTCAATAGGGGTGGCTAGGTGTCTCAGTGAATAGAGCACCAGCCCTGGAGTCAGGAGGACCTGAGTTCAAATTTGGCATCAGACACTTAACACAAAGCTAGCCATGTGACCTTGGGCAAGTCACTTAACCCCAATTGCCCCTCCAAAAGAAAGTGCATAAAAGGAAAAAAGAGTCAACATCTTGGAAAAGGAAGCACAAAAATTAACTAAAGAAAACAACTCCTTAAAAAATAGAAGTGGACAAATGGGAAAAAAAAAACTTACTGAAGAAAACAACTCCTTTAAAAGTAGAATTGGCCAAATGGAGAAAGAAGTATAAAATCTAACCGAAAACAATAATGTACTAAAAATTAGAAATGGGCAAATGGAAAGTAATGACTCTATGAAACATCAAGGATCAGTCAAACAATATCAAAAGAATGAAAAAAATAAAAAATACCACATTGGAAAAGTAACTGATCTGGAAGATAGATCCAGGAGAGAGAATTTAAGAACAAGATCAAACAAAGGGGCTGAACAACATCTTTCAAGAAATTTTCAAGGAAAACTGCCCTGATATCCTAGAGGCAGAGGGTAAAATGATAATTTAAAAGAATCCAACAATCACCTCCTGAAAAAGATCCCAAAATGAAAACTCCGAAGAATATTATAGCCAAATTCCAGAACTATCAGGTCAAGAAAAAAATACTGCGAAGCAGCCAGTAAGAAACAATTCAGATATCAAAGAGCCATAAACAGTATAACACAGGATTTAGCAGCTTCTTCCATAAAGGATTAGAGGGGTTGGAATATGGTATTCTGGAAGACAAAGGAGCTTGGATTACAACCAAGATTCAACTACCCAGCAAAACTGAGCATAAACTTTCAGGGTAAAAGGTGGACATTCAATGAAATAGGGGATTTTCAAACTTTTTTTTATGAAAATACCAGAGCTAAACAGAAAATTCTATCTTCATATACAAGACTCAAGAGAAGCATAAAAAGGTAAACAAGAAAGAAAAAAAACCCTGTGATTTTAAAAATGTTCAACTGTTTACATCCCTACATGAGAAGATAAGACTTGTAGCTCTTGAGAACTGTATCCCTATTAGGACAGTTAGAAGGAGAATACTTAGATGGTGGGGGAGGGTATAAGTTGACTTTGATGTGATGATTGAAAAAAATTAAGGGGTAAAAAACGGATTGTACTGGAAAAGGAGATTGGGAAGCAGAATGGGGTAAATTATGTCACATGAAGAGACATGAAAAATTACAGTAGAGGGGGAAGAGGAGGGGGTGAGCATTGCTTGAACCTTACTCTCATTGTTTTGGCTCAAAGGTGGAATGATACACACACTCAGTTGAGTACAGAAATTGATCTTACCCTACAGGGAAGTAGGAGGGGAGGGGGAAAAGAAAAAGGGAGGGCTTATAGAAAAGACAGCAAATTGAGGGAGGTGGTGGTCAGAAACAAAACACTGGTGAGGAAGGACAAGGTGAAAGGAGAGAGAGAAAAAAATATAAACAGAGTTAAAGTAGGATGGAGGGAAATATATGGTAATAAAAATGGATACATGATTTATACATAAAGGGTGATACAATTAGGAAATTAGGAGAGTAAGTAGTTTATCTGTCAGGTCTATGGAGAATGGAAGAATTTATGACCAAACAAGAGATAGAGAGCATTATGAAATGCAAAATGGGTAATTTTGATTATGTTAAATTAAAACGGTTTTGCACAACTAAAACCAATGCAACCAAAATTAGAAGGAAAGCAGAAAGCTGGGAAATAATTTTTACAGCCAGTGTCTCTATTAAGGCTTCATTACTAAAATATATAGAGAACTGAGTTTACAAAAGAATACAAGTCATTCCCCAAATGACAAATGGTCAGAGTATATGAACAGGCAGTTTTCAGATGAAGAATTTAAAGCTATCTATAGTCACATGAAAAAAATGCTCTAAATCACTATTGATTAGAGAAATGCAAATGAAAACAACCCTGAGGTACTACCTCACACTTATCAGATTGGCTAATGTGACAAAAAAGGAAAATGATAAATGTTAGAGAAAATGTGGGGAAATTGGAACACTAATGCATTATTGATGATTTGTGGAGTGATCCAACCATTCTGGAGAGCAATTTGGAAGTCTGCCCAAAGAGTAACCAAACTGTGCATACCCTTTAATCCAGCAATACTACTACTATGTCTGTATCCTAAAGATATCATTAAAAAGCGGAAAGGAGCCACATGTACAAGTGGCAAAGAGTTGGAAATTGAGGAGATGTCCATCAATTGGGGAATGACTGATCAAGTTGTGGTATATGAATACTATTGTGCTATAAGAAATGGTGAGCAGGCAAATTTCAGAAAATTCTGGAAAGACTTATATGAATTGATGCTGAGTGAAGTGAGCAGGAGAACATTTTACACAGTAACAGCAATATTGTGTGATGATCAACTGTAATCGACTTAGCTCTCTTCATCAATACAATGACATTTCCAAAGGACTCATGATAGAAGTTGCTATCCACATCCACAGAAAGAACTATGAGGTCTGAATATAGATTGAAACATAGTATTTTCACTTTTGTTTTTGTTTGTGGCTTTTCCCTTTTGTTCTTCTTTCACAATATGACTAATATGGAAATATGTTTCCATGACTATACATGTATAACCAATAACAGATTGTTTGCCATCTTGGTCAACAAGGATGGGAGGGAAGGAGGAAGAAAAGATTTGGAACTCAAAATCTTATTAAAAATGAATGATGAGGGGTGGCCAGGTGGCTCAGCGAGTAAGAGTACCAGCTCCAGTGTTGGGACGACCTGGAGATCGAAGATCGAATCCCGGGCTCAGACACTCAGCACCACACCCAGAAATAACTGGCCGTGTAACCTTGAGCAAGTTACTTAACCCCGATTGCTTAAAAATTAAAAAAAATTTAAAAAAATGAATGATGAAAACTATCTTTAAATGTAATTGGGAAAAATAAAATACTATTTACAAAAACTAAAACACAGAAAAGTGAGGAGAGATCTCAATAAAGAGCATTGCAAAATAAAGAGTTTAATAAACTCACTAAGGGAAATAAGGGGGCCTTGGCATTTAAAAAATAAAAAATAAAATTAGGAAATATGACAAACATTTAATTCCCCAGCTTGTAACAGTCAAGAGAAGATCTTAACAAATCAGTGCTTATACTTAAGAATAAAATATCTTTGATGAAGTGCAATATAATATAAAGGAAAGTAGCCTATTTATAGTCAGAGTACCCAAATGCAAATCCTGATTGTGCTATTTAATACTTAACTGTTTAGAAAGTATATTAACCTCTGTAGTCTTCAGTTTATTTTTCTATAAAATGTTTGGTTTGGGATAGATGACCATAAAGATCCCTTTCATTTCTAAATATGTAATCTATAATTCTATGAAGACAAAAATGAACAACTAATAATGAGAATAAAATTTTAAAACAGCTTATCTAGAAGATTCAAGACCTTCAAATTAGGATAATGGAATTAGAAGACAGAGTTAAGACAAATTAAGGATTTGTCTCCTCTCAAATTATTTTAAGTGACTCTACATTGTAACAAATCATACACACAGGAAATTACCTGGAAATATTATAAACCAAAAGCAAATTACACAGAAGTAGAGTTTGTGCAAAGTCAACAAAAGAAGGAATTTAAAAATTTAACACACCCAGATATGTACTCATTAAATTTCAAAGGTAGAATGACAAAGATAAAATCTTAGAAGTTATCAGGAAAAATCAAACTGCACATCAAAAATTAATTCCAGTCTAGATCCTGAAGGACCTCTCATTAAGGGGTACAGTTTAATGGAGAGACTAGACTTCAATTTACCAAAAAAAAGCAAAGAAAATTGGCTTTCACTGAAATACTGATTATTAAGTCTATTCCTTTATGATAAAACATTTTAATGCAGCCAAAGATTTTCAAACTTGGCAAAAGAAAGTAGCTCTGAACAAGAGAATTTTAACAAAGTAAACAAGAGTTCAAAACAAAGAATTAATGTGATGTGTTATTTCCATGTTGCAAGAAATAGAAAGCCAATTATGTTTTACCTTTTAAAAGGAACATCGGGAAAAGGATTAGAAATTGGGAATGGAGGGGTGGTGAAAAGCAAACCCAGATAAGGAAATACAGAAACATAAATGTGCTTGAGGAAGAAGGGAGAATGAGAGGTGCTCAACAGAGAATTATTATACACTCAATCTGGGTGCTCAATACAACACATTAGCTAACAGGGATGTTAGGAGAATGAGAGAATTAATAACTCCTGAGATACATTCCTATATCAAGCTAAGACAAAGTCAGAAAAGGTAATATTAGATTAACTAGTAAAAGTAGCATTTCAAGATCTATATGATGTGATATTGGGGGAAGGTTGTGCTGTATATCTCTGTGTTTATGTATGCTTATAGAGTCTAGGATTGGAGTGATTCTACTGAAACAAGCAATTCTTTATCTTATGTTGACCAAAACAGTATAGTTGAATACAGTGGGAGAAGTATCAAATTTAACAATTGTTACCTTGAAACTTAAGGGAATGAATTAAGCTATAAAAAGAAGAAAGTTGTAAAAATATTAGAAAAGAGAATACAGTAATATGTATCCTATGCCTAAAATATAAGGACATATATACTAAAAGATGAAAAACTAGATTGAAATTCATTATACATAAGTTAAATAAAAAGCAAAAGTTATAATTTTTAAAAAAGAAGACAAAATAGAGCACAGAGAAAACAAAAATGCATGTGTATACATGTACACAGAGACATATCACACATACACCTATACATGCGCACACACATACATGCATTTACATTCAGCCATTGCATGTAAATAACACTGTGTTCATTGCTCAATATCTACTATTATTTGAACTTTGTAAAGGAGAAATTAGATAAAAATTAAGTGGCCTTTGAGAAACCAGTTGGCTAAACAAGTGACTTGGCTTATCAGTTCACTAGGCATTGGGGATGATGGGAGCCTATTAGTGTTATACTGTGGGATCATCTTAAGAATCTTGGCTGGCAAATATTTTGCTCTGGAAGATCTGTCACTAGGGGCTTTGGAGTCAGGTTCATTTGAGTGGTCCAGGGGTGTGCTGGAGTCAGTTTAAACCAAAGAGCTGATTATTAAATTTTCAGTGTGAGCATTCACACCTTGAGATTCAGCAAATGCTACAAATCAGGCCTTGATTTATTGTGTTGTTGGCTGTCTAGACTTAAGAAAGTGTTAATTATACACATTAAATTTAAAAGTGTGTCTATATGTGTAAAATTCTGGAGAGCTGCTTGCTAAACATTTATCAGCATACCCCTGGGGTTCCCTGACTTGCCAAAGTTAGTTTTTCATGTAGGGATAGCATTAACCTTAGGAAGAATGAGGCTGTACTTTGAGCATAATTTCAGGGAGCCTTGTGGAAGGCACTACCACCCTCGAAAATGTCCTCTCCTTCAGTTAACCTGAAATGTCACTCTAATCCCTTTAATTGAAGACTTTGATCCCTATTTAAATATAAACCCACCTAGCAAAGTTAAGAATGCAAGATTTAAGATATTTATTATCAGTTATTTGTTTCATTCACTAACACAGATTTATTAAACACCTACTATGTGCCAAGATATTTTTCTCTTCATTGGGGTAATGATAGTGAATTTTAAAAAGAGAGAAAACAACTCAGTCTCACTGTGAAGGAGTTCAGATCTTGGGAGTGAGATGATATAGAAATAAAATATATTAAAAAAAATTCAAGGAAGAGGGGGTATTAGTATATGAGGAAATCCAGAGTGGATTCTTGTAGTACATGGCACTTGAACTGAGCCCTTAAGGAAGTAAGGGGTTCTTAGAGAGTGTTTTGAAGGGTAAATGTATTCCAGGCACAGGGGAGAGCCTATGCAAAGGCATAGAAATGGGAGAAGGAATGTTGAGATGGGGAATGAGAAATAAACTATTTGGTTAGAATGTAGAGTGCATATAGTAATGTGTAATAAAGCCAGAAATAAAAACCAGCTTGAATGAGTTTCAGATACTTTTTTAAGATAAGGAGGAAATGGAAGGTTTCTGGATTTCTAAAGGCAAAGGAAGACATATGTCTTGGGGGTCTTTAAAATTTTGTTTTGCATGGGGTGGGGAGGGCAGTCCTTTTCCCATGATCAGGGTCTCCTTACTGGCAGCCTTGGTAGAGGAGCCAGAAATAGGTAGACCAGACATTTTAAGACCCTCCCTGCATCTTAAAGGTAGTATCATCTGATACAGAACTGAAGACCTGCTGGGGGAATTTATATCTCCCCTATTGGGCAGTAGAAGCAAAGAACTTTAAATGTGTAGGTGGCAAAGTCTCTGACTGTTCCTTTTACCAACACAGATTCAGAAAGGGCAGAAAAGTAGGTCTCTGAGAAAAGGCAGGGTGCAAAGGGTGGTGAGCTCAGGTAGTAAACAGATGCATTAGTATAATTGCACTTCTAAAATTAATGGGGCTTTTAATCTCTGAAGAACACTTTTAAGCACTCATGTGATTTGGAAACAAAAGTAGAGGTGCAGGAACCTGTCTCCCACTTACGCACAAACCCCGTTTTGTAAAACAATCTCCTTTTATCTGTTTTTCTCTTTTTCCTCCCCACAGGTCAACAGACTATGGCACTACCTATGAGAAACTGAATGACAAAGTAGGGCTCAAGACTGTTCTGAGTTACCTTTACGTCAATCCTACCAATAAACGGAAGGTAAGCCAAGGCCTCCTAGTGATAGGCCTGTGGACACTGGAAACCAGAGAGCTATCTGGTGTCCTCCTTTTTAGCTCAGGTTTCATTCTATCTCTTTTCAGAGTGAAAAGGATTGTCAGTTTGGGTTAATAGACTGTAACTACATTTGCCAACAGGGAGAAAATAAACATGTTTCCCTGTGTTGCAGTTTTTCTTCTGAATCATAGAAGGGCAAAGAGAACCATAACTATCCCTCTTTATTTCTTTTTCTTTCCTCCCAATACAACAATCAAGAAACTGGATATATTTGCATACATCCAGGTCTCACTGATTTGAGACAGCTGGGAGGCGGCCAACTTGGACTAGTAACAAAACTAAATGATGTAATTTTTTGGTTAAAAAATTCAGTTTAATCATTTCCAAGTATACACAGTCAAGTCTTTTAAGTGCCTGTGATGTTCCAGGTAACGTGCAGCTCTATCGATATAAAAAGAGGCAAAAGACAGTCTTTGCACTCAAGGAGCTCACAATCTAGACTCAAGGGCTAATAAAAACATTGCTAAATAGAGATTTTTAGTGAATCTACATTAATACATGGAAAAATATTGATTTACAGTCTCAGTGATTGATCCTGTGCTTTTCCTTCTATGGAAGTATGTTAGATATGTTCTCTTTTGTTTAGTTGTGTAAGTTGTGTCCAACTCTTTGTCACCCCATTTGGGGTTTTCTTGGCTGAGATACTAGAGTTGTTTGCCATTTCCATCTCCAGCGCATTTTTCAGATGAGGAAATTGAGGCATACAGGATTAAGTGACTTGTCCAGGGTCACACAGTAAGTATCTGAGGGTGGATTTGAAGTCTTCTTGACTCCCAGTTTGGTGCCCTATCTACTGCACCACCTATATATGTCCCTTACAATATAGTTTTTCACAAGGAGAAGCAAACCCTTTCCTTAAAGATGCAGATACATATAACCTAGACCCTAATTGACATTAATTCTGAAGCAGAATAGTAATAACAAATAATAATTAAACCTTAATGTAGTATTTTATGGTCTACAAGACAAATGTCTTACAACAACCCTGTAAAGTAGGGATTTCAAGTGGCAGTATTATTCTCATTCTAAAGATGTGAAAACTGAAGCTCAGAGAGATTTCTATTTGCCTACAGTCACATAGCTAGCAAATGCAGAACTAGGACTTGCTATCAGGCCTTTTAACTCTATGTGTAATCCTTTTCCTGCTATATGGTGGGTGAATATTAAACATAGTGTAACATGGACCATCCCATTTAGCATATTTGAGTTGCTTTTCCTGATCCCAACTGTACAGTACAACTGTACTGGCTCGGCACTTGGGTACATTGAAAATGATGAACTCTCACCATGTCATGGTTCAGTGGCCAGCTTAGGGATCGCTTCATCATTTCAAAGTGCTTGCATCTTTCACTGCAGAGCGGAGCCCCCACGTGGTCAGGAGCAGCCAGAGTGTTTATCATCTTCCAAAGGCAGAAGTGCTAAATCAGCAGACAGGATTGGTTGAAATCAGGAAGGAGAACTCACATAAGAATAGTTTATGTTGTTCCTCAGTTGCTCAAGTACAAGTATGTGTTTGTATCAGCCACTAATGGTCAATAGTATAACAAATCTGATAAGGCAGTCTTGACATGTGCATTTAAGGATGTTCAGTAGCTTGTTTTTCTAGTCTCCCTCTTTTCTTTTCTCCTGGTTTCTGTTCTTGGCTTTCTATATTCAAAGCTAGTGTAATTTTGGGATCCACCTGTAATGCTATTTCTGTGTTGATGAAGCCCAGTTATCTTCAGGTGGCTGGATGACTGTCAACATTATTGTATTCAGATGGTATCCAATGTATCAGCCGAATACTGGTTATCTCCATGGCCAGGGTTGTGGTTCAGAATAATAAAAAAACAAACAGAATGAAGTTGAAAACCTTCTCTTCTATTGCAGTGGGTTAATTTTTATTTTTTGCTTTTATTTTTGCTACATTAATTTCAGTCATTTTAATTTATACCCAGGATGCTTTAATTGGAAATTATGAAATCCTAGCATTTTCTTGCTGTAAGAAATTAGATATCATCTAATCCAACTCTGTCATTTTTGCAGAGGAAACTGAGATTTTGTGAGGGGAAGTGACTTTCTTTAAACCTTGCTGTGAATTAGTGGTAGAGATAGAAGTCCCAATCAAGGTCTCTTGCCTCCCAGTTCAATAATCATTCCATCATGCCATGCAAGCACAACGAAAGTGGTCTCACATAGTTTGGGAAATACATGAGAGAACTGTGTACTTTGAGAAGTACAAAGATATGGAGGTTGGAAATATGATAGAAATCTTTAAGTGTGTATTTGTTTTAGTCATTGTTTAATTGTTTTTTGTGGGGGGGGAGGGAGGAAGGCAGGGCAATTGGGGTTAAGTGACTTGCCCAAGGTCAGATATTAAGTGTTAAGTGTCTGAGGTCACATTTGAACTCAGGTCCTCCTGACTCCGGGGCTGGTGCTCTCTTCACTGCACCACCTAGCCGACCCTTTTTAATTGTTTTAAACAGGTTATATGCTAAACAATTAATAGAAAAAGATGAGAAACCCGAATATTATCTGTAGGCTTAGAAACATTATCTCTGTGTTTAGAATCATTGGAAAGATACAACTTAGATAAATAAATATGAAGTTCATTGAGGAAGAGGACATTAACAACGGAGACATCAGGAAAAGGTTTTCACTGGAAGGGGCACCTAATAGTTGGAGTTGAGAGGGGGATATATTTCAGAATCTTGGGGCATCCTATATGAATGTGCAGACAGATATAGGAGGTAGAAAGCCTAGTATGGGGAACTATCTAGTAGACCACTTTGTCTAGAATCTAGAGTTCATGGAAGAGGAGTAATATGTAATATTCACAATTAAGAAATTTTTGCTAACCTTTGAGACAGCATTTTCTTTTGAGTGATGGTAGTGGAAGACAAATTTCAGAAGCCTGAAAAATGTGTGACAAATGAAGAAGTTGCAACAACAAATATACATACCTCTTTTTAGAAGTTTGACTGTTAGAGGACCATCATGGGATAATATCTTAAGGGGATGATAGAGTTAAACAATGATTTCTTAAAGACTAAGCAGTGTTGGGAGATGCATGTGGCCTTTCATTAAGAGTATTTGTTCTGTGAAATTTGGATTCGGTCAAAGGGCTGCACTTGAGGACCTAGAGGGTGACAGGTGGCCTTGAGGGTGCAGGTTCCCTACCCCTGGAATAGAGAGATGTTGTCATATTTGTTGGCAGAAAGGAAGGAACCAATAGATAAAGTTGATTTTGAAGATGAGAGAGAGAAGGAGTCATACAAGGGACAAACTCTTCATGGTGATGGTACAGAATGCTTTCCTTAGGACAGTTCTCTGGGGTTGGTCATCCAAATATTAGATTTTTATTCATTAAGTGATTCAACTAATGCCACGTGATTGAATTCAAGAAACAATTTTTATGACTCTACTGAGTGAAGTGCATTGTTAGGCATTGAAGAAAAGATAAAAATTTAAACAAATCATGGTCACTGCCCTTGTGGAATTTATTAGGGAAATATGGCATGTACACAGATAAGCATACAGTGAAAATTATACATGATAAGCATGGTTTCAGGGATAGACTGTGTGTCTTCTGTCTTTGGATCAGCCCGCTAGCATAGAGAGCTTCATCACTAGTTTGGCTGCAGTGTGATGAATTTTTCAATCACAATATCTTTTAAAGACCATTTATAAATTGTAACTAGGGCAGCTAGGTGGCACAGTGGATGAAGCTCCAGGCCTGTAGTCAGAAAGACCTGCATTCAAATTTGACCTAGCTGTGTGACCCTGGGCATGTTACTTAACCCTGTTTGCTTCAGTTTCCTCATCTGTTAGATGAGTTGGAGAAGAAAATGGCAAACTATTCCAGTATCTTTGCCAGGAAAACCCCAGATGGGGTCGCAAACAGTAGGACATGACCGAAATAACTGAACAACAACAATAAATTGTAAAGGGGCTATGTGAGCTGTGTCTATGTAAGAAGTGCCCATATTGACAGAACCACAGATCCTTGAAACCGTGAAGTACATTAAAGATATGTAAAAAAAAATCTAGAACAAATGAAAATGTATACAGTGGAGAACAAAAGAAAACCTACAAGGAAGCACAGAAAAGACGGACAGCTCTCAACACAACATGTGGTATTTAATATATAAACTTTCTTGAAATGGAAATTTGTTGTATATTTCGAATCCTCTCTTATGTTCTGCTGTGCACACAACATGTTTTTTCTTTTCTTATTTTATGTTTAAGTTTTAATATTTCAGTTTATAATATTTCTTTTTCTTTTCCTATTATGTATTTAAGTTTTAATAAAAAAAAAAAACCTACGGGAGTTCCAGGGGAGAAAAGTATAAGATTAGAATCTAGGTCCTCATACTCTGCTCTCTGTGCTCTTTGCACTATGTAATGAGTGTCTATAAATATTTCTTCTACTTCCATAATCAGGTATATGGATTCATTACGTGCTTCTGTGTATATTTGTAGGTAAATTGCATATTTATGGGGTTTTGGTTTTTGTGTGTGTGTTTGTGCATGTGTGTATTTTTGTGAGCACATACTCTGGGACCATTTTCAAGTTTACTGCAATTATTCTTTAAGCTATAACTTCTTGATTTTTTCTCTGTTCCTTCCCACTGATCTATTTCACTTGTCCTCTTTATGATATTAGATCCTTTAACCCAGAATCTTGCGAGCGGAAATGAAGCATGGCAAAGTTTGGGAAAAGGGAGATACTGATGAATGAAAAAAAATGCCATGCAAACATTAATGCTATATAACTTGAAGGACACTCACCTAGCCTAGGGGATATCAGCATCTCCATTTCTCACTTCTTGAAAGAGCATCCAGCATCTGGTTTTTTTATGCTCATTTTTTTTTCAGGCATCATGAGCCAACAAGCAAAGGCTAGGTCTTGTCTCTGTCACTCTCCAAGAAATCACCCAAGAAGCAAACGCCCATTGATGTAGAATGTGGGCATGCACAGAATTGTGACAAGCTGATATTAGGGATTTATTTAAAAAAGCATTGGGTATTGATGTTCATAATGGGCCTGTAAGAACCTGAGGTACCCCTTCAATCTCCAAACCAATACAGAAATATGTTCTGTGAGGTTTTAGTGCTAAAGAGTCTTTTATTGTATTGTAATACTTTGGAAATTGGTAATCCAAATATGTCATATGTGACAACTTGCACTTAATCGGGACAGTCACACAATTATCAATTGCAGAATCAGAAGGGGCTTTCAACTTCTTTCTGTCCAACTACCCACCCAGGGCACAAATTTTCTCTATAACATTCCTGACTGCTGGTCATTTAGCCTGCACTGGAATGCTGTTTTTTGACAGGGAGCTCTATGAGGTCTGCCATTTAATTCTTAGTACTGATTGTTAGAACTCTCCAATTATTCTGTTTGACAGAATGACCCTTTCCTCAGCTATTCTGGATAATTGGGATTTTACCTTACATGGAATTTCATCTGTCTCCTATTGTTTAGAACTAAAAACTTGGTGGGTGTTATGAAGACAATGATGAGAAAATTTTTCCTTGAATATGTTATAGAATTTCAAATTATTTTCAGAGTAATGATTGAAGATTCTTTTTTGTTCTTTTCTATCTCTGTACTATCTGTAGACTTCCCTTTCTATTATCTAACTGATAATCATTTTAATGTCAGGAAATTATTAGATTTATGGTTGTATTGACATTTGTTTTCAGTCTAATGATTTGTGTTTTTAACAGAAGGCTACTGTCTTCATAAGGGTTTTAAGACTAACAAATGTGACTTTTTTTGATCCAGGAAAAACATAAATTAAGCACACACACATATGCCTACATGTATACAAATACATATGGCACCTATTTGTGTGACACATATATATACACACACATATGTATGCACATGTATAGATACTTAGTCTCAAAGTGAAAATCATAGTTAGTCTGGTGCCTTTTCAAGGTTCAAGGAACTCCTAATGTGGATTTTTAATAAACATTTAATTTGAGAAGAGAAATGTTCATTTTAACTCATTTTCCATTTGGTACTTTAGTACATGAAATTTGTCCAATGGGGTTTTTAAACTCCAGGGCTGAGTTTTTACTCTCAGTCCTCCTAATGAAATAATTTCTGGGAAAATAATTTTAGCTCCTCCAGAGAAAGTTATGATTAGGAGGTAGCTAGGACCCTGCTTTAATGACTCCATTTTTCCCCGGCTGTGTTTGAATGAATCTTGAATTCCAACTTTTTTTTCCTTTTGTGAGCCACCTTCTACTTAGCGTTTTTGTCTAGATGTTAGCTGACTTTAAGGCTTTGAAGATGAAAGCAAGATGACACACGACTTCCAGATTAGCTGCTGGGTTAACTTTGTGGTGGTGGCTCACCTCCTCCCCACTGAAGAGCTCAGTGTTCCTATGGATCTAGGAGCTCATTATTGTTGATTGATCCCTCTGCTCAGAGTGGCACATAATGGCCCATCCTTGGCTCTTGCCAGTATTTACCCTCTCTCTACTAGTCTACATTCTTTCCTTTGTTCAATGACAAATTAGACAAAGAGTCTGATAGGTTTGTGAGTTAGCATGGAGTTTTTGGCCTAGCTGATAGGGCTGTTTGTTAACCTCCCTTTGATACTTTAGGACAATTCAGAAATGTTCTGGCCTAATTGCCTGGGCTCACAAATGACAGACACCTGCAGGTTTAGAGGCAGCCTCATGAACAAGCTGTTTGTGAGTGCAGGAAAGATAGCCAAGGTCTTCATGGGTATTATATGGTGTGTTTGTGTATGTGTGTATGTACGTGTGTGTGTGCTTGGAGAGGAATGGACGGATTAGAAACAATAAGCTATAAATAGAGTCCTCCCCAGCAAGACTGGTGTATGGACCAGTTGAGATTCTGTCATGATTATATTAGCCATAACAGTTACCTAAGGCTTCTTGCTCATTAGTATTTAAAGGATTAGCTGTTTCTTGGAGGAAGAGAAATAAGTTAGATCTATCCATTCCTAATTGATTTACTAGTGAGAAGGATAATTACTTCTAGGCTACCCTGCAGAAGTACAATAGGAATTATCTGAGAGAGTTCTTTGAAGCACAGAAGGGTTCTGTTTGGTTGTTAAATACACATTATATATTTTGTTGAATGCCATTTATACCAACAACATTTTTGTGATTCAGCAGCATAACCACTGGGCACAGTTTAGATTTGTGACATTAACAGCCC
Source organism: Petaurus breviceps papuanus (assembly GCF_028583685.1). Classification (NCBI taxonomy): domain Eukaryota; kingdom Metazoa; phylum Chordata; class Mammalia; order Diprotodontia; family Petauridae; genus Petaurus; species Petaurus breviceps. The sequence continues at coordinate 80,634,038 of NW_027186296.1, forward strand.
TCCCCCCCCCACCTGCACTTAAAATAATCTTTTTTGAGTTATATTTTTGTGCCAGTGGTTAACACTAGGATGGGAGGGAGAAGGGGGTGCTTTTTGGTGGTGAGACGGCAAGTTGCACAAGAAAGTTTCAATACTTTGTCTTTCAGAAGAAGAGCTAATGTGGAAAGTCTATTTCAAAGTTATGTAGAACTGAAAGGGGCCTTGGAAGTAATCTAGGCCAGAGCTGCCAAACACATGGATTGCACTGCTGCTGCAATGCTTTTGTTCAGTCAAACGAGATTAAAATGTAATTTGCAAATATTTAACACAAGAAATAAAAATAAAATAGAGCATAGATATTATTAATATCTAAGTCAATATGTGGTTGAAGGAATCCTTATATACAGTTTGGAGGCCCCTATTTCTATCTGAGTTTCTCACCAATGATCTAACCCAACCTTCTTGTTTTAAAGACAAGTCAGTGTTTCTGGTCCAGGGACACATATGTAGTACTAAGCGACAGACACAGGTTTTGAATAAACATTTTCTGATTCTAAATCCAGGCTTCTTTCACCTTATTGTCTTATCTCATCAGGTTAATGGTACTTCCTTATGTGAGATGGTGAAGTTTTGTTTCTTCTTCTAAATAATATCATAAGTTGTATCTTTGTTCTTCCTTTTGAAGAGATCCAATGACATCTCAGGTGATGTCTTGACTTGCACTTGAATTAGATTTAAGTAAGGCAATTGTGCGAAGTCATTGGCCTCACTCTCTCTTTCAGAGTCATTGTAGTACAGTGGGAGGACAAAAGTCAAGATGACTGGAGATGGCCCAGGATGCAGTGAGTGACCATGGTGACCTGACCAAGCTCTAAGCACTCCACAGTCCCTGCTTTAGCCACCTTCATTCATTTGCCCATTTTGCCAGGGCAAGTCTTCATGTGCTTGCAATAATAGATATTCCCTTGACTCACTGATAAGTTTGAGGTTTGTCGGTTACCCTCATACTGGTTTAATCTATCTGCTGAGATAGTTTACCAGTATGCAGCTACTGTGCATACTACAGCTTCTTGGAGCCACAGGCAAGAGTTGGGTGAAGGTAGATACCAAAGGTGGGTGAACAGCCCTAAAAAGGGCTCAGTAAGCTCACACCAGAGGTGCTAGTCCTTCCTGAACACACCACCACTGCACACCATAAATAGGAGAAAGGACTTAGCTAAACATCTTGGTAACAGTAAAAATAGCCTGATAACATTATAAGGCCTGGTCATTGAATGAAGGTACATGTTTGAGGGTCAGCTACATTTCTAGTAGCCTTTATAAGAGAGGCTGGCCCAACTCTGAGTCAATGAAGAAGAGACTTAGCTATGTAAGAAGAATCCAGTTTTTGAGGACTCCCATTTACCTTTGCAACAGTACAACTGGGTGGGGAGGATGTGTAGGTAGGGTTTCTCTCCCCTCCCCCATTGGCATCTTGTATCAGAAAGACATGGCAGTGTCCAGTGGAACAGTTTATGTTCGTCCAGTAAAACAACATATAGTGGAAATTATGAGAACAGACCCAAAAGAAGTGGTGCAAGGATACCAGAAGCCTTGTGGCATTGTAGGTATGAATTGCCTCTTATTGTACTTGTCTTTACCTTATGTGTTCCATATGTATGCCTCTTGACTTGGAAACTATGTTTATCCTTTTTTTTTTTTTAACACTTTCTGTATTTGTAGGAAAGTACTAAAAGTACTTTAAAGTACTAAACCCACATTTTAGAGGAAAGAGCCAGTGTTCCTACTATCCTTACTGTGCCATTTTCATCTATGCCTTTGCTACAAGTTAATTTTGTTCTCTGCTTGACTAGAGTAAATGCAAATACATCGATGGACACTCTTGAGTTTTAGGAGTTCAGACTCACAGAATACCTTCAACCTAGAATAGACATCATCCCAGAGACATAACCTTTGAGTTAGCGAAGTAGCCCAAAGTGATACTGTACTTATTATGTGCTTGACCCTGTGCTAGCACTGTAGGAGTCATGGTGGACATACGTAATATACAGTCTCTGTCATCAATCATTTAATAATTTAAATAGAGAGATCTTTGGCCTGAAGTCAAATGACCTAGGATCAAGTCCTAATTCTACCATTTTCAGGACCACATAGGCAGAGGGCATGAGTTCACTCTGATGGGATTGTATCTGAGAAAACAAAATTAAGGGGTAAGAAAGAGGGATGCACTGGGAGAAGAGGGAAGGGACAGGTAGAATGGGATAAATTATCTCACATAAAAGAATCATGAAAGAGCAATTACACAGAAGATGGAGAAGTAATGGTAGCAAGCAATGGTTGAATCTTATTCTTGTTGGAATTACCTCAAGGAAGAAATAATATACACACTCAATTGGGAATATAAATCTGTCATACTCTATAGGGAAGTAGGAGAAGAGTGAAATAAGAGAAGAAGGGACTTAATGGAAGGGAGGCAGATTGGGGGAGGTGGTAGTCAGATGTTAAACACTTGTGAGGAGAGGCAGGGTGAAAAGAGAGAGAAAAAGGGACAAATGGGGAAGATTGGATAGAGGGAAATGCATAGTAATCATAACTGTGAACGTGAATGGGATTAACTCCTCAGTAAAATGGAAGTAGACATCAGAGTGGATAATAAAATAGAATCCTATAATATGGTTTTTACAAGAAACATACTTGAAGCAGAGGATACACACAGAGTAAAGGTAAAGGGCTAGAACAGAATCTATTATGTTTCAACTGAAATAAAAGAAGCAGGGGTAGCAATCATTATCTTAGACAAAGCAAAAGCAAAAATAGATCTAATTTAAAAAAGATAAGGAAGGAAACTACATTGTGCTAAAATGAAGTAATATCAATACCATGCACCAAATGGTACAGCATCCAAATTTTTAAAGGCTTTATTGTGTGTGTATGTGTTTGATATGTGTTTTCTTTCACAACATGGCTTAATGTAGGAAAAAAAACCCCACAATATTCCCAGATTCTTGTATAACCAGACAGCTAGTAACAAAATATTTGCTTATCAATTGTGGGATGGTCTTAACAAACCATGGTACACAAGTATAAACAAATGACTATGAAGAATACAGAACACAGGAGATGACATATATGAATTGATGTAAAGTGAGGTAAATAGGCCCAAGAACAGAGTATGCACAAAGACTACAAGAGTATAAGGTGAAAGAATAAACAATAAAAACTGAAACTGAGTATTGGTAATTAGGATCAAAGATCCTGAAGAAGAAATGAGAGCATTAGACTAGATGATCTATACGTTTTCTTCCAGCTCTTAATCTATGATCCTCTTATCTTTACGGTCCCATTTAAGTTTAATGCTTTATGGTTTAGAAATCGGGTATAGAGCAAACTGTGGATTTGGTTCACTTGTTTTTCTCTGAACTAACAATTATTTTTTGCATCTGTAAATAAAGTTTTATTGTATATAAAAAGGTAAAAACCATTGTTAGCTCACAGGCTGTAGGAAAGCCATAGTTGGCTGAAAGTTTGTCGACCTCTGTTCTAGAGGGGTGTAAGAGATGGGTCATGGAGCATCACCATTGAGCTGAAAAAACTTAGAGCAGGGTGAGCCATTGTTTGAGACGTTGTAAAGCACCACCCCATAAATAATGTGGTTGTTCCTGATCATACCTTCTAAGGACAAACAATACAAAACAAAACAAAAAACAACTCATAATGAAGGCTTAGTGCTTGGAGTGACACCAAATCAACTGACCAATTCTTCTTAGGACTGTCTTCATTTTGCCTTTTTCTTTATGCCTTCCTCATAGAGAAAGCATAGCAGATGGAGGTAAGGATATCTCCCTTCATTGTATATTTCCCATTAATGGCTGCCTCATTGCAGGGGATGAAATGTGTTCAGCTATGAAGATGGAAAGAAAAGTTCTTGATCGCCATTCATTTTCTCTTTTTCTTATCTCAGTTCAGGTAAAAAACAAAAAAACAAAAACCAAGAGATCTGAGAGACTTTCCTGGCCTGAGAATCTGAGCCAAATGATTTATCTTGGGGACAGTCATGCCCTAGGAGGAAACCAATTAGTTCCAAACCAACTAATTCATTTAAGGGGGAGCATATATAATCATGGGCATGTCTGTTTACCTCTCTGAGCCTCAGTTTTTTTCATCTGGAAATGAGAATAAAAATACATCTACTGCCTCAGAGTTATAAGGAAAGTGCCTTTTTTAACCTTAAGGCAGTTTATAAAGGTGCAGTTTAAAAATATTTTTATTTAACATTTTAAGAGAATGCCCAAATAAACAAGTCATGGAGTCTGTCATCAAAGAGCTTACAACCTACTGAGGAAGAGATGATATCACAAATAGTGAATATAAAAGACAAAGTCTTGTGTCCAATGAATGGGTGCTTGAGGACTAAGCACAAGGGAGCTATGGGGAGGAAGACAGGATTCCTGATTACAGCATCCAGTTCGGCACAAAGCAGTACCCTTGGAAATGTTGGCAGCTCTCCAAGGAGGCTTAGGGAGTAGGCAAATTGAACTTGTTTGCACTGATATTTTCCTTTAAGATTTAAGCAGGACAGCATTTCCATCAGATGGTCTTGATTTCTTTGGTTTGTGCTAGTTTGTTCTTCATGCCCGAGCAGGATTCTGAGCAGTAATACCCTCTATATCATTTCTACATGTGGTTGTCCAGCCTTTACCCAAAGATTTCCAAGAAGAGAGAATTATGTTCATTGCTCTAAGCCTGTTATTTGATAGCTTCTTCTTGACTCGTGTATCCTGGGGCTTCTTCCTACCTTCTTATTTTTGCAAGCTTTAGATACTCCTGCAGTACTTCTATTTAGAGTGATCTCAGGTGAGTTTGTCTCTGGGGATTTTGTTTATATTTTATTATATATATATACATATTATATATATATTATATATATTATATATACTATATATATATTATATATAATATCCATATTGTTTCTGAATACTGGAGAGCCTCCCTTAATACTAGTTGCAAAGCAAGATTTACATATATGAAACAATTTATTCATTCAACAAATATTGACACCTATTTCATACAAGATTGATCTGTGCTAGGTTCTGAGGGGGATATAGGGATGAATAAAACATGCCAAAGCGCAGTGGGAAATAAGGTTGAATAGGTTGCTGTCAATTTATGGAGAGCCTTGAGAGCCAGGGAGAGTTTAAATTCCATATTGTAGACAATAAATAGGTGGCTATTGGGTGGATGATAGGTTCTTGAAAATGGATGTGACATGATGAAAGTAGTGTTTGATAGCAAGTAATTCTGTAAGTATGGAGAGTAGAAATGATGGGCAGCAGCTGGGAGCAGCTATAGAACATCTGCTGATGTTATGTGGACTTGGGCATGCACCTCATTTGGAATTTAGCAGACTAGTTGGCAACATTGCATTTTCAATCCATTTCAACAAACATTGATTACACATCATTAAATGCAAAGTGAGAAGCAATTGTGTCTACTGGATAGAAGGTGGTCCTTGGAGTTAGAAATACCTTGCTGTTGTATAGTCATTTCTATCATGGCTGACTCTTCGTGACTCCATATGGGGTTTCTTAGCAAAGATACTGGAGCAGTTTGCCATTTCATTCTCCAGGTCATTTTACAGATCAGGAAACTGAGACAAACAAGGTTCTCACTTGTCCAAGGTCACACAACTAGCAAGTATCCGAGGCCAGATTTGAACCCAGGAAGATGAGTCTTCCTGACTTTTAGGCCGCAGTACTCTAATCCACAGCACCACCTTGCTGTTTCTGCTGCCTTTGAAAGAAAACATTTCATGAACCACCATAAGATAATAGTTATACTATTAGTATCTGTTGACAGAGAAGATATGAAACTGGCTATGGACCCCTACACTAACTCCTGGAGGGATTGAGAGCTAGGGCTGAGGGTAGATATGAAGACTCTTTCTATGCAGAAGGAGTCAGGGGACAGTCAGTGATGGAAGCTGTCATGGTTTGAATGGTCTAATTGGGAAGGTGTATAAGGAATCAGTGATCTAGAGAGATAGGGACAAGTCAGATAGTTAGATAGTAGTTGAAAGGAGCATTTTTTCAAAATTTGGGAGTTGGGCGTTAGTCACTGCATGTTCATTTTTTTTGAATGAATGCCCTCTTAAGAATAAAAAATGTGATTCTTTTGGGGCAGGAGTGATGCCTCAAAGTTGTGGAGCTTCATATACTACCACTGAATAACAATAAATGCAGAAAAATGGATGTTTTCACAGGTCAAATCAAGTAAAGTCAGCAGGCATTTATTAAATACCTACTATATTCCGGCTAGGATAGTTAGGTTGCACAGTAGATAGAGCACTGGCCCTGGAGAGGGGAATACCTGAGTCCAAATCCATTCTGAGTAGCTGTGTGGCCCTGGGAAATTCACTTAACCCTGTTTGCCTCAGTTCCTTTGTTTCTAAAATGAGCTGGAAATGGCAAAATGCTTCAGTATCTTTTCCAAGAAACCTCAAATTGTGTCACAAAGAATCAGACATGACTGAAGTGACTGAACAATGACAGTGTAACAGTCGTTTTGCTAAGAGATGAATGGTAAGACTGGGTATGATGGGCCATAGAACCACTGATTAGTAGCTGTAAGAGTTCTTATGGCAATGTTGAAAGAGTTAAGAGGACATTGGTCCAAGTTCTGGCCCTGCTATTTTCTACCTCTGTCAACTTGGACAAGTCATTTCACTTATGTTTCAATAACCTATAGTTGCAGTTTCTTCAGCTGAAATATTAAATTTTGGGGCAAGATGATCTTTAAGCTTTCTTTCATCCCAATCCTATGTCCTAATTCAACGCTTCCATTTTATTTTTTAAATATTTTAAATTTATTTCTTTTTTGTTTTTCAACATTCACTTGCACAAGATTTTGAGTTACAAATTTTCTCCCCGCCTCTCCCCTACCTCCCACCCCAAGATGGCAAGTGTTCTGAATACCCCTTCCCCCAATAACACTTCCATTTTAGAGATAGGCTAACCAGGGCCCCAGAGGTGAAATGATATACTTGAGGTCACATAGGTAGCATGGCAGAGAATCTGAACTTAGGTTGTCTGACCATCACCCTGGGCAGCCAGCCTCTTTGCTCTATAACTCCTGAGATGAGGATGGGATCACAATGCCCTTTTCTTTGTTCTCTTCTCTAATTCTGTTTTCCCTTCCTGTTTGATCAGCACTGGGACTCTTGGAAAATCTCTGAGTTGCAGCCAGAATTCAAAATGGATTTGCTGCTGTTGGTCCCAGGGCATCCTCAAGATGGGGCCACCATCCCTGACCCAGGCCTCCATTTGTTCCTGATCCCATCTACTTGCCTTTGGCTATCGGGTCAGCATGTAGGCAAGGCAGCTGCCTCTGAATCAGCCCTCCAGCCATTTAGCGGTCTTGAAGATCCTAGGGAACTCTCCCCTCATTATATAGATGGTCTCAGCATCAGTGTCTGCTGTGAGCTGACTACTGTCACTCTGACCTTGGATTGGTAATGAGGGGACAGGGTGAGGGAGACGAGCTCCCTGCCAGTAGCAATCTCTGCTTGGCTAATCTCACTGAGGAAGAAGAAATGCAGCCTGTTCTTCTGTTGGGGCTTTTTGGGCTGTTGTTGCTGTTGTTAAAGAAAACTCTTCCTCGAGGGCAATGAAATCCATTTACTTTGTAACTGTGCATGGGGGCAAGAGTGAGAATACATTGCCTTAGTGTGCCTTTGTTTAGAAGAATGTACTTGCCTGGGGTGCTCAGAAAGCTCACCCTGAAATAGCCTGGCATGGGGGAGTGAGAGTGGTGATTGCTCTCTGGGAGGCAAGAAGCTGTATAGCCTCATTAGGATAAGAGGTTTAACATGAGCCCTTCCTACTGCCTTATATATATTTTCCTTACATGCTTCTTTCATCCTGTTAACTTCTCCTCTTCAAATACCTTCAGTAATTCCTTATTTTCTATCTAATGGATCCCAGCCTTCCCTGATGGTTTTCAAGTCCCTACACATTCTGACCCCATTCTACTTATCCAATCACATCTCTTAGGACTCTGTAACATAGACCCTGACTTATAATCACCTTTCTGTATCACCTTTCTAATCACTAGGTCCATCACCATTTCTATGTTTAGAATAATAATCATGATAACATCTATCATTTATATGGTGATTTAAAGTTTGCAAATCATTTTATAAATATCTAATTTTATCCTGATTTACAACCTTGAGAAGTAGCTGCTATCATTAATCCCTATTTTATAGATGAGGAAACTGAGGCAAATAGAAACTAAATCAGAGGTATAAGCCATGTAGCTTGCCCGAGTATAGCCAAAACCACATCAAAATGTAATTTGTAGATATTTAACAAAATAAATAAAATAAAATAAAACATAGATAATATTGACATGTGGTTTTCTAAGTCAGCATGTGACCCTCAGAGACCCTTATGTATGGTTTAGAGGCCCCCATTTCTATTTGAATTTGACTCCACTGGGCTAAGTGACTTGCCCAGAATCACACAGCTAGTAAATAATATTGGGCTACATTTGAACTCAACTCTTCCTGACTTTATGTCCAGCACTCTATCCACTGTGCCACCTAGCTGCCCTTGGTCCTTTCTCCTTCAATTTGACTTAATTACAAAACAAATTAAGCAGCAACCAACATGCAGTTAAATAAGAATTGGGTTCATGCCTTCCAGATGCTCACAATTCAGGGTATGCTGAAGCCACCCGAACTAACACTCCAGAATAGATTGTGAAATTTTTAGGGAGAACATTTACAATCTCTCAGAAATCAGCAAATGATGCAAGTCAGGGCTTGATTTATTGTGTTGTTGAGTGTCCAGACTTAAAAAAGAAGTGCTGAAGAAAATGTTAAAAACACAGATGAAACTGAGGAGTGTGTTATGGGTATATTTCCCCTCTCCCACAAAGAGCTGGTTGTTAAATATTTACCAACATGTCCACTGCTCCCAGCCCTAAAGGAAGATGTGACAGAGTCACAGGTATCCAGTCTCTCCAGAGTCTATTCAACCTTCATCTTCCCACTTAAGTCTCCTCTCCTTAAGTCAGTTCAGTTCAGCAAATACTTGTGAAATATCTTTTCTATACAAGGCCCCTGTGCTAATCAATAGGGTTATAAAGACAAAAATGAAACGGTCCTTGTCTTCATTCACTGGGGAGATGCAAACGTATATAAATATGAAGTTTACACAGTCTCAGTGGAGAGTGTTTACAGCTGTGTGCATCATCTGTGAAATGAAGATAATATCTCACAAGATTATCATGACACACCAGGTATTATATAAATGTCACCTATTATAGTATTGTCTAACCTACTGGATTGTGAAGTCCTTAAGGGGAGGTTTTATGTATTCTTCTCTTGTTATCCTCTTTGTCCCATCACCCTCCCTCTTAGTCACTGATCAAGTGCAGAACCCAGAGTTGGAGCTCAATAAGTACTTGCTGATTTATTTTTGAAATGAGAACAGTTGATGTCTTGTTAGGCCTTGTAGCAGAAATGGAGGCTTGTGGGCAGCCTTCTCTCCTAGGGGGCTTGATGTCTGGGCTCATTCCCTTCTCCTTTCTCATGCTTTAGACAGAATGGAGGAAACTCCATTTCTTCACTCTTTGTGAGTCTGTGTTCCTCAGAAGTCCAAAGCCAAGAAAAAGCTGAATACAAAATTCATAGGATCATCAGACCCCAAGAAGGGCCCTTGAGGGCTCACAGAGTCCACCCTCCTGTCCTCTGAATACTCCACAAGGGGAAAGAAGCCCTTCCCTTCTTATTTTTCTCTTAAAGACCTTCAGAGAAAGAATTTCCTCTACCTTTTCCAGGCTATGTCGAACACGCCTCACTGTTCAGGGAGCTTTTCCTTTATCTAACCTTAATCCCTTGCATTGCAATTTTAAGTCTCTTCATTCTTGTTCAATCTTTGGTTCTATCCTTCTTGTTAAGGCCTCCTATTCAGCACAGAGGGCTACCATCAGTATCCTTCCAGCCTTTTCCAAACCAATGCTAGTCATTGAGAATGGAATAGCTGTTAAAGTAGTGACAGAATCTCTCTTGGTCATCCAGAAAAAAAAAATGTATTTTTAAAAATCTATAGCCTAATCTCAACCAGATACTTTGTATCAAAGAGGAATGAATTTTTCTTTTTGGGTATGAATCTATGATTTGGGGAGGGTTTAATATTCTGTGTTAGGTTTCTTTACAAAAACACCACACTAAAAATCCAATTTAAGGACTTGGCTCAACATACTTAAACAGTACCCAAGAAGTGCTGCAAATGGCTAATTTTTTTTATTATTCCTTTAAAATGCCTGGATAGTCTTATTGCAAGTCGTACATTTATTTTTAAAAATAAATCCTATATGCAAACTACAAAAGGTTCTGTGGAGAGAAGCCAGGTTACAGGTTTATATGCTCTGAATTTGCAAATAAAATGCAAAATAAAAAACCTGATAATCATTTTAATGAGCCCCTAAATAAGTTCCTAGCTGTTCTGGTCTTCAGTGCTTTATATGGACAGAAAAAATGCATATATATGTGTGTGTGTGTGTGTATAACATTATATATTTACAATACATATATAGTATATGTGTATATGTGTGTATGCATGTATACATGTATGTATGTGTGTGTATGTATCTCCCTCTGAGGAAAGCCCTTTGCTAGTAAATGGTGAATTTCTAAGAATCATGCTGGATTGAACATGGCCTCAGACCTGTTCCCTTTTTGAAACACATAAAAAGCATAATGAACATTTGAGATCAGCTTCCCCTCTTTCTTTTCTTCCATTTTCCTTTAGGTCATTTTGGCCCCTGATGAGGTCAGTACCTCCCTGCTTCTCAAAGGTTAGTTCTCTGACTTTGTCCCTAAGAATCTAAGAAGAAGAGAAAGATTGAACTTTGAGAACAACTGGAAGAGAGTTCAGTCTCAGTTATTTTTTTCTTTTCCTTCTATCCGTTTGTTCTTTCTTTCATTCCTCAACTCTAAAGAGAGTGGCCGTGGCACTGCTGTGGTCCTGATATAAAGCTGTTAATTTATGAGATATGAAAAATGAGGTAGTTGGGAATTAACGAGGGGCAAATCGTTTCTATCCATCGGCAGAATAATCAATCAATAACAAGAAGTAAGCAACTTTTATTTTAAGAGGTGAGAGAAGAAGATTAAAAACCAGGTGGGGAGAGGTGGGGAACTCCTGGTTAGGGAGAGGCAGAGAAGGCCAGCATCACAGGGAGCTCCAGTTCCTCAGAACAGAACAGATTGAGCCTCACCATGTGTGGAGAGATAGAGATGCCACAGGTCAATTCTCCTTGCTGAGGCTGACTTGAGAAGATAGCACCAGACTTAGAACTAGGAGAGTTGGTTTCCTGTCGAAAATTTATCATGATCTGATTTATCAGTGATCTGAGATTAATCATCTGTAATAACAATATTGAACGGACAAAAACATTTATTAAGTGCTTACTATGTGAAATAATGCTTGCTATTGTGCTAATCACTAAGGATCCAAACAGAAAAGCAAGGCATATATGGCTCAAGGAGCTCACATTCTAATAAGAGGAGACAAAATAGAAAGGAGGTTTGAGTGGCAGGTGGAATCCTATGGTCTTTGGCACAATGGCACTACATAGATAGTCTGTCTTTTTTATGTTGTTTCCTTTGGTAAAAACCATATCTATTTGTGATATTAAAACATTTGATGGTGACAAGAACCTTTTTTCCTAGTTGTTTGGTAGCTGTGGCTACTGAGTAGTTGAAGGCACCCACAGAGGCAGTTGATAGCTTACATCTCAAGAAGGATTGCTCCCTTAAATGATATATGTGGAAACCATGCTGGTAGCAGGGTTGGTAGTCTTGGGAACATGGTTGCTGCAGGGACTTTGGGGTCTATCTGCCTATTGGTGGAGTTGGTTGGCAGTTGGCATTTGTGGGGTTGTGAATGATGAATTCCTTCTCCACAAGGGTTGTTGTTCCGTTAGATAGTGGCTGTGGGTGTTGGTTTGGAATCAAGATCAGTGGTCCAGGGAATATTGAAGTTCCTGAGGCTCTTGGGTTTTAAGTCCTATGCTATCTCTACCAGAGGGAAGATGAGAACCAAGAGGCAACATTTTTTTCTACTTCCCTGGCACATGCTCTCTTCTTGCTTTCTCTCCTAGGATGCCTTGCTACTTCCACTATGCTTACTTGCCTTCTCTCTTATGGCAGTTGGTTAGTAGTTGGTGGTAGTGGTTATAAGGGTAGGTGGATCCCTTCTCCAAAGAGTTTACTTCCTTGGATAATGTCTATGAGGGCTAGATCATGGGTCAATTTAGTATAATACAATATAGGATATGGTAAAGGTATTAAGCTTATAAAGTTGTATGAAGTTCGATGGTGAATATCTAATAGCAGGAGGGATGAGAAAGAACTCTGAAAGATAGGATGATGTTTGAGTGTACCTTCTGTGAAGAGCAAGCAAGCTATTGCTTGATACTTCATATCTTAAACCCCAGAGAGTATTAGAACTGGAAGTTATCTAGTTTGAACCTTTTCATTGAACAAGTGAAAAAAAAATGAAAGCTGAATGGGGGAAATGACTTGCCCCAAATCCCATAGCAAGCTGGTGACACATGCTTGTGAACTAAGATATATCTCTGAAATATATCTCTCCTTTTTGCATCTACATACAGTCAGTTCTGAGTAATTAAGTAAAAAAGGATGGATTTGTACTTAGAAAATTGGATCAGACAAGATCACAGTAAACAAACTTTTGAGGTTAAACTATTTAGGGTCATGGTGCTAGATGTGGAAGAGAATGATAAATATTAAGTGTACCAAGGAAAACAAGATGAAATTCTCTAGGTGGGACTTTGGCTGGAATTTTCCACTGTGAATATTAAGTTATTCCATAGATAAAGTATTTATTAAGTAATTACTATGTACCAAGCACCATACTAAGTGCTGTATAAGCAAATACAAGCAAAAACAAAAACCATAAAACAAAACTCAAATCTTCAATGAACTTATGGGGAAAACAAACACTTAAAAAGGTAGCCACAGGGTTTGGATGGGAGGGAAGGATGGAATCCAAGTAGGGAAAGTGGGGAAAAGCATCCAGAGAATCAGGAATTGATCCAGGTTAGAAGTGAGTGTGGCCTCCACGAATGCTTCCTTTAATAGGTTTTATGAAGAGGAGCTTACCAATTGGAGGAATGGGTAGCAGGAGCAGAAGCATCTCTCCTATGAGAAGGCTGCTGGATCAGAGGTAGAAAAATAGTTTGGAGAGTCAGGAGCTGAGCCTGATAGGAGATGATATTTTTCCTACTTTCCCACCCTATTCCTTTTTCCGGAGGAATCCTTGACTCTACTCCTGGCCCTGCTGAGAGAAGTTGTCAGTGTCAAAGTAGATGGAGTAGCAGGAACTACTCAGAAAAACTGTGCTTGGAATAATGAACTGCTAGCTTCCTGGTCTTAGCTGCCCCTTCTTGATCCCAGATCATATAGCATTAGCATTTGATGGCTTAAAGGAGACCAGGCTCGCAGACACAAAGGTTGTAAAAAGTTATTTTACTGAGAAGATTCTCTCTGCATTAATGACTTCTTATCTCAGCTGTCTGAAGAAGCTGTCTGCTGGACTAAAAACCCACTGTAAATGGTCAGCAGTGCTACATGCCACTGTCTTTACTGTAGTAATGAGCAAGATCTTTTTTATTTTTTTCTTGGTAGCTTCAAGGCTTTCTGTATGTTCTCATCAGAGCCCTTTGGGTCCCTATCTCCCAGGCAGCAGGACTGCTAACCAGGACCTGGATAATCAAGCAGATGAAAGCTTCCATGAGAGTTCTTGAACAACAATGGTATAATTGGCTTAAAAGTTTTTCCCTAAAACTGCTTTCATCATAGAATTCTTCCTCCCCATCTTCTGTTCAGCTTAAGAATTCTTCTTTGTTCCCCATTCATCACGAAATAAAATATAGACCTCTCAGCCTGACCTTAAGCAGCATCTAATAGTAAAGATAGTAAAGAGTGAGTGAGTGTGTGTGTGTGTGTGTGTGTGTGTGAAACCACTCTGTGAGTAGTTTACATAGGATTGTGGAATCATAGATTTAGTACTGGGAGGGTCTTTCGACACCACTGAATTCAACCTTTTATTTTAGAGATAAGAAAACAGACACAGAGAGGTTAAGTGACTTTCCCAGGATCACACAGGTAGTTAGTCTCTGTAGTAGGATTTGGACTCAGGCCTACCTGAACTGAGCAGTAGGATGGTTCAGTCAGTGACTCTTGTGGCTTCCAACCCCATTAGAGTTCCATCACCCTCAGTGGATCAGTAATTAGTGAGCAGTCACAAGAAGATGTACTACTTCCTGTCGTATCTTCTGTAGGATCTAAGATTGAAAAAGATTGAATCAGATTGAAACAAACCCAATACAACTTGATCCTTGAGGAGCTCCCAACTAGGTACAGCTGAGGTAGTCAAGCAGGAGTTCTCTCATTAGCTCCCTAGATTTCAACTCCTTTTTACATTTTTCTCTATCAGGACTTGGGACAATACCACTGTAATTGGGGACCACTGCTTGGGACATGTATTCTTGGGCATATATGAGCATGCACATGTCTACATCATCCTCAGCATTGAAAATCCATGCAGTGTTTATACTTGTCTATTTAACCCCCCCCCAGATGTATTGGAATAGTTTTGGTCACCAAAAAACTTTGTTGTTGAGTTGCCAATTGTAGTTTCCTAAGACAGTTTTTGTACCTCAAATAAAGATATGAAATATTTAGACTATATAGCCAATTAAACATATCTCTAATGATCAGTCATTGTCATAATATATTTTTTGGTTTAGACATATAATTTCGTCTGTAAAGAAAACTTCAGATTTTTATATACCCCCTCCCTTAAAGACTGGAAACTCATTAATAGTTTCTAGTTGTAGAAAGTTGCCTGAGACTTTGAGTTGTGACTTAACCATAGGCATTAATCCAGAGGCAGGTCTTGAACTCAGATCTTCCTTACTCCAAAGTTAGTTTTTTTTATCTGTTACTCTATGCTGTTTCTAATTATCACAACCATCATAATACATAACAATACTTTATATTTGTACATTAGTTTACAGTGTGTTACAGTTATGTTTGCATACTAGTTTTCAGTTTACAAAGAATCTACACATATATTACCTCAATCAGTTATATCAACTCTTTGAGATGGTCAGGGTGGATGTTATTTTAATCCAATTTTATAAAGTCCCAAAGAGATTAAAATAATATGCCCAAAGTCACATAGCTAGTGGGAAACAAAGTCATACCTGGGTTTTCTGATTCTGATTGTATGACACAGTTCTCTATACTGACTAGAGACTCACTTCTTACTACTGCTCATGGACATGTGATTTGGACATTGATCTAAAGGTGTGGTGTTTGAAACTATTTCTGTAGGAGAGATAAAGAGGGACTTAAAGAAGGAAGGAGAGATTGTAGCTTTTGAGGATGCCTTCATATGAAATAAATTTATCTGTGCTTACATATGCTAATCTACCAGACTCTCTGACTCCATCTTTGAGCTTCCTGATAATCATATTCATCTCCTATCGTTGCTTCCTTCTTCCTGGCACCCATCAGATCAAGTGGTATAGTACTGCTCCAAGTCTAAGAAAAATGGCCTGTGTTTCTGAGTTTACATTGGATCCAGGCTATTTTCATGTTATCAGCAGTAGCCCCAAAGTGGTTAGATAAGCTTTTTGTCACATTTGAGCCATCACTAGGAACTTTGACATGGAAAGTGAGTTCTTAAAAGGACCCGTGAACTCCAGTCCAGATCTCACTTTGTGATAAGAAACTGCCCAGGGGCTGGCAGCATGGCTGATTCTGTAGATTAACTTGCCTGCAGTCCACTAGCCATGGTGCTGACTCATTACTGGAAGAGTATTACTTCTTATCTCCCCCCTTTCTGACCCCTTCCCTTTGGATACAACAATAAGAACAAACATTTTCTTTTGTCCTCTCCCCAATATAAGAATCAAGCAGATGTAACTGAAAATAATATGCACATTATTTTCTTTATACTTTATCGATTTGTAATTTTGTCAAACTGGGTCCACTGACCAATGATATAAGGGTCAACTCCTTTATACATTAATAGATTATCTTCTTTGGATTAGAGACTTGGATCAAGAATGGATTTCAAAGAGACCATCTAGCCCATATCCCTAATCAATCAATCTATCTATCTATCTATCTAAGTCTTAGAGAGTTAATGACTCCCTATCTAGCCTAGTCTGAAAACACAATGGTCACCCCAAGTCCCATTTGAACTACTGATTGGCACAGAAACTTTGACCTTTTATCTGTTTCTGACTTGGCAGCCTGGTGACCCCCACACACACACACATCTGTGGACTCACCATATTGGGATCAGGTAGCCAATCAACTTTAGTTCAGAACTCTTGAGCTTGTGATCCATCAGCCTCAGCTTCCTGTATAACAGGGATTACAATTATGAGTCATGATACTGAACTATACACCTAATTTTACAGACAAGGACACTGAAGCTCGATGAGGTTAAGAAACATTCCTGAGGCCAAGCAGGCAATAAGTAGCAGACCTGGGGTTTGAAATGCAAGTCTTGTGATTACAAATAAAATCCTATTTACTTCACCACACTGTTTCTCAGAAGAATTGCTGTGAAATCAAACAAAAACAAACAGTTGGTGATGATAGACAGTGAGCTTACTCAGTTTATTCACAAAGCCTTTCCAACTTGGTAGGACCTACTAAAAGCTTTAAATTGACAAAGCTTCCTAGAACTACCCTGTCTCAGGCAAGAAATCCATATTTGCCTTTAGTAGAGGATTCTTCTTTTGTCTTGGGTTAGAATAGTTTTAAATATGCTCTAGGAAAATTAAATGCCTTGTGGCAAAAAGAATTGTTGCAACCTCTTTGAGAAACCAGCCTACTGCCATTGCTCATGGTAGGAGCTCTATACAAATGGCAATAGGGAGGGAATCTAAATTCAACCATGGGAATGAGACAATTTTGGTCCAATTTATCTGTGCAAAAGTCAAATACTATATCACGATATCTTGTTATAGATGGCATGAACAGTGTGATTTTAGGTTGACGTGGTGACTGGCTTAGACTGGAGGAGTAGGGAACCTTTCACTCTTTCCTCTATTTCACTTGGCTTTTCTCTCCCTGAGACCTCTAGATGCTTGAATTAGATGTGTTACCAGCACATCCTTCCTACTTCCACTCCCAACCTGATTGAGGAAATGTGACACTTCTACAAAGTTGATGATTGACAGAAATGTTCCATCCATACCAGATCGTCAACTGTAGCACTTTCTGTGGCAGCAAAGAATGGGAAATGAAGTAGAAGGCTATTGACTGGACAATGACTAAACAAAATTTTAAATGAATGCAATGGAATATTACTGCCTTGTAAGAAGCAACAAATATGAAGAATCCAGAGGAGCATAGTTAGAGTTATATGACCTAAAGCAGAATACATTAATCACAACTAGGAAAATATATATAAATATATTTACTATAATAATGTAAATGTAAAAAAATCCCCTATAAAATGAAATAAAACAATGTGTAATTATTAATAGCAAAACATCGCTCTGGAGAACAATTAAAAAATGCCCTTTCCTTCCCTAATTGTAGAGATAGGAGACTTAGGATTATGGCATATTGCATACACTGCCATGTGTTAATCTATTGGTTAGCTTCGCTGAATTACTTTTTCTGAGAAACTCCTGGTTTCTCTTTAAATCTTTGTTATAAAAGATCACTCCCTGGGGAGGGAATACATATTGAGGAATGAACATTATTTTAATAAAGTATCAATGAAATTAGATAAAATAAAATTAATATTGAATATCTTTTTAAAATCTGCTCACTTGTACCTCACATCCTCTTCTTATAGGAGGTGCTTTTCTCCCTTTTTCCATCAACCAGATCCATAGAAAAAGACACATATTTAATTTTGTTAACCATATGTAGATTCTGTGCTGTACTTTGTTTTATCTCTGTGAAATATTTCTCTTAAATTCAGCTAAGTTTGGCCCTAATAATGGTAAAGGTAATAATTCTAGCTGTAAGGATAATGTTTAAATGATATTTTAAAGTTAGAAAATCAGTCCATCAGCAAGCATTTATCAAATGCCTATTATCTGGCAGGCATTGAGATCAATTCCAGGGATCCAAATACAAAGAATGAGACAATCCTTGACTACAGGAAGCTTGCATTTTAATGAGTAAAGTAACAAGTATGTATGTATGTATGTATGTGTATGAATATATAGTATGTGTTCATGTGTGCATATATGTGTATGCGTATGTGCATACATATATGTATATATGTGCACATATATACATGTATATGAAATACATACAAACAAATACAAACTAATTGAATATGAAAGGTTGTTTGTGAAGGAAGGATAGTGGCATGTGGGGGAGAAGCAAAGCACTCTACCTACATTATTTCTGATTTTTCTTTTAAAAAACATCACTGTCACTTCTCAGTGCCTCCCCAACTCTCTAGAATTCTGCCTCATAATGAATAAGCACATTAGCCATATCTGAAAATGTACAACCATTATCTAGATCATCTGGTCCCCATAATGACCTTGTGAGGTAGGTATTATAGATATTATCATCACTATGTTATAGTTTGGGAACTGAACTTAGGAAGCTTCAGTGACTTATCCCTGGTCATCCAGTTAGTATTTAAGAGAAGCAGGATTTGAATTCAAGTCTTCCTGACTAAGTCTAGCACTTTCTCTGCTATACCACACTGTCCCTATTATTTATCTGATGCTGCTTTTTTTTTTCAGGAGAAGCAATCTTATGTTAATATCCTGCTTAGGAAAGTAAAATTACAGCATGTCCTTTGTGCCACAACTATTTGTGTTGACCCATGTGCATACAGTCATAGTTTTCATTCATTCTCTATTTCCCAGATCTGCTGGTACTCCCCTTTCTTCCCCATTCCCCTACTCCCAAGCTAGTCTCTTTACCCATGCATAGATTACTGAGACTCACAGCTGTGCTCTTCAAGTATAGTATCTGTTATGGTTCCCTTTTTAATAATCAAATGAATTTGTGATCTCATCAGCTTGGTTAGTCCCTCCGAGGATGCAGATTGCAACCCATCCATGACTGCCCATACTGTACAACTCTTGTCTGTGTCCTCCCATAAGTTGTCCTCATTGGGCTGGAGTTTTTCTTTAATTTTTCTTTACATCATAAAGATATCATTGAAACTCTGGGATAATATAGCCTCATCATATGAATAGCCCATCATCTTCTCTTCCTAATGTACATTTTCCTGATGATATCTTGTACTCATGTTTAAAAAAAATATTTCCTTATAAGTTGCAGATTGCTCATGCTTAACCATGTGCCTAGCCACTGACCTTAGTGTTATATTGATCTCTAATATCGCAAAGACAATTTTGTTCCCTGCCTACTGGACGCAGCTAGGTAGCACAGTGCATGGACTGATGGGCTTGTAGTCAAGAAGACTTGAATTACAATCCATCCTTAGTCACTTATTAGTTGTGTGATCCTGGGCAAGTCCCAACCTGTATCTGCATCAGTATCTTCAACTGTAAAATGGGAGCAATATCATCTACCTCCTACAGTTGTTATGAGGATAAAATGAGATAATATTTGTAAATTAGTATAAATGGACAATCAGTTGGATGCAAATTTAGTATAGCGTCTGGTACGTATTAGCTACCTGTTGTTGTTCAGTTGTGTCTGACTCTTTTTGACCCTATGGACTTGTCCATGAGGTTTTCTTGGCAACAATATTGGAGTAGTTTGCCATTTCCTTCTCTATCTCATTTTCAGATGAGGAATGGAGATAAAGGTTAAGTGACTTGCCCAGGGTCACACAGCTAGTAAAGGTCTGAAGTTACATTTGAACTCACATCTTCCTGAATTCAAGCCCAATGCTCCATCCACTGTACCACCTCAGTGCCCCTCTAGTAAATACTTTTTGTTGTTGCATTATTTTCAGTCATGTCTGACTCTTTGTGATCCCATTTGAGATTTTCTTGACGAAGATACTGGAATGGTTTGCTCTTTCTTTCTTCTGCTCATTTTACAGATAAGCAAACTGGGGCAAACAGTGTTAAGTGACTTGCCCAGGGTTACCCAGCTTGTAGCAGATTTGAACTCACAAAGATGTGTTTTCCTGACTCCAGGTCCAGGGCTCTGTGTACTATGGTGCCACCTAGCTTCCCAGAGTAAGATAACTTACTAGATGTTCTTTCCTTTCCCTTCCCTTTCTAAAATTTCCATACAGAAACACTTTGGTATAAAGAGGATGAACTTTTATTTCTTTAGACATCACCATATTTAGGCATCATCAAAGTGCTCCTGTAACTTTGTTGCTTCTTATTCAGTATAGCAGCATGAGAAGATTGGGGTCATTAAGGAAACATGTCAATTTCCCCAAAACTGTCTAGTCCATTCTCCTGTTCAACTTGCATCCAACTGATTGTTCATTTATATTTTCCATCCCAGGCATTCTGAAAAAAGGCTCTTCCATTATCACTTCTCAGATGTTAATATTCGTTTTGGGGAGGGCACTGAGACTCAGGGGGCACCATAGCTTCTCAAAACCTCAGGTCGTTGAGCACTAATGGAATACAGGAGCTTCTAAATGGCCCCAACACTTACTTTTCTTGCTCTCATAAATGAAAGTTTCTCTTAATGACAGTACCAACCCTCTGTACTCCAACTGACCCATAGACTTCACGGAATCCACACCTAGAACTTACTCAGACCACTGACACTGACTTTAGATCATTCCAAGGTCTCTTTTATGCTCGACTCATGGCACTAATCTCTGTCTGCTCAGTCTCTCTGGCTACTGCATTAACCCTGACCACTTAGATGATAACACTAGGTTTCTATCCACACTGTTCTCAATAAACTTTTTTAATGATATTTTTTAAAATCTGTTTTGTTTCTGCATCACCTACATTTCTGTCTCTATTTCTCCCATCTCAGCTTCAAAAAAAAATGGGAAGAAGAGAAACAAAAACAAACAACAAAATCTATAAAAGTAATCTACAAAAACAATCAACACATCAAAGACATCTGATGTCATATGTAGTGTTCCATGTCCATGGACCCTTACTTCTTCAAAGAGGAAAGGAAGGCTTCTTTGTCTCTCCACTGGGACTAAATTTGCTCAGTATAATTTAAAAGCACCCAGTTCCTAATGTGTTATGGATATTCTTTCAGTTTTTGTTGTAGTTGTGCAGTTATTTCAGTCATATTCAACTCTTAGTGACCACAATTTGGCGTTTTCTTGGCAAAGATACTAACGTGTTTTGCCATTTCCTTCTCTAGCTCATTTTACAGATGAGGGAACTGAGGCAAACAGGGTTAAATGACTTGCTTAGAGTCACACAGCTAGTGAGTGTCTAAGGTCAGATTTGAAGTCAGGTCTTCCTGACTCAGGGCCTGGCTCTCTATACACCATAGTACCTAGCAGACCTTTTATCTATTTACATTGCTACAACTACATTGAGGCAGTTTGGTGAGGCAGCTAGGTGGCATAATGGATAAAACTGTGGACTTGTAGTCAGGAAATCTTGAGTTCAAATGGGACCACAGACATTTACAAGCTGTGTGATGCTGGCAAGGTCAGTTGACCTCTATCTTAGTGCCCTCAATTGTAAACTTTAAACTGTAAAACCCTACCACATAAGGTTGCTGTAAGGATAAAATAGATGTTTATAAAGCACATTGCACATTGTAAGTGCTATGTAAATGCTAGCTACTATTATATTTAGTCATTTTGTGATATTGTTTTCTTGGCTATGCTTATTTTACATTTGCATTGATTTATATAAGCCTTTCCATGCTTCCCTATTTATCATGTTCATTGTTTCTTAAAACTCAGTATACTATATTTCATTACATTTATGTACTATAGTTTGTTTAGCCATTCACTGATTAGCAAGCATATACTTTCCCCCCATTTCTTTGGTACCACAAAAATACTGGTATTACTTTCATAGTGTAGATAGACACTTTATTTTTTATCACTGTTTGTCAATATACCCTATCAGTAGAGTATTCCACCTATCAACAGAATCTATGGGTCAAAGAGTATGGACATTTTAGTTATTCTATGTGCATAATTCCAACCTATTCCATCCCCAGACCCTAGAGGGTGGATCTCATGCAGCCAACTCTTACTTCATGCTGACTTGGTTTATAACCCTGTACAGAGTGAATCCTTTTGCTACTTCCTGAAGGAAATTACAATAAAGTGGATTTTCTTGCTATGACAAGTTAAGCCTCCCTGGAGTCTCACAGTTTGGTGGTTGTCATGTTCCCTTTTGTGTCATTGTTATGTGTGTGTTGGTTATAGCCTGTTCCTAGATCACCAACTCGGTGTGGTCAGATAACATGTTTTGTTTGTTCTTTTCTCTCCTCAAAGGGCCAGCATCAATTAGTCCCTACACAAATGAGATACTTAAGAAATGTTAGTTAAATTGAATCGAAATGAATTTATAAATGTTACTTATTGCCAAATGGAGGCCATTCTTTGATCATCCACTGTTTCAGATGATGAATTCTTCAGTTCTCCTCCACTGGCATTGATAACTAAAAGTAGACAAAGCCGGATTTGTTTTTCTTCCACGTTTAAAAATCAATAGGTCTCTTCAGTGCACCCACTCCCCAAAAGACACAGAAAATTGAGAGTTTGGCTATGTTTAAAATTGCTATGTTTGCCTTTGATTTTAAATTGCTATGTTTTCTTCAGATCCTGATATGTGTGTTTGTGGGTCTGCAGGGAGGCATGGGGAGTGGGGGGGGCCTCTTGCTTATATACCATAGGGAAAGAGAAATAGTTTTGGAAGTAGCTTGAGCAGGGAAGTCAGCCCTTTAGTTTGAATTGGCATTTCAGGGGAATGATAGATGAACTGAATTATTTTTCTCAGTAAGAGAGTAAAACACTTTTACAAAAAAGAAGGGATTCTCTCAGGGCTTAAAAGTATGTTGCATTAAGAAAAGCAGTTAAATGTGACTACCATCTTATACTTATTGGAAAGTTTTAGGCTTTCTCTTGGAACGCCTTGAAGCATTTCATTCTATTTTCTCAATCCATGCCACTTAATAAATAGAACCTTGAGACAGCAGTCTAACTTAGGCAAGAGATCAGGGCTCTTTGTTCCTTGTTTGCAGAATGGATTCTTACCACAAGTGTGTCCTTTGGGTGAGAAAACTCAGCACAAAAAAAAAAACCATAAACTTGCAAAACATAAATTAACGAATATCACTTAGAAAACGTTTATTTTTTATCCTGTGCAATGCCCTGTGATTTATTTTATTACCATAGAATTAACCCAAACATTTTAAAAAATTTGCCCTTAGTACATGTTTATGTTTGTAGATAATTAACTGTAAGCAGTAGGTATGGCAAAGTGGAACCAGGACTGTTCCTGGGACCAGAGATCCAGGGCTCAAATTCTGTCTCTGATGTATCCTACCTTTGTGACCACAGGCAAGTCACCAATCTCCATGTTTTTCAGTTTTCTTATCTGTAAAATGATGATCTCTATCATTCCTTTTAACTCTATATCTTTGAATTATGTGAAAGGAGCAGAGCAGCTTGAAATGAAAATAGGTATTTGAAGGTGCAAAATGGACCAAAGCTTTGCTAAAATTCAAATGCAAGTCAGTTGGTGAAAAGGATAAAATTTATGGAAATTTAACTTACTTTTTCTGGAACATGCCTACTTATTGTATGATGCAATGGTAACATGGAGGTCCAGGCTGAACTATGGGTTCCTGTCAACTGAAGATACAGGGCAGAAAACCAGGACTATGGGATGTAAGGTGTAGGTTGAGGATGCAGCATTTGGTCAAAGTGAGAAGACTGTCAGAAATGATGATGGGATGGTGTGACTAGCTGCTATTCAGAAGTGGGTAAACAGTCAAAACCCAAAAAGAAGCTGGTGGTCAAGGATAAAAAGAAGATTATCAGAAACCAGCAATGGGAACAGTCATCAAATGCTCTTAGGGATCAGACGATCTTAAAAAGGAAATAATGATTGTGTTTCCAGGATGAGACCAAGCTAGGGTATGATTACTTAGAGGCTGCAGTATGACACTGTACCTGGCTAATCCTGATGGTAGGTGACCCCAGAACCTCATGGTGCTGAAAAATGTCTCAAAAAGTCTTTCACCAAGCCTATATGTACTTGATTCTACCTGGTTTAGAGGTGACTGTCCATCATCTTTGGCCTTTTCAAATCTCCTTTAACAGGGAGGCAAGAGGCAAATCTAGCTAGTGTTTTAAAAGTTTTCCTATTTTCAGTGGAGCTGATGGATTGACTCCTTTTACATTAGATGTTAGTTTCCCACTCTGTTTATATCTGTAGGACTTACATATACACTCATTTACACCAAATCTTTAAATTGTCTTCCCAAATTGTTACCTTAATGTAGAAAGAAGCGGCAAGCGGTAACTGGAGCTAAGCAAACAGATTGCAACAAGTATAGAAACCACAAATGTTGTCTCTATTGATGAGCAAAGAGAACTGCTAATTCTGTCTCATTTCCGTTTTAGAAGCAAAAGGTAGAAGAACACTGCAGAAGGCACTAATTGTTGTATAGTTTATGTTAATTGTGGCAATGCAATACTGCCAGTAAATAGGCAACTTTATAATCTAGAAGGTTAAGGGAAAAGGTGCATGAATTTTGTGGGGGAATCTGTTGCATGGAGAATAAAGTTAATGTAGGAACAAGGGGACAACCCACTTCTGCAAGGGTATGAGGGAATCATGTTGTATCTTAGAGGGACAGTTAACTTACTGGTGCCCTGCTTCCTGGTAGGTAATTTAGTCCCAAGGGCTAAACCTTTTACTCCTCAAGTGCTTGGCTTCTGATTGGTTTTGTCTCCATTAAACACACCATTTCCCTCAATGTTTGCCTCTGAATCTCTTGCTGGTCACATTCCCAGTGGAGGAATATATGGCCCTGAGGGGTTACCGTTGTGCTGCCAAGAATTAGAGCAAGGGAAATGTTTGTTAGTGGGGTCTTTATAGTAATTAAGCCCCACCAAAATCTGAGCCTCAATTTCCTTTTCAGTGTGAGAGATATGATAATTTCCAAGTTTTTTTTTCTTCTTAGAGGCTATGAATTTATAATTTCTGTGATATTGCTCTACCTGAGAATTCCAGTGTGGACCAAGTCCCAGTACGTGCAGTACTGATTGCTGTGGGGAGATTTCAAGTGTTCCTGCCCTCTAGGAGTTTCCAGTGTGATATAGGAAAGGGTTGCCTTCAGAGTGATATTGGTTTTGGCTCTTCCATACCTTTCTAGGTTTTTTTTTTCACATGATGCTTCTTTACAATCTACCCTCCAGCCAAATAGGCCTGCTTCCTGTTCCTCAAATCCTGCATCCCCTTCACACATTTTCATAGACTATCCCTCATGCCCATAATGCATTCTATCCTCAGTTCCATCCTTTAGAATTTCTTTAGCACTTAACTAAAATGGGTCACGTATCACTTCTTAGGATAAGTTTATTCTGTCCTCCCTAGTTTTCGGTGCTCTCTCCCTCTTCAAATGATCATGGACATACTCTTCAATTCACATATTACATCTCTATTCCCCTACCCCCAAGTAGAACAAGCTTCGCCGGTACTCAGGCTGTTTTCACATTGTTTCTATATTCCCAGGACCTGTCACCATGTTTGGCACATAGTGGGTACTTCTACATACCTATTGGATTGAATTGAAGTGAAATCACCACCTGGATGTAAAAAGGTTCAATCCTCTGTGTACAAGGAAGGTTTATATGAAAGGTCCCAAGAGGTCTATACTGCCTCCAGCAAACTGGGAAGGTCCTATTATTAAAAGCTTAGGAAGTGCTTTTAGTCTGCTTCATTGCCCAGGGTTTCTAAGGATTTCTGTCTCATTTTTCATTATCCAATAATAAATATCTGAGTGAAAGTCACCTTTAACACTTAAAGATTGCTGGGATTTTATGGGATTATATGGAACTGACTGCCAAGGTATAAAAGCCTTATGGCTGAGGTATTTTTATAACGCACGCTTCATAAACCCTGATAAAGTGAGCACCGTGCAGCTGCCACCCTTTACAACGATCGTGTTTAAGTGCTGACTGACAGTGTGCAGGAACCTGCTCATTAACAAAGTCTGTGGGCAAGGCTAATTTTTTTGAGAAGGAGAGGTTTGTTTCAATGGATGTAGAAAAGGTCTTTGGGAAAATAGCATTTGCTCACATTTAAAACACTGAAAAAAAGCTTAAGGATAGAAGGATTTTCCTTAATGTAATAGCATATGTATTTAAAAATAAAGGCTAACAGTTTATGAAATGCAGATATATTAGATGCATTCCCACTAAAAACAGGTATAAAGTAGGGGTCTGTCCATTGTTACAAGTCCTCTCTGACACAGCAATAGTAACTGTAGCAGTAAGACATGGAAAAGGAATTAAAAGGCTAAGCATTGTGACTGAAAGGGTTAAATTGTCTCTATAACATAATTGCATATCTAGATAGTTCCAAAAAGTCAATAAATTAATTGGTTATGGGAGCATAAATGTAGAGCTAGAAGGGACCTTGGCTGCCATCTAATCTAACTACCTCATTTTAGAGACGAGGGAATAGAGGCCCAGAGTCCTAAAGTGACTTGTGCATACTTATATTGGTAGAAAATAGCAAAGCCAAGATTTGAACCCAGGTTTTCTTGTTCCAAATGTAGCAGAATAAAAGATAAAACAAAAATATTTTGTTCTTGATCATTATTAAAAATAATGAAATAAAAAATAATAGAAAAATACCATTTACAATAACAAAAAACAACAGATGTTTAAGTATTATCCTAACAAGGCACATATGAGGCCTATATCAAGATCATCTTTGAAGTGATTTTCACAAAAATTGATAATAGTTAATATTTATGCAGTTCTTATGATTTACAAAGCACTTTCCTCATAATAAATGTGAAAAGTAGATAGAATAAATTTGTTTATTTTCTATTTAAAAATGAGGAAAAGGAGACCCAGAGAAGACAGGAGTTTGACTCATATTCATAAACCTATCCGGAACAAAACCCTGTGCTATCTGATGTATGTAGTTTGACATTTGAACCAGGTCTATGTTGGTCAGGCTATGACTGTGTATAGACAAGATGCATGGTATAAGGATAGTTCTTTCCTTAGTATTTAAAGCTTCTTCTTCTTCTTCTTCTTCTTCTTCTCCTCCTCCTCCTCCTCCTCCTCCTCCTCCTCCTTCTTCTCCTTCTGCTGCGGCTACGCAGGGCAATTGGGATTAAGTGACTTGCCCAAGGTCACACCGCTAGTAAGTGTTAAGTGTCCGAAGCCAAATTTGAACTCAGGTCCCCCTGACTCCAGGGCCTGTGCTCTATTAACTGTGCTACCTAGCCACCCAATATTTAAAGCTTCTTGAAGAAAAACAAACAAATAGTGTCTGGTATATAGTAAAGGCTTAATAAATGCTTGTTGCGTGACTGACTATCCAGGAGTAGAAGGCAAACAGGAAATTCTAGCATAGATGAGTAATTGCCTCAGGGCAGTTACCAGGGGATCAAGTGGACAGGTTGATTAGTTAGACAGGGCCAAGAGACTGTGTTGGAGTTTGAAACACATTCAACCAGAGATTTACAACAGGATTGGACAGGGAGGCTGATGAGCAGCAAGGCATGGCATTTCAGGCGGTAAGAATTTAGTGCCAAAAGATAGTTGATAGGTCAAGTTTGACAAGGCACATGAATGTAATTTGTCATGTTCAAAGATTGCACAGGCACATACAAACACATTTTAAACTTGGCTATATGCTTTCCTAATTCAAAGGAACACCTGGATGTTGGGAATGCCTTGTACTGTGCCTGCCATTAACTGCCATGGTGCGTATGGTCTCTGTGGCTCTTACACAACCTTGTCAACTGGAGATCTCTCATTAACCCAATATTTTAGGCTTACAGAATTTAAAGTTGGAAATGGCCTATCAGAACATCTTAGCTCCTTTATTTTACAAATAATACAACCCAGGCATAGAAGGATGAAGTGACTTTCTTAGTGTCACATAGACAGTATATAGAAGCAAAGTTTGAATACAGATCTAATCACTTTAAATCAAGTGATTTTTCCACTATTCCTATATTTCCTAATCTTTTTGAGTGTGCTGGCCCCTTTGCAACATCAAACAATATCAAACAGTCACTTAGGATAATAATACAAGGAGAGGCAGCAGAGAACAGTGGATAGAGAGGCTTTCCTCTAAGCCAGGAAGACATGGGTTCAAGTCTTATCTCTTAGATATACTGATTTTGAGACTCTGGACAATTCACTGAACTTATCAGTATTCTAAGCAATTTTCTAAGACTATATGTTGCTGAGAAGGTACGTTAGTAAAAGGAGTGCCCTTACCTTGATGGGTTCCCTAGGCCAATGAAATCACAGGCCAATCCCTATTATTATCCTTAGCATAGTACAATTTCACTATTATTATTTAGTAGCTGAGAAAATACATAATGAAAAAAGTTCTAATTCAATAGTGCTTCTAATTAAATTTATGTTCTATTACTGATACCAGGATCTATCAATATAGCAATGAATACATGTACAAAATATTATTCAACCTATAAAATGGCAATACTGGCTCATATGTGAGTTCTGAGACAGCATGCAATAACTCTGCAGTCTCTCAGGGTCCCAGAGTCCACAGATGAGGCACCATTACATTGTACTGTGCTGGCTGGGAATTTAGGAGATGATAAATAGTTTACAGGTCTTTCCACTTTCATTGGAGTGTTCATTTCATGGCACCATTCTAAGGTAGAAAGAACCCAAAAAATAGAGAGATAGCCTGTGCATATGGCTTGGCTGAAGCAATATAACAAAAGTAGTAATGTTTACAAAATAAGTGTCTTTAGATTTACCGTGATAACAAAGTATCAATAAACTACACTTTAGAATTAAATATACAATAAGATTTACATTAAACACACACACATACACACATATGACATTATTGTCAAGAGAACCCTTGGGAGAAACTTATAAATGGGTACTTATTCAACCAAATTTTAAAATATGCTACTAAATTTTTTTAAAAGTAAAAAACTGGGTCAGTGGAACAGAATAGAGAATCCTAAATTAAGCCAAAATATAGTTGAGATTAATATAAGAAGGCAATGGGGAAAGGACTCATGACTTATTAAAAAATGCTGAGAAAATTAGAAATATAGTGAAAAGAGGTGGAGCCAAGATGGTGGAGTAGAGGCAGGGGCATGCCTGAGCTTTTCCCCAAACCCTCCACATACCTTTAAATAATGACTCTAAACTCTATGTTTAAATAATGACTCTAAACAAATTCTAGAGCAATAGAATGAAACAAATTCCCAGCCCAAGACAACTTGAGGGGTTGGTGGGAAAGGTCTATCGCACCAGGGTGAAAGAGCAGTACAGTCCAGTGCTGGCCACACCAGCATAGATTGAGCCCCAGCACAATAGCACCAGGCCTCAGGAGGACGAAATTAGTGGCAGAAGTGGTTTTCAAACTTCTCAACCCATAGATGCCAAAGACAACATAGACGGCCAGTAGGAAAGGCCCGTTGCATGTGGGTAGGAGTGGAGCACAGTCCAGTGCAGGTCACTCCAGCACAGCCCTGGCCCCAGCAAACCAGGAACAGATCTTGGGAGTGACTGCATCAGCAGTGGCAGCTGCTGCTTCCAGAGCCCTCAACCCACAGATGAGAAGGGGGCTGAACAACTGATTAGAAGTTTACAGGGGCCTCTTTCTAGCACTGAGGCAGGACTCTGTTGTTTGGCACACATTTAGATCTGGGTCACAGTCCTGGGTGTCAGTTCCAGGGCAAGGAGGAACACTAGCATAGCAGAGTGTGGGGCAGCAGTGGAGAGGGGGACCCTCCTCACAATTCCAGGACAGAAGAGTTCTTGTGGTCACTGACAGACCCACGCACAGTAAAGGAGAATAGTAAACACCTCTCCTTAGATCATACCACTTAGAAAGAACCGAAAACTTACAAGTCCCAAGAAGCTGTCTGAAAACAGCTGCACAAAACCCCTGAAGCTTGGGACAGTGCACTCTCCATCCTGGAAGCAGAGCTCTACTGTAACAAAGAGTTAAAAGTCAAGTAATAGGCTGGGAATACGAGCAAACAACAGAAAACATATTCTGAACATAGAAAGTTACAATGGTGATAAGGAAGATCAAAACACACTCAGAAGACGACAACAAAGTAAAACCTCTTACATCCAAAGTCTCCAAGAAATATATGAATTGATCTCAAGCCATGAAAGAGCTCAAAGAGGATTTTGAAAATTAAGTAAGAGAGAGAGGAAAAATTGGGAAGAGAAATGAGAGGAATACAAGAAAATCATGAAAAACTAGCCAACAGCTTGGTAAAGGAGACACCAAAAAATACTGAAGAAAATAGTATACCTTAACAAACAGACTAGGCCAAATGGTAAAAGAGGCACAAAAATCCACTGAAGAAAAAAAAAAACTCCTTAAAAATTAGATTTGGTCAAGTGCAAGAAAGAGGTTCAAAAGCTTACTGAAGAAAGTAATTCCTTAGAGGGGAGATGATAGAAGAGAGGGCAGATTTCAGGAGAGGGTAGTCAGAAGCAAGCACTTTTGAAAATGGACAGGCTCAAAGGAGAAAACGGAATAAATGGGAGGCAAGATAGGATGGAGGGAAATATAGTCTTTCACAGTATAACTATTATGGAAATATTTTGCATACCTGCACATGCATAACCTATATTGAATTGTTTGCCTTCTCAGTGAGGGTGGGTGGAGAGGGAAGAAGGGAGAGAATTTAGAGCTCAGTTTTAAAAGCAAATGTAAAAATTGTTTTTACATGCAGCCGGGCAATAAGATATGTAGACAATGGGGTATAGAAATCTATCTTGCCCTACAAGAAAGTGAGGGGGGAGGAGAAAAGGGAGTGGGGTGTTATAAGGAAGGGCAGACTGGGGGAAGGGGCAATCAGAGTACATGCCATCTTGAAGTGGAGGGGTAGGGGAGAGATGGGGAGAAGATTTGAAACTCAAAATCTTGTGGAAATGAATGTTGAAAACTAAAAATAAATAAATATATATATTTTAAAAAAGTAATTCCTTAAAAATTAGAATTGATCAAATGGAAGCTAATGACTTTATGAAAAACCAGGAAACAATAAAACAAAACCAAAATAATGAAAAAAATAGAAGACAGTGTGAAATATCTCATTGGAAAAACAACAGACCTGGAAAATAGATCCAGGTGAGATATTTTTAAAATTATTGGACTACTTGAAAAAAAAGAGAGCCTAGACATCACCTTTCAAGAAATTATCACAGAAAACTGCCCAGGTAGTCTGGAACCAGAGAATAAAATAGAATTCACCAATCATCTCTTGAAAGAGATCCCAAAATGAAAACTCCCAGGAATATTATAGTGAAATTCCAGAGCTCTCAGGTCAATGAGAAAATATTGCAGACTGCCAGAAAGAACAGTTCAAGTATGGTGGAGCCACAGTCAGGATAACACAAGATTTAGCAGCTTTTCCATTAAAGGATTGGAGGGCTTGGGAATTTTAGTGCCATTGCGATATTTACAGTGCCCATAATCATGATAAAGACAGTGACTATAAATATTCCCAAGTGGCTCTCGATCACAAAATATAAAAAAAAAAACTATCCATATAGAGGACAGAAGCAAAGCATTTATTTAAACACCAGAAAACCAAATCCCCAAACCAGGAAGCCGATTCCATCATAGTAACAAAGAAATCAATAAACCATAACAACACAGAGAACCCTAGCATCCTTTAGCTTTCCCACAAACCAAAATAAGATCAATCTTTACTCACGAGCCTATTTGACTCCTTGCCTGAGTGTCCTTTCCCCCAGTTGTCTAGTCTAGCTCTGACTCCCAGCTTCCTGTAGCTCTGCTTTACCCTTTAGCAAACTACTCCCACCACAGGCTCCATGTGATTACATTCATGCCCCTATTAGTTTACTTTCAAAGCAGGGAAGGTCTTCAGATTCCCCCCTAGGTCTATTAAGGGACAGGGAAGATCTTCACATTCTCATTCCCATTATAGGAGTTAAATAGAAAATTTGACTTTTGAATATAGACTCAAAAGAAGCATAAAAAGATAAACAGAACAGGGAAGTCATAAAGGACTTCTGTTAAACTGTTAACATTCTTACATGGGAAGATGATGCTTTAACTCATAAGAACTTTCTCAATTTTTAGGGCAGATAGAAGGAGTATATATGGACAGTGGGCACAGGTATGAGTTGAATAGGAAGGATGATGTATAAAAAATAAAAGTAAGGGGTGAGAGAGGAAAGTACTGGGAGAAGGAGAAAGAGAGAGGTATAATGGGATAAATTATCTCACAAAGAATGGGAAAGAAAAGCTTTTACAATGGAGTGGGAGAGGGGGAAGGTGAGGGGAA
Source organism: Petaurus breviceps papuanus (assembly GCF_028583685.1). NCBI lineage: Eukaryota > Metazoa > Chordata > Mammalia > Diprotodontia > Petauridae > Petaurus > Petaurus breviceps. The sequence goes on from NW_027186296.1 coordinate 80,666,514, forward strand.
ATGAGTGAACCTTACTCTTATCAGAATTGGCTCAGAGGGAATAACACACACACTCAGTTGGGTATAGAAATTTATCTTACCCTACAGGAAAATAGGGAAAGGGGTAAGAGAAGGGGTGTGTGTGTGTGTGTGTGTGTGTGTGTGTGTGTGTGTGTGTGTGTGTGTGTGTGTGATAGAAGAAAGGACAGGTTGGGGGAGGAGGCAGTCAGAAGCAAGATACGTTTGAGGAGGGACAGGATGAAAGGAGAGAGAAAATAGAATAAACAGGGTAGGGGGTTTGATGGAGGGAAATACAGTTAGCAATAGTAACTGTGAAAAAAAATTTGAAGCAAAAGTTTCTCTGAGAAAGGCCTCATTTCTCAAACATATGGAGAATTGAGTCAAATTTATAAAAATAAGAGCCATTACCCAATTGATAAACGATAAAAAGATAGGAACAGTCTTCAGATGCAGCGATCAAAGCTGTCTATAGTCACATGAAAAAAATTCTCTCACTATTGATTGGAGAAATGCCAATTAAAACAATTCTGAGATCCTACCTCATCCCCATTAGATTGCATAATAATACAGAAAAGGAAAATGACAAATGATAGAGAAGATGTAGGAAAAATTAATCCATTGTTGGTGGAGTTGTGAACTGATTCAACGATTCTGTGGAGCAATTTGGAACTATGCCCAAAGGACCAAAAAATGATATCCTTTGATCTAGCAATATTACTACTAGGTCTGTATGCCAAAAAAAGATAAAAAAAAAAACAAAAAGAAAAAGAACCTATATGTATAAGCAGCTCTTTTCTGGGGGCAAAGAATTGGAAATGGAGGGGATGCCTATCAACTGGGGAATACCTGAACAAGTTGTGGCATGTGATTGTGATGGGATGTTGTACTATGGGAAATGATGAGTGGGATGCTCTTGGAAAAGCCTGGAGAGGCTTGCGTGAGCTGATGCAAAGTGAAATGTATTGTGTACAAAGTAACAGCAATGTTGTATTGTGATCAGCTATGAATGAACTTAGCTATTTTCAGCAATACAACGATCCAAGAAAACTCTAAATGACTTATGATGAAAAATGCTATCCATTCCCAGAGAAAGACCTGATGGTATCTGAATACAGATTGAAGCATACTTTTTTGCTTTATTTTTTCTTGAGTTTTTTTTTGGTCTTTTTTTTTTCACAATATGACTGTTATGGAAATGTTTTGCACCACTACCTGTGTATAACCTATGTCAAATTGCTTGTCTTCTCAATGGGGTGGATGGTCAGGAGGGAAGAAGGGAGAAAATTTGGAACTCAAAGGTTTAAAAAAATGAATGTTAAAAATTTTTATTATGTGTAACCAGAGAAAAACAAGATACTAAATGAAATATGGTAAAAAAAAATGTGCTTAGATCTGTGTCATTTGCTATATACTTCAATAAATTCCAATTAGAACAGTGAATAAGGCACTAAAATCACTTTGTAAGTAGAAGATGAGGGGATACTATGAGTTAAAAAATCATTTTTTTAAACATGATGGACATCAGAAAGATCAAGAATCAGATAAATTTTCAAAATAAAGGACAGAATTTTACCCTGTGCACCTAGCCTTTTAACAAGAACAAAACCAAGAGTTAGCTTTCATTGAAAAGGCAAAAGACATGCTTTTATTTTTTGTTTCCTTCTAGGCCAGCCTGATAGTCTATTAACTTTGGGCTTATTTATCTTCTTTTTTTTTCTTTTCTTTTTGTTTTTATTCTGTAGTAGTTAGTATACACATAATATATCCACGGTATATACATTCCTATTTCTTCTGATTTCACTCTGGATTTCCTTAGGTACTTCATATTTGTAGTTTTCTGGAACCATAAAGAGGAATAATATATTTACATTTTATTTAGTTGTTTGAGGAATTTCTCTATCTCTTTATTCTCTGTAACTATTTAATAAAGTTATATAAACTGCAATAATTTTCTTAGAGGTCTTTTTGCAAATACTTATCATGAACATTGTAATATAAGATGACCATTGTTCACCTTTGGGTGCATGATGAAAACCAACAATTTTAATTGCCTTTTTTGTTTTTTCAAAGAGGATCCATGTGCCATACTTTCATTAAAAGTCCCTTCTTTTTTTTTTATTAATTCACTGTCAGTGAGGATGTCAAGATTTACATGTTTCAGTTCTTCTTATGTCTACTCAGTCATTGTACAAGGATCTCACATTTAGACTATCCATAGTGAAATTCAATTATAAAGACTCTAAAATCTATGATTGTTCTCATCATCTGCCTCCTTTCTACCACTCTGCCACCATCATTGCAGAAGTACAAGTGGACTGGATGTGACTAAGACTCATTTTCTTAAATTTTTCTTTGTGTCATGATTTACTATAGATAAAAAAGATTTAAGAAATGACCAGTCTTCTGATGATGAGCGCCTTCATACTGGGCGTGGCAATGACTGAACAATATTTAAAAAAATAAATTGATTATATTTTTACAGTCAGAGAGTGACTTGTCACTCCTGTGGGAATAATTTATGAATTAGCTATATGTTTATAATCAGATCACTGATTTAAGCAAGCATCAAAATTATCACAAAGCTGGAAAAATAAAAATGAGGAAAAATGTATAGTGTGCAGTCAAAACAATTCCATTTCAATCTACCTAAAGCAGTTATGTTGATAAAAATGGGATATTAACAGAAGAAAGAACATAGACCCAGAGTATAATAGTTTCATGTGGAAATTTAATGGGTACAAATCAATTGTAAATTGATTTCCATAAAAAGATATCAAAATCCATAAAAACAAATACCTCTTCCCTGACTTTCCTTAAAAAGAAGAGAGATATGGCAGCTAAGGTCAGTCAGTAATAGTTTGGAATACAAACTCATTTATAAAATATTTCAGAAAAAGGAGATGGAATATTATGATCAGTGTTTTCTTATGTTGTTCTTGTTTGTCTTCTGTTCTTGAAGAGGACCATAACATTAGAGAGGTGATGCAACGACATGCAAGTGAATTGGATTTAAGTGAGGGAGGGCTGTGCAAAGTCACCAGCCTCATTATGTCCTCCAGAGCCATTTGGGTCTAGTGGTAAGAGATAGATCAGGACAACTGGAGATGATCCTGGATGCAGTTGGAGACCTTGATGTTTTTAAGCTAAGGTCTTTAGCAGATCTCATTTTGACTGAGGCAGCACACAATGATTAAAACTAGGTGACAAATGAGGCAGAGAAGGACCTCCTTTATCTAGATTAAAAAAACAAAACAATCTGGACGTTGAAGAAGACCCTCAAGGTTTCTGGCCAAAACATAAATAATTGCTATTTACATTCACTCTGAGCCAATCAGGGCCTGAACAATGACCAAATGGGGCTTGGTCTGGAACCTATTGTTGGCCAATCAATGAGAGCCAGAGTGATTTGCATTTAAGGCAAGGCCCTTAAGAAATAAATCTAGCCTATAAATCCCAAGATATCTTTCCAGGTTTCAGTTATCAAAATTTACATTCCTTTGTGCAGAACATCTGAAGATAAGGATATGATATGCTATGTGGACTGAGGGAAGGGAAAGGAAGAGAGGAGAGGGTAGGGGGAGGAAGGAAGGAAGGAAGGAAGGAAGGAAGGAAGGAAGGA
>NW_027186296.1:80670532-80777017 GCF_028583685.1 Petaurus breviceps papuanus
GGGAGAGAGAGAGAGAGAGGGAGGGAGGGAAGGAGGGAGGGTTAGTTGTTGCCCAACTGGCCAATTTTAATTAGGTCTCCTCTGGGGCAATGAAAGGTCAAAACAGTATATAGAAAACTTAGTGAGAAGACCAACCAATCAAGGATATACCAAGTTCATTTCAGGATGAAAAATGAAAAGGACAGAAAATAGAACAAAAATAGAAAAATTCTTCAAAGAATTTTATAGTAAACTTTTTTTTCAACCATAGAGACACCACACTTCAGTCCTAACATGAGGAAATGAAAATATAACTCAGTCAATCAATAAGCATTTATCAACTTTCTCTAAAGAGAACAAAACTGAGAAAAGCATAACGATTAGACCAAGTGTACATAGAAGAAATTCATGGTGGAGGTGACAGAATTGTGTGTAGTTAGAGACCAACTTAAAAAGCTTCTGGAGTATTAGTGTGTCTGGGGTGGGGGGAGGAAGGAGTTGACACACTAAAAGTATGGGAATATCTCAGACTTTATTAATACTGCAAAAATATAACATCTGGAGCTACCATATATTTACCTTCCCATTTATATGATTTTTTTGTGAGAATAATCTGCACAGCCATTGAAGATATCCTTGAGGAAGTGTTAGGTAACAAAGGCTTTTTCAAGTGACATTCCATGGTAGACCTTATCTTTATTTTCTTACACAACTGACTGAAAGATGTATAGAATATAAGCTCCCACTGTGCTAGTTGTTTGGTGGCTATATAAAAAATTTATTCATTTGATGAAAATGTCACCTTAAGGGTTATCTCTCAGTAAGCTCTCTCCAATTCCATATGTTGAAACTATTTAAGATTCCTCTGATTGTATGGCATAAAATAAGGAGATATGCTTGCCAAATGTTCATATCTTCCATGGAGGAGAAATGGTAGAGACCAAGGTGAAGAGGGATAGAGATGTCCTCCAGATGCTCTTATTTTGGGTGGCAATATATTGTTTATATCAAGCCGCAAAGCATCACAGAACCTTTTGAAAGATGTTTGTATGATCATTCTCAGAAGAGGGCAAAACAAGAAGATGCTGAATATCTAAATTATGACATATAGCTAAAAGGACAAACTATAAATATTTGAGGTAGAAAGCACAAATGGGCATTAAATTGTGCCAAAAGCTCAATAGGAAGTGAGTTAGAATGTCTTTAGGAAATTGCAAACATCCTTAGGTGACCCTAGACTTTTCCCAAAAACAAAAGTATACCTCTTTAATGACATATTCTGTTCATGTTTTTGTGTGACTATGAGTCACAGCACATTACAGTTTCTGTAAGATATAAAATGAGTTTAAGTCATAGGACAATAGAGAGACATGTGGTGGGTTGTGAACATATTATTGCACCATATAATAAATAAGGAACTTCAAAGACGAATTAGAGTAAAGGATGTCATAGAAAAAGTGTGGGCTGATCATATCTTGAAAATGAGAGATAACCAGGGGACATCTCATGTACGCCATTGGGACCTTCACAATGTCAATAAACATCCAGAAAGGATGGTTAGTTACACCCTTTGTATCAAATTTATAGAATGACATGGGCAAAAATCATCTAGGATAATCAAGCATGGATAGTTGTGATTTGAGTTACTGGAGGTCATGTCTTCATCAATGTGATCACACATCATTTGTGTATTTGAGTATACAAAGAGGAAAGAATCTAATCTCCCAAATAATGAAAGAAATCAGTGTAATCGAAATAGATTAATATGATTATGTAATTAATTAATATGATGGTATAAAATGTTAAAAGGTGCAACTCAAGGCAATATAACCAAAAGGAAAAAAAGTAGAAAAAATTGGTAAATCTGTTTTACAATAATCTCATTAATAGGGGTGGCCAGGTGGCGCAGTGAGTAAGAGTGTTGGCCTCAGCATCGGGAGACCCGGGATCAGTTCTGGCCTCAGATACTTCCCCCCCCCCCAAAATAACTGGCTGTGTAACCTTGAGCAAGTTACTTAATCCCAATTGCTTTAAAAAAATTTCATTAATAATTTGTGAAAAGTGAATACAGACTTGTTCTTTCAATCAATAAAACACTGACTACTCTCCCTTCTACCTCTTTTTTCCCAATTAAGAAAGAAAAAAACACAAAGCCCCTACTGCAAACATTCATAGTCTAAGAAAGCAAATACCCCCATTGTCCTTTTAAAGAAAATATTGTTTCAACCTGCATTATGAGTTTCAACTCTATATAATTAGATTTGTCTCATGATGAGTCCTCTGTGATTGGTCATTGCATTGATCAAAGTTCTTAAGTCTTTCAAAGTTTTTTGTCTTTACAAAAAATATATTTATATTCTTTTGTTATCACTGTGACTATAAACTGTCTTTCTTGTTCTGCTCACCTCACTCTGCATGAATTCATACAATTCTTCCCAAGATTCTCTGAAACTATCCTCTTTACCATTTCTTTTTTTTTTTAAGTCCTTCCTGTATTTTTTTTTATATTTGAATATTTGGTTTTGAAACTTTCAATTCCAGATTCATTCCCTTCCCCCCTGCCACCCACCCCCCTGGGGAAACAAGCAGTTCAGTATAGGTTGTACATGTGCAGCTAATGCAAAACAATAACATAGTAGATATGATATATTGTAAAAGACTGACTATATTTGCCTCCCTCCTATCCCACCTCCCACTTGTTCTATTCTCTACTTTGATCCTGTCGCTTTTCAAAAGTGGGTGCTTCCAACTTCCCTCCCTCCCCAGCCTGCCCTCCCTTCCATCATCCCCCCTGTCATCCCCTTCCCCCCCTATTCTCCTGGAGGGTGAGATCCCCTATTTGGTGTGTATTTCCCTCCCTCCTCAAGCCAGATTCAATAGGAATAAGATTGATCCATTCCCTTTTGCCTTCCTATTCTTCCCCTCCATTGTAACCATTTTCCCTTGCCTCTTCTGTATGAGATAGTTTGCCCCAATCTCTCTCTCCCCATCTCCTCTCATTATATTCCTCTGACCTCTTAATTTCACCTTTTAAGTATCATCCCTTCCTGTTAAATTGGTCCTGTGCCCTCTATCTATGTATACCTGTAAACGTATATACACACATTCACATATGTATTCATATGCCTGCATACCCTCATATAAAGACACACACACACACACACACACACATATATATATATTTCTAATCCCTTCAACTACTGAGAAAAGTTTCATAAGTTACAATTATTGTTTTTCCATGTAGGAATGTTAATAGTTCAACTTTGATAAGTTCCTTATGATTTCTTTTCCCTGTTTACCTTCTCATGCTTCTCTTGCTTCTGGTATCTGAATGTCAAATTTTCTATTCAACTCTGGTTTTTTCAGCAAGAATGCTTCAAAGTCCTGTATTCCACTGAATGACCATATTTTCCCCTGAAACATGATACTCAGTTTTGCTGGGTAGGTGACTCTTGGTTTTAATCCCAGCTCCCTTGACCTCCGGAATATCACATTCCAAGCCCTTCGATCCCTCAGTGTAGAAGCTGCCAGATCCTGGGTTATCCTGATTGTGTTTCCACAATATTCAAATTGTTTCTTCCTGGCTGCTTGTAATATTCTCTCCTTAATCTGGGAATTCCAGAACCTAGCTATAATATTCTTAGGAGTTTTCTTTTTGAGTTTCAGGAGGTGATTGGTGGATTCTTTCAACCTCTATTTTGCCCTCTCGTTCTAAAACATCAGGGCAGTTTTCTTTGAGAACTTCCTGGAGGATGCTTTCTAGGTTCTTACTTTGGTCATGGCTTTCAGGTAGTCCAATAATTTTTAAATTATCTCTCCTGGATCTATTTTTCAGGTCAGTGGTTTTTCCCATGAGATATTTCACATTGCCTTCTATTCTTTCATTTGTTTGGATCTGTTTAACAGCATCTTGATTTCTCATAAAGTAATTAGCTTCCATTTGCTCCAGTCTTATTCTGAAGCAATGATTCTCCTCATTGAGCTTTTGAGATTCTTTTTCCATCTGGCAAATTCGACTTTTTAAGGCATTCTTATCCTCATTGCCTTTTTGAGCCTCCTTTGCCATTTGAGTCAGTCTGTTTTTTAAGGTATTATTTTCTTCAGTCAGGCTGTTGACACTCATTTCATAATTTTCTTGCATTGTTCTCATTTCTCTTCCCAATTTTTCCTCCACTTCTCTTATCTGCTTCTTAAGGTCCTCTATGGCCTGTAACCACCTTGTATTTTCCTTTGAAGCTTTTGGTGCAGGAGTACGGACTTCACTGTCTTCCTCCTGTTCCATGCCTTGCTCCTTCTTATCCCCAAAATAGGAGTGTAATGTTGGAATCTTCTGTCTGCTTTGTTTCCTTTGCCTGCTCATTTTGCCTCTCAATTATTTGACTTTTGGGCTTTTTGCCACAGTAGGACTCTGCCACCAGACAGGGGAGTTTTCGTCCCAAACGCTGGGGTTTTCTCAGCTGCTGGAGGTAGGGTAGATGGGTGCCCTCTCTGAGGTCTCCACACACTCTGGCAAGCTGGACACACACCCCAGGACCTCCACCCTGGACTGCAATCCAGATCCAAGCAGGTTAAAGCAAGAGCGATTACCCCTCAGACTGGTGCTTGGTCCCCCTACACTCTGCAGGCCAGGAGTTGAAGCCGCCACGTGGCGCTGACAGGCTGTGCTGGAGTCTCAGAGGTTTCTCGCCCCGCGGGTAAAAGCCACGCACTCCCACTTACTGGGTCCCAAAGTCCAGACTGCACTGGCCTCTCACCTTGTCCTTCGCATCTATGTGTTGATAAATCTGGAAACGGCCACAGCTGCTACTGATCTGGAGTCCCTCTGGCCAGCGGCTGGTCAGGCTGGCCCTGGGGCTAAAGCCTGGGCGTGGGGCTGGGCTCAACTCCCAGAGCACTGCGCTGGCCGATTCTTGCTGGCCTAACCTCAGAGGGAGGTTAGCTTCTCTGTGTCATTTTGTGGGTTCTGCAGCTACAAAGTTTGTTTAGAGTTCCTTTTTTACATGGCTTGGGGAGGGTGGAAGCCGGAGCCGTGGGAAGGTCGTGCTTCTACTCCGCCATCTTGGCTCCGCCCCCCTTTACCATTTCTTACAACAAAATGGTATTCTTTCTCATTTACATATCACAGCTTGTTTAGGCATTCCTTATTCAGTGGGCACCCATCAGTTTCTAGTTTTTTACCACTACAAAAATAGTTGCCATAAATATTTGCATACATCCTTACTTTTGTGTTGGTTAGTACTAATCCCTTCTTTAATCTGCCCTCCTTTTCATCTTCCCCTTCTGCAGTTTCCTTCCTATTTTCCCTTCAAAGGAAATATATTTCTGTACCCAACTGCCTGTATTTTTTCACCCCCTTTGACCAGTTTAGTTTAAGAGAGAGGTTCAGATGTCAACTGCTCCCCCAGTCTCTTCTTCCTTTTCTGTATAGACTTCTACTTTTGTACCCCGATTAAGTGAGATAATTTCCCCCATCTTTCATCTCCCTTTCTCTCCTCCCATAGTATGTTACTTTTCTCCTCCCTTTATATTCTTTTATAAGGTCACCAAACCATAACAGAAGCACTCCTAAGCCCTCTGACTAATTAGACATCACACATATATCATCTCCTTATATTAGAATGCAAGGTTTATCCTTTTTTTAAAGTTCCTTATGATTATTTACTCTTATTTACCTTTCTTATGTTTCTCTTGATTCCTGTGTTTACATTGCAAAGTTTCTATGCAGCTCTAGTCATTTCATTAGGAATAGTTGGAAGTCACCTATTCCTTTAAAGGTCCATTTCCCCCTGACCTTCTAAGATTATACTCGACTTTTACTGGGTAAATTATTCCTGATTGTAAGCCTATGTCTTTTGCCTTTTGTAATATCATTTTTTCAAGTTCTACAGGTCCATATAATAGTAGTTGATAAATTGTGTGTGATCTTGATCACTACATCATTTGAATTCTTTATGGCTAGTTTGACCTGGGAGTTCTGGATTTTGGCCATAATGGTCTTTGGAGTTTTCATTATATTTTTTTCAGGAGGTGACTGTTGTATTCTTTCTGTCTCTAATTTTCCCCAGCAAATAAATCTGAGTAGTTTTCTTTTATGGTTTCTTGAAATATTATGTTTAGCATCTTTTTTTTGTCATAACTTTCAGGTAGTTCATTGATTCTTAAATGATCTCTCCTTGATGTATTTTCCATGTTTACTGTTTTTGCTATGAGATAACTTACATCCCCCCTCCCTATTTTTCAGCTTTTTGACTGTTTTAGTGCTTCCCTTTGTCACATGGAGTCATTACCTTCTATTTGTTCCATTCTAGTTATCAGGGAATTTTTTGGTTTGAAAAACTTTTGTATTTCTTATGTTGAGCTGTTAAGTACCTTTCCAGGTCATTTATCCATATCTCTAATTTCTTTTGAATTTTCTTCAGTATTTTAATTTAATATATAAAACATTTTTATTTTTAAAAAAAACCTCTTGATTTATCTCTTTCAGGAATTCTAGTTGAACCCATGCTCCAACTGTTTTTTTTTAACCTTCGGTTGTTAATATTTTAGAGTCATTCATTTATTTGGGGTTTGTGTTTTGACTGTCTCTATCACCATAATAACTTTTGTATGCACATGTTTTTTATTGTTGTTCACTTGTTTTCCAGCGTATTTTCTGCCTTTGGACCTCATATTATACTAGACTCTGTATTTCAAGAAAGAATGTCATGACTAGTCTTACTGCTACTTCTTGGTACAGTATTAATCATTAAGATCTTAGGAACAGCTTGGCCTAGGTTTTGCAAGCTTTCAGTGCTCTCAGAATCATCTGATTCAGGGGAACATCTGATTTTTGCCCTCTTCTTCTAAGTTCTACAAGTTCCTTACTGGATTTTGGTCAGATCAACATGCTATATGGGCTTGACCCTAGTTGACTTCCAGTAGACTGATACTATAGTTATAGTCAGCTGATCTGGAAATCTCTGATGTTTCTGGGTGAAAGAGCTGAATGATACCCCTTAGTTAGGGATTTTTGACCTGGTTATTTCTCTGCAGCTTATGATTGACCTAGAGGCTACAACTGAGATCCTACCACTCCTGGGGGTCAGAAACTCATAGCTGCTGCCTACTTCTGAACTTATTCTTGTTGGTGCACAGCCCAAGAACCACCACTACTCCTCACTCTAGAATGCTATCCCTGGATACAGATTCTCTCCGCAGTTAGTCCTGGATCTATTGTAAGCAATGGTAAGCAATAGAGCTTCCAATTGTTACCCATTCTTGTGCCCTGTACAAATTTGGCTCATCTCTTCTGTTCTTACCCTGATACATAGCCTCTCCCTGCACTGAAATATTCCACATGGCCATTACTGACTAGACTGGTTTCCCAGTGTCTGCAGACCTCACTGTATGTCTCCCTAGGTTGATATGAGCTTGAAAAAAAAATGGCTCACTGTGATTTTTTTTCTTATATTTTCCACTTAGGACTAAATTTAATGCATTTTCTTAGATCCTCTTGGACAAGTTGTGTGGTAGAATTCATCCTTGCCCCTCAATCTTACCTTTGTCTATCTGATGTAAACTTATAAAAATGCTCTTTTCCCAGTGGAAACTTGTCAAATGGTATAGACAGATTTTGGGGAAAAAAACACCCACAAATGATGAATAATCACTTGCAAATATTCAAAAGTTCTAGTATTCATAAAAATGCAAGTCCAAACTATTTTAGGTACTATCTTATACATATAAAATTGACAAAAAATTAAGAATGGTAAAAATTCAGGGCTATGACATGAAGAGATGATATCTTGTTGGTACAACTGTAAATTGGTGTAATTTTTTAGAGCATTTTGACAATGCACAATGAGAACTGGAAAACTGATCATACCTTTTTGACATAATTAGCACACTACTAGGATTATATCCTCAGGATGTTATTAAAAGGAAATCAAAACCTATCTCTACCATAACATTTATAGCTGCTTTAATTATAGTAGGGGGGGGGAAATCTTGGAAGAAGCCTTTTATCCAAAAATTGTGCAATAACTGAGCAAATTGTGATATATGAATATAATGGAGTATTATCATCACAAACATGATACATACAAAGCATGTAAAAAATAGAGGAAGACAAATGAAATGATACAGAAAAAAAAAAGGAAGCAGAATTAAAAGAACATGCTCACTGAGCCTAATTATGGAAAAAATAACCAAAAAAAATCTTCAGAAGTTACAGTGACAGTAAAGTGAACATAAAGGACCAATTAACAAATAAATGGTTATTTATTAAGAGATTATTTTTAAAACCAAAATATAAATATTTTGAATTTTATTTGAGATTTTGGTCCTTTATTTTCCTTGCTTTTTCTGTTGGAAAATTAGTGGGGAACCTGTGGTCTTGAGGCTACTACATATGGCTGTCTAGGTTCTCAAGTGTGACCACATGTGGCCGTCTAGGTCCTCAAGTGCTACTGAATCAAAGGGCTACACTTGAGGACCTAGAGAGCCACACATGGCCTTGCGGCTGCAGGTTCCCCATCCCTGTCAGCTAGAGATTCCTCCTCCAGTGCCAGCTTGTGGTTTACAAGTGACCTTTAGTTCTCAAAGTCAGTGTCAACACAATGAAAGTTTGGGCAGGCCCTAAGAAGTCAAAAAGTCACCAGATAGTTGAGGTACTATACATCTAGCTAAGTGTGTAGAAGTTTATTTGCCAGGGTTGATGCATTTTTTTTTTGTTATATCTATGATCAAAGATTGTCTTTCAAGTCATAAGGAATGTTCTTTATTTTATTACAAGCACCTAAACAGATGAAATCCCATACCTTTGAAGCGCTGAAGAACTAGTTTATTTGATTGCAAGTACTGAGGTTGTTGTTTGCACATTATCTCCTCCATGAGATTATAAACTCCATAATGGCAGGGACTGTCTTTTGCTTCTTTTTGTATACATATCTCTTCATACTGTATTTGACGCATAGTAGGCACTTAATAAATGTTTATTTATCTATTGATTGTTACTAAGATTTGAATGAGTTTTTCATTTTTCTATATGGAAGCAAGCCCATACTTCTTTAATAACCCCTAACTTCTCCCAGAACAGAGGCCTATCTCTTTAATACTAATAGTTTATTGCTATGAGTCATAGAGCACTAGTGCTTCAAGAATTAGAAATGAGTATCACATTGTGAGGTGAAGGATGGGTAAAACCAAGTTGTGACATACACAAAATGACTAGGAAGTGGATTAGTCTTTGAACAAATAAAGGAATTTTGCTGCCATCTGACCCCTACATGTGAAGATTTTATTCATTCTGACAGAATCATTGTGCTTTGGTCATTGAATGAAGAACATTGAGAGAAATGGGGAAATTCTAGGAATTGGATTGCCTGACATGCACTTAGCTTTGTGGAAGCAGAGTTGAAAGGAGAGCCAACTATGGAAGGAGTGAACTCTTAAATCACTTGAACCTCTTGAGAGATGGTAACATACGTAAGGAGCATTTCTTCCTTCCCATTTGTGACAGTTTCTTGCATCATAAATTCATGGCAACATCCAATAGAGCAAAGTAAATCCAACTGTAGAGTTGTTGTTGGTGATAGGAGATAGAGCTTGGGACCTGGGGAAAGTGCCCTTATGCTCAGGAGGTGGCAGGGCTTAGTCAAGCCTCAGAAAATAACTGGGGAGGAAAGAATTTTGATTCTTTCTGGTAAAAGATATAACGGTGCCCTATACCATTATTTCAGAGGAGCCAGTAGGTCAAGGTATTTCTGACTGGAGTCAGGCAATAGAGCAGCATCAAGCAAACGCTGTGAGTCCAAGGACAATGGGAAAAGGTCAAGGACATTCCTGGCCTTGCAGTATCAATACGAGAGGAATGAGTTGCTCTTCCTTTCATGTACATTGGCACATAAGTTCCCTACATTGTGCCTCTCTATTTATAAACTTCTTGAATATCCACTGTTTTCATTCACATGTTTTGTGTTTGTGAGAGAGTTTGCCCCAGGTATACTGGAGAGATGTTTGTTACTACTGTTACAAATATGCCATTTCAATGAACGGCTTGCTTTGAGATGATTGTATTCTCTGGCTCACTAGAGATAAAGTAACTGAACCTGTAAGAACTTGCAAACTGTAGTTTGGGTTCTGTGAACTGCTTGGATAACACTTGGGAATCAAAATTACAAGTGTGAGTTGTGTGGATAGCCCAGAAAAGGTTTATACCTAGGCAGCTTTGAAGTAGGATTGAAGTAAAGTGTGCCATTGAGGAAATGTCTGACTGTGGCAAAAAAAAAAAAAAAGATTGACTGGTCATATGGTGAGAAAGGGATTACCATTGTATAGTCTTCATCTGCCACAGACATTCTTTTAACATTGAGAAAAATCAAGGAAGACATTAAGCATATTGGGAACACTCTTGTGTTCAGTTTGCTGGAGGGTATGATCAAGAGCCATTCTGATGGAACAGGGAGGGCTGAGTTCACATCTACATTTCTGGGGGGAACATACTCAGGAAATCGTAGATATAATAGAGTTTCTTTTTAGCTTAGTTTAACAATTATTTTTAAAAAAATAGAAAGTTGGTGGGGGTAGAAAATTTGAGACAGGATTTGTTGTAAGGTTAGGTTCTGTATCTTTAGAAGACTCAGGAAGCGTTTATCAATCAGCTACCATGGATTTTGTCATCTCAGCCTTGACACTTTTATCTGCTATTCCTATAGGCAGAGAATAGTCACTACAGGCAATGAGAAGTGCAACTAAAATATAGAGAATCACTACAAGTGAGTGGATAGTCAGGAAGTCATACTCCACACCCAGTCAGTAGTAGCAGCTCCTATGAGTTATAGGAGCTCCTAGTAAAAACCAGAAGGATTTTGCAGCCAGTAAATTGACAAACTTATTGAGAGTGGCAATTGTGTCTTCCTCACGAACTTAGAATACCTCTGAGGGAAAGGAATAAAGGCAGTGTCCCTCCTATTTGACTGAAAGATTCTGAGTCTGGGGACAAAATCTCTCCCCTGCCAGACTGGAATATCCTAGAGAGTAGAAACTGTATTGGTTTTCTGTCTCACCAAAGGATTTAGTATTTGTCCCTGCCCTGAACATATAATACCCATCTCCTGACTAATAGGATCTCTTGTCACTTACACATCTGTTCAGCCAAATAAGTCTTAGCCTGTTCAAGTTGTATATAGGCTAATTAGTCATAGTATAAAGGTATGATGAACAAACATGACCACACATTTAGTGATAAGATCTTAGTGGTAAGACCTTCTGCAAATACAAACAGATAACAGATCATTTATCATGCACCAACTGTGTGCAGAAAAGGGCACTTAGGTGGCTATAACACCAATCATGGCAATACACCTGAGGATTGTTGTTATGAATAATTTTAAGGGTCTAATTGCATAGTATAATAAACTCTCCATTTATTCAGCAATAAACCAAACATTGTTCAATAAAGTAAAGCATAACATTTATAGCAACATCATTAAGCAAAGCATATCGTCTAATATATAGATATATGGTATCATAACATTAAGTATGTCATATGTTACATAGCATATATCATCGCATGCCTAAAGCCAGGGAGTCCCAGGCTAGGGTCTTCCCTAGCATGATGCATCCTGACGGGGTAGCAGGAAATGCCACACCATCTACACACAAGGAGCAGAGAGCTACCTGAGTGTGAACCTAGGCAAGAGCTAGGAGAGATCAGCCCATAGAGAAGGGGCCATGGAGTTTGGAAGGAAGCCTGAAGTCAAGATGAGAGAGAACTTTACTTGGACACTGTGTGAAGGATGGTGTTCTTACAGTGACCTAGCATAAAGAATATTAGTTTGGCAATACTATGAAAGATGGATTGGAGGAAGAGTAACAGTAGAGTTGGGAATATCGTTAGGAGTTTTCTGAGTAGATAGTAAGTAGGAGTAGTGAAGTTGTAGGAGTGAAGATATTGCATAGATAGGATCCATAGGACTTGGTAGATAGATACTGTGAGAAAAGAAGGAAGAGGAAGAGATGAAGGGAACAGATAATAAGTTCAGGTTTGAATATAATGCATTTGAAGTACTTTTTGGATATTCAGCTAGAGAGGTCAATACATGGGCTTGGAACTTTGAAGAGGAGCAGGAGATTTTATCAGACAGTGGAGACAGAAATACAGTGTTTGTCCATTCCTCCATGGAAGTGTGCCTAGCCAAATAAGAGATACTAGTTGAAATGAAAGGAATGGACAATATTTTTCAAGGAAGAGAATGTAAAGAGAATAGAGGATAGAAATCTGTGGGAACATCCATCCTAAGAAATCTTGAAGAAGGAGAAGAATCAGCAGAAGAGACAGAAAGATTTAGTGGCTAGAGAAGTAGGAGAACCATGAGTGCTTGATGACTTAGAAGGCAAAAGAAAAAAGAATATTTAGAAACAGAAAGTGGTCACTAGAATTAAGAATTATAAAAAGGTCTAGATGATGAAGAATGAAAAGAGGGATAGTCCTCTGCATGGCAGAAGGCAGAAAGGTCATTCTGTGAATTGGAGTCAGGAAAACCTTAGTTCAAATCCTGCCTAAGGCATTTGCCATTTGTGTGACCTTGGAAAAGTCATGTAAAATTGCTTAACTCCAGTTTCTTCATTTGTAAAATAGGGTTTGTTCTACCTCAGAGGGTTGTTGTGAGGATCTAATAAGTTAACATATGCTAAGTGTTTTGTAAATCTTAAAGTGCAATATAAATGTTAGCTGTGATTTCATAAATATTTATTGAATTCATTTGGAACATCTGAATGCCTACTTTATTTAAGATAATCTTTCTGGATTATAGTTATCTATGTTGCAATCTTATCTCTCTAGTAGATGATAAATTTCATGGGTTTAGGAATCATGTTTTGTCCTTGTATCTCCAGCAACCCCTATCAAAATACTTTAAAGATATTAGGAACTTGGCAAATACTTGCTGAATTTGTATGATGGAAAGTGCAACTGTCAGTGATCATAGGATGGCAAGGTGGAAAGTATTTCAACACTTTGTTGGATCTATGATCTCAATGATAAAACTGCTTCCCTAAGTACAGTTTGCAGCTCATCTATGCCTTCTGATCCTATGTGACTCATTCATTTCCTTCTTCAGTCTGCCTGAGGAGGTACCTCCCCTCAGTTATTCAATATTACAAAGAAGCCATAAAACATAAGTTGTCCATTGGTTATGTAATTAGTCAATAAAAAGTTTTTAAGCATCTACTGTCACAGTTACTGTGACAAGGGCTACTGATACAAAGAGAGGCAAAAGACAATCCCTTAAGAAGCTTAAATTCAAATGGGGAGACCACATGCAGATAAATATATACAAAGTGAGCTATATATAGGGTAGACAGGAAATAATTAACAAAAGAAAGGTGGGGGTTTAGTTGGGACATCATGAAAGCCAGGGAAGTCAAAAATCAGAGTAGAAGGAGGAGAGTGTTTCAGGCCTGGGGGACAGAAAAAATGCCTGGAGCTGAAAGATGGAGTGTCTTATTTGTGGAAAAGCCAGGACATCAGGAATGTAGAATTCAAATTGAGTAGGTATGAGACTGAAAAGTCGGAGGGACTAGGTTGTGAAAGGCTGAATGTCAAGAGAACATTTTATATTTGATCCTGGAGGTAATAAGGAGCCACAGGAGTTTATTGAGTAAGGGGGTGACATGATCAAACTTGTGCTTTAGAAAAATCACTTTAGTATCTCAATGGTGGATGGATTAGTATGAGGAGAAATTTGAGGCAGGCAAACCCATTAGCAGGCTATTGTAAAAATTCAGGCCTGGGGTTATCAGGACCTTCCCTAGAATGGTGGTGGTGTCAGAGGAGAGAAGGGGGCGTAACCAAGAGATGTTGCAAACAGACCTTGGCAATAGATTGGATATGAGCAAGTGAGAGATAGTGAGGAATACAGGAAGACTTCTATGTTGTGAATTGGATGGACTAGGAGGAAGGTGTTTCTTTCTATAACAATAAGGAAGATGGAGGGGGAAGTATTTAGGGGAAGGACATATTGTATTTAAGATGTGCGTTCGAGATATCTGAAAGATAGTTGGAGATGTAATATTAGAGGTCAGCAGAGAATTTGCGGCAGGGTAAATCAGTTTGAGAATCTTCAGAACAGAGAGGTTAATTAAATCCAGGGGCTGTAATAAAATCACCAAGTAAAGTATTATAGAGGGAGATGAGAAGAGGGCCTAGGATAGAACCTGAAGGATGCCTACCAAGGTGTGATTTAGATGAGGATTCAGCAAAGGGGACAGAAGGAGAGAAGAGAGGATCGAGGAAGCTGAATATTGAGAAAAGGCCATTGGATTTGGCTACTAAAAGATGTCTAGTAACTTTGGAAAGCTGTTTTGGTGGAATGATAAGGTCAAAAAATGGATTGTAAAGGGTTAAGAAGAGAATGAACTGAGATAAAGTGGAGACTTTGTAGATTGGGCTTTTTAAGGGGTTCAGCTGCAAAGGGCAACAGAGATACTGAATCATAGTAAAAATGGAAAGATAAAGTGACAGTTTTTTTAAGAAGTAGGGGAGACATGGTGGGTATGTTTGTGGGCATTAGAGAATGATCCAACAGACAATATCTCTTGCTTTTTCTATATGACTAGCCACTACCTTTCCAGGTTATACATCTATTTAAAGATGTCCTTTGTGCCATGACTACAAAATCCTTCACTGTAATATACTATAGTCTAGCCATACCCATCATAATCTCTCCAATGAGTGAACTTAAACTTCAGTTCTTTGAAGATAGTGGTAGCATTCCATGACTTGAAGCAATATTGCATCATTAGAAGAAAATTTATGTTAAAATGGTAGGCCTTTGTTTTAGGGAGAAGCTTGAACTCTTTTTTTTTTTTTTTAAGCAATCGGGGTTAAGTAACTTGCTCAAGGTTACACGGCCAGATATTTCTGGGTGTGGTGCTAAGTATCAGAGCCCGGATTCGATCCCAGGTCATCCCAACTCTGGGGCCGGTGGTCTTACTTGCTGTGCTACCTGGCCACACCTAAGCTCAAACTCTTTAGAAGCACCATCAGTTTACCAAATGCAATCACACCTATTCTCCTCCTCTTGTTCAATTGTTGGCCCAGTTCATTGTTCATATGTGATAAATTTACCACCTACACTATCTAAAATGTATGTACTAATGAGTCAGTATGAAGCGTTGTCCATCCAATTTTATATCCACCTTGACAAGAGCCATTCTTCATCCATTTGGTTTCCACATATGGATGGTTAGAACTTTTTAAGATGATGGATCTCATTTAGGAGACTTTGCAATATCCCAGGACTTACTAAAATCAATACAATGTCTTCTGAAAATAAGAGTTTCTGTAAGATCTCACTATAGGAACTCCCTCTCCCAATTAGATCCTTTCCTGGACATACTGCATGACAGTGGTAAATGCCTTTGGCAAGCATTCAGTTCCATGTCTTATTCGTTACATATATTAATAATTAGAGCATCATTGAACAGACGTTACTGTCCACATTACATCTTTTAGGAGATCTTGTTTGATGTTAGCATAAGTATGATTTTAAAATATGCATAGAAAACACCTAGATTGTGAGGGAGGAAATTCCTTCTTTTATGAACATGTAGGCAGGTAACAGATAAACTGTAGATAGATAGTGCAAACCACACTTGCTTCAAGAGGCACCTGCCTTCCACATAGTCAGTATTTAATAAATATTTGTTGACAGATTGATTGAAGAGCAAATGAAATAGGTAATTGCCATAGGAACAAAATATAATGGGACTATTGGAACGCAGTGGGAGCCATGGTCATCCTAGAAGGATAAATAGTAAGATTCCTGCTAAGAAACCTGAAATGGAAAGAATGGTGAAAATAAGACACGTTTTAGAAGAGTAGGGACAATGCAATGCAACAATGCTAATGGGGCATGTACTCCCAATCTTGGTCTTCCATTTAACAGCTAAAACAAAATTCTGTGAACTTAGAAGTCTGTAGCAAGGAACAGGGCTTCATATGGACATTCTTGATGAAAGAGAAGAGTCAAGATGACTGTAAATGGCTAAGGTAGTAAGGTGGTAAGCCCAGCTTTTGAAAGCCATTTGGCACCAATGTAGTAGTGCTGGTGATCTGATCTAGGTTGTTGGTGTTCCCCTTGACTTAGCACCATCATCAGTAAAAGATAGTCATAGAACTGGAAAGGACTTTAGAGATTAACTGATCCAACCTCATCTTTTGAACAGCTGAAGTGACTTGCCAGTGTCACACAAGTAGTAAGGAGAAGCTGGCATTCAAATCTGGGACCTCTGACTTTAAATCCAGTGAATACTCATTCCCTCACACTCCACTGCATTCCCCTGCTAGGATGAGCCATTGTGGGAGGGGAGCTGTGTGCATTTGGTAGCCTTTCTCACATTCTTCATCCCAAAAGATTGGAACTCAGCCTGTTAGCTCTTATTTAATTTTGGAATACATATATCTTTCCAAACCAAATACCCACCAGAAGAAAAGTAGGTGCTCTCTATCTGTTTAGTGAGTGAATGAATGAATGAGGCCCCTCTCTGACCTTGCACATTTTTTTTTTGCCTCCTGGTCTTTGGCAGTGGTTCTGTGGTCAGTGTGACCTGTCCTCCTGCTACTACAGGGGGAAAGTGTTGATTGAGCTGCTTTCCACCACATGGGTCCCATGCTGTTGACATGGGGTTATTCCCATTCATCTCCTGCCCAACTACTCAGTACAGTCTTCGGGCTGCAAGCTGGGTTGGACTGTAGTCTTTTTGGTAAATTTTCTCAAGTACATTTTCAAGGACTTTCTCTGGTCATTTAATGGGGAATTAAAGGGAAAGCTTTCTTTAAACTCTCTGGCTGAAAAGAAAAAAAATCATGAAAGCAAGGTGAAATGTAATTTCCTCTTTATTAAAGGCTGTCATTTAATCTAATATTATAGAAAATGATTAGATCTTAAAAACCTATAAATTATATTTGACAACTCTCTGGTGTGCCTTTGCTGGTCCTTATGGCAATTATAAATGGCAACAGTGGGCCAGGGCAGAGTGGCGCCTCCTGACTGGAGTTTGTTTATTGGCTCTTAATGAAAAGTGATTAATCTAAATCACTATAGGGGTGGATCCATTGCTGGAGTCCTATAATCAGAAGTGGCAGTTTTACCCTTTGACAAATGTGCTGCTATTTCTCTAACATTTGGGGTGGGGGGGAGGTGTATTCATTTTCTCTCTCTCTCTCTCTCTCTCTTTCTCTCTCTCTCTCTCTCTCTCTCTCTCTCTCCCCCTCCTTCCCTCCCTCCCTCTTCTTTTTCTCTTTTTTCTTTCTCTCTTTCTCACTCTTTCTTTTCCTTCCTTCTCTCTGCCTTCATTCCTTCATTTCTTCCCCCTCCCTTCCTCTTTTCCTCCCTCCCTGCCTTCCTGCTTTTTTCCTTCCCTCCCTCCCTTCCTCCCTTCCTTCCTCCCTTTCTCCCTTCCTTTCTTCCTTCCTTCCTTCCTTCCTTCCTTCCTTCCTTCCTTCCTTCCTCCCTTCCTTCCTTCCTTCCTTCCTTCCTTCCTTCCTTCCTTCCTTCCTTCCTTCCTTCCTTCCTTCCTTCCTACTTGCATTGGAGAAAGAGAAAAGGAAACTATGGAAAAAATACAGAATTGCAAACCCATAAGAACTCCTGTCCCTCAGGTTCCTTCCTTTCCTCTCCTGCCCCTTCTCACCACCCTGTGGTAGCGCAAGGTCCTCAAGAGGTTGTTATCCAAGAAGTCCCCTTCTCTCTTTATTACTGTTATTGTAACTTTCTCTAAGCTGCTTGTCTGGCCCCATCCTGGCACAGAATGATGGATCATTACTCAGAGAACCCCACCTGGCAAAATTGCTACCTCTCTGTACCCTCCCCCCATAGCCTTATAATAAGGAGAGGTGGGGGAAGAAATAAAGCTTTTCTGCCAAATCCGTAAATGGGAGAGAAGAAAAGGAGGGGGCAGAGACAAGAATACCACTGGCAAGGAACATTTTACAAGAGAAGCTTTCAGTATTTTTCCCTCTCAGTTTCAATTTGCTGTTTTTTCCCCTTTCATCACTTTTTTCTTTTGGGGGGGGGGGGGGCTACTTTCCTTTAATTCCTTCTTGGCTATTTACTGTCTTATTGTCTTGAGTCTTGACTTTCTCTTTCACCACAAATGTCCATATAAAGCCCTATTCCCTGCTAGGGACTTCTAGGTTCACAGAATTTTATTTCAGCTGTTAAATGGAAGCAGTCTCTTTAATATCAAGTCTCATTAGCAAATATTTGTTAATATTAATAGGTAGCATTTATATAATACTTTTTAGATTTGTAAAGGACCATATATGTGATATCTTCTTTGACCCTTACAAAGAACCCTGGGAGGCATGTGCTATTATTATTATCCCCATTTTACAAATGAGGCAACTGAGGCTGAAAGACTGCATGATTTGCTTAGGGCCATACAGTCACTAAGTGTCTGAGGAAGGATTTGAACTCAGGTCTTCTTAACTCCAAATCTAGGACTCTTACTCATAGTACATCCAAGGCCTTATGACAGGCACTGTGCTAAATGCTGGGATATGAACAAAAGCAAAAATGTTCCTTCTTTCATGGGGCTCTCATTCTAATGGAGTATACAACATGCAAACAGATAGGTACAAACAAGATCTTCAAGGAGCTTCACTTTCCTTTGCCCTCTGAATACCCGTCAAGGTTCATTGTAGCTGTAGTCCAGCTGTAGTAGTTAAATCACAATCCCTGCAGTCACCCAGGAGAATAAGACATTTTTTTTTCCTTTCCAGTTTAAAGTCAAGAGAGGAAACTTTAGTAATGACTGTGCCCTCATCTCCCCTGGGTTTCTACTTTACTCAGGATAGAAATGTCAGAAGAAAGCTGCCTTTGCTCTGTAATTATCTTCAGAGAAGCATTGAAAAATCATATTTAAAGCCAGAAGGAACTTACCTCAGAAAGCATCTAGCTTTATTCCCCTTTTAAGGGAAGGGACCTTAAAGCATAGAGAAAAGAAATAACTTATCCAAGTTTATAGAATGACAAATAGAAGAGAGAAGACTAGAATTCGTCACCTGTTTCCCAGACCAGTTCTCTTCTCCTACATAATTATTAGAATTGATTTGCCTGAGAATTGCCATAAATGGAACTGTTGATTGCAGACAAATAAATAGGACCTATATCAGGCCTAAACCTTGTATAACAGGTCAGAATTGACACAGAAGAAATGACTATCCATTACCTGCGTCAATGGAGGGGGATAGTGGAGGATCCAGAATTCACATCTCTTTGGATTTCGAGAACATCATTCATAATTCATAGAGTATCAGAATTATCAGGGTTCTTAGAGATCACAGTCTCATTCTTTATTGCAGCATCTTAGTGTGCTTGAAAATCTCTACTTAATGTATACTGACTTTTTTTCCCCAACAATGATATTTTTGAAGAAATTCTGTAGCTACATTCATATACTCATTTGGTAAATACTTGTGGAATACCTACTCTGTATACTATTCTTTGCTCACTGTTATGAAGAAATAAGAACTTGGATTTGGTCACTACCTTCAAAGAATTTATGATCTAATTGGGTAGGCAGGACACTCTCAGATTGAAATAACCACAAAATATAACAGTATGATATGTTTCATAAGGCTACATGTATTTGAAAGCCAAGTGAATGGTGTGTAAAGTACCTTAGTAGTTCTAAGGGCTAGGAACATACAGTAATTGGAGTGGTCGGAGGAAAGCTTCCTTCCTGGAAGAAGAAGAAGAAATTAAACTAGAATTTAAAGGGTAGAGACAGAAGGAGAGAGTGCTGTCTGGGTGATAGGAAGAACACAGGTACAGAAGTGCATAAAAAGTAAGGCATGTTCAGATAAGGGTGAAAGCACAAGCCAGCTGCTGAATAGTGGGAGCTAAGCCTAGTGAGTAGCTGGGAGTCAAATGTTGGAAGACTTTAAAGGAGGTTGGAAGTAGGAAGCTATTGACCATTCCAAGGAAGAACAGTAGCATGATAAGAGCCATAATTTAGGAAACTTCTCCAGCAAGTGCTATGTAGGATGGATTGGAGGAGGGAGAGAGTGGAACTGGGGAGATTTGCTTGCATCCTACTGTGAGAGTCTAGGATTTTTTTTGTCCCATTGTGTGGCACTTTGAGGGGTCCAAGTCCTTAAATTGTGAACTTTCTTTGTCTCTTTATGTGTGTGTGTGCGTGTGTGTGTGTGTGTGTGTGTGTGTATCCATCTGCCCTGTGATTGGCTAAATGCTGATAATGCATCTTTTGGACACTATTTTTAGTGGTATAACTTGGAAATCCTATTACAACTTCTTGGATCTGACCAAGAATGTGCTTATAAATGTTTAATAACTGGTTTCCTAGGAAAATAAAAGGTATGCTGGCACATTTTTAAGTGTTATCTTCATTATTAACATTTTCTTTACTTAAGTTTAGATAGTTAACAAAACAATTAATCAAACTCTAATTTTTAGCATTTGTTGATTTTTTTAAGATGTAAATACTGACACTAAAAATTTAACAACCTATTCTGGAGAACTAGTTATAGCAAGCTCCAACACACCCCTACATGTGGAATTAGGATGATAACTTAAAATCTCAGATTCTGGAAAACTCAGAGATCATGTAGTATATCCCCTTTATTTTATAAATGAGGAAATGGTAAGCAGGGACTGAAAAAACAGGATAAGTGATGAGAAGGGAAGATTTTATTTATCTGACAATGTCAGATAGTTTAAGTCTTCAGGCTTGGATGAATTACACCATCATGTTCTGAAAAAAAATGGACACATTTAATCGTGAGATATGAGCAAAACAGGGCAGGTACCACAGGGCCGGAGAAGGGCACGTGTCTAATTTTCAAAAGAGGGAAGCAAGTGTTGTCTGAAAACTATAGACTCAACTTTGATTCCTGGCCAAATTCTAGAACACATGATTAAAGATATGGTTCGTAAACACCTAAGAACAGAAAAGAGCAAATACTCAGTCAGCTTAACTTTGTTAAGAACAGGCCATGCCAGATTTTTCTTTCTTTATCTTCCTTCCTTCCTTCCTTCCTTCCTTCCTTCCTTCCTTCCTTCCTTCCTTCCTTCCTTCCTTCCTTCCTTCCTTCCTTCCTCTCTCTTTCTTTTTCTGGTTTACTTTTCTTTCCCTTTCCCTTTCCCTTTCCCTTTCCCTTTCCCTTTCCCTTCCCTTACTCATCCTTCTGCCTGGCCATCCATACTTCCTTCCAACAAGATAACCAGCTTGACAGAACATGAGAATCCTGGAAATGTACTGTACTTTTTCAAATGGTTTACTGAACTTTAAATTTTTCATGATACTACTAAGTATAAAATGGAGAGATGGCTTAAATGATAGTGTAGTTAAATGGATTAAAAACTGGTTTAATTTCACGTGTAGGTCCATTTATACATAGAAAGAAGTTTCTTTTTTCTTGGAGGGGGAAAGGCAGGCAATTGGCATTAAGTGACTTGCTCAAGGTTACACAACTAGTAAGTGTGTCAAGTGTCTGAGGTCATATTTGAACTAAGGTCCTCCTTACTCCAGGGCCTGTGCTGTTCATCTAGCGTCCCCAGAAAGAAGTTTCTGGTGGCATGCCCCAGGGATATATCCTTGCCCTGGTGCTGTTAAAATTTTATTTCAGTAACTTGGTTTAAGGCATGATCACTCAGAAGATATTTATTATTTGTCTGCTATGTGCCAGGCACTGTGCTAAATGCTGGAGATACAAAGAATGGCAAAAAGAATGCCTTGTTGTCAAGGAACTTGCAGTCTAATGGGGAGATAACCTGTAAACAACTGGCTACAAACAAGCGATTTACAAAACACATTGAGAATAATCAAAAGAGGGAAGGCACTAGAATTAAGGGAGATCAGAAAAGCCTTCCTATAGAAGGCAGGATTTTAGCTGGGACTTGATGGAAGCTAGGGAAGCCAGAAGGCAGAGATGAGGGGGGAGGAGAGAGCATTCAGACATGGAGGACAACCAGTCAAAAGATGGAGTATCTTGTATGAGTAATAATGAGGAGTGAGGGATGTAAGATGTAAGAAGACTAGGAAAGGTGAAGGGGTTATGAATGGCTTTGAATGCTAAGCAGAGGATTTTATATTTGATCCCAGAGTAAGCCATTGTAGTTTATTGAGTGGGGAGTAACATGGTCAGGTATGGGTTCAACTAATGATTTCTTGGGTTCTCTTGAACTCTCAAATGTTGTGATCCTATGTAATTGAAGCCTGGACAGTTGAGAAAGTGACTTCTGCAACCCCAGGTTTCCTACCTCCCACTCTACTGGTCCGTTCATTGTATCATGCTGTATCCACATAAGTTTATCTTAAAACTTAGAGAAATAGTCTTGCCCCTTTTAAATTTCATCTTAGATTTTTTTAACAGTAGAAGATAGTTATTAGGGAATTGTAAATTCAGAAAGATAGTGGAATTGTCTATAGTGGAAAAAAAAGATGAAGAAATTAGGTACTCTGTTATTTTAGGGTCTGGGGAACACCCTGCCTCCTTTCCCCTGTGCTCTACATCTCTCTTCCACTCAGTGACAGAAATTTGACCTTGAGAAGCTAGGTTTTTTGTTGCTCTCTCCTTTTAGAAATGCAAATATTCTTGGTGTTCGTTAAAATGATTTACACTAAAGTGTAAATGACATGATATAATCTTTCTTATAACTGAGGGACCTTCCCCTGGTAGCAAAAACAAACAAACCCCCTCATCCCCCTCAACACGTACACACCCAGGAGTAAGCCAGAAGGAATTTAAATTAAATTTTATTATCTTGGTGAAATGCAGAAAATGAATATTTCTTAATGCATCCTCTAAGTCTCCTTTTTCTATGCCATTCAAATATATGGAAACAGTTTGATTGGAATTTCTATGGAAAATGATGCAAGATTACTCGGTTTTTCAAGAGTTTCATTCTCCATCCCTAACCTGTCTTTCTATTCTGGATGCCTGCTCCTCCTAGGCACCAGGCCTATGTGCTAGTCATCCTGGATCCCTGTGCTTTTTTTTTTCAATTTTCATATGCTTTATTAACTTCTGATTTACATCATTCATTTCTGCCAGATTTTGAGTTACAAATTTTCTCCCCAGTTTTCCCCTACCCACCACCCCAAAATAGCAATTCAAGAGGATATCCTCTCCTCCAATCTGCTCTCTCCCTTATTTTCTCCCATACCCCTTTTGACTTTTCTAGTAGGGTATGGTGAATCTCTATGCCCCAGTGCCTGTATATCTTATTTCCCAATTACATGTAAAATAGTATTACTAATAATATATATATTTAAACACTTGATTTTAAAACTTTGAATTCCAGATTCATTCCCTTCCTCCCTTGTCACCCACCCTTACTGGGAAGATAAGCAGTTCAGTATAGGTTGTACATGTGTAGCTAATGCAAAACATTAACATATATTGTAAAAGATATATTGTAAAAGACTGACTATATTTCCCTCCCTCCTATCCCACCTCTCATTTGTTCTATTCTCTACTTTGATCCCATACCTTTTTAAAAGTGGGTGCTTCCAACTTCCCTCCCTGACATCCATCATTCCCTCCCTCCCTTCCCTCATCCCCCCTCTCATCCCCTTCCCCCCCTTACTCTCCTGTAGGGTGAGATACCCTATTTCGTGTGTATTTCATTCCCTTCCCAAGCCAAATTCAATGACAATAAGGTTGACCCATTCCCTTTTGCCTTCCTATTTTTTCCCTCCATTGTAACCATTTTCCCTTGCCTCTTCTATATGAGATAGTTTATCCCATTCTGTCTTTCCCCATCTCCTTTCATTATGTTCCTCTCTCACCTCTTAATTTTGCCTTTTAAGTATCATCCCTCCCTATTAAATTGGTCCTGTGCCCTCTATGTATACCTGTAAACATATATACACACATTCACATATGTATTCATATACCCAGATACCCTCATCTATAGACATATATATATATTTATATTCCCTTAAACTATTTTCATGCTGAAAAAAGTTTCATAAGTTACAATTATTGTTTTTCCACATAGGAATGTTAATAGTTCAACTTTGATAAGTCCCTTATGATTTCTTTTCCTTGTTTACCTTCTCATGCTTCTCTTTCTTCTTGTATCTGAATGTCAAATTTTCTATTCAACTCTGGTTTTTTTCATCAAGAATGCTTGAAAATCTTCTATTCCACTGAATTACCATATTTTCCCCTGAAACATGATGCTCAGTTTTACTGGGTAGGTGATTCTTGGTTTTAATCCCAGCTGCTTTGACCTCCGGAATATCATGTTCCAAGCCCTTCGATCCCTCAGTGTAGAAGCTGCCAGATCCTGGGTTATCCTGATTGTGTTTCCACAATATTCAAATTGTTTCTTCCTAGGTGCTTGCAATATTCTCTCCTTGATCTGGGAATTTCAGAACCTGGCTATAATATTCCTAGGAGTTTTCTTTTTGGCATCTTTTTCAGGAGGTGATTGGTGGATTCTTTCAACCTCTATTTTGCCCTCTGGTTCTATGATTTCTTGGAGGATGATTTCTAGGTTCTTTCTTTGATCATGGCTTTCAGGTAGTCCAATAATTTTTTAAATTATCTCTCCTGGATCTATTTTCCAGGTCAGTGGTCTTTCCAATGAGATATTTCACATTGCCTTCTATTCTTTCGTTTGGATCTGTTTAACAGTATCTTGATTTCTCATGAAGTCATTAGCTTCCATTTGCTCCAATCTAATTCTGAAGCAATGATTCTCCTCAGTGAGCTTTTGAGATTTTTTTTCCATCTGGAAAATTCGACTTTTTAAGGCATTCTTCTCCTCATTGCCTTTTTGAGCCTCTTTTGCCATTTGAGTTAGTCTGTTTTTTAAGGTGTGATTTTCCTCAGTCATGCTGTTGACTCTCATTTCATAATTTTCTTGCATCATTCTCATTTCTCTTCCCAATTTTTCCTCCACTTCTCTTATCTGCTTCTTAAGGTCCTCTATGGCTTGTAACTAGCTTGTATTTTCCTTTGAAGCTTTTGGTACAGGAGTTATGACTTCACTGTCTTCCTCCTGTTCCATGCTTTGATACTTTTTGTCCCCAAAATAGGAGTCTAATGTTGTATTCTTCTGTTTACTTTGTTTCCTTTGCCTGGTCATGTTTCCACTCAATTACTTGACTTTTGGGCTTTTTGCCACAGTAGGACTCTGCTACGAAACAGGGGAGCTTCATTCCAAACAGTAGGGTTTTCTCATCTGCCAGAGGTATTAGTTGTGTGCCCTTGCTGAAGCCTCCACATGCTCTGGCAAGCTGGACATACACCCCAGGACCTCCACCCTAGACTCCAATCCAGATCCAAGCAGGTCAAAGCAAGAGCGATTACCCCTCAGACTGGTTGCTTGGTTCCCCTACACTGTGCATGCCAGGAGCTGAAACTGACATGTGGGGTTGCACCGCAGCCCTTGGTGGCTTCTCACCCTGGGGGCAAAAGCCGATGCACTCCCAACTACTGGGTCCTTACCATCTATGTGTTGATAATTCTGGATCTCCACAGCTGCTGGTAATCTGGAGTCCCTTCAGCTGGAGGCTGGTCAGGCCCGCCCTGGGGCTAAAACCTTGGCATGGAGCTGGGCTTGGCTACCAGAGCACTGTGCTGGCTGATTCCTGCCAGCCTGTGGGGCTGTCTTCAGCGGGAGGTTAGCTTCTCTGTGTCATTTTTTGGGTTCTGTAGCTCCAAAGTTTGTTCAGAGTCCCCTTTTACATGAATTGGGGAAGGTGGAAGCCAGAGCCACGCAGAGGACCTGCTTCTACTCCACCATCTTGACTCCACCCCCACCCCCCCTGTGCTTTTTTGTCTTTATGACTGAGAGAAATAATTATAAACAACCAGTGATTTGGGGATATCCAGAGTTCCCTCTTTTTCTAAAGTGCTCATTTCAAAGTTCAGTCTCTTGAAATACTTATAATAAAATTGAATTAACTCTCCTTAATCTTTGTCAGATCCCACCCAACATTAGGTAGGGAAGCCCTTTGTGTTGTCTACTTAGGTTTGAGTTGGGATAAATTCTTTGATTAGATTGCCCAAAGCTGAGGGTGGTCTCTTTGTCCAAGAGTGACATGATATCTTTCTCTCAGCCCCTCAATGGAGTGAGCCCACTTCTCATTGTAATATTCATTTTCTCCTTAATTTATAACCAATCAGAGATCTGACATCAAATCCTGCCACTAATTTTTATTTGATATGTGATTGTAGGTAATCACAATCAGTCAGACTCAGTTTCCTCATCTGTAAAATGAGAATTATAAAACCCACGTGCTTTTTGTGAGGTTCAAATTATGCCTATATCAATGCCACTTATTCATTTTTGAGGTTGGCACCCAGAATATTCTGAATAGTGAATATTTTATTTAATGTTATTTGATATCTCATCTCCCTTGAAAGATGGTAAGCTCTCTGAGGGGTAAGGCCATGTCTTACCCTCAGATCACTTATAGTGCCTAGCCTGGGGTTTTTCATATGGCAGATACCCAGAAAATGTTTATTTAATTGAACTTTATTGAAGATTTAGCATTGAAGACTATATCGTTGTGGATATAAGGTGAAGTTCAGCATTGGTTTCCCAAAGAAAAGTTGAGAGTTGCCATTTAAAGTAGCTATTACATGACTGATCTGCTATATTTAATAAATCTTAGCTTATTCACTAGTTATCTAGTGTCTATTTTGTGGCTTAGACATTTACTTCTGTTTTTTTTTCTCAAAATATTACAAAGAAAGTAAATTATATTAAGGTTCTCCCTGTTGGCCAGTATAGTTAGTTCCCCATTGTAGGGGACAGTGGGCTATGTTTAGCTTGATGTATGGACACAGGAGGGTATGGGTATTCAAATGAAGCAATGATATCCTGCTGTAAAGAACTGTATTAGGAGGAGTTGGAGCAAAGAGCTTCACATGATTAACAAAATAATCTTTCAGTCATAGGTCTGACAGAAGGCTCCTCATTTGAAATGGGCAGAATCAGGGAATACCTTGTCATCTTACACTCTTTCTGCATGCATAATAACTATGCTTAATTAAACTACCTACTACCTCTGTGACCTTGGGTAAGTCACAACTTTTCTGAGCCTCAGTTTCTTGATTTGTTTAAGGGACTGGGTCTGGAGTTAAGAAGACCTGAGTTCAAATTAGACCTCAAACTCATACTTGCTGCCCGACCCTGAACAAGTTACTTAACTTCAATCTGCTTCCATTTCCTCAACTTTAAAATGGGAACAATAATAGCATCTAGTTTCCCGGGTTGTTATGCAAATCAAATGAGATAATTTTGTAAAGTATTTAGCATATTACCATCACGTAGCTGATTTTTTAAAATTATTGTTTCCTTTTGTACTTCCTATTAATAATCCCTGTGCAACCTTGAAGCTAGTGCATGCATAGCATCACTTCTCAGGCTGAGACAAAGCTCAGAGCTCATCTCTAAAGAGCTGGACTCTCTTTGAATGTTTGGCCCTTCTGGCTCCTGTTCTCTCTAGGGGCGTCTATGTAATATATCCAGCAGTTGCCAAAGTTATTCTTCCTTCTCTACCACAGAGTAGATGGATCATTGGATTAATTCATCCTTGATTCTCTCCTCTCTCCCCACTCGGTTTTAATCGACTGCCAAATCCCACCATTCTGTCTTCATGACATTTGTCACATCTGTCCCCATTGGCACCACCCTTTTTCAAGCCCTGGTCCTCAGTTACCTTTATTATTGAAACAAACTTTGAATTGGTTTCCATGCCTTCATCCTCTACTATCTCCATCCAATTTTTCTTTTCACTGACAAAATAATCTTCCAAAGACATAGGTTTGACAGAACACTCATTTGAACAACAGTATTCTTCTGGTGATTCAGTATGACTATAAGTCATTGGACAAATACATTTCTAAAGAATTAAAGCAGTGGGTTACCCACAGGGCAGCAGAGAGCACATTAAGCGTTATGCAGAAGTGACATAAAAAATATCTGAGGGAGATGTCTAATTGGATAAGGAGATCCATTGGCTATGGTATATCTAATGGACAACCAGCACACTCTCTTTGTATGAACAAATCACCCCTGTTTCCTACCTTCCTTAGAAAATTTACTGAAGGACTTGGATAAGAGTTCTAACCATTTGGTCAGTCGATAAGCACTTAATGAACACTTAAATGTTGTAAGCACTCTGCTAATACTGGGGATACAAAGCCAGTTGATCAACAAACATTTAAGTGCCTACTATGTACCAAGCACTATGCCAAGTACTAGGTTACAAAGAGAGGCAAAAATATAGTCTCTGCCCTCAAAGAGTCCATATTCTAATGGGAAGACTATACAGCATTATCTATCAGTGGGAGGCATCTGGAAAGGCCTCCTGTTGTTGGTGGGTTTTGAGGAGTGTTGTGGGAGAAGGCAGAGGTGAGGAAGGAGAACATGCCAGGCATGAAGGACAACCAGCACAAAGGCACAGAATTCAGAGACAGTGCCATGTGTGAGGAACAAGAAGGCCAATTGGAAAGGATCATGGAAAAATGTAAAGAGTAAGGACACTGGAATAGTAGGGAGGCAACAAGTCGTGAAGGATTTGAAAAATCAAACAGAGAAGCCCTTATTTGACAGAAACTGATAGGAAAACTAGGAAGCAGGCTAGCAAGATGATAGGCTTGTACCAATGACTTATATTATATTCCAAAGAAATTCAAAATGGTTACATGATCTGAATATTAAATATCATACCATTAAAAATATATATAGGACAGAAGCAGATCACATACCTTACATAGCTCTAGGTAGGAGATCTTTCCTTAATCAAACAAAAGGTAAAGGCAATAACAAATGGTAGAATAGATCATTTTGATGATTCAAAACCAAAAACTTTCTGTACCAACAAAATTAATGTGTCACAAATTAGAAAGGAAACATTTGAATCAAAAAAAATCATTGTAACAAATGTTACAGAGAAGGGTTTGGTATCCAAGACATACAGATAGTTAACATAAAAATATGTATGTATGTGTGTATATACCAGAAGGTATGCCATTCCCTAGTGTTAAAGTAGAAAACTGATCAAAGGATATGAACAAACAGTTCTTAAAAACAGAATTGCAGACTATTAACAACCATATGAAAAGATTCTACAAATAACTAGTAATAAGAGAAATTAAAGTAAAAATAGTCAAAAGTTTTATCCAACACCCACAAAATTAGTGAAGATGTTAAGAAAAAGACAAGAATACTCAATGTTTGGAGGGCCTGTGGAAGGAGGTATACTAATACATTGTTGGAGCTGTGAATTAGTACAACCAATCTGGAAAGCAATTTGGAATTAAGCAAAGAAAGTAAACCTTTTGAATCAGAAATTCCACTACTAGGCATGTGCCCCAAGGAGGTAATTTATAAAAAAAAAAAATGCCCCCAAATATATCAATATACTTGCAGCAGCACTTTTTGTGTTAGAAAAGAGCTAGAAACTAGACATCTGTCAGCTAGGGAATGACTAAATAAGTTGTCATAAATAAATGTGATGAAATAGTATTGTCCTGTACTAAAAGATGACTATGATGAATACAGAGAAGTATAAAAAGACTTGAAATGAGGGGCAGCTAGGTAGCGCAGTGAGTAAAGTGGTGGCCCCAGAGTCAGGAGGACCTGAGTTCGGTTCCAACCTCAGACACTTAACACCCACACAAAAAAACTAGCCATGTAACCTTGGGCAAGTTACTTAACCTGAATTGCCCTCCAAAAAGGGCAAAAAAAAAAAAGAACTTAAAATGATATAAAAGAACTAAAAGCCAAGAAAACAATATGCATAATAACTATAACAGTGGAAATGGAAATAAGCACCACAAAGCATTGGAAAATAAATGTTGCAAAATTACCAAGAAAAAGTATTGCCCCAAAGAATAAATATGAGAAGATATCTCCTCCCACAGCCTTGTAAAGTAGGATATCCATAGTCTGAAATATTGCATATATAGTCAGATTTTTTAATGTTTTTTTTTTCAGTTTTGCTACTTTTTTTTCTGTTCTTTTTTTTTCCGGCAAAAATTTCTTTGTTATAGAGGATGGCTCTCTGGTAGGGGGGAACTACAGGCAATGTTAAAATAAAAGATATTAATTAAATTTATTTTTAAGTTAGTCAAACAAAGGATTTTATATTTGTTCCTGGAGGTTTTAGACCTGGCATTTGTTGACATGATCAGACCTATCCTTTCCAAAAATCATTTTGGCAACTGAGTGAAGAATAGATTCATTTGGGGAGAAACTAAAGGCAGAGAGATCAACCAGAAGGCCATTGTAGTACTTCTGGCATGATATTAGGAGGGTCTAAATCAGGATGGCAGACATAAGTGGAGATAAGGAGATGTATATGGGAGATGAAAAGGTGGAAATGATCTAACTTGACAAAAGATTTCATATGTGTGGTAACTGAGTATGAAATTGAAGATGATTCTATGGTGGGAAGTCTGAGTGACTGAGAGGATGGTGATACTCTTAACGATAACAAAGGTCAGAAGAGTGGATGGTTTTAGGGGAACAATATTGAGTTGCTTTGGTCATTCTGAGTTTGAAATGTCTACAGGATATCCAGTTTGAGATGTTTAAGAAGCAGCTGGAGATGTGAGCCTTACACCCAGCAGAGAGAATAGGGGCTACTTGTCTATCCATCCACACATATATATACACATTTGTGCATCTGGAAATCTGTTAAAATTGATTATCATCTGAAATAAAAGGAAACTGAGGACAAAATTTCTGAGAATCTATGATTTAATGTGCAAAAGCTAGCATCAGTATATCAAATCAGGTCATCTGACTCCTCAGAGGTCGGAGACAAGGAGTGATTTACAGAGATTTTTATAGCAAAAAGAGGAATGAAAAAATTACTGAAACTTGTTTTGAATGTAATTAAGGTAGATAAGGCAGGTCACCTGACTAGGTAGCTTCTCCCAGTTTTTTTTAATCTTACACCAGAAATCCTTTCCTTACAAATGGTGCCTTTTGTAACCAGAAAGCATATTGGGAAAGGGAAACTTGTGGTCAGCAACTTAGCAGGTCCCTTTTTCCTTAGAAGATTCCATTACTCAAATTTAGAATCTAATTCAAGAAAAAAAAAAGAGTTTATCCACTAAGACTGGAAAGAGAAACTTAACATCTGTCTAACCTTTCTCCAACTGCCAGAAAGGGGGACTTAACCTTTCTCCTAGAAAGGGGAATTTAGCCTCGGATCAACCTCCCATTCTGCTAAAAAAGGAAACCTAAGTTTTTAAAGAAACTTATGATTTTAGGATTATTTTATTCTTCTAAATTATCTGCTGCTAAATGATAAAGTCTAATCAATCTGTTTATTCAGTAAATTTACAGGTAACCTACATTTAAGAGACTCTCTATGTTAATCTGTTTTAGTTGTTAGAGCTAGATTTTCCTAAAGAAAGAAGTTTAATCCTATAACCAAACTAAAAATAAATCAAAGTAATCAATACTAATCGAGTCCCTTTTCAAACCATCTTCATAGATATGATAATTGAACCATTAAACTTATGGGAATTGATAATCATTAAACTCATGGTGAGAGAACACAGAGGAAGAAAAAATGAGAACCCACAACCGACCCTTGGAGCACAGGATGTGAAGGAACAAAATAGCTTATGATCTACAGTATTAGAGAAATAATAATAATTATTGCAATATTGCAAGCATTTCTCTGACACTTTAAGGTTTGCCAAGTGCTTTAAAATATTTTCTCATTTGATCTTACAACAATCTTGGGAAATAGGTGCTATTTTTATCCCTGTTTTACAGAGGCGCAAGCTGAGGCAGACAGTTGAAGTGATTACACAGCTTGTAAGTGTCTGAAGCTGGATTCGAACTCAAGTTCTTCTCGACTCTAGGTGGAGCACTCTATCCACTGTCACCTTGTGTCCTACTCTGATGAGATCACAGACCCATAGAAGACCCATATAAATAAGGCACATGTCTAAACATGCCACTACTGAGCTCAAAAATATTCAGTTACTTCTGGTTACCTCTAGGATAAAATGCACAGTCCTTAGCCTACTATTTAAAGTTCAATACAAGCTGGTTCCCATTTATCTTACCTGTCTTAGGTACTTCATGTCACAGTCAAACTGGATTCCTAGCTCTTTATCATAAGCAAGAAAACTATTTTCCCACGCTGTACATTTAAATAGTTCATTTCTTGTGCCTGGAATGCATACCCCCTCTCACCTCCACCTTTCCACTTCCTTATCTCTTTTCCAGGTACAGGTGAGGTGCTGCTTCCTCTATGTAGCTTTCCCTGATTCACATAGCCTATAGCATTCTCTTCCACTTGAAATTATCCCGAAGGCTATTTTGTCTATTCTCTCCTTTACCCTCATCATTTCATATCTTATTCTTAATATATTTATCTGTGTATGTGATGTCCTGTGTGGGCTAAATGTAGATGATACAAAGACAAAAATAATTGACTCCATATAATGGAACCATTAAACTCATGGGAATTGGGTTTTTGTTGACTGATAAGGTTAGAAACCAAGTTCCAAAGGTTTAAGAAGCAAGTGAAAAGAGAGAAAGTAGAGGCACTTGAGTGTAGAAAGTTTTGGGTTTTTTTTAATGGGAGTTTCACTCTGAAAGGGACAGAGGATATATTGAATGATAGTTCAAGAAGATGGAAGGGTCTACTGAAAGTTTTATAAGGATGGGGAAGAGTTGGACACCTACCAAGGCAACAGGGAAGAAAGCAAGAGAGAGAAAAACTGAAGAGTAGAGAAAGAGAAGAGGTAATTGAGGAGGCATTCTTTTGGAGAAGGCAGGGAGCAAATTCAAGGGTACATGTATAGAAGGGTTGGTTTTGGTGAAAAGAAGAACTATCCTGTTATCAGAGACTAGTGTAGATGAAGAGAAAGTGTAGAATGTTGTCAAGGAATTTTGAAATGGGAAGAAGAGAACTCACACTGAATGCCCTCAATTTTCTCAATAAAAAAAGAGGTAAGGTTTTCTTCTGAAAATGGATGCGTGTGTGTGTGTGTGTGTGTGTGTGTGTGTGTATTGGGATGGGGGAGGCAGTGTTGAGTAGAGTATTTAGGAAGAGACTCTGTGGGGAGAGGGCTAGAGAATCATTGTTGTTTGGTCATTCAGTCATGTCTGACTCTATGTGACCCAATGGGGGTTTGTCCATAGGGTTTTTTGGTAAATATCCTGGCTTGCCATTTTCTTTTCCAGTGTGTCCCCATTTTACAGATGCAGAACTGAGGCAAATAGAGGTCATGTGACTTGCCCAGGGTCACACAACTAGTAAGTATCTGAGCCTCGATTTGAACTCAGATCTTCCTGACTCCAGGCTCAGTGCTCTCTATTTACTGTACCTCCTAGGAGTATAAAGACTGCACTGAAACAGTGTATCTTACATAGTAGAAACATAATAATTTTGTCTAGTTGAATTGTGGTTAAATTCTGTTGACAATGTCAAAAAGAACTTGAAATTTAAAAAAGTACTCTAATAAACAATATAATGGTTTGATTTTATATTTTATGTGTATTTATATTTAGTGAGTGGAGAGGTGTTAGTTTATTAAATGCATTGTAACTGTCATATCAAATAAAACCAGTTTATGATGTTAGTCTTATCTTCTAATTAAAACCAGAGGCATGAAGCTATCTTTATACTTGTATACAATAAACAGCTTAATTTCAGTGCATGAGGGGGAAAAGATGGTTTAATTGCCCACAGTATAACCCATAAGGAAGTACTAACTATGCTAAGTTCATGCATTTTAAAATATAGTTTCCATTCAGCCCAAGTATCCCATTCTACTTGGACCTTGCTTTAAGATGTCCATCCATTGCCTTCAGCCCCTCTACACTGGCTTGGCAACAGTGAATAGATCTTATGAAAGGCTGGGAAAAAGCAGCTACGCTGCTCATTCTATAAGGAGGGAACCATGAATTGTCCCAGTCCTCTGTAACTCCACCAAAGATTTCTCAACTTGAAATTTAGAATCAGAGAATCAGAAATCCAAAAGCATAAAGAAAACAACTGAAAGTGACTCAGCCTCACCTATAGATTTTAAGGAATAGCATATAAGCGTAGGGTTTTTGCCAAAAGCTAAAAATGCCAGAGATTTTTTTGAAACCATAAAGGGATTAAAAGGGCAAAGGATTATAAATCATAAGTGTTAAATTATTAATGGGATTGGTACCAAATTGTACTTAGGTGTTCATTTTTTAAAAAATAGCTTGCTCTTTAATGATTATTTGCTTTCTTGGTTTTAATATGGACCTTGGACAGCATTTGCCTTGGAGTCACATCTTATGATTGAAGTACCACTGCCACTTAATGATGATGTCTTGTTTATGGGGGAATAGTTACAAAGAAGAGAATATATCCATGTGTGTATGTATATACATATATATGTAGTCTCAAGGTGAACTATAACTCGAAAGTTGCAAAATGATGGCACGCCACATTTCTACATAATTAAGGACATTTTTTTACAAGAAGAATTTCCTTTGGAAGATAAATATTAAGAAGGAACAATAGGGCTAGTCTTAAAGTTATGTAAAAGAAGAAAATTTAAAAAGTAGTGGGGTAGAGAACATGATTCCTATAAGCCAGAAAGCAAAGAGCAAAAGGAGAAGCCTTTCAGTACATGCTTAATAATTGAGGTTGAGGACTTAGTCTCCTTTGCATTCAGAGCCAATCCTGAAAACTAATTCAGTTCTAGGTACCAATAAAGGAGGAGATCAGGAAGAAAAAAAAGAAATGGAAGCTCCAGCAACCCCATCTTATTCTAGGATGCCCAAGTATAAATGACTTAAAATTTATGGTTTAATTTCTTGTATTTATTCCAGTATAATCCCTACTAACTCCTTCTCTATTTTCTTTCCTTTTTATTTCTCAGATAATGCTTCTTAGCGATCCTGAGATTGAGAGCAGCATTTTGATTAGCTCAGATGAAGGCGCAACCTACCAAAAGTACCGGCTGAACTTTTATATCCAGAGTCTACTGTTCCATCCTCAGCAAGAAGACTGGATCCTAGCCTATAGCCTGGACCAAAAGGTGAGTGAATATGCTTCTAATGTACACATTTCTTAGTGTATGTATGTATGTATGTATGTATGTATGTATGTATATATATATATCCAGGGAATTTAAAAAGCAAACAAACATTAATTGAGTAGCCCATCATTAGATCCTAGATTTAGAAGGAAGCAAAGAGACCATCAAACCCTAACCCTTCACACCCAAA
This sequence comes from Petaurus breviceps papuanus, assembly GCF_028583685.1. NCBI lineage: Eukaryota > Metazoa > Chordata > Mammalia > Diprotodontia > Petauridae > Petaurus > Petaurus breviceps. The sequence goes on from NW_027186296.1 coordinate 80,705,731, forward strand.
AAGCTTCAGTGTGTCATGCAACTACTAAGTGTCTGGGGGTAATATTTTAACCCAGATTTTCCTGACTCCAAGACAAGTGCTGATTCATTAGGCTGAGCTGCCTCATCAAACAAACTGAAGAAACTAAGACACGACTAAACTTGATTTTTAAAAATTAGCTAAATTTGCCCCCAGAATATGAACTTAAAAAGGAAGACACAAAATATGATTTTGGGGGAGAAGATGAAGGTGTATCTGGGTAAACATATATGCATATATGTCCTATATGCATGTTTGTTTTCTTAGGATTTCTGATAAGATTTCATAATGAGAGAAACATTTGAAACAAAATTTGCATGTCATCATTTCAATTTGAATAGCTGGTTTTTCATGCTCAGAGTCTGCTCTCTGTACTCTGACACTCTCCCCGCCTCCCCTTCCTGGTCCACCTTTGGAGGAACATTTTTTTTTATCAGTGATTTCAGAATGAATCAGAGTGTTTTAACAGCAAAAAGGAGGCCTCAGATGAATTCATTCATCTTTTTTCCTTCTGATAATTTAATGACCTTCCCACCAGTGTTATTGCTGAATCTGCATCTAGCTTCCTGAGGTCCCATACACATTGGATATTTCTTGTCTTCTGTCTTGCATAGACCTGACCTTGAAATTACCTTGATTTAAAACAAACAAACAAAAACCTTATCCCTCCCCCTTCTTACTCAGGTCAATAAAATAGCAGCTTTTTTGGAGGGAGGGGTTGGGTGAAGAGACACATTTCAATGTATAACTGAGTGTGTGATGTCTTGTACCTTAAACAATCACTTCAGTATGACTCTTTTTTTTTTCTTGACAAGGAAACTGGATAACGATACCAAATGCTTATTCCTACCCCCTCCCCACGAGTCCTCAAATGACATTTATGGAAGCACAGCTATTGTAAATACAATTCTTTCACAGTGTCAAGTGGATGTTATAAAAAAAAAAAAGGACTTTGTCAAATGTCAGGTAGTTTATAGGCTTAGGTTTTTGGTGTAACTGCAAATTTTAAAGTAGGGTTGAAAGAATAATTTATTATTTTTATGTCACTAAATGTTTCAATGCCATTTTTTTAAAGGCAAACTGGCAATGCTGAATGAACTATGCTTGGGTTAGCATGGAAGCAAGCCTAGGTGGGGAAAAGCAGCTGGTGGTTTATATGCCCCAGAGGTGATAAACTGAACTGAATATGCATAGCATATATCTGGGGGCAGGATGGAAAAGAGTGCTTTGCCCCTTCTCTCCATCCCTTGGTAGCACCCACATCTGTGCCATTGCTGACATAAGACATGTAAAGATACGATGCTATCAAAATGCTTCTAGACTTCTTTGCTGCTTTTTGCTTAGTCGAAATATGGGGAAGATGTGTCATAAGCATTGATGGATTTTCTTAATCATTCGACAGATCTTTGGAGAAGCTGCTAGTCCTTCGGTGCTCCTTCTTGTTGACAACTTTGCATAAAGTAACTGAGTGTTCCTTGTACCCATAAAACTCCCACCTGATGCCCTGCTATTCCTCGAAGAAATAAATGGCCAGGATGTCACAAAATGCCCCAGGCTACACTTAGAAATCTGCCATAAAGCATTTCTTTCCACTTCTCCCTTCCCCTTCCCACAAAAAGCAAACCTCACAAACCTTTCCATTAAAGAAAGGGTCTCTTTCCTTTCCCTGTTTTGTAGTTTAAGCATTGAGACAGCTGAGAATAGTCCTCTCAAGCATCAGATTAAAATGCAGGTGTCTTCCAGAATTGAGACACAGATCTAATGCTTTCAAGTTTGAGATTCTAATGTGCACCAGAGAGACTAAGGTACCTTCTTTCTTTAGAAGAAAACGTGAATGTTTCTGTTGTGGTATTCTGTCTCAGGGAGAGGCCATTTTTGTGCAGGGGTCTGTGGATCCCACCATTGGAGTCTCTTTGGTAAGATGCACTTTGAGGATTGCCAGAATCCTAGAGCCCATCTGCTTAACTTTTGTGTATCATGAAGAGGCCCAATTGCACAATATTTTAAAGGGATACTGTGCACATTTTAACCATCAGCATGACACCCTAAACCTTTGGGAATTTGCCAGTAACCATGAAATGTTTAAATGCATTGTTAAAGAAGCAGGAAACTAAGATTACAAGAAAGCTATGCCTACTCTTTAAAATAAAATGTAGCTAGAGAAGTGTGGTAGTCTGAGAGATTGTATTTCTTTGCTGGCAGTGGTACTGGACAGGCAGGGGATAAAAGCAGGACAAAATGTTCTCTGGGTTAAGGCCTTTTAGGAAGGGATGTAGTCTAAGTCAAAGAGTAGAAGTCAGATGACTCAGACCTACATTTTGAATAGTTGTGCAGCTACTCTGTGGCATGGAAAGAAGTAAAGGAGGAAAGAAGGAAAGAAAGGAAGAAGAGAGAGAGAGAGAGAGAGAGAGAGAGAGAGAGAGAGGAGGAGGAGGAAATAAAGAAGGGAAAGAGTACCTGTTATGTGCCAGGACCTGTGCTAAGTGCTTCACAAGTATCCCACTTGGGAAATATGTTTCATGACTGTACATGTATAACCTATATCACATTGCTTGCTCTCTTGGGGAGGGGGGAAGGAAGGAAAGGAGGGAGAAAAAATTGGAGCTAAAAATCTTATTAAAATGAATATTGAAATCTGTCTTTGCATATAATTGAATAAAATACTATTAAGTGGGGAAAACCCCCAAATATCCGATTTGATCTTTATAACAACCCTAGGAGATAGGTGCTATTATTATCCTCACATTACAGTTGAAGAATATGAGGTAAAGAGAGGTTGTGACTTGCCAAGGATCACATAATTAGTAAGTGTTGGAGGCCCAATTTTAACTCAGGTCTTGTGACCTTCAGGTTTAGTGCATGATCTGGATTTAGGGATTTCATATCCTGTATCTTTTGCTTAATACATGTATAATCTTCAACAAGTCAATTCCCCTCTCTGGGTGTCATTTTCTTTCTATGTAAAATGGCCCTAAATCTTCCTCTTCCTCTGTGACCTCTACATATAAGTACATGCTTATTGTTATTATTATGGAATTGGATTTCTATTCCCAATAGGTTATTTCCCATTATGGGCAAGGACATCCCTGCACTTAGTTGGGAGGCAGGGGGAAGGTGTGACTAACCCGAAGACCCAGTTTTCTCATTAGGAAGATGTCTTAAAAGATTTCAAGATTAGTTTTGAAGATTGAAGCTGAACCTTTGGACAAACAAGTGTTGCTCTCATCTCATGCCTGCACAATATTAGAAATTGCAGAAATCATCTTTTTAACAAGAAGCCTGTTGTGACCAAAAAAACCCCCCACAAAAACAAAAGCAAAAATGAGTGCAGGCTTTAGCATATGTCTTTTTCCCCTTTTCCCTCCCCCACCCCCTTAGTCCTTACTCTACATGTGCATTTCAAGGAAGAGGAAAAATTAAAAACAGCCATTTTTGCATAAATGATCAGATTTGGAAATCTCTCCATTATCATCCATCTTCTTGGCAAAATTAAACTCTAACAAGTGTAGCTGAAACTAGAGAGTTTGGGTAAGAAACCTTATAGAATTGCAGGCTACATGTCTACTCATGCATGTAGTTTCAGAAATATATATATGTATATGTATATGTGTATACACACATACATGCATATACACACATCCTAAAACAAGATAATACAGGACAGAAGAGACTTGGCTGGATAGTTATTCATGTCAAAAAGACTTGAAAGTGGTAGCTGAACACAAATTTAATGTGAATCAACAGGTAACCCCCTGCCTCCTTCCCCAATCCCAAATGCAAATTTGAGGTATTTAAGTGATTTTCTGTTTGTACTCTGACCTTGTCAGACTACATCTAGATCACCGTGTTCAGTTATTGGAGTCACATTGAGAAGGTAGAGTATGGCAGACAAGGGTCATTAGGCTGGTGAGGAGATTCAAAGCTATGTTGTAAAAGGGTTACGTTAGTCAGGTAACCAGTCTGTTCAGCCTGGACTAACATAGAATGAGTGAAAGAATGATCACTTTCTGCATGTATCTGAAGAACTTTTATGTTTCTGAAACTATCACCAACAGTTGCAAGTTTCAGGGAAACAGATTTGAGTTCAATAAAGGAAGAATTTTCTAACAATGAAATGGTCTGTTTCATTAGGTAGTAAGCTCCCCATCACATGAGGTATTCAAGCAGGATACAGATGACCACCTGATAGGATGCTGTTAAAAATATTCCCACAGTGGGAGGGAGGTTGGAGTAGATGATCTTTAAGGAATTTTCAAATTCTGTGAGATTATCATTCTGTGATACAGTTAGAGCCCCAGTCAGTAAAAGCAAGCTAGAATGTAAACATGTCCTTCTGCCCAGTTAAATGCAGATGAAGCCTTCACTTCCATTTGGATTGTCTTTTTAAGTCCTAAGATTAGAAGGTGTAATTGTACTCTTAGGCTCCAGGATTAGCAGGTGATGATATTTTTCCCTGGAAGCCTTCAACAGTTCTAGGATTAGTGACTTGCTACACTGTGGGGATAAAGCCATTATAGATTAACCAGCTATGATTTGCAGCGTTGAATTTCATTTGTGTTAGGAAGAAGAGGAAAGCAAAAGCTTTCCTCTTTTTCTAATATATGAATCCATGCCCACGACATTTTACTAACATCTTCCTCCCTGCTCCCTCCCAACACCATCTATATTTAATTCACAGAGGACAACCGCTACCACACATAACCCGATTGGTCTATGGAGTCTTGTGATCAAAGGATTGTTATCCTGGAAGGTGCTTAAGGATTATCTAGGTTGACCCTTTTACTCTTAGCACCATATTAGGGGAAAGGAATTGGGGACAAGAAAGGTGATAGGATGTATATAGGGTCACATCCAGGTACCTGGATAGAGTCAGGTACAGATGATTCAGGCTACAGACCAGGGTACCCTCCATACCAGGTTAAGGCTAGTTTGAGAAATCTTAACTAGTATACTGGAAGTACACGACTTCCCCCAGCTATTGTCTGGAGCACTGCACATCTATCTGAGAAAAAGAGTCTAAACTTGAATCTCCCCGTCTTGATCATAGCATTCTTGCAAAGCTGAATCCCATAAGTGGGATTCTTAAGTGACCCCTTAAGTCATACAGTCAGTATGTGTCAGAGGCAAGCTCTAAACCCAGAGTTCCTTGACAGTGAGGTCATCATTCTACCCACTATACCATATCTACCTCTCAGTTCCTTGTGTGATAAAAATAAAAACAACTATTACTTCTTCTAAATAAGGCACATAATCATTCCCATAAAGAGATGATTCTGATTTAGGTGGTGCAGTGGATAGAGTTCTGGACCTGAAGTCAGGAAGACACATCTTCCTGGGTTCAAATCCAACCTCATCGCTTCCTAGCTGTGTGACCCTGGGCAAATCCCTTAATCCTATTTGCCTCAGTTTCCTCATATGTAAAATGAGCTGGAGAAGGAAATGGCAAACAACTCCAGTGTCTTTTCCAAGAAAACCACAAATGGGATTCCTTTCCCCTAGATTAGAAAAAGAGAAAAAGAGACATCAACAACAATTCTAACAAGAGTTCATGTGGACTTCCCAGCTTCTAGGAGGGACACACAGTCCAATAGGCATTTGTTGTTATTGTTTGTCTTTCATTCTTGAGGAGGACCATGACATCAGGGAGATGATGCCATGACTTGTAAGTGAATTGGATTTCAGTGAGGGAGAGCTGTGCAGTCACCAGCCTCACTCTCTCCTCCTCCAGTTCTAAGGTATAGATCAGGATGACTGGAGATGGCCCTCCTTAGGCATTTGATTACTGAATAAACAAGTAACATTTTGTCTACTTCTAACAGAGAAGCTTAGGATCTCCTAGTCTTTCCTACCATTCGATCTTTTGTCCATGAAGGAAACAGCACAGGGGGCCAGTTCACACACCTGCTGCCATGTGACTATCTGGAAAACAACAGAACAAGAAGGTCAAGGGGAAACCTCTTGAAGCCCTGTTTACCATTTCTGGTGAAACTAGGATATTTGTCTACAGGTTCATGCCTTCCTACTAGAAATCAACATTATACCTGCATTCTACATCTAAAGGTGGCTTATCAGAAATTCTTTCAGTGTAAAAGTCTCATGGGAATGAAAGGACAGAAAGTCACTTCTCTTAACTCAGTTCATAATATCCTTCTAGGATGTCATCTTTAACTGAATTAAGGGGTTTCAAACCAAGTCTGAAAGTCTGAAATAACAAAGTCACACCCTCAGTCCTAGGACCCATTTAGGGAACATATCCATACTGACCAGGGCTGTTGGGGGTTAGGAGGAGGCATGTTCTTATATGTGTCTGATGAGCGGATGGCTGTCACATGTGTACTCTGACTTGACCAATGATAGTGGAATTGGATCATCTGATAAAAGAAGCATCTAAAATAATTTTGTTTGGGATTGCAGACTAGTTCTATTCAGTAAGGCCAAATCTGCAGATGCTTAATTAGCACAATGTTGCTAAGACTCATCAGAGATGGTCTTATTCTGCTAAACTTATTGAATCTCCAAATGATAAAACTTGCTCTTGTATAAATAATGATGGTGGTGGTGGTGGTGATGGTAATAATAAATATTTGTATAATACTTTAAGGTTTGTGAAATATTATCTTTATAAATATTATGAGAGAGCAAATATTTTCTTGTTTTATCCTCACAACCACCTTGAGAGACAGGTGTACTTGTTCTCTTTACATGAGAAGACTGAGGCAGACAGAGATTAAATAACTCACCCAGGATCCTACAGCTACTGAGGGAACTTGGGTTTTCCTGATTCCAGGTTCAGTTGTGTATTCACTAAACCTTCTACCATGTTTCCCCGATAATAAGACCTATCCTGAAAATAAGCCCTCCCCTTACTGTGTAAGATTCCTCTAAAATAAGCCCTCCCCCGAAAATAAGCCCTATTGAGATTGCTACTATAGTGAAGGTGATCCGCTGCGCTACACGCTACATTACAGTACCTTCTGTATGCCCCCCCCCCCCCCCCGTGAAACGCATGCCGTGCTCCGAGCTGCATCCAATCAGAGCTGCAGCAGTGAGTGCGTCATATTGTTCTTCCCCAGTGATTTGCTTATTGAATAAAGGTACATTTTTTTGTTCACATTTACCTGTTTATTAAAATTGCTGTCAATGTTCATTAAAATAAGCCCTCCCCTGAAAATAAGCCCTCTGGTGTTTTTCTGTCCAAAAAATATAATAAGACAGTGTCTTATTATCAGGGAAACACGGTAGATGGATACCTATTTGCATTCTTTTTTTTTAATTATTATTTTTATGCTTTTTTTTTTGAAGGGGGAAGGTAGGGCAGTTGGGGTTAAGTGACTTTCCCAAGGTCACACAGCTAGTAAGTGTTAAGTGTCTGAGGTCTTATCTGAACTCTTGTCCTGCTGACTCCAGGGCCAGTGCTCTCTATTCACCACACCACCTACCCACCCCATACCTATTTGCATTCAACAAGGCTGAGATAAGGAGTGGACAAGAGTCATACATTTATCAAGGGCCATTGATACATACATACATATATGTATGTATATATCAGGAATAATGAACAAATGGAATCATGGAAAGTTGGAAGGGAAAATTTTAGATCATCTAGTTCCCCCCAGAGAAACTATGGTACAGAATAAAGGACTAAGGTCCTTCCTTTCTTCCTCTCCCTTTCCTTTTCTTTCCAGTCCAGGTGTCTCTTATCAAGGAGAAAAACATCAGATGAATTTATTCTGCTGTGCTAATGAGTAAACATATTACTTCCTCCAAGAGTATTTACATTTTAAAAAATAACTTTGTGGATGACAGCTATTAAATAATAGAAAGAGCTTTGGGAGGCAGGAGAAATTTGTTAAATCACAGTTCTACTCAAGACTTACTGTGAGACCTTGGTCAAGTCAGCCATTTTATTACTCCAGGCTTTAGTTTCCTCATTTGTAAATGAACAAGGTCATACTAGGTAGTCTCTATGATTCTATAACCCAATGTTTTCATCTCTAATTGAGGAAATTGTAGGCACAGTAGTCCTGGTGTGTAGAGAAAGTATTCAGGGCAGAGGTCTCTTGACTCCTAGTCGAGAACTCTTTAAATTCTGATCTACTAATAGGAAATCACATTCTGAGAGCCCTTTTTTGGAGTCTTTGTCTGCATTTATCATTAATTAATATCTCCTTCCTGCCCTACGGCCCCATTTGTCAGACAGGCTCATCCAGAATGGCTCCTATTTTTCACTTTGAAAAAGTAGCTGGCAGGAATCCTGGACACAGAGTGGACAGGGCAGCTCCCTGGAAAAGATGAGAGACCATGATCAGATTTCAACCCAATTGAGAAAGTGACAGAGGTATGACTATGACCTTTGTGGGCCACATGGGCTGATTCCTATCTGCCATAAAAGGAAAGAAGTAGCAGCAGATTGACAGTGGAAAGGCATTGGTTTACTTTAAATTTGCGGAGACCCCACTGGGAGTGAGCAGAGATACAGCATTCAGGGCAGAAACATCCAAGTCTCCTTAGGAGATCCAGTTTGCACTAGTTACTTCTGGGCTTCTGAATGTATTTCAGTGTTTACTAAACATTCAGTGGCTTGAGTTCCCATTAATGTAGCTAACTGCTTTTTCCCCTCAATTACTTTCATAATGAGACATGGCATCTGGGAGCTGAGGTATCTTATTTTACAGGACTTTTTCATAACATCTCAAAGAAGGAGATAAAGTGGAATTGGAAAGAATGTTTTCAGTCAGCCAGGTTCCATTAATATTTTAGTGTGTTATAATAAAATTAAAAATAGTGTTAATAGCAATCACATGTGTATTGCGCTTGTAATTTGCCAAATATTTCACATTCTCCTCCTCACTTGTGACACAGACAGCATCTCATTGGTTCTCCTCCTACTTCTTTGCCTTATCTTTCTGTCTCCTTTGATATGTTTCATTCCTTGTGACCCCGTAAAGTGTGTCTTCCAAGGTTCCATGCTTGTTTCTCTTCAAAGTTTCTATTTTCCCCTTGCTCATCTCATGGTTATAATAATCTCATACTTCTATGACTTCTAGGTAAACCATCTTCATTTAGACAGCTCCTAAACTTAAACCTCCAGTTCTGAGTCACCTTGTCCTGTTCCCGACCTGTATCTCCTTCTAAATGTCTAGTGGTCATCACTCCTTGGATATTCCACAGGCACAGTAAACTCAATATTTTCTAATATAAACTCCAAATTTACTACTTCTTCTTACTTCCCTGTTTTTGTCAATGGTCCACCATTTTCCCTTTCACTCAGGTTTGAGAATATGATGTTATCTTTTATTCTTTGCACTAAATCACTTTTGTCAGCCATAGGCAGCACCCAGATGTTCTTCAGTCTCTATAAACTTCCATTGCATCTTTTTTTTTTCTTTTTTTCATTTTCTTTTTAAAGCAATCGGGGTTAAGTAACTTGCTCAAGGTTAGATTCGATCCCCAGGTCATCCCAACACTGGGGCCGGTGGTCCTACTCTCTGTGCTACCTGGCCGACCCCATTGCATCTTATAGATCACAGATTCCTAACTTGGGGTCCATATACTTCAAAATATAGAGAGAAATAAATGAATGAACAAGCAAGCAAACAAACTCACACAAATAGAATGGCATTTTGATGTAATTGGTTTCCTTTGCAACCCTATATATTTTATTCTAATCATTTTAAAACATTCTGAGTAGTCCATAGGCTTCATTGGATTCTTCAATGGGTCTACTATACAAAAAGGTTAACAAATTCTGCTATAGGTGGTTAGAATGGAATATACCAGAACCTTTGACTGGAATCCACCTTGTATTGAAGTTCACACTATAAAATTTTTCAGTGAGTAAACACAGGCATATTTATAAAGAATCACAAATGACCAAATGATGTTCTTGCAGACATCCCAGGGGAATTTCCCTGTTGGGACTTTGAAGAGAGCTGATCTTTAAACAGGTGCCATGCTACAAGAAGGGGAGTGGTAGCATACTTATTCAGCTCTGTGCAAGGAGGAAAGAATTAAGAGCAGCAGCAAAGCCAGATGTTTCTGAGGTTCCAATTTTGTCTCCAGGCTTTTTCCACCTTTCACTTTCATTGGTTCTGCTTGGAGGGTCTAGGCAACTGAGGAAGCCAAGTGTTTGTCATCATAATAGCTAAGAGTGCTTTGGGAGGCTTGGGGAGACCAACATCTTGCATATGGTAATGAAGAGAAGTTTAACTTCATTTACAAATCGTGAATATGTATTCCTGCTTCAAATGAAAAGAAAGACTAAAACAGATCTAGTGTTTGCTCAATTTGTTAAAGAGAAGACAATTTGTCAAGGTTTTTTTTTTTAACTCTAGCACTATGCAAATGCAGGCAAATCAGACCCCCATGTTAATTCCCCGGCATGATGAATATTTTTATAATCCTAATTAGTACCAGTCATTTAGTCTAGCAATTTCCCCCAATCTAGCCAATTTGAAATTAAAATAGATGCCTTGATTACAAAACTCATTACCAAAGAAGCACCCTTCTCACTAACCAGTTCATTTCAAATGCACAAACTGAATGGAGTGTGGAGCACTCCTGTCTTCAATAGGCAGAAGTGAAGTGAGTCTTAATTGGCAGCATTGTGAAGTATTTGTCCTGCTGGATGCTTCATTGCAGTGTAATATATCACTCATTAAATGTAACAAAAGCAACTTTTTAAATGGTTTAATTAAGCAGGAGTCTCTGCACTTGGTAATTTTTATAAAGTCAAATGTCACAATTGTTTGCATTTGAAGTACTGATGAGTATTAATGTCAGAAAGACTATATCTGACTCTGCATTTATCACTCTGATTATGTGAAGGCTGGCAGGTTTAATATGAGAAGGGAAAATTAAATTATGGAATACTGACTCCTAATTTAAAAGAGCCTGGACATGTATTGTTCTAGGGAGACCAGGAATGAACACTAGAGATGATCCCTCAGCAAGGCCAGACCAAGTGATAGGTAGAGAAGAGAGGAAAGGGAAGGCTTAGAACAACTGTTTGTCCAAATTTTTTTTTGTTTAACTGTTTGATCTAAGGTTGAGGAAATTGTCACCCAACAGTTTGTCTTCTTTTCCAAAATGACAGACTAAAGGTAAGCTTCTAGAAACCAGTTGGTCTCCCTCAGAAAAGCAGTGATGGCAGAAGGAGTGGTGAGAGGGAGCAGAGAAAGTTAGAGCTGATCTAGGGGAATAATTCCCCATTGGTGAAGTTGAAAGAGGAGAACACGGCTCTTGCCTATGGATAGAAAGAAAGAATTTTTCCTCTGGGCGATGTGTAGAGCATGGAGCTCAGGACTGAATTTGTGGTGAGTCTATGATCTGGAATACAGGGTAGGATCTACACATACAGTAGGAACATATTAAGGATGGGAGCCAGCTGGGTTCTCCTTCACAAATTGGATCATATCTATGTCATTTTCTTATATCCCCAGGGTTTACCACAACTTCTGGCAAATAGTAAGTGCTTAATAAATGCTTGTTGTCTGCCTGACCAAATGAATGACATATGTCATCTTTATTTTCAGCATCCTGATGAGTCAGTTTCTTTAAGTTTTGTCTAACATATTAGACAAATGGGGAAGGAGTTAGAGTTTGGGATCAAGGCTCTGTTACCTTTCCCATAGAGGAGGACACTTGCCCCATGGCTTACCACTTACAGAACCTACCCATCAAGTCATTGTTCATTGCTGCCAAATTCTCTTTTCACTTCCTCTCCCATAAGCACCCTGAGATTTAGCTATCTTGTATGTCAACCCATTCCCTTCTACTTCGAGGTCTTTTGCCCCTGTTTTATAAGATGACAATCATTAGATAATAAGTGAATGTGAGAAATCTCCAAACCAAACTTATTCTTTCCTTTTGTGATATATGAAGTACTAATGGGAAAAATTTTTAAGAGACTTAGATAAATCAAATATCTTCACAGTAACTGTCCAGTCCTCAAGTCCATACCCTCTTATCTTTACAATACTTAATGATGCCCTCATTCAAAATCCAGCTGAATTTTCTGACTCCCAATCTAGCCCAAAATTCAGAGATGAATGACCAGGATGGTGAGCATTCTGGAAACTAGCCTATACAGAGTAATTGAAGTAACTATGGATATTTAACCTGGAGAAGGCAAGACTTAAGGGGAAGTGATAGATATCTTCAAATAATTGAAGGCATGTCATGCCAAAGAAGTAGCAGATTCATTCTTTGTGACTTTAAAGAAAAAAAAAAAAAGAAAAAGGGAGGGGAATCAATGGGAATTACAGGAAAACAAATTTTTCACAATTAAAAAAAAGACCTTTCTAACAATTTGAGTTGACCTGCAATGGAATAAACTTTCTCCTAAGGCAATGAGCTCCCCATCATTGAAGGTGTTCAAATAGAAACCAGTTGTGTAATTGTCCAGGATGCTATAGAAAAAGTTCCTGTATAGGAAAGGTTGGACTAGATGAGTCTAAAATTTTCTTTAGTTGTAAATTCTTGATTTCCTCTTAACCTTTATTCCAGCAGTTTGAATAAACAGCAAAAAGAGGACAAGGCTTTGTAGTTAAGAGATAACACTGACTACATGTGAGACTCGGGACCAATCTCTGAGATTGGGCTTGTTCATTTGTCAAATGGGATAATAGAAATTGTACTACCAACCTCACAGGGTTTTTGTAGGTCACATGTTATGTAAACTTTAATATGCTAAGTTGTTAATAAGCTGGGGTCAGAAGTTTAATTATTGTCTGAGTTATAACCTCAGGATCAGAGTGGTCGATGAATTTCAATTAATTTGTTGAGTACATACTATATGTAAGGTATTGTGATAGAAGCTGGGAATAAAAAAAAATATGTTTCTGCCCTAGGGGCTTACATTCTAAAAAGGGGAAAGGAGTGTATATATGTATGCAAATAAATATAGTATAAGGAAAATTGAAAAGGGAGAGACCACTAATAAGTGAAAGAAGCATTTAGGAGGCATCACTTGAGCTCAGTTGAACTTTGGAGGAAGGCAAAGATTCTGAAGGATGGAGATGATGAGGATAAAGTCTATTCTAGTAATGAAGATGTCTGTACCTAGAATGCCCAGTTTAAGATAAAACTTATTTATCCAGTTTAGATAAAACGCAGAGTTCACAAAGAGGAATAGAACGAAATAAGATGGGAATGGAAAGGGCAAAAGCCAGAACGAGAGAGAAGGAAAACCATGATTAATTCCAAATCACTAAACCTGGGTGATTTGGAGAATGGAGTTTGTCAGGGGAAGGGAAGAGAGGTAGAAGACAAAGCCTGAGAGGATGGAAGACTCAAATGAAAGGGTCTTTTTGTTGTAGTTCTTTTTTTAAGGCTGAGGAGATCTAACTGTGTTTGTAAACAATTAGGAAAGAGTCAGTAGACAGGGGAGATCAATGGCAAGAGAGATGGAATAATTAATTGATTGGGAAAGCTACTAAAAAGCAGGAGGGGATAGAATTGAGGGAACAAATAGAATGGCTTACCTTGACCAGAAGAAGGGAGCTTCTTCAGAGATAGGAGGAATAAAAGAGAGATATACTGATAAAGATATAGAAGGTTTTTAGTGTGTAGGGTAGGGCAGTTGAGAAAGTTCAAAGTGGATGTACTTGATTTTCTGAATAAAATAAGAGATAAATACATTTGTTGAGTCCAGTGTTGTGGAAGGATTGGGGACTTGAGAAGAGAAGACACTAAGTGTAGTATATTTGGCAAATCACTTAGTATCTCTGAGTCTTGGCTCTCTCATCAGCAAAATGGGACTATAGTATTTGTACTAACAACTTCACATGGTTGTTGTAAGAAATGTCAAGGATCAATTGAGGAAAAACAAAATTTTTGCTGTACCTATGCAGTACTAATGACCCAGATAATAAGTCAACATTAATCTCTTGTGGTCCCAGTGACTTCCTCCAACATCATTTAGCATCTCAGGAGTACAAGTGAAGAAGGTAGATGATACTAGACATGACCCAGGTTTAAGGGATGATAGGGTAAATGGTTGTTAGGACAAAAACATAAAAGATTCAGGGCTGCTAGGTGGTGCAGTGAATAGAGCACCAGCCCTGGAGTCAGGAAGACCTGAGTTCAAATGTAGCCTCAGACACTTAACACAAAAACTAGCCATGTGACCTTGGGCTAATCACCTAACCCCAGTTACCCTACCTTGCCCCTCCAAAAGGCAAAAAAAAAAAAAAAAATTCAGGGAAGAAGGATAATGTGTGGTTGAATTTGCTAATTTTAGAGTCAAGAGTGTTATATAAGGAAAGTAAGTTTAGAACAGGGAAAAGTGAACTTGTAGAAGAGGGAGTGATGGAGAGTTGTGTTGAGGAAAAAGGATATTTTTGTGCGTAGTGAAGCAGAGGGAAAAAATGGAAGGATAGGAAATTATGATCTGAGAGGAGAATTTTGAAGTTCGAAACCATGGAAGTGCCACAGTTACAGGGGATAGTAAGATGAAAAGCTTATCATTCCTTTGGGTGGCTTTGTTAAAGTAATCTCCTGGTCTAATGTGTCAGAGAATGTGAAATAAGGAGCCATGAGCACTGGAGAGAAGAGTAGGCAGGAATGCAGTATCTTCAGGGAGAATTGGATTTTCATCCAAATGAGAACATGGAAAGAATATTTTAAAAACACAGCTTGAGGATTAAGGGGAGTTTGTTAACAATTGAACAGAGGTGATAGAACACAATGAAGGTAAGCAAAAGGGGAAAGGGACAAGAACAGGCTTCTTAATCTCCTTAATCTCAGGCCAAACCATCTATGCATAGATTTCAGGAGGAATTGGGATGGGGAGAAAATTACATCTTTCACTAACATAAGGTTTTCCCTTATGATCTTATCTATGTATTTTATTTCATGTATTTAAAAGCATTATTATGAGAAAGGATCCATATGCTTCACTCAACTGCCAGCCATGACAAATAAAATAAGATTTAGAGCCCATGGATTACTGGGCTGGATGGGTACAATATTATGGTGAGATATTTTGTTCACTCCTCCTACTCATGAGATGGTGACTCTAAATCATTTAGACTAGAGGAACAGACTAGAGGACTGAGGAAGTGCCAGTTGCCTGGGGCCTCAACCTCCCTGGTTGATTGCTCAAATTATCATGGGGGTATTTGAAAGAGCTCTGGAATAGGGATTAGGACATATGGGTTTTAATCCACACTGTCACTCATAATATGTCCTCAGGTAAGCAGCGCCTTGCACATAGCTGTCCTCGTTCATCTTTCATTTTCAAAAAGGACCAATGACATCACGGGTGATACCTTGACTTGCATGGGAATTGGATTTAAGTGAGGCAGAGTTGCACAAAGTTGTCGGTTTCATTATCTCTTCCTGAGTCATCAAAGTCCAGTGGCTGGACAAAAGTCAAGATGTCTGGTGATGACTCAGTATATAGTGGACAACCTTGCTGTCTTCAATGTCTGGCCAAGCTCCCCGTTCTCCACAGTGCCTGCTTTAATACCTTCACTTCCATTAGAATAAATTGGTCCAGTTCCAATAAATTGGAATAAATCTGCACATTCTGCCAGGGAAAGCCTAGTGCACAGTAGATACTTAATAAATATTTGTTGACTGATTGTGTTCTGAGCTTCATTTTTCTCTTCTGTAAAACCTCCATCTCTCTAATAATTCATGAAGTCCCTTCCCATTCTAATATGTTAAGATTCTGCAGGTTGATATGAGAATAGGAAACAATTCCTCTAATTCTGGTTCCTTTTTTCCCCTCAGCTACTATACTGACCCCTTTGCTCCCTTTCATAAGCTGGCAGCAGCTGTGTCAATAAGTTATTGAAACAAAGCTTTCTAGGATGGAATATTTTTAATTTAAGTGGTTTGGTAGAGATGTGCTGGGGGCTCATAATCTAAGGGCTTCTTAATAGGCAGCTGGGGAATGAACACAGGGTTAAAAAAGGCATATTAACTTTTCCTTCTTCAAATAGTGCTGAACTAATATTGGGCTTGAACATTTTCATAATTAGGGAGCTGACAGTAGGCTAAGGAATCTCTTCTGTCTCTATCTAAGGCACAGATAGTCCTTTGGACTTTTGGGGTCTGGTGCCCCAAGAAAATCTCCCAGAAGGATGAGAAAAGGCAGAGAAAAACAGAGAATTTCCCAAAACTGACCCAGCACTTCTCTAGGATTCTGAAATCCATGGACTGTCAGAGTGGGTCAGGACCATCTGACAGCAGCTACCCCAATTTTTCCTTTCCACTTTTGTCAAGCATCTCAGAATTATAACCTTTTTTTCCCTGTTGTCTCAGAGGAAAGTGTCCTTAATCTTTTGTAAGCCTAATCTCTTTAACCTTCATCCTTGTTCTCTTTCCCCTTCCTGATATCAGAAGACCTCACTCCAATAAGCATACTTCTTTTTCACACATTTTCAATCAACCTCCCCTCCACTGGCTCTTCCCATGTGACTACAAATATGGTCATGTGTTCCTTAATCAGAAAAGTTTTCTCAGTACCTCATACTTTCTAGCCTACATGATGATGTCCCATTTTGCATGTCCTTTATTATAATCTTTTTAAAAAAGTTTATCTCGTATCAGTGGTTCTGCTTCCTTGCTACATACAGTATCCTAAATCTTTTATGATCTGTTTTCAGTTTCTAGCACCAAACTGTCTCAACTGTACCATTTGTTAGCCGTGCAACCTTGAGAACATCATGAAATCTTTGAATTGGAAGAGGGTTTTCCAATCCAGGCTATCCTTGAAGATTTATATGTTCTATAATATCCTGAACATGTGATCATGCAGCCTTTGTTTAGAGACTTCTAATGAAGACATACCTGCTGCTTCCTAAGACATCTCCTTCCTTTTTTAGAAAACTCTAATTGTTAAGTTTTTATGTTCTTGATTCAGAGGCTTTTATCTCTACCTTTGCAACTTCTGTCCCCAGTTCCTAATTCTATTCTTCTAGAGAAAAACAAGTTCGATCCCTCTTTTACGTAAATACCTTTATTGCATATCTCCCCTAAATAATCTTTTACTCCAAACTAAACATCCTCATTTCTTTCAATAACACCAAATATGGCAAGAGGAAGAGAAACAGGGGGTGGTAGAATACATATTTATATCATGTCAGCTATGTGCCAGGTACTGTGCTAAGTGCCTTAAAAATACTTCATTTAATCCTTGCAACAGTCCTGAGAGGTAGCTAATTTTTTTTTACCCCCCTTTTTTTTTTTTTGCTTTTTTTGAGGGCAATTGGGGTTAAGTAACTTGCCCAAGGTTACATGGCTAGTCTTTTTTTTGCCTGTATGGGTGTTAAGTGTCTGAGGCCGGAACCAAACTCAGGTCTTCCTGACTCCGAGGCCAGTGCTTTACTCACTGTGCCACCTAGCTGCCCCATTTTACCCCCATTTTACAGTTGGTAAAACTGAGGCAAACAGAGGTTGAGTGAGTTGCCCCAGGTCATTCAGCTAGTAAGTGTTGAAGTGGATTTGAACTCGGGTCTTCCTAACTCCAGGCTTCCTACTCTATACATTGCACCACCTAATTGCCAAGGTCTCAAGGCTCTTTCTTCATCATGCTGGTCAGCCTCCTTTAGATGCTCTCTAGCTTGTCAACGTTATTCTTAAAATGGAATTTCCACAGTTGGATACAATTCTCCAAATATGGTCTAATTGAGGATGTGACTGTCACATCTCTAATCCTTGACTCCATGCCTCTCAATATGGTCCTTATGGACCTCAGTTTCATTATCTTTAAATGAAGCTATATAGCAGATTGCCTGAAAAAAAAATCTGCAAGCACAAAAATCATTCTCGAATGTCCTTTGTAGCCTAATATTCTGTAATACAGTGAACCTGCAGGTCATATCTTGGTCACCAAATCTAATTGTCATTTTAGTCCTCATTTCTTTGACTTTTTTGTAGCTTTTTACACTGTTTCCTGCTTCCTTCTGGATACATATTTTTCCTTTGGTTTCTGAAATTCTGCACTTAACTAGTTGACAATGATTGTATTTCTGCCACTGCTGGATTACTGTTATGTAATGCTTCAAATGTAGGCAGATTTTCCTCCTTAAGCAGTAGGTGAAGAGATTTGGGAAATGCCTCTGTACACTCCAGGTTTTTAAGAGCAATGAAACATTCCTAAAGAAAACAGAAATGAACCTTTACTGGAGGGAAATGGGTTCTAAGGAGAAGGAGGAGAGATTTGGGACCTGTCAGGTGATTGGAGAGTGGAAAAGTGTTCCCTAGAGAAGAAATGAGAAGGTCAGTGGCACACCTAGATTTTAAAAGAAGATTTGAAGTTCTTCCTGAAAGGCAGAGGCTGGGGGGAGGTGGGGGGGTAGGGGTGGGTGGGTGGGGGGGCTGAGTGTTCCAAGGAGGCAGCATCTTTGTGTCCTCTGAAGATTGATATATCTTGATATTGATAAAGATTGATATATCTTGATACCCATAAAGAAGCTATTAGGTAAAAAATCAACCTCTAAGAATCAGAAGATAAAATTAAATGGAGGAGGAGGAAGTTTGGTGCTTACTTGTTAAAGGGTATTAAGGCAATTTCTTGTGATTCTAGTAACAATAAAGAGTTCTATAATCTTCTGGGGGCATATATCTATGATATAACAGAGAACCTTCCAAGTCTCATTAAAATTTATGAAAACTACCCACTTCCAGGATTTATGTGGATAAAATGATATTGTTAAAGGAAATAGCAAAAGAACACCAGTGGGGGTGGGCTAGGTGGTACAGTGAATAGAGCACCAGCCCTGGAGTCAGGAGGACCTGAGTTCAAATCCAGCTTCAGACACGTAACACAAAAACTAGTTTGTATGACCTTGGGCAAGTCACTTAACCCCAATTGCCCTCCAAAAAAAGCTAAAAAATAAAATAAATTTTTAAAAAGGCTAGGAAGGAAAAGGGGCAGCTAGGTAGTGCAATGAATAGAGCACTGGCTCTGGAGTCAGGAGTCCCTGAGTTCAAATCCAGCCTCAGACACTTAACACAAAAACTAGCCATGTGATCTTGGGCAAGTCACTTAACCCCAATTGCCCTCCAAAAAGAAAAAAAAAGAATCTGAAGGCCATAAAAACATATGTCGTTTTCCTAACTGTTGCCTATCCAAGACAAGGGGCACAGGAGAGAAAAATTAATTTGGGAAGTGAAATTTGGACTTTTGTACCAGTTATGTGGGAAATGTAGATGGTATACATAGCAAATATGCTGATGACACTAAGCTTGAAGCTAGATTTAACACTGGATGACAGAGACAAGATCCCCAAAAGATGCTGACATGTCAAAATATTGGGTTGATATTAACAAGATGACATCCAGAAAGAATAAATATAAAGTCTTACAGATGGGTACAAAAAATATATGTCTTCTTCAAAATACATGGGGAAAAGGGTGGCTAGGTGGTGCAGTGAATATAGCACTGGCCCTGGAGTCAGAAGGACTTGAGTTCAAATCTGGACTCAGAGACTCGACACACTTACTAGCCGTGTGACTTTGGACAAATCACCTAACCCCAATTGCCTTCCAAAAAGCAAAAAAAAAAAAAAAATACATGGGGAAAGGAGGCATGTCTGGGTAACAGCTTGAAGAAAATCTTGGGATTTGTGGGGCCTGCAAGCAAGTTCAGTAAGAATCTACAGTGTAATGTAGAAGAAAAAAAAAATCTAATGCAGTCTTGGGCTGCATTGAGGGATGCATAACTTCGAGGAATAAGAAGGTGATACTATGTATTTTGCCCTTGTCAGATATCATCAGGAATATTGTGTTCCCTTATGTCCACACAGTGTAAATAGGCTTTGATAAGTTAAGAGAATTCTGAGGAAAGCAACCTGAATGTTGATGAACCATCAACAATATTGATCCATAACAAAGAAGAATCAGTTCAAGGAACTTCCAATGTGTAGCCTTGAAAAGGAAAGGCTTAAGGGGGGGCCATGGTAGAGGTCTTCATGTATTGAAGGGGCAGTCTTTCAGAGGAGGCTTTAGAAATATTTTGTCTAGCCCTAGGTTTCAAAACCAGCATCGATGACTGGCATCAACAAAGAGTCAAATTTAAGCTCAATGCCAGGAGAAAACTAAAACAAAAATTTCCTCCTAATTAGAACTATTCAGAAGTGGAGGGGGCAGCTAGGTAGTGAAGTGACTAGAGCCCTGGCCCTGGAATCAGGAAGACCTGAGTTCAAATGTGGCATCACACAACTTGACACTTACTAGCTTTGTGACCTTGGGCAAGTCACTTAACCTCAATTACACTTCCTTCCACTGTCCAAAAAGAAAATAACAACAACAACAAAAAGGGAATGGGCTCCTTTGATAAGTGGTAGGCCTCTTCCATCCTTAGAGGTCTTTAAGATGAGCCAGGATAAAGACTTTTCAGGTATATTGTAGTGGAGATTCCTTTAGGGTATGTATTGGACCAGGTAAATGCAGTCCCTTTCATCTATCAAATTCTGTGATTCTGTGATACTATGCACATTCTCTGACTTTTCTAATAGCTTCTTCTCTCTTTGCCTTCCTCTGCTGCTTTAAATTGAGTGTAGCTAAGGTTTTACACGGTACCTTCTTCTCTTTTCTCTCTATTCTCTCTCCCTTGGCAGTTTCATTCAATCTCATTGCTTTTTTGCATATTACCTTTATGCAAATGATTTCCATATTTCTTTTACCTTGCCCTTCCCCCCATACACAAATATCTTCACCTGCATATAGCACATTCCTATTGAGTTGTCTTAAAACTGCCTCATGTGCTCCATATTCCAAACAGAACTTATTTCCCAGCCTAAACCAGGGTTTCCCATTAAGTCCCCTTTTTCTGTCATTGGTGCTACTTAGTATGCTTTGAAATATTGGTGTTATCTTTAACTTTTCCCCCTTCCCATATAGATTTAGTTACCAAACTCTGTAGATTCTGCAATCTTTTGTACGTCTTTTGCTTTCTCTTCCCATTTTCATAATGTACTGATGCCATCATAGTATCTTATCTGGCTTTCTTGTCTCCATTCCCTTCTCACTTCGATAACATTTCCAGTTTTCATTCTGCATTATGTATATAGTCATATGAAAGTGTCAAAGTTGACTCCAAAGTTTCATACCTGAGCATTGATAGTAAGATGGTGACACTGTCAGTAGAAATGGGGAACTTGGGAGGAGGGGAACATTTTGGTGGGGTTAAAAGAGATGATAAATTTAAATATATTAAGTTTGAGGTAGGATGGCGCTATCCCAGATGACTGCCTTTTAGGATTTTTGAAGATATGATCTCAGTCAACCCAACAAACATTTATTGAGTATCAACAATGAGTGTATACTCTGCTCTGTGTCTATGGATTTGGGCTACTGATAATCCTTTCTTCTTTAGGAAAATATACATATTATAGGTTTTCCTCTAAATTTTCAGGCACTGTCTTTAATCCTGACTTGTCTTCTGCATGTAATTGGGCTGCTAAATGTTTGCTGTGGGATGGGGTCGGGGATAGGTCTCAGGGAGAGAGAGTTAGAAAGCAATTCTTTTTTTTTTTTCTTTAAAGAAACTCAAATAGAAGGGATACACACTGTCTTGTGAGTGATGGGCCCAAGAAAAAGCCCTGTAGAATCAGAGAGAAACCACTCAGTTATAGGTATGGGGACAGCTAGGTGGCACAGTGAATAGAGTGCCCAGCCTGGAATCGGGAAGACTCACCTTCCTGAGTTTCAAATTCTGGCCTAAGTCACTTGCTAGCTATGTGACCCTGGACAAGTCACCTAATCCTGTTTGCATCAGTTTCCTCATTTGTAAAATGAGCTGGAGAAGGAAATGACAAATCACTTCAGTATCTTTTCCAAGAAAACATGGAATCATGAAGAGTCAGACACAATTGAAAAGGATTGAAAAATAGGTATTGTGATAATTTCACTTCATTTAGTGAAAGAATTATGGTATTCAAAAGAGTTTTTGAGTTAGGGAAAACTGTAGAGATCATCTATTCAGGACTTCTTAGCCTTTTCTGTGTCATAGATCCTTTTGGCAGTCTGGTGCAGCCTACAGGCTGCTTTTCAGAATCATGTTTTTATATGCGTAAAATAAAATATACACTATTACAAAGGGAGCCAATTCTTTTAAATAGGGTTTTCAAAATATTTTTCAAAACACGTTCAGGGACCCCAAGTTAAGAATTCCTTGTCTTGTGCAACACCTTCATTTTGCACTTTAGCTAAAGGTTTTAGGGAAGGGAAAGAACCTTTTTCCCAAGGTCATCCTGTGAGGTAATAGCACATCTTCTGGCTCTTGGTCAGCATTACTTTTCACACATTTGGATTCTATTATAGTCTTTACTGCTGTCTTTTTGTGAGACCTATGGCAAATCATCCAACTGCTCTGTTACTTACTTTCCCCATCTGTAAATGAGGTCTGTTAGCTTCCTCTTAAACTAAAAATGACATAATAGGTAGAACTTTAAAGCTATTAATGGTACTATAAAAGCAGAAAGTACAGGCTGCCCCTCCCTTGGGAACATCTGATAAATAAAAAGCCACTAGGGAGAAGGATCTGGGTTAAGAGGGGCTTAGAGGGCACCTATGGGTGAAAATGTAGCTTAAAGTGTACTTATCAGAAAAAAAAAATTTCCTTCAGTGCCATTGTCCTTTTGTTTAGCCATATTCCAAGAAATGACTGAAGAACTGTGGTGTGCTTATTAATTTTTGTACTTGTAAGCTATAAGCATTTTAAATAGGCAAAGAAAAGAGGCAGGAAAAAAGCTGCTAAGGAGCCTACTGGGGTCAGGGGAAGAGTCTCTGCTTGGGCTTCAATCCAGGAGGGAGACTTTCTACCCATAATAATATGGCTGTTCCATTGACAGATGACCACTTTGTTTAACTGTAACTCTGCGCCAGCTAATCTGTAGAATTGTACCATCACTTCTAAGTAACATTCCTGGGAGGTGTTGGGGCTGAACTTATGAATTATTTTCATGTTGCCTGGACCCTGAAATGATATCATTGCCCTAAGTTCCTTCATTATTCCAGAAACTGTTTCTTTTCTGCTTGGTTCCTTCGTAAAATCTTAACCCTTTTGAGATCTCCAGGAGAATTTTCTCTTAAATAAAGTCTCCTGTCCAAATCTTCTTGGCTCTTTTGACCCAGTCAACACCTGGTTAATCAGCCTTGAGATCCAAAAGGTCAGAGGCCTGGGAGAAAGCAGGCAATCTCAGTAATAGTCATGTTAATAAGACGATGGATCATGGAAGAACACTTCCTAAGAGGGAATCATCAACCCTCAATTAATAAAGAGTTTAAAAGTCTGTTGCTGAGCTATCTATGCTCATTAAGTCACATGCCAAGCTGTTTCTGCATTTGCAATTCATCAGGGCTCCTGTTCTCTAATTACAAAGTTGAAACTAGCAATATCCGGAGTCTCTCAACTATTTCTGTCTGTTTATCATTGAAACACGCTCAAAGGGAAAAGTTAAAGCCCTACATGAACTATGACATTTTTAGCATTTTAATTTGCTGGTTATACCTGCCTGTGTTTTTCTGGATTGCATTTTCTTCTTCTGGTTTAACTCCGATAAGGTGGGCGGGCTAGGAAATAGCAGAAGTAAGAAAGAACATCCTCATTATTTCTTATTTCATTAAGTGTCTTTTTAATGCAAAAAGCCTTGCTCTGGGATTCCTCTTGCATTTTTATAGGGGTGATGTTTTTGTGAGTTCTCTCTGGTACCATGTAGTTTGGAATATTTTTTATTTTAATACATTAGTTCTAGTGGTCTAGTTCATAGAAGACAAGCTTAACATAGGTAACAGCCAGGTTATCTTCTCTTTGGTTAAGAACTCTTGGAGGCAGAATTAGGTCATACATTCAAGAAATATTTACCATGTACACACTGTGTACAAGGTCTCACACTGGGTATTGTAAGGGATAAGAAAATTAAGGCTTAGTACTTTCCCTCAAGCAGCTTATAACCCAATGAAGACAAGAACATTTAGTTTGCCTCTCTTCTTCACATCCTGTAGAATTTATTTTGCATTGTAGTTAATTGTTAATGTGTCTCATATGTGGGGTGTCAGGTTCATGAAAGCAGAAAGCTTTGTTTTGTTTGTCTTATCTCATATCTGCTTTATCAGGGGCCCTTGAAAGATTGTGGTGTTAGATAAACATTTTGTGAGAAATGAATATTTCTCTCTTACGTTTAATAACAAATTACTGTATTGGGACCAAGTTTTTCCCCTTTTATACTTCCTCATCCAGAAACCAACCTGTGTGGGAAATCTCTCTTAGAAATTTCCCCAGGCCAACATCTAATCAGACAATAAAAGAAATTCTAATTGGGCTAATGGGCCTATTCCAGCTCATTGTGTTTGCTCCAGCAGATCGTAGGAAAGGTAATTTCTCCCTATTATCAAGACAAGTGATATGGAAATTGGTATCTCCTTGACCAAGATTTGAGTGACCTAAGTTAGTATCCCAAGACCTTCATTTTATTATAGCCCGCACCTCTTATTGTGTTAACCAATCCAAGTTGATTGTCACCCCCCAGGATCACTTGTTCTTCAAAGGACAAATAAAATGTGACCCCACTGCCATTAGGGGTCTTTGTCTAAGAGAAACAGCCAAATTACCATCCTTTTGTTAATAACCTGCTAGCCTTATTAATAAAATGATTAAATTACCCAGAAACTATGTCTCTCATGCCTTTTTAATCATCACAGTTAGCTGGATCGAAATGGTCTGGAGTGAACTGAACACAGTCCACCATAATGAGGTACATGTCCTAAAAGAGATACAAAACAAACAATTCCCCTTTATTCCTTCCCCCCTTCCCCAACAAAAATAACAACAACAACAAATCTCACTTATATCAGTTCAGAGAAAGTACAGTTCTGAGGGATAAGAAAGAGTTTGCAGAATGGGTGGAATTTAAGTTAAGCCTTGAAGGAAGAAGAGGAGAATTTCATCAGGTGAGAGATGGACCAGCAGAGGGTTCTAGGTGTGAGATCCAGAAGCAAGTAATTAGGAGTTAGAAGGGCCCTCAGTGACTAAGCAGCCCAATCCACATTCAGGAGGAATCCCTACTGCACCATGAGTGACAAGCAACATGGTGGGAGAATCATGGACTGTATTTGAGAACCGGGAAATAGTTTTGTTTGCCAGAAGTACAGGAGAAATGTTAGGGAATATTGGGGAAGAAGACTGGGGAGTTAAATTAGGCAGAAATGTATAGTAGGTTTCAGCAGATATCTTACAAAATCTAAGAAGTGACCTGAGACACCATTTAGTTCAACTCATACCTAAATAAGAAGCCATTTTTCTGTATGACCAGCAAGTTGGCCATCCAGTCTTTTCTTGAAGACTTATAGTGAGACAGCTGGGTAACACAGTGGATAGTGAGTTGGATTTGTAATCAGGAAGACTTGACTTCAAATTTTGCCTCAGACTCTACTAGCTATGTGACTCTTAACCTCTCAGACTCAGTTTCCTCATCTGTAAAATTGGGGTAATAATAGCACCTACCTCCCAATGTTGCTGTGAAGATAAAAATGAGATAATGTTTGTAAAGTGCTTTGCAAGTCTTAAAGCATTATATAAATGTAATCTGCTATCATCATCATCATCATCATCATCATCATCATCATCTCCTAAAGCAACACAGTCCACTAATAAACAACTCTAAGTTTTAGGAAATGTTTCCTTCTACCACCCCTCTTTCAATGCCATTCATTGATTGTAATTTCACCACACGACACCATTGAATCACATCAAACTTGATTTTTTTTTCAGATAATTGCTTACATAGCCAAACCTTCCCCATTGTGTAATGCGAAATTGATTGTTGCAACTGAAGTGTAAGATTTTTCATTAAACCCAATACTCAAAGATCTTTGATTTCATTAATGTGAGAATTCCCAATGATGATGATGATAAAAACTGATATTGTTATGATGATTTAAAGTTTGCAAAGTGTTTTTCACACATTTCTCTCATTGGATACCTGTGAAGTAAATATTACAGGCATGGTTTTCTCCATTTTACAGATGATGTTGCTGAAGCTCAGAGAATTTAATTCACTTGCACAGAATCACAGAATTACTAAACCTAGGTCTTCCTATCTTCAGATTTAGCAGCCTATTCTCAAAGCTATGCTGCCTTTCGCACTGATGTGCCTATGGTGGCACAGCTAGTGTACCCAGAACTTCTTGATTCCAACTCCAGTGTTTTATCCACCAAGCCATGAGTCTTACTGTTAAGTGGACTGGCCTATAGTAAAAATTCAGGTATAGTGAGTGCCTCAGCAATCATATCTGCCAGTTCTTTGAGTATCCTGAGATGTAGTTCACTTGAACTGGACATCTTGAACTCATTAAGGGCACCTATGTGTCCTTTTACTGTCTCCTCATTTATCCTGGTTTCTCAGTATCTTCCTGTACACTTTCCAGATGCATGACATCTCTAACAGCTGTTATTTTTGATCTGTTCTTTCCAATCCAGAGATAAGTCTCCTTGGCAGTGAAAGCAGATGAGTTCTCTCTGGCATCCTTTAATTATCACTTCATCCACTCTAAGCTATCTCCCTCCCAAAAAAATGAGGGACATTTATGTACTACCAAAGATAATCAAAGAAATATTTTTGAAGGTGGCATGTGAGCCGGGAAGGGCAGCTAGATGACCCAGTGGATAGAGTGCTGGGTCTGGAGTCAGAAAAGTAGATAACATTTTTCATCATAGGTCCTTCACTGGGTCATTGTCTTCGTCAAAGTAACTAAGTCTTTCACAGTTCACCATTGTTACAATATTGCTATTATTGTGAACAATGTTCTCCTGGTTCTGCTCACTTCACTTTTCCACAGTTCATATAAATCATACCAGGTAGAAACTGCTTCTAATGCATCCTAATATCACATTATGGGTACAGTGAAGAGTGCTGAGTATGAAGTCAGGAAGACTCATCTTCTTGAGTTCAAATCTGACTTCAGACACTTAACTAGCTGTGTGATCCTGGGCAAGTCATTTAACCCTGTTTGCCTCAGTTTCCTTATCTACAAAATGAGCTGGAGAAGGAAATGGCAAACCACTCCAGTATTTTTGCCAAGGAAACTTCAAATGGGGTCATGAAGATACAACTGACAAATGATTGAATATGATCTGGGAGTGGGATGTGAGGGTTTTCAGTAGGGGTAGAGGGACCAGGTATTCCAGGTATGGGAGTACGTAGCATGAGCAAAGGCATGTGGGAACATTCAGAGTGCATGTTTTGGGACCAGTGTGCAATCTAGTCTGGCTGGAGTATAGAGTATGCTGGCTTTGGAGTCAGGAAGTTCCAGATTCCAATGACACTCCTGACATATGCAGTCTATGTGACCTTGAGCAAGCCACTTAACTTGTCAATGTCCCATTCAAATCTCTTAAGACAGTTAACTACAGAATATTTTCTTATATGTATTTAATGGATAAATTTCCCCATCAGTAGTTCTTGATACTGAAGAAATCACAGATATGAATAGAATGCTGCTTATATGTAACTTAGCACCTTAATGACAGATTCAAGTTTAAAAAGAGTATAAGTGGAAGTTTAATGACTTCTGAGTCTTGTCTTTCTCATCACAAAGTTGAATAGTGGGAGGAATAGCTGGAAAATCATGTTGGAGGCCCATTGCGGAGGACTTTCAAAGTTGTTTTAGAGCTTATTCAGCAGGTACTTAGGGAGCCACTGAAGTTTTCTGAAGGGTGCCGTGATAAAGAGCAGCACTGTGCATTATAAAGACTGATTTGTCGGTAGCATGGAGGATGATCTGTATTGGGCCCATTTCTCCTGTAGTCACCAGGAAATCTTCCCACAGACATCAAGACAGAAAGCCATTGTAATACTTCCATGTTAAAAGGAAGTTTTTGGAGCATTGATAGCAGAATCAGAGATGAGGGCAGAGAAGGAAAAAGGGCTTTTATTTGGTCATGGAATAGGAGAAGTTAGAATGCTTTCTAAGTGACATTTCTTGCCCCCTCCCTCCTTTCCTCCTGAGGTTAAGCCAAGAGTAGAAAGAACCTAGTTCCCTGAATTAGGCCATACTTTAGCAAACTAGGTCAGGTGGTCACCCTGCCTGTTACCTGAACTGATGATAAATGAAGTTTAATTTATATGGCACATTTGCAAGTCATGTATAAATATTAGTTTATGCAATTGGCTAATCACTTAATGCCAGATAAATGTGCACAGGCAAGATGTTTAATATGTTTACATAAACTCTGCAAACCACTGGGTCATTAATTGTATTCACCAGGCTCAGTAAGCAGTGCAAGGATGTGGAAACTGTCAGCCAGGTATGGAAACAGGTTTCCCCCACACTTTTCATCCGGATGGAGCTATGATTTATGTAGTGGGCTCCCTCCCACGCATCTTGGAACTTGAGTTTGAAAATGTTTATGCATGTGGTGCCTTCCTGGAGTTGGGAGACTCAGGAAGCGTTATCTCTGTCCTCCAAGGTACCAAGCATCACAGTGACACTCCATTTTTCATCGAGTCAGAGCAGAAGACAGAAACCTCGGGTAGTTTACACCTGGATGTCAAATCCTCTTTTTTCATTTGCTTAAGTTTTACCTCAGGAGATCTAGTACAACTTTGTGGTAGTTATGAGAAATTACTCAGGCGTGAAAAAAAATTCTCTGGGTTTTTGTTCAATTGGTTTTTATGGGACTGTGGACAGCTATAAAATAAAAGCATGGCCCATCTCAGCAGTCTTCCCAATGATCAAACCTGGTAGAGGCAGTCAGGAAAGGAGGAACTGTCAGAATGAATGAGCAGATGAGGGAAGATGGGGGTGTGAAGTAGGCAGCTTATTTAAAAGTATGTTTGTGGGTGTGTTTGTTAAGAGACAGAGAGACAGAGACAGAAAGATAGAAATAGAAAGGAGAGAGAAAGAAATAGAAAGGCATCAGATATGGAGAGAGTGAGAAAGGTTGATACAGAGAGTGACAGAAGCAGAAATATATTTGCTTGTAAGAGTGAATGAAGAAAATGGGAAGAGCCATAGAAAAGTGAGATTTGACTTAAAAAAAATTTTTTTCCCCTTTCCAGTCATTTCAATTCTTCATGTCAAATGCAGGGTATCCCAAAAGTCTTAGTGAACTTTTAAGCCTTTTGGAATATCTAGTACTAGAGGGATATGTTTAGAATTTATACACTAAAGGAAAGAGAGTACTGGGAAGGTAGCTTTATAGGTTTGAAGGGAGACTTTTTCAGGTGAAGCATTGAATTGGGGAGACCTGAGCCTATTTAGAGTCAGATGGGAGGAACTAGTAGAAAGAGAGGTTGAAAATACATGAGAATGAAGGGTTGTTGATTGATGGAGTGAAGTACTATGTAGGATGCAATGAGGGATGGGATTGAGGGCAACAGGTAGAGGTGATGGGAGCCAGAAGCCTCAAGGTGACCTTCTAGGTCTTTGGGTGTGGCCTTTTGACTGATTTCAAAGTTTTACAGAGTAAGTCCTTTTATTAAGGGGATTTGTTCTGTGAAGTTTGAACTCAGTCAAAGGGCCCCACTTAAGGACCTAGAGGGCCACATGGGGCCTCATGGTCACAGATTTTCCACTTCTGACTAAGTAATGAATAGGAATATTGAGATGGGGAGGGGGAGGAAAAAACCAAAAGTTTTGAGGATAGGGTAGGAAGATGAAGCATTCATGGCCTGTTGAATGTCAGTGAAGAAGGCAAAGTCACCTACCAGTGTGAAAAATGGGAATGGGGAAAGTGGGGGAGGATTAGGGCGTTTAAGGATGAAAAGGGTTTAGAACATTCTGTAAGTAGAATGAGAGAGAGAATCTAATGCAGAGATACTAAGGAGATATAAGAAGAAAAGTATGAAGAAGGAAAGTGTCATTATCATTTAGTAGAGGTTCTGAAAAATGCAGAAGAGGGAAGGGAGAATCATGGACAGGATTGAGATAACTAGGGCTGAAAAAGAGATAGGGGTAGAGATGTGGGAAAGATCCACATCTCTTTCTCCTGTATTGCTATAGTCTACCTTGTAATGTATTGATTTGTCTTACCTTTTCCCAGAAGCTAGGGATTGGTGAAGTGGAAAAAGCACCGAATTATATGATTCCAGCTCTAGCCGTTAACAGAAGTAACCTTGTGATGTCGTCAGTCAATCAGCAAGTATTTCTTAAGTGTTTACTATATACCAGGCACTGTGATAAATGCTGGGGATACAAAGAGTGGTAAAAATAGGTCCTACCCTGCAGGAGCTCACATGCTAATGGGGGAGGCAAGGGAAAAAACCCAAGTAGATATAGGATGTGTATGGAAAGGATGGAAGGTTATAGGAGATATCAGGAGGAGACTCCAGCAGAAGGTGGCATCAGAGAGGGGATTTGAACCAAGACCCCCTCATTTGGCTGTTTGAGCTGATTTCCTCATCCATGAAATAAGGGAAAGGAATAAGCACTTTATAGCATTTACCTGTATACCAGGCACCGTACAGAGTGCTCTTTACAAACATCATCTCATTCACTCCTCACAAAACTATACAAAAAAGATTCATTATACTCCCCCGAGACTTTAATGGTGTTTGCTTAAACTTGTGAGGGCAAGAAAATAGAGCATTACATGGAAATAGAAAAGATTAGGTTTTAGAATTAAAAGGGCCCTTAAAAGTAAACTAATCCAACCCCCTCATCTTACAGGTGAAGAAACTGAGGCCCAGAGAGGCTAGAATAATTTGTTCAGAGTCAGTAAGAAGTAGTGTCATGCGAATTAATGCATGTCTCCTGATTCCCACACCACGACCTCTCCTAGTGCAATACCCCTTGTCCCCCAACCCAAAGCGGACTATGGATGGTTAGGCATTTCAATCAGTCACTGAGTACTTACTGGGCATCTGCTTCAGGCCCACTTCAAAATGATGGGATTCATAAATGGTATAGAAAAGTAGGTGGCATGGTTCTTGCTTTTATGGAGTTTATAGTCTAATTGCTGAGACATGTTTCGTACAAAGATAATGGACAGAAATTACATCCACTGCCTTATTTCGTTCTCACAACAGTCCTATCAGGCAAGTACTTCAGTATTATTATCCTCATCATACAGATGGGGAAACTGAGGCTGGAAAGTATCAGAAGAAGTCCATGGTCACACAATTACTACATATCAGAGATCTGAGGGTTCCTCCCGACTCCGTGTCCAGAGTCTTTCTAAATTGTTCTCTCCGTATGAGACTGTATCTGGTATGTGGCAAAGGGCATGTCCAGGTTTTCAATATCATAGGAATTCAGAGAAGGAGAAGATTACTCGTCACCAGCTGCTCTGCTTGGTTTTGACTCTACCATCATTGTCATGTCCAAGCTGAGTACACTCTAATGCCCCTTCCCTCCTTTCCCCCTATCTTTTGTGTATTGTCTTCCTCCATTAGACTGTAAACTCCTTTGGGGCAGGGACTGTCTTCCTTTTTCTTATTTGTATCCTCACTATAGTGAGTACCTGACACATAGAGGTACTTAATAAATGTTTATTTGTGGTATATAAATGTATGTTTCTAATATATTGTATTATCATATCATCTCCCTGTGACCTGGAAGGTTTAGAGTAAGCCTTTATCTATAAGGTGAGACTTTGAGTATGGATCACAGGATGGGTAGAATTTAGATGGGTGGAAAGTGAGTGTAAGGGGAAATCCCAGCAATTTAATAAATTCAGATTGGTTACTTTGATGGGCAGGAATTTCCCTAAGGGAACCTCTTTCCTCTTCCTTTTCCCTAGATCACAGAATATAGTCTTTGAGTCTGAACTTTGAAGGCTCTAAACCTCACTTCCCAGGGTTCTTCGTTGATATTTGCCTGCTTTGGTGGCTGGGGTTGCTATTTTCAGCTGTGATATCTTATGGGAAAAACCTTGGTGTGAGTCATTTGTGATGACAAAGCTTTCTGAAAAAATGGTATCGTTTGTAGTGAGTGTTACCAAGAGACTTGACTCACAAAGGCAGTTTGCCGAAGACAGTGGTGAGTTGTGAGGTAGCTCTGTTTGGGATCCTTTTATCAAATTTTGATTGAAAATGAAAATTGGGAATACAGAAATATGGATGGATGAAAGGAAAGCAATTTTGTTTGGCAAGTTTTAAATTGGTAGAAGAGAAAAATCATTGTCAAAAGATTGGTCAAAGGAAATATATAAATGGGTCCATTAATCAGATACTCATTGAGTACCTCCTGTGTGTCCACAGTCTTCCACAGCATGCCATGTGAAGTAAAAAGAAATAAAAACACATAATTAGGTGGGCAGATTTCTAGCCAAGGTGATGGTAGATACTTTAGTAAGAGAATGATTCAATTTGGCTTCAGTTAGAAAGAAAACTTAGACTGATTCTTAACTTATAGAATATAATGGGACATCAAGAAGTCATCTCGCATTGGGATCAGAACACTTGAGTGCAAATCCCACCTTTGATACTGCCTGTGTGATCTTGACCTAGTCACTTGACATTTTGTGGCCTCAGTTTCCCCGTGTGTAAAATGAGAATGTTGGACTAGAATAACTCCTAATAAAATCTTTTCTACTTCTGAATCTATGATCTTATTATAAACATCTCTCAGACTATGGTCAAATATTCTGATAAAGCCCCCTTACAAAAAGGGAGAGACTTTTCTGGTTTCCAGGTATTCGTCTGGTCAATTGCATTTTTCAGATGACTATGGAGAATGTGGTCTAGTGAAAGCGGGGATGTGGATTTGCCTTAGATTTGGAAAGAAACATCTTTGCAGACAGTAACTGTGCATATCCAGGCAGAACTGGTGCTTCTGTAGTGTAAACCACAACCTATCCTGAACAATTTCCTCCTCAACAATCTTCCAAAGATTGGGGAACTGTAGCTTTAAGTTTCTTTCTAGCTAATATGCAAGTTCCCAGTGCATTGCTCCAGCCACTCTTGCGTTCAATAAACATGAGGAATTGCACCATAATAGCAACCAATGCACACAGACACACACTTTAATTAAAGGAATACATCACACAATAAAGTACATTTAAATGAAAAATCTTTCCATTAGAAATATGGTTTCTATTTTTTTCCTTCCCATCGCTGAACTTTTCTGATGTTTAAACACTTCTGAGGGAGCAGGAGAGGGCAGTCCAGGGTCAGGACAAGAGTGTGCTGGGGAGATATGGAATTGCTGGCCTGGCTTTGGACCAGGGTCAATGTTAGCAGAGCTTTGCATGCTGACAGGCAGAGATCTTTGACCCCATATGCCCAGAGAGTCAATGGAATTGACAAATAAAATTGATGTGTGAGATGATTTCTTTCTTTTTTTTTTGCATAGCACTTTATTTTCCGCCCTAATTTTCAATTAACAAGCAATTATTTTTCTTTGCCTTCCCTCCCAATTTAAAAGTAAAAAAAAGAAAAACTCATTTTAAGAAATACATGAAATTAAGCAACATAATTTCTTACAATGTCCATGACCCACACAACTTGGAAGCACTTTGTTATTTTAAAATCTACATTTTCTTGATATTCTTTTTATATAATCTACATTTCCTACTATATCCCTCCTCTCTACCCACTTCCAGAGAGCCATTTCTAATAATAATAAATGAAAAATGTGCAAGAAAAAGGTGATTTTTTTTTAAACTTCAGGGAGAGGAGGAGATGAGATGCTGTTGTAGGGTGAAAGGAATTCAGATGCTGGAGTATTTATGTTGACAATTCTTGATTCTCTCTGGATGTTTGAATTTACCTCTGCTCTCCCTCCCCCCCCAAAAAAAATAAAACCAGGAAACATAACTCTTCCTTCATATGAGGAAGAAGATGACATGCTTCTTTTTGTCTTTTGCTCTGTTGTGGGGTCTTGTGATGTTGTACACTTAGTGATTGCTGCTGAAGCCAGCCCCTTGGAAAGCCAACTGGTTTTCATTCTGGAGGGCTATACATTGTTATCTTTTCAAATTTCAGTAGGGGAGTGGATTGTTCTGTTGATCCATGGTGGAGCTTTAACCCCGAATATGGTGACTCCTGAAGAAGTCTGAAGAGAAATCTGAAGAGGTGACAATGACTATATTTGAATTTTATGAAAGTGATTCTGAGAACTTGTTTTCTATTTCCACAGAAGACCAATCAGAAAGGAATGGTTTTCAATTGGCCTCTAAGGTCCCTTCCAGTTTCCTTTAAGATCCCTTCTAGGGGATTCTAAGGTAATTTCCTGCTCTAAATCTGTGATCCTACATTTCTAAATGGCAAGCAAGACATGAAGAAGAACTTTCTGAACATTGAATGATTGGATGGCCTGCAGAAGGTTCTTAAACCTCTGTCCCTGGAGATCTTCAAGAAGTCATTGAAAGACAAGTCAAGAAAGATTGTGTAGTCTAGACCGAGTTGCTGACCTTTCAGAAATGATAGGGCTAATCTGTTACTTACCTAAAACCTCATGGACAATCAGGGTAGTCGGATGCTGAAAGGGAAATTTAGAAAGTTGCATCCTCAGAGGTATGGTGTGGTGTATAGAAGGTGGATTTTAGTGTGTGTGACGTGTGTTTTTGTTATTCTTTCTAAGAGTTTAGTTTCCCACGGTCTATGACTGTGACTTATGACTTGTAAACATCTCCACCATACTTGCACAGCTTTATGTAATGATAAATAACATAAACATTTGTACTTACAATTGTAAAAATCTACTGCAACTGCACAATGAGATACAATGGTGAAATAATGTAAACTTGTGAGGCTATTGCTGGCTATATGCCTTCTTTGTCTGTTGCCCTATAAAGCAAGTGGGCACTGGTCAGTAAGTGGGGAACATGTGTTTGCCTGAACCAGCTCTCTTTGAGGCATAGGGGACCTGTAGAAGTTGTAACTCCTACTATGTTCTCCGTAGGAGTTGATGCTCCCATTATCATCAACTCCCTTTGAGGAGACTAGACTAGAATAAAGTAAGATTACTAATCCCTCTGAAGCTATCTTTCTGTCCTTCCTGTCTGACCAGATCAAGAGTGAACCTGTTAGAGGCTAGAGTTCAAAAACTTCAATGCCTCTCATGTATTATTTGTGAAACATATGCATAGGAAAAGTAGGAAGGAGAGAAGAGAATTTCTGTTAGTTCTCCCCTCTTCCTCTCTCCCTTCCCTCCCTTTTTCTCTCTCTCTTCTCCCTTCTGTCTCTCTTTCCTCCCCTCTATCTCCCCTCCAACTCTTCCCCTCTCCCTTGTCTTCTTTACCCTAAGCTAGAAATACCCAGTAGCCCTTGTCTGCAAGGACTTGTCTCCCTTCCCTATGGCCTTTGGATGTGTGAATGCTTGGAGCCCTGAGCCTGAAGGTATTTCAGGCTGACATTTCAGATACTTGCAGGGCTACTTGATCAAGCAGCTGATCACTGATGACCTGCCAGGAACCTCTGTTTTAGGCATTCACCTGGAGGAGGGAGAGGGAGAGAGTGCTTAGTTGTACTTGCAGCCCTGATTCTCTGGAGGAATTAACCTATTAAACTCCTGTTAAGTCTCCCGTAGGTGTCCATAGAAACCTGAATAGTGTTCTTCACACATTGGACATGATGCATGTATGTGGATTTAAATATGAAGGCTGTGGTGCTCTCTTTCCTATTCACCATGGAGATGGGCAACACTGCCCTAGAGCAGGGCTGAGGAGCCTCCTGCCTCAAGGTCACACGAGGCCCTCTAGGTCCTTGGGTTTAGCCCTTTGACTGAGTCCAAGTTTTATAGAACAAATCTTTTTATTAAGGGGTTTTCTTCTGTGAAGTGTGGATTCAGTTAAAAGGCTGCACTGGAGGACCTAGAGGACCACATGTGGCCTCGAGGCTGCAGGATGCCCACCCCTGCCCTGGAGTTTCTCTTCTTTGTTCTAAAAAGTGGATCTTGAGAGAAGATAGGCCCTAAAATCACAGCTATCCTTCCCACTCTGCCTTTCTTCCTCTTTTGTTCTGCCAAAGGTTGTCTCATCTCTGTTTGCTGCCTCTGTGGGGGATAGATGGCCTGCCCAAAGCTCACAAAATAAATTTTATGCCTAACTGCGGCAGGAAAACAACATGTTTTCTAAATGACTGGTGCAATATTATGAATCTTAAGGAAATATTCTCTGGGGAATGAATGTATTTAAAGTGATTGGACTTTATGGAATCAGGAGGACACAAAGCTCGTTTGGGTGGCAGCATGTTAAGGAGTGACTTGGATGGACTGGGAGAAGCTTCAATCTATCTCACTTAAAGATTGAATCCCACTTGTTCTTCTATCAGTGCTAGTATTTTCTTCTGCCACTTGGGGTAATTAGCAAGGTTATTTGTTGTTCTAAAGAAGGGGTTTCTCTCAAGGGAGCCATCTGCTCCTCTTGCTTGGCACTGCCATGAAGTGGTTTTTAGTGACTGGGTTTGTGCAGGAGCACAGATATTTTGTTCTCTTCCTACAGGAGAGAATTCCAGTCTATGAAAGACTTCAGAGATTGCCTTCCACAGGCAATGAACTTTTCCTGAGTCTCAGGACAGTGAGCAAACTTTCAAAGAAGCCAAGAAACATTCAAAAAGGCAATTTCTAAAATCAAGATAATACCCACTGGCCAGCTCAGGGGACAACATTGTTGGTGGAACTGTCAATTAGCAAAATCATTCTGGAAAACAATTTGTAATTATGCAAATAAAGTGGATAAAATTTCCATACCCTTTGATCCAAAGATTCCATTGCTAGACATATATACCAAGGAGGTCATGAACAACAAGGGTTGGCTTTTTATGCCGATGTTGTTTGGATGATTAAGAATTTAGAATGTTAGAACTGGAAGAGGGCTTAGAAATCATTTAGTCTGAACACATATTGATTGAGAGTCTACTATGTATGTACATGGTGCAGAATCTACCCAGATGTTTATTCAGCCCAGAATCTTCTTAGGTTAATATTCTGGGGATGAGGTATCTTAACATGGAGACTGTGAAGTTGTTTTTTATTTAGAACTACACTTCAGTATGAATATTTTCTTTTGCAATACCGTGTATTTTGTTTTATGACTTTAAACATATTATTGTGATAAGATGTTCATAGCTTTCACCAGACTGCCAAAGGGGTCCATGACAGAAAATTGCTTTGTTTCAGGTTTTTTTGCTGCCACATGAAGTACTGCTGTAAACATTTTGATGTAAACAGAACACTTCTTTTTACTCATGATGTATGTATTTATTGACAACTCCACTAACAATGTACTGGTCTTTCCACAACACCTCCAACATTGATCATTGCTGTCTTTTCTGACTGTCATCTCTCGATCGTCTTTACAGATCTAGCTCAATACCTGCTTCTTATTTAAAGCCTTTCAGATTATTTTAGTTCACATTGACATTTCCTTCTCTGAACTCCTGCAGCCCCTAGAGTCTGTACCAATCACAATTTATAATTATAAATTGTCCAGCATTGCTTTCTACTTACTTTACTTATGCTAGTCTTCACTTGCAATGTAATTCAATTCAATAAGCATTTATTATGTGCAAGTCACTTTCCCAAGTACTGGGGAAACATTGAGGAAAATGAATAACAGTTCTCCTCAAGGAACTTCCATCCTACTTGGGGATAAATAAATACAAGATAATTTGAGGAGAGTAGATGTGGTAAGTGAAGATAGTGGCTACCTTTTTTCTTCCATGGACTTGAGGAACCCAGTTCTGGCCTATCCAGGGACCCAGAGGAATGCCACTATCCTCTTTGAAAGCTGATCAGTGCCTATGCCTGTTCCCACTACACTTTTTTTTTTTTTAAAGCAATCGGGGTTAAGTAACTTGCTCAAGGTTACATGGCCAGTTATTTCTGGGTGTGGTGCTGAGTATCTGAGCCCGGGATTCAATCCAGGTCATCCCGACACTGGAGCCAGTGCTCTTACTCGCTGTGCTACCTGGCCGCCCCCCCACTACACTTTCTAATGCACCTAGCATGGTATCACATGCTGGGTTTTGTTTTATATATAATAGAGGTCCTGGTTACCATAGAAACTCTCCCTCTTCCCCTGCATTGTACCTTGGCTCTGGTTCAGACTGTCATGAAATTCTCCTGTTTAATTTCTGTGGATTCAGACTTCAAGGTACCCAAGACACAA
The DNA here is from genome assembly GCF_028583685.1 of Petaurus breviceps papuanus. Taxonomy (NCBI): domain Eukaryota; kingdom Metazoa; phylum Chordata; class Mammalia; order Diprotodontia; family Petauridae; genus Petaurus; species Petaurus breviceps. The sequence goes on from NW_027186296.1 coordinate 80,743,757, forward strand.
GGCCTCAAGGCTTCTTAGAAGTCAGGGAGGTAGAGACCTTTTGCTGCCTTGATGAGCAAGAGAGTTCCTGTATCCTTCACCAGTATAATCATAGCTATATTTCTGTGAGAAAACCAGCCTGGATCTTTCTTTTGAACCCACATCATAAAAAGGGGTATATTTACACTTATTAGCCATTGCAAGTTCAAAGTATGGCATTTTGATCAGGTATCTAATAACATAATACAATACAATGTAAAAATACCTATTGCATTGACTGGGTGCATAGCATTATGCATACAATATGGTCTCTCTTCTCAAGCTGCTTTTGGTGACTCAGGGTATAGAGTGCTGGGCCTAGAGTCAGAAAAACCTGAGTTCTAATCCGACTCCAGGCATTTCATTCATTCATTCAATAAACATTTATTAAGTAACGACCCTGTGCCAGACATTGTGCTAGGCACTTACTGTGTATCCTTGGGCAAGTCATTTAACCTCAGTTTGCCTCTGTTTCCTCTGTCTTTCTGCCTCTCTCTCTCTCTCTCTCTCTCTCTCTCTCTCTCTCTCTCTCTCTCTCTCTCTCTCTCTCTCTCTCTCTCTCTCTTTCCTTCCTGTGAACTGCCACAACATGATTGGACATTTATCCCTCATGGCTGTGCATTTTAATTATTTGTGCATGTCTGCTCCTTCCTGTTTTTCACCTGTTCTTAGAATCCTCTTAGAATGCCCCCTTTCCCCTTCAAAACCCAACTCAAGTCCTACCTTTAACAGTAAGCTTTCTCTAATCCTCCCAGCTTCTTTTCCCCTCCAATAACCTTGAATTTATTTTCTATATATCTTGCATATACTTATACCAGAAATGCACATGCTACTCTCCCAACTGAATGTAAGGTCCTTGGGGTTGACTGCTTCATTTTTATATTTGTATCCCTACCATTCAGCATATTACTTGATATACAGCAGGTGCTTAGTAAAGGATTGTTGGTTAATTGTATGATTACTCTCCTGAAGGAAAGACACTGTGTCTTATTTGTCTTTGTATTTTTCTGGCTATCCCAGTGCCCTGAATCTACTAGATATTCATTAAATACTTATTCTCCCAAGTATCTACCCATTGGCAGTATTCTAAATAAACATACCCAAAGGCAGATAGATCCTTAGGGAAAGCCCTGAGAAAAGCACAGACTTCCCAGCATGCAATTCATCCAATGAAAGTATCTGGAAGCAGCTAGAGCACACAGTTTCTACAAATCCTCATGTTGGGTGAAGAGCTATTTTGGAATCCCTGCCTAACTCCAATAAACAGAGCAAAAAGTGAAATTAAGGACGAGAGATAAACGGGTAGATTTGTTTTCATTTCCACTCCTAGTTTTTGCCCCCTCCCCCTTTATAACTGTGTGTAAACACAAGCTGTAAATAGAAGCACATATGTAGATAGGTTTTATCCCCAGATTCCTGTCTCCTGCTGGCTGCTGTTACAGGAATTGCTTGGCTCAGAATAGTGGATTCCTCCACACAGCCTGCCAGAAGGAAGAGGACTGATGTTTCCTAATGTTTGTTCAAGGGAGATGGCCTGTATGGGGGGGACAACCTTTCCAAGTTAGGAAAACAGAGGATGGCACCCACATTTCCTCCCCTGGCTCTGATGGGAGCCTGGGTTCTGGCAGTGTCAGCTTATGCTTCAGGCTTTATGCAGAAAGCTGCTTGACTTGGAGGCTTTCAACAGTGCCATCTTGGCAGTTGTGAGTTTGCAGCATTTTAGTTGATGCCAGTAGCAAGAGAGATGGTAGTGGAAGTGACTTCTCCAAAAATTATGTCACAGGAGAAGAGAGGTGCTGAGCTGTGAGCTTAGTTGGAATTTTGTCATGGGCCTAGATATGGAACATGTAGGGAATCAGGCCAGGGCTCCCTTCTGGAGAATTGTGTGGCAAGGAAGAAAGGTAACATCCAGAATAAGTAAGAGGGTCCTGGTCTTTGAGGGGAGATTAGAGATGAGCATTACATACCCTCCCCCCCCCAAAAAAAAAGAAATCATGTCCTAGTCATCCAGAGAGAGAAGGGAAGGCTGTGGGCTGACTTTCCCTCACGCAGAAGTTCTCAAAGTAGAAAATCCTAATAGAGAGGTCCCTGGCAAGTGTCCTCTTTATTCCAGGTTCAGTCTTTCCCCACTCTCAAAATAAGAAAACAATATGGTCTACTTTTCTCCATTCATAGAGACCTCATTCTAGTAGAGTCTCCCATTACTTCTTCCTGGAACTTCTGTGAGGACCTTGTGTAGCAGCAAGCACCCCAAGCGTCCTCAGGGTTTGCCGCCCATAGGTTCTTGGATCTGCTTTGTTAAAGGAAAGCAACTCAAAATGGGTTAACAAGCTCACTTTAATCAGTCAGACATATATAGTTTACCTTGTTCAGGGGAAAAGGTCAACACCCCGAAGTTCAGAATACACAGACAGAATTATCAAGACAGAAACATATCAAGTAGACAGATTTCCAAACTGTCCAACCATTACATCCATACCCAGTCAACATCTGGGTTTCCACATCTGGGTTTTTCAAAGCCGGAGGACTCTCAACAATGGCTTCCCAGAATTCAGATCAAATCACAGAACACTTCTCAAAGTGAGTCCCAAAACAAAGCTACACATCAGGGCTTATATAGCCTTCTCCTGGCTCAGAGAATGTAACAACCTTATTGACTCACTGGCCAATCAAGAAGTATCTACTGAAAAACAAGCCTCCCTCCCCAGGCTTCAGGTGCATTTTAGCCTAGGGGCAGGGAAGATCTTCCAAATTTGCATTCCCATTACACCTTGTGACACTTAAAAAGGTTCCAGAGACCTAATTTCTGGGTAATATAATAATTTTATTAATAATGCCAGCATTTCAATAATAGGATGTCCATTTAGCAGTTTTTCTCTTAGATCAAAGACAATCATGGTGGTAGGCTTATGGCTTATATGCTCTTTTGGAAGAGAAGTGTTCCTAAGGGTGGCAATCAACTCTAATTGGTTAACAGTTAACAAGTGGACTTAACAAAGAGCTCACTCCAGTGAGAGGCTGAGAGTGACATCATATCACTTTTGGATAGGGACTATCCCCATACTCAGACCACCCCCAGTCTTGGGCATTCTAGAAAAAGAATCTATATCCCCCAACCAAGCCAGAGCTAATTAAGTGGAGTAGCAATACTCAGACTAAGGAGAGTGTTAATCCTATCTTACATCTGCACTGTCCTTGAGAGACTGGACAAGGAAATAGAAAAGGGAAAAAAAAAAGCTTGGGTCTCCCCAGTTTTAATAATTGGCTGTTAATATGAGAAAGAAATAATCATTTCTCTCAGCCTCTTTATTGGACTCCCTACTTACAGTGCCTGAACCCTCCAATCCATCCTCTGCATAGCTGCCAAACTCATTTTCCTAAAATATAACTCTTACAGTGGTGACCCACCCCACTCAAAAAACCTTCAGTAACTTCCTCATTGCCCATAGGATAAAACAACAGATCTTAGTTTGGCATTGAAGATTTTCCATAATTTGGCTGCCTTCAACCTTTGAAGTTTCATTTCATTCTACTCTTCTTTATACACTTCATTTTTGCCAAACTCTACAACCAGCCAACATCCTAACTCCCTCCTCTTGTCTCTCTCCTCTGTGCCTTTATAATCATCCCTAAAATGCACTTTCTCCTCATCACATTTCTACATCCTTGTCTTCCCTCAAGGCTCAACTCTGATGCCATCTCCTCTGTGATGCCTTCCCATCAGTTGTCAATATTCTCCCCCTCCTCAGTTTTCTTTGTAGCATATTTATCTCTGTACCTTAAGGTGTCCCCTCAATGGAATTCACCTTTCCATTAGACTGTGAGCTCCTTGAGAGCAAGGACTGGGCTTGTCTTCATTTCCTTTGGTTTTGCCTTTATTTCTGCCTCTAGCTCTTAGGACTGTACCTACCGCTTATTGGGTGCTTAATAAATACTTACTTACTGACTCAAGATCCCTAAATCAGGAAACTTAGATTACCATCCTTTTCTCCCACTATTGGTGTGACTTTGGTCAAGTCCTTTCTTACTGTGCTATGGGTTTCTTCATCTGTAAAAGAATTAGATGAGATAATTTCCTAGGTTTCTTCATGCAAAAACTTGCCACAATTCTATAAGCGTTCATCCATCACTAGTAAATCTGTCCACCCACACTGAACCAATCACACATGCAGACAAGCTTAGGAAGGAATGAGATCTTCATTTTCAGCCATTTGATATCCAAACAAGAAAGTTTATTCCATTATCTATCTATCTTCCATTTAGTTTCTAAATCAGATTGTGACATCATGATGAGATTCCTTAGTATTCAATTATTTTTGCATGAAAAAAACCCCAAAGTGTGTATATTAGGAGATAATAAAAGGAATAAAAAACCTCCGTGCCCTCGGTTGAAGGCATAAAGCAGCCCAAAGCTCTGTGAATAGATGCATTCAGAGTTGGAACATTTATTGTGTGACTTCATGTAGAAAAGGTACTAAACGTGTCCTCCGTGATCACAGAGGGCCAAGTGTGTAGAAGCAACAGAAAAGCTTTAATGTTTAATGATTAGAGTTGTACAAAGATGGAAGGAGCTCTCTTGGTTAGTTAGGAATTCCCCTTTATTGGAAGTATTTCTGTGAAGATTCAATGAATGACTACTTGTCAGGGCTGCTATAGGGTAGACATGGGTCTGGTAGGGAATGAACTAGATGACCCAAGAAGTTTCTTTTACACAGCATAGCTCAAAAGAAAGACAATAGGAGAGCATGATGGCTTTGGGGTTAGGAAGTCCTTGGTTCAAATCCTGCCTCAGTTATTACTAGCTATATGATCACAGACAAATCAACCTCCAAAATAATTAAATTCAAAAATGGTTACCCATAAAGAGGGTTAGGGTTGCTCTGGAGACCCCAAAATACCAACATGCTGGGTCCTGCCAAATGAATTAGACTCAAGTCTTCTCAGCCAAAGAAAAGTAAAATTTATTAAAAGTTCGCTTGTATTAGACACAGACTAAGTCTGTGCTAGGTCATTCTATGGCGCTCTCACAAACATGAAGACAGGATGGGGTCTTACATACAGAATGTGGTGGGAGGAATCTAGGGGTGGTCTAGAGGAGGAGTTTGGGGAGGGTCTTCAGGAGGAGTTAATGAAGTCAATGAGTGATTAAGGGTGGGAAGTTGCTGGAGGTCACCTGGAGACCACAAACAATGGTGGGCTAGGCCAGTTCAAGGGTGGATGGACACTTTGATCAGCTCAAGGGTGGGAAGTCTAGTAACGAGGCTTGGATTCAGCCACAATGTAAGGCTTATGGCCTCATGCAAATGACTCATCAAATGAGAGAATTTAATCAGAGTTCAAGAGCCTATACCTCAAGGACTCAAGGAAACTTCTAGAGCCCATACATCATCATTGAGGTTTGGGGTTTAGGGGTGCTTGAGACCCCAAAATACTGATATGCTGGGTCCTCTTGTATGAATTCGACTCAAACCTTCTCTCAGCCAAAGTAAAACAAAGTTTATTAAAGATTCACCATATTGGGTAGACTCTTAAGGAGCCTGAGCATTTGTGATGCTTGTATTGACAAGAGGGCCAGAACAATCTGACACAGATTGATTCTGAGCTAAATTAGATAGAATCTGAGCCTCTTCATAGAGGCAAGATAGATCTTTTATACCAAAAGACTGTGGGAGGGATCTAGGGGTGGTTTAGTAGTCTGGGAGGAGGGGTCTAGGGAGAGTCTTGAGGAGTCTAGGGAGGATCTTGATGGGACTGAGGTCAGAACCAAGAGAAAGGGATTTTGATAGGATCAAGTGTGGTAAGGGTAATAGATTCAGTCATAGTGATGGTGGAAGGCTTATGGCCTCAGGAGAACACCAGATCCAGTAGGAAGATTCAAGGAGAGTTCAAGGGGGTCCCCAAATTCTATACCCCCTCATCTGTGCCAAGAACTGGGCTAGCTTTTGGGGACAAGAGGACAAAAAACAAAACAACCCCTGCTCTCAAGAAGCTTTATTTCCTAGGGTGGAGGGGATAGGAGTGGGACATATATAACAGATAACTCAATATTTATAAAATAAATAAAATGAAATAAATACATGGAAGGGGGATAGTAACAATTGAGATAATCACTGGAAGGCCTGCTGAGGGAAATGGTATTTGATTCTTGAAGGGAATTAGAGTTTCAAAGATTTGGAAAGAGAGAGAGATCATTCCAGGCATGGGAGACAGCCCTTGCAAAAGCAGGGAGATGGGAGATGGAATGACATGTAGAAGGGAAGGCCAGTTTGTCTGTAAAGTGGAGCATGGAGCCAATGATGGGTAATCAGCCTAGAAGGATTAAGCAGGAACCAGAATGTGAAAAGCTTTAAATACCAAAGGGAGGAATTTGTAGTTGATCCTAGAGGCAACAGGAGCCACTGATACTCTTGACTCAGGGTTGTAAAACGGCCCAACATGGACTTAGGGATATTTGTTATATATCAGAGAACAAGGAGGCTGGATGCTGGGAGATCAATGAGGAAGCTTTTGCAATAGTCCAGGTGATCTCTGTGAACAGCCAAGTGATGAAAAAGAAGGGATGTGAATGTGAAAGATACAGTCCATAAGACTTGCTAGCTCTGAGATCTGGGGGAGGAGGGATCCACTCTATGAACTTGAAGTCTTCTAGTAGTTATCTTAGTATTTTGAAGATGTCAGAGAGTTCTATAGAGACAATAGTTCTCTCTTTTTTCCTATTTTACTGTCCCACTTCCCTTTAATGACAACAATAGTAAGAATAATAATAAAGAGCCCACATTTATATAATGCCTACTGTGTGCCAGTCCTTGTACTAAGTGTTTTGCCAATATTATCTGATTTGATCTTCATAATCCTTGAAGGTAGGTGCTATTATGATTCCCATTTTATAGTTGAAGTAACTGAGGCAAATAGATTAAGTGACTTGCCCCACAGCATGCAGCTAGTAAGATGGGTTTTGAACTGAGGCCTTCCTGACTTCAGGCCCTACATTCTATGCCTTGTTCCTCCTGGCTGCTTCCAGGATATATGTGTCACATACATCTTCATTAAATATTTTTGACACCCCTTCATGACAGGACAGACATATCATAGCTGGTAAGACACCAAAGGCTGTGCACCCATACTATAGTGTATCTTTCAATTATCTTTTGCATCACCTGCAATTTGTATTCTTCTGATTTGCCATGATTTGCCCTCTTCCATAATATCAGCAACTAACAATCAAATGAAAAGTGAATGGTCTTTAATGGACAGCACACAGCACTAAGTTTGGAGTTAGTGAACCTAGTTCAATCACTGAACTTCATCTCCTTGCCAGCAGGTTTCCCACCTTAGATAATCCTCTACCCCATGGCTTTGCTCATTTGCTGGACATGCTGTATTTTTCAAATAACAGCTTTTCTCCTCCTTGGGTGCCCTTTTCCCAAAACATCTACCCTCTTTAACTTCCCTTCATACGTGGTCTTCATTCATTAGAATGCAAAAACTTGAGGACAGGAATTGTCTTGTTTGCTTGAATATCATAAGTACTTAGCACAGTGCCTGGCACATAGTCTGGCTTATTCAATATTCAGTCTGTCTGTCTAGGGACACTGTGACACTTTCTAGCTCTTTTACTATGACTTAGCTAAATCTTATTCTTATCATCTTTAAATTAGAGGCAATAATACACTAATCATACATTACCTATTTAACATGGTTGTTGGAAGAAAATGGCTTTGTAAGTTTTAAAGTACCCTATAAATAATAAAAGAAAGGACCGCAGCACAGTGGATAGAGAACCAGCTAAGTCAGGAAGAGTGAAGCAAGTCCCTTCCCTGACCCAGACTGACCGGGTATTTGATGGTGGGCAAGGCCCCTAACCTCAGAGGGCCCCATAGCTCTAATTGCCTATCGTCATTGGTAGAAAATGTCTCCTCATCAGGGATTTCCTAAACCATACAATCATAGGTTCTGACCCCTGCCCAAAAGGGGAAATATTAATATTGGTCTCATAAAAATGTGTTTTTATGAGAAGAATATGGGTGGAGTCAAGATGGCAGAGTAGAAGCAGGACCTCTGAGCGGCTCTGGGTTCTACCTTCCCCAATCAATGTAAAAAGGGGACTCTGAACAAACTTTAGAGCTGCAGAACCCACAAAATGACAGAGAAGCTAACCTCCCGCTGAGGACAGCCTGGCAGGCTGGCAGGAATCGGCCAGCATAGTGCTCTGGGAGGCAAGCCCAGGCCTGCATGAGCCGGAGGTTTTAGCCCCAGGGCGGGCCTGAGCAGCTGCTGGCTGGAGGGACTCCAGATCACCAGCAGCTGTGGCCATCTCCAGAATTATCAACACATAGATGTGAAGGACAAAGTGAAAGGTCAGTGCAGTCTGAACTTTGGGACCCAGTAAGTGGGAGTACATCAGCTTTTGCCCCCGGGGCGAGAAGCCACTGAGACCCCTGGCAAAGCCAGCCAGCACCATGTGGCAGCTTCAGCTCCTGGCCTGCAGAGTGTAGGGGGACCAAGTGACCAGTCTGAGGGGTAATTGCTCTTGCTTTAACCTGCTTGGATCTGGATTGTGGTCTAGGGTGGAAGTCCTGGGGTGTGTGACCAGCTTGCCAGAGTGTGTGGAGGCTTCCAAGAGGGCACCCAACTAATACCTCCATCAGCTGAGAAAACCCCAGAGTCTGGGACGAAAGCTCCCCTGTCTGGTGGCAGAGTCCTACTGTGGCAAAAAGCCCAGGGGTCAAGTGACTGAGAGGCGACATGACCAGGCAAAGGAAACAAAGCAAACAGAAGATTCCAACATTAGACTCCTATTTTGGGGGCAAAAAGGAGCAAAGCATGGTACAGGAGGAAGACAGTGAACTCAGAATTCCTGCACCAAAAGTTTCAAAGGAAAATACAAGCTTGTTACAGGCCATAGAGGACCTTAAGAAGCAGATAAGAGAAGTGGAGGAAAAATTGGGAAGAGGAATGAGAACGATGCAAGAAAATTACGAAATGAGAGTCAACAGCATGACTGAGGAAAATCACACCTTAAAAAAATAGACTAACTGAAATGGCAAAAGAGGCTCAAAAAGGCAATGAGGAGAAGAATGCCTTAAAAAGCCGAATTTGCCAGATGGAAAAAGAATTTCAAAAGCTCACTGAGGAGAATCATTCCTTCAGAATTAGATTGGAGCAAATGGAAGCTAATGACTTTATGAAAAATCAAGATGCTTTTAAATAGATCCAGACAAATGAAAGAATAGAAAGCAATGTGAAATATCTCATGGGAAAAACCACTGACCTGGAAAATAGATCCAGGAGAGATAATTTAAAAATTATTGGACTACCTGAAAGCCATGATCAAAGAAAGAGACTAGAAATCATTCTCCAGGAAGTTCTCAAGGAAAATTTCCCTCATGTTTTAGAACCAGAAGGCAAAACACATGTTGAAAGAATCCACCAATCACCTCCTGAAAAAGATCCCAAAAAGAAAACTCCTAGGAATAGTATAGCCAGGTTCTGGAATTCCCAGATTAAGGAGAGAATATTATAAGCAGCCAGGAAGAAACAATTTGAATATTGTAGAAATACAATCAGGATAACCCAGGATCTGGCAGCTTCTACACTGAGGGATTGAAGGGCTTGGGACATGATATTCCGTAGGTCAAAGGATCTGGGTTTAAAACCAAGAATCACCTACCTAGCAAAACTGAGTATCATGTTTCAGGGGAAAATATGGTTATTCAGTGGAATAGAGGACTTTCAAGTATTCTTGATGAAAAAACCAGAGTTGAATAGAAAATTTGACATTCAGATACAAGAAGCATGAGAAGCGTGAGAAGGTAAAAAGGGAAAAGAAATCATAAGGAACTTATCAAAGTTGAACTATTAAAATTCCTACATGGAAAAATGATAATTGTAACTTATGAACCTTTTGTCAGTTTGAAAATAGTTGAAGGGAATAGAAATATATATATGTATATATATATATATATATGTGTGTGTGTCTATATATGAGGGTATATGGGCATATGAATACATAAATGAATGTGTGTATATATCTTTACAGGTATACATAGAGGGCACAGGACCAATTTAATAGGAAGGGATGATACTTAGAAGGTGAAATTAAGAGGTGAGAGAGGAATATAATGAAAGTAGATAGGGAGAGACAGAATGGGGTAAACTATTTCATATAGAAGAGGCAGGGGAAAATCGTTACAATGGAGGGGAAGAATAGGAAGGCAAAAGGGAATGGGTCAACCTTATTCTCATTGAATTTGGCTTGGGGAGGGAATGAAATACACACTAAAAAGGGTATCTCACCCTACAGGAGAGTAGGAGGAAAGGGGATGAGAAGGGGGATAATGGAAGGGAGGGCAGGCTGGGGGGGAGGGAAGTTGAAAGTACCCACTTTTGAAAGGGGACAAGAACTGATTATCTTCCCAGTAAATGTGGGTAACAAGGGTGGAAGGGAATTAATGTGGAATTCGAAGTTTTAAAATCAAATGTTTAAAAAATATATATATATATACTATTATTAAGACTATTTCACATGTATTTGGGAAATAAGATATACAGGCACTGGGGCATAGAGATCCACCATGCCCTACTGGAAAATTCGATAAGGGTTATGGGAGAAAATATGGGAGAGAGCAGATTGGAGGAAGGGATATCCTGTGGGACTGCTATTTTGGGGTGGTGGGTAGGGGAAAAATGGGGAGAAAATTTGTAACTCAAAATCTGGCAGAAATGAATGATGTAAATAAGAAGTTAATAAAAAAAGAAAAAGAAAAAATAATTTTTAAAATGTGTTTTTATGGTAGTGAAGAATTTATGATCATTTTCCAAATTTTAATCCAGTCTGACTTCTTCCTATTAAATTAAATTAATGTTTGCTAAGTAAACAATCCATAAACATTTATCAAATGCCTCCTATGTGCGAGGCACTGGGGATACATAGATGAAACCAGCCCTACCCTCTAGCAACTTAACATTGATGAGAAGGTGAGCACTCATATACAGATAAAAAATAAAAGATTAAATTGAAGAGACTTAGAATGTTAATCTGAGGGAGGGGGATTAGGGTAGATTTCTTGGAGCAAGTGATATTTGAACTGAGCCTTGGAAGGAAATAAGGATTATGAGAGGAAAAGGAAGAGGAAGGAGTACATTCCAGGAATAAGAGATGTCTCGGTCAATTTGGGGGATGGAAGATGCTATGAAGCATACAGTCAATAGATAGAAATATGCTTTGGCTACTATAGATTGGGCCCACGTTGTTATCCTAGGCAATGTTTATTCTAATTAAATGGATGACCTGTTTAACTATATTTAGTTAATTAGAGCATTAGGTGCATTCTTTATCTACTTTGTAATTAAGTCTATTACACAAAATTTATAATGTAATATTATATAAAATGTATAATGTTTTATTTGATATTCACAACACCCCTGGGAGATAGGTTTCTTTCATAAGATGGTGTCAGACCTGGAATTAGACTATGTCTCAACTTCTAGTCCACTGTTTTTTTGCCAGTTTTTTTTCAGACAGCAATGAATAGAGTACTGGACTTAGAATCATAAGGACTTAAGTTCAAATCCTTTCTCAGACACTTCTTATGTAGCTCTGGGCAACCCACTCAGTTCCCTCATCTGAAAAATAAAATAAAAACAATGCGTAAGGTTGTTTCTTTTTTGTAAGGGTTGTTGTAAGGATAATTATATATCAATATAATTATTTCTCCCTCTCTCTTTCTGAATATATGTCACATAATAAGGCTGTGAACATATGTGTATATATACATATAAATACATATATACATATGTGTATATATGTGTGCATATATCTGTCTATATCTATCTATCTATCTATCTATCTATCTATCTATCTATCTATCTATCTATCTATCTATCTGTATGTATATATTGCTTTAGAAGCCTTTCATTTTATATAAATGTTTTCACGTGGCCTATCCTCCTTAGGGTGAATGACAAACAGTTATAAAATTTTACTTTCCCTTACTGCTATTAAGAAAGTCTTTGAAGATGAATGAGGCAATGTGACTTTGAATGCTTTGGATTAATGACTCTATTAAACAAGGGTTTAGAATTTTGTATGTATCTTGTGGACCCCTTTGGCAGTCTGGTGAAGGCTATCAACCAGAATAATGCTTTTGAATAATTGAAAGCATGTTAAAGGTCAGTGAAAGGTTAGTAAAAATAGAGATGTCATATTTACTCCCACCCAAATTTACAGAACCCCTTAAATCCATCGATTTAAGTGTGTGGGCCTTGGGTTAAGAATCTCTCCTACAGAAATAAAAAGGTGGTATTGTGCTCTTATAAGAGATAGTTGAACAGAATATAAGTTTCTTGAAGACAGGGATGGTTTTATTTTTGTCTTTGTATTATCATCATCTATCATTATGCCTTTCAAAGGGTATTCAATATATGCTTGTTGATTAATTGATAGAGTGAATGGGTGCTTTGGACAACTGGTGTTGTAGGATAGGCCTTAATTCTTAAATCCAAGGCAGCATGGGACATTGGAAAGAGCTAAGGAATTGAAGTCAGAGGTGCTGGGTTCCAATCCTACCTTTGCTGCTTACAGTATTTCCTGTGTGACTATTGACCTGTGTAACCAAGTCACTTAGCTGATCAAAGCCTCAGTTTCCTCATCTATAAAATTAAGAGCTTAGACTTAATGACCTCTGAGGTTACTTCCAGGTCTAAATCTATGATCCTATGACTGTAGCCCTTTGTGCTCAGGAGTCTTTGGGCTACACTAAGGTGTAGACTTGATAAATTCAATGATCTTTAGACTATGGAGCTAGAAGGAATTTTTTTGATCATCTCAACCAACCCATTCATTTTGTAGTCAAAGAGATTGATACCTAGAGAGGGAAAGTGAATCGCCAGAGGCCAATCATCTAGGAACTGGCAGACTTGGTGTTCAGATGTCTGCTATCTGATGCCAAGTCCATAGTTCCACCATCCTTTGTTGTTTTTCACTCATTTCAGTCATGTCCAGCTCTTCGCAATACCATTTAGGTTTTCTTGGCAGAGATAACTGGAGTGGTTTGCCATTGCCTTCTCCAGCTAATTTTACAGATGAAGAAACTGAGGAAAACAGGGTTAGGTGACTTGCCCTGGGTCACACAGCTAGTGAATATCTGAGGTTGGATTTGAATTGAGGAAGATGACTTTTCCTGACTCCAGGTCTACCACTCTATCCACTGTGCCACCTAGTCTCCCCCCACCATTCATTAACCTCCCCCCAAAAAAATTCCTTTTAAGAACCAAAAGAGAATAGTTTTGGGTCTTTTAGTGTGGACTGGCTGGACAGTCTGTGATAATCCCCCTTTAGTTAATGCATAGAGTGGTTATTTTTGTATTTAGAGAAGGAAGCCTAATTATGTGAGTAATAAATGAATTTTCCTTCCTATGAGTACCATCCAGCTGTTCCTGCACAATTTTTTTGCTGAGTTTGTTCTTTCTGATATTTAATTGTACTCCAGGGTTGGCAGCTGGACAAGGAAACTTCTGGGTGAACTCAGCCTGTTTCTTTGGACTGTCAAGGCCAAGACTCCTTTGTCTGGCACAGAAGTTGGTTCCCCAGTGCTTACACAAGTGATTAAAGAAAAAGTTCTCTGATGAGGTTAAAGTTACTCTGTTTTTATGGATTCCTGTAAAACTCCCTTCACTACCTAGTTTTATGACTTCATCAAGATGTCAACCATCTGAAGCACTTTTGGTTGGTATCTGGTTGGAGTTATGAAGATGGCCTTGATGAAGTACATACTCTGAATGTGAGAGCTCCATATCTTGACTTGGAACATTTTCTTTGGCTATCCCTCATGCTTGGAATGCTTTCCCTGCTCTTTTACATCTACTGCTCTCCTTGGTTTCCTTTAAATCTTTAATTCCTTCTTTCATTGGAAGCCTTCTGCAAGCCTTCTTAATTCTATTGCCTTCCCTCTGTTAATTATTTCCTTTTTCCTATATAAAGTTCTCTGTGTATGTTTGTTGGCATGTTCTCTCCCCCATGAGATTGTGATCTCCTTGAGGACAGAGACTGTCTTTTTCCTCTTTTTCTATCACCAACACTTAGCACAGTGGTCACAAGTAGGAGGCATTTAGGGGATCAGAGATTGCGTAGTCCAGTGTTTCCAGTGCTGTGTTCTATGAAACGCTTATGTTCCACATAGTATCTATGAGAAAGTTGAGGTGCTATCAATATTTTTCCTCTAAAATATTGAATAACAATTCAGTATGCTTCTAAAATATTGAGAAGCCAAGTGGTCTATCAGGAAGACCATTGGATTCCAAACCAAAGAACCTCTATGTGAATCTTGCTTTTGCTGCTGTCATTTCCTTTCAGTAAATCATAGGTCCTTCATCCCTAAAAACTACGGTATGAATTTAGGGAAATACTGCTATGCCGTAAAACATGATGACTAGAGAAAGTTGGAGAAACTTCGAAAGAGTTCCATGGATTGTTGTAACAGGCATGGAACAGATCTGAGGTAGCATATACAGTGGCCACAATGGTGTAAAGCAGAGATGTCAAACTCATGCCAGCCTTTTGCAGTCCACAAAACTCTTGAGCATACCTAGAACCAGATTAAAATGGGTTTGGGAAATGTTTAACAAAGTAAATTTAAAAATACAGTATAATAAAGACAGTATTTATTTAATTTACTTTTTATTTTTTTGCTTTTTGGAGGATAGTTGGGGTTAAGCGATTTGCTCAAAGCCACACAGCTAGTTCTTGTGTTGTGTCTGAGGCCGGATTTGAACTCAGGTTCTCCTGACTCCAGGGCTGGTGCTCTATTCATTGTGCCACCTAGCCACCCCTATTTCAGATTTTCTAAGTCAATATATGACAGGAGGTATCTGTTTATATTTGAGTTCCACTCCACTGATTTAAAGACAAAGGGCACTAAAAACATCAGAATTCATATGGATATTGACCAATTCTGCTTCAGAGGACTGATGATAAAACAGATTTCTCTGTTTATTATAGAGAGATGGTGGGGATTGGGTATAGAATACTGTTTATACTGTTGGGTAGAGTTTGTGTATTGTTTTGTTTTGCTGCTTTTATTTTTTAGATATGAGGATTCATTCTAAAGAGAAAGATTATTAGGGACTGACAGTAATGTAAAATAAAAATCCCCAATGCATTAATCAAATGTTGAAAAAAAAATAAAATTAGTGTTGTTGATGAAGTGTTCTTTAAGGACCCTTCTAAATCTCAAACCCTTTAAACTAAAATACTTCTTACACATAGCCAATTTTTTAGTCAAAACAGGTTTAATCCCTCCATTTCGATCCCAGTTTCCCTTTACTCCTACTTTAGCATAGGGATAGTCTACAACTCCTGCTACCTACTTAAAATACAGCCAAGTATTTTAAGTCCCGAGATGACCCCTGGCTAACATTATTTGGAAAATGCTAACCATTGTAACCCATTCATTTTAAAGATGAAAAAAAAAAACCTACCCTGATACGTAATATGGTAAAGTGGCTTTTCCAAGGTCATATATTAAAATTGGTTTAAGTTCAATGACAAAGCTGAAAACGCTAGTTACTCTTTTAACACTAAAGTAGATACCTTGTATCAACCCTGACTCAGGCCAAAGTTGAAGGTACTTTCAATTCTAACTGCCTCCTTTTGGAGCCTACTATGTCCTAGGGGTTTGCATCATTCTAGTTCAAGGTAATGTTCATATCTGCACGTTAGTACATTCATACAGTGGATCCTAGGACTAGGGTTGTTCAAGGACATTTACCTCAATTCACTCTTAAATTTTTTAAAGAGGTGTAATCATTCCCAAGATTAAATATAGATCAGGGTATACCTTTTCAAGTGAATTCCTTGGGAGGAGAAGGAATGAGAAGTTACATTTTCCTCTCAAGTAGCAATATTTTTTTTTTTTATTGTTTTGAGTTAATCTTAATAAAAGGCCTAGAAGGAAAAAAAAAATCTAGGTTTTCTCCATCTCATTTGAAATTGTCATAAGAGGCCCTTGGTGGGTGGCAGGGATGGAGAGGGATCTAAGAGCTGCCTGGAATTGAGTCAGAAAGGAGAATGGGACACAGGGAGAGGAAAGTAGGATTTTAAAAATCAGAGAAATTCCAAATCGGGGAATTAATAGAAGATAAGGCTTGAGGAAAAAGGGAAGGGGGGAAGTAGGTGTGACCAGTAAGATCCCTTGCAGCTATATGATTCTATGATTCTAATAGGTTTGAAGGACATAAAGTGGAAGGTAGGTTGGGAAATGCCCGTATTTGTGTTTTATGTCCTCTTTAATATGAGATGCTCCTAAAAGGAATGTAAAAGAAATAAATAAACTAAAATTGAAAAGGAAAATGTGCAAGAGACAAAGAATGTGGAGCCAGCAGAATGAACTTGGTAAATTATGCAATTTGAATTGTGTTTTGTGAATTCGTTTCTCAATCACTTTGGAAAAACCATATTCAAAAATAAAACAAAATAATCCTTATAATGGTTTAAATAAGTTGTGAAAATAATTTGGAAATACAAATGTCAGCAGAATTTAAGATCCTGAAGTGCTCTGATACTGTGTGTGAATGAACTATTCTTTTTATAGAATTTTATTTGTAGGGTTTCTTTTTCTTCTTCTTTTTCAAATAGCTGGCCAACAAGTCTTTTTGGTGTGCCTGCCATGTACCCAATACTGTTTTGCGCTACCCTATCAGGGAGACAGAAACACTGAATAGATATTTCCCTGCCCACCAGGGATTTACAGTGTGCCTGGGGTGATAAGACATATATCTATGACATAATTAGAATAAAAATCTTTACTAGTTGGTTCTGTGTTTATGGTAGGAGAAAAGAATAGTCAGTGATTACTAGGAATCAGAATGATTAGCAAAAAATATCATGGAGGTTATAGGAGTTGAATTATTTGAATTAGTTGAATTAAAGAATGCATGGTTTGGATTTGTGCAGAGGAGGAGGAAGGGTATTACAGACAGCAGAGCTCCAGAGCAAAGACATGAAAGTGGGATGAAGCCAGCCATATAGATTATCCTAGTGAAGCACTTTGTTTCCGGAAAGTATGAAATAAATGGAATCTGCTGTCATCCTAATTCTTGTTTTTGTGATTAATGCATTATGCTATAGACCTCTTTGTAATCATTCCTTGTTTTTTTATCCTTCCTTCTCGAAGAGGACCATGACATCAGGAAGGTGATGTCATAATTTAAGTGAGTTGGATTTAAGTGAGAGAGGTCTGTGCAAAGTCACTAGTCTCACTCTCCCCTCTGGAGCCATCTGGGTCCAGAGGCAAAATATAGATCAGGATGACTGGATGCAATGGGAGACCTTGACCTTTTTAAGCTAAGGTCTTTCCTAGCTCTCAATTTGAGTGAGGCAACACCCATTCAGTGATTAAGGTATATTCCATACGATTGAGAAACTTACAATCACTCTCCATGTACTGATCCAGTAATGCTTTTTACTCTTCCCTGTTTCCAACTTTGGGAAATTTCTCTGTCTCTTTCCCATGCCTGGAATTCATTTCCTCTTAATCTCAGTGTTTCTGGCCTTCTGTGCCAACCCCTCCCCACCAAGTCATTCTTGATCACCCTTAATTCTAGTGCCTTAACTTTGTTGATCATCTCTTGTTTACCCTGTATTTAGCTTGTTGTTTGTGTTTTATCTTCCTCATTAGATTATGAAGACTCTCTGCCTCTTGTTGTATCTCCAGAACCTAGCACAAAGTAGTCATTTAATAAATGTTTGACTATCAATCAATCAAATATTGAGTGCCTACTATGTACCAGGCACTGTTCTAAGAGCTAGAGATACAAAAAGAGGCAAAAGACAGTCCTTACCCTTGAGGAGGCCATAAACGCATAATCATAAACTAATAGAGGAGATAGCATGCAAACAAATATATAAAACAAATTATATACAGGAAAAATAGGGAATCATTGATAAAGAGAAGGCACTAGAATTAAGAGGAGTTGGGGAAGACTTCCTGTAGCAGGTAAGATTTTAGTAGAGACCTAAAGGAAGCCAGGGAGGTCAGTAGTCAAAGCCAAAGAAAGAGAGCATTCTAGCCATATGGAATAGCCAGAGAAAATGCCTGGAGCTAAGAGACAAAGCAACTGTCTTGTTTGTGGAACAACCAGGAGACCAGTGTCAGTGGATCAAAGAAAGAATACCTTTCAAGGAAGTGAGGTATATAAGAAGACTGGCAAGATAAGAGGGAACTAGGTTATGAAGGGCTTTGCAAGCCAAACAGCATTTTGTATTTGATCCTGGGGGCAATAGGGAGCCACAGGAGTTTATTGAGTAGGGAGGGGGTGGGGCACGACATGGTCAGAACTGAGCTTTAGGAAAATCACTTTAGTAGTCACTAAAAGGAGGATGGATTGGAATGGGAATAGACTTGAGGCAGGCCCATTCACCAGCAGGTTATTGCAATAATCCGGTTCTGAGGTGATGAAGGCTTGTACTAGAAAAGTGCCAGTGTCAGAGAGAAGGGTGCATATCCAAGTTGCAAAGGTGAAATCATCAGGCATTGGCGACAGATTGGATATGGGCAGGTGAGAGATATGCCTGCTAGGTTGAAAGACTGAGAAACTAGGAGGAAGATGTTGCTGTCTACAGCTATTTGGAAGTTAGGAAGAGGGAGGGTTTAGGGGAAAATATAGTGAGTTTGGTTTTGGACATAACTGAGTTTAAGATGTCTATTGCACATCCAGTTTGAGATGTCTTAAAGGTAGCTGTTGATTTGAGGATTGGAGGTCATCAGAAAGTTTGGGGCAGGATAGAGATATTAATTAAACCTATGGAAGTTGAAGAGCTCCCCAAGTGAAGAGATAGGTGAGAAAAGAGATCTAAAGAAGCTAAAGGAAATAATTGTAGACAATTACATTATCCTTTTCTCCTGAAGCCTTCTCTAAATAGCACTGCCTTTTCTCTCTCCCCTTCTTCTCTTAAACACTTGAGTCTAAGGTCATCATGTCCCATGTTCATAAATGTCTAAAACAGATAGATTATTTTGAAGATCCCCCAAAATGAAACTTTAAGACTTCAAAAATATGGAAGGGTAAGGTTCATGATCCTCCTGTACGTATGTTTCTGGCAATATGAGATAGAAACCCCTGTATCACTGCTAGTATGCCTTCACAGCAGACGTGGGAAGGAGAATAGGCATGAATGTGCCCCAGACAGCCTATATCATCATAAACAACAGGAAGAAACACAGCTGCATGGCAATGCAGGCAGGAAGGAGGGAACAGGGCCATAGGTCCCCCTGCCCACTCCGCAATCACTGGGGATAGGCAGGACAATGAGGGATGGCGATGAGTTCAGTAGAGGAAAAGCTATAATTGCTTTTCTTACCACCTCTCTCTGGGAGGCCAATTATAAGAAAACCCCTAAAGGAACCAGCTCGGCAGGAACTTGGGGCTGGGAAACTTGTGCATGAAGCAGACCCCTCCCACTGGCCTATCTATGGTGTTATTTTGCAATGTGACAGCTATCAGTTAGTTGACTTTGGGACCTTTCTGTGTGAGTTTCCTTTATTTTCCTGTTCCTATATTCTTGTGCTATGACACAATTCCTGTCATGTTTGACAGCTGTATGAGGTATGTAATATAAGCATTATCCACATTTTAAACAGATTGGGAAACTAAGGCTTTGAGGTATGTACATCCCCTTATCACAAAATTAATGAGAACACTCAGCACATTCCTAATCAGAGTGTGACTCTCCTCCCTTCCCTTTCCTTCCCTCCTTCTCCTCCTCCTCTTCTTTCTACTCTTCTTCTTCATGTTTCTCTCTCTGTCTCTGTCTCTCTGTCTCTCTCTCTGTCTCTCTGTCTCTCTCTCTGTCTCTCTCTCTCTGTCTCTCTGTCTCTCCCTCTGTCTCTCTCTCTGTCTCTCTCTCTCTGTCTCTCTGTCTCTCTCTCTCTGTCTCTCTCTCTCTCTGTCTCTCTGTCTCTGTCTCTCTCTGTCTCTGTCTCTGTCTGTCTCTCTCTGTCTCTGTCTCTCTGTCTCTGTCTCTGTCTCTCTCTGTCTCTCTCTCTCTGTCTCTGTCTCTCTCTGTCTCTCTCTCTGTCTCTCTCTGTCTCTCTCTCTCTCTGTCTCTCTCTCTCTCTCTCTGTCTCTCTCTCTTTCAAATGCACTGGGTGATTTTGCTAGCCTCCTCCATGTACCCCTTCTCCCATCTCTGTCCTTTTGCCCTGACTCTCCTCCATGCCTAGAATGCACTCCTACCCAATCTCTGCCTCTAAGAATCCCTTGTTTCTTCCAAAACTCTGCTCAAATGATACCTTAAATATAAAGACTTTTCTAATCCTCCTAGGGGCTAGTGTCTGCCCCACAATAACTTGACCTTGTATTAATTTTGTTGTATATGATTAATTATGTGCATGCTGCTGCATTATCTCCCCCATCAACATGTAACTGACTTAAGGGTAGAGACTCTTACATCTTTTTGTCTTTGTATTCCCAGTGTATGGCTCAATGCCTGGCACATAGTAGGTACTTAGTAAATATTTGCTTATAGGTGTGCACATGGCTTAAAGTGTGTTTGGTAAAGGAAAGACCTTGGAGACCAGTTTCATTTGAACTTGAGCAGGCATTTATAACCTCTTCTACCAATGAGGGTGGTGCTGTGTGCTGAGAGACACACAAAGATTTACCTGAACCTGGTCCTTGCCCTCACAGAGCTCAAAAAATTGCAGGGGGCTACATTATATTCATAAATAAGACTCCTACAAAGTAATGTTTGCTAAGGACAAAATGCTCCAGGAGAGTCGAGGAGCAGAATTATTCTAGACAGAATCGATCAGGGAAAGCTTCTTATAGTAGGTAACATTTGAACTGGGGCTTAAAGGATTGGTGGACTTTCAGTAGGAATTAACGTCAGAGTTGGGGTGGATCTTCTTGAAATGACTATAATCTCAGGTGGGGTCAAGTATGAAAAATATTACTCACCTCAAGTTAATAATAACCTACATATCGTTTGCAAAACACTTTTTACATGACAGCCCTAGGAGGTAGGTACTATAAGCATTATCCCCCTTTTAACATATGGGCAAACTAGGACTCTGAGGGTTTAAATGATTTATGCATCCATGATCATAGCTAAAGAGAAGCTGCATCAGGATTTGAACTTGAGTCTCCCGACTCCAGATCCAGTAGCCACATGGCCTCTCAGTTGCTGGGTTTTCTTATTTTTTGAGGCTTCTACTGAGTCTGAAATACATAGGAGGGGCTTAAAGGAAGTCAGAATGGTTGATTGTTACTGGTGAGATCTGTAAATTAGAGTGGGAATTATCAGCAAATGACTGTGGATCAGCCTAGAACAAGGGTCTTAAATCTATAGGACACAGATCAGGGCCAGAAAGCCCAGGGCCAAAGACCAGGCCTGGAAGAATCTAGCTCTCCAGGTTGTTCATCTGCCATGGGGTGGATTTGAGCTCTTCACCACTCCAGTGGTTTTACATCAATGGAACCCAGAAGGTCCAGCTGTAACTCAGTATTCTTTCAAATGTGAACTGGATTGAATGATCCAGTTACTCAAATTCTGTCCTTAGTGCTCGAAATATCAGAGTTTTCCCTTTGCTATGAAAATGTGATTAGGAAATTAATAACCAAATCAATGAGGAAACACATGGGCACTCCCTCATTTTCCAGCTATTCTGATGATTCATTTAGGAGAGTATATATGTATTGCTGCTGCGTCAGTGCCTATTAGGAGATGTGAGATTCAGGCGTGCACTAGAAGATTTGAAAGAGATGAGTGGACTGACACTGTACTTTGTTCTTCTGTCCAGGAGAGTAGTACCTTCCTGGGCATCATCTGGCAAGATAATTATGTGTATAGACTCCCTGTCTATACACAGTTGGGGAAATGAGCTGTGTTCTCAGTTCCCAGCCTGAGTCACACATCTAAGTAAGCACAGTTTCTTTGACTGATGCATGGTAATGCTTTGGTCAGGGTCTATGAATGATTGATACAAAGGCCTCATGAGCTATTGAATTGACTGTCCAGACGGGCATGATATTTACTGTATTTGTGATGTGCTATGTGAAAAATTGGGGTCTTATGCTCTCCATGTTTCCCTGTTCAATTTCAGTTTTCCCGTCACAAAACTGGGACATTCATACTTTGACCATTAACTCATTTAACAATTACTTTATAGGGCACTAGAGCACTGTGCTAAATGCTCCAGGGTTATTCAGATATATAATCCAGGGTCCCTGCCCTCAAGGATCTTAGAGCCTAGCTGTGGAGGCAAGACTAGTGTTCATGAAGAATTAAATAAGGATATCATGCACAATGCTTTTATAATGACCCGCAAGCTTCTTCTTGAAGCTACAGCCTGAAGCAATCATTGTTCTTCTGGTGATGCTATATGACTGTGAATCATGAAGTACTACTGCATTTTCTTGAGAATTGAGGTGACAGGTTATCCAAAGGACAAAGGAGAGGCACATGGGGGAAAGGGTGTAATGAGCCATAGCCTGTTGGCAACAGAGAATTATGAACTGGGAGAAGTAAAAGATGAATAATCAAACAGATACACCAGCTGGAAATGGAGGTGGTCATGCCATTCAGGAGGGTATGAGATAATCAGTGGATCATCCATATGTTGCATTTATACTCATAGCTAAGTTGAAATGATTAAAGGAAGGCTGCCAGCCTCCAGGATGGACCTTTTGTGTGGGTTATAGACAGCAGTCACACAGGATAAGAAGACATATTTCCATATTTATACTCATAAGAAGATGCCTCAAAACCACACTGTGAAGTAGTTGTTGTTACTGTCCATCTCTTACAGCTGAAGAAACTGAGGTTGACAGAAGGTCCATGATTCAGATAATTGGAGGGAATATCTGATAGGATCCATTGAAATGTCATTGTGAGCTTATCAAGTGCAATATACGTAGGATAGTCCACAGATTGCAATAAACCCAAGTCTCATAGAATCAATGAAGTCAGCTTCGGATAGACTGCCAGACTTGTCACCTCCACCCAGACTGTTTGCATGACTTGTGGACCCCACAGTGCTAGCCAGTCTATTGAAATAGAAACAATTGAGGAAAAAAAAGCCAAAGTCAATCACATCATTCCTCTCTATCGTTGCTTTCTCTAGGATGTATATGGACATCATTCCATATATTTACCTCTGTTCCATGTTCCATCCTCACAACTCTCAACTTAAAGATCTCTAACACAATGTGAGAACTGCCCCCACTCCAATAAATATTAAGGTCCCTACAGTGTACTTTATATCATCTCTGCCTCCTCCTCTATTCTCCCCTCCCTTTTTTAATTCACAGTTTTTAATTAACAAGCGTTTTATTTGTTCTCCTTATCCCCCACTACAACAACAATAGCAACAGCAACAACAATAACAACAACATTCTTGGAGCAGATAATAATCATATAAAACAAATTCCCACTTTGGCCAAGTCCAAAACCTTGTGTCTCATTTTGCATACTTCTTTGTCAGAAAGTGAACATTATTCTTTGTTGTGGGTCCTCCGGAATCATACTTGGTCCTTGTATTGATCAACATTCTCAAGTCTTTCAAGGTTCTTCCTCCTTCTTTTTAGTACCATTTTGTTATGTATAAATTGTTCTCCTGGTGCTGCTCACTTCATCATTACCCACAACATTATTTCATAACTGTCTTTCCAGGTTTCTCCAGGGTTTGGATCCTGGTTATCTAGGATTAGGGAGGACTGGCTTGATAAAAGAAGGAGGAAGTAGCTTTGGAAAAGGGATTTTAATTAAAAAGAATGATAGCTACTGCTAAGAAATAAAAGGAGGTTAGAAGAAAGTGAATAATTTCCCCTCTCTTTATCAAGCCAGTCCTCCCTGATTCTGGGTAAGCAGGAATCAATCTCTGCTATGTTGTCACATTCTTTACCAAGGAAAGTAATGAGAGAATAGGTTACACAAATTCTCTTAAGTCACTAAGTGTATTGTTGAACTTTACATCCTTGAATCTGAGCTGGTTCTTGTCCAGGTGTACCTGGCTCATCACCCCAGCCCTCAAACCAGTTTAACTCCTTGGTTTCCATCGTACTGAATCATATATGCACTAAGTGTTACTGACTTACAGTGGGTATAAAGCTCACTAAGGTTGAACAGTTAATGAAGGCTTTGTAAAAGATGGAGGATTGAGCTAGACCTTCAAGCATGGTTAGAATAGAGAGCTGAAGGAAGGGCATTCTTCAAGTGGGTGCTGGGGTGTGAATAGCAATGCTATGAAATACTGTAGAGTAGAATCTCAACAGGGCTGGGGTAATAATGGAAAACTTCACATAGTAGAATAAGGAACGTGGTCCAGTAATTGTTGGTGGGGCTGGGGTTGGAGACTTGGTAGGGGCAAGAAGGCAAAGTTCATCGCAGAAATGTTTGCAGGCTTCATTAATGCATGTTGATGTTTAGAAAATGAACACCAATCTCTATGGTTTATTCAGGTGTTTGGGGATGAATAGGCGAATGTACACCAAAAGCACATGTTTATGGACTTGGTTATATAAGACAACAGAAAGAACTTTCCTGTTTTAGGCTCCATTTACAGATAGAGAACCCGTGGCCTTGTTTTATTTTTTTTTAACTTCTCATGGCTGCTGGTTACAATTCTCCAGGGACTTTGAATAGTCATGCTCGTCTGAAAACACCAGGAGACTCAGCTCTGTCCTGTTTTTCTACTTACTTACAAGAGAGGTGGTGTGATGTAAAAGATCTGAATACAAATCCCAACTCTGACCATGGAACAGTCATTTAACCTTTTATCCTCAATGTCCTGATCTATGAAGCATGGGGGAATGAATGAATAAATTATTTATTAAGTGTGTGCTGGGTACAAAGCACTTTGCTCAGTCCTAGGGATACAAATAGAAAAATCAGACAATCCCTGGTCTCAAGGAGCTCACTTTCTTTCTTTCTTTTTAAAGCAATCAGGGTTAAGTAACTTGTTCAGGGTTATATGGCCAATTATTTCTGGGTGTGGTGCTAAGTATCAGAGCCTGGATTCAATCCCAGGTCATCCCGACTCTGGGGCCAGTGCTCTTACTCACTGAGCCACCTGGCCGCCCCCTCAGGAGCTCACTTTCTAATGGAGGAGATAATACACATGGAAGATCTTAGCTGCAAGTTTGATAGAAAAGTGCCATGATCATTAGGCTATATCAGCAAAGCAGATGGGAATGCCCCTTCTTTAATCTTATTTCCATAAAATCATATCAGTCCATGATATTGAAGTATTTCAAACTGCCAAGGACATTGGTGGCAAGAACGTTCTTTTCTCCTGGGTCTTCAGTAGCTATGGTTGTATCACCAGCAAAAGCAGTGGCCAGGCTACATCTCCCCAGGGGTTGCTACTCAGGATGACAGCTGAGCTGGAAGCATTGGCTCTTGGGCTTGAGGTTCTGGGTTGTCTCCACTGGGGTCTGAGGAGAAATGATAATTGAAGTAATTGTGTTTAACTTGAATGGCATGTGCTGTCTCCTGTACTCAGTTAGGCTAGCTTGCCTGCACTTTGAGTGGCAGTGGGTGGTCATTGGGTAGGAATGGCTGGTTTCCTCTGCACTGGACTTGCTTTTCTGGATGATGGCTGTGTGGCTGGGCTGGAAGTAGGATTGGTAGTCTTGAGAAGGGAGGGGGCAGTGCTCCTGTGCTTATCTGCCTGTTAGTGACAGTTGGTCAACAATTATTTCTTGTGGATGAGGAAAGTAGGGCCCTTTTTCACAGTGATTTCTTTCCTCAATTATGGCTTTAAGCAGGTCTAATGGTTGATTACCTATTCTAATTCACTTGGTGATCTCATTGGCTTCCATGGATTTAATTACCATCTCTATGCTGATCATTCTCAAACCTACCTATCCAGCCCTAACCTCTCTCCCTACCTCCAATTTTGCATCTCCAACTGCCTTTCAGACATCTCAACCTGGATGTCCAGTAGATATCTTAAACTCAACGTGTCCAAAACTGAACTGATTGTCTTTCTCCATAAGCCCTTCCCCCTCCTAATTTCCTTATTACTGTATAGGGAAACCACATCCTCTCAGTCTTTCAGGATTGCAACCTAGATGTCATCCTTCATTCTACTGTCTCACACCTCTCCACCCCCCAACCCCACTCCATGTCCAGCTCATTGCCAAGGCCTACCAGTTTCACCTTTCATCTTCTCTTGAGTGTGCCCCCTTCTCTTTGACACTGCCCCTCCTCTGGTGTAGATCCTCAGCACCTCATGTTTGGATTACTGCAATAGCCTGCTAGTGGGTCTGCCCCCCTCAGGCATTTCCTCATTCTAATACATCTTTATTCAGTCACTAAAGTGATTTTCCTAAAGCATAAATCCTATTATATCACCCCCTTACTCAATAAACCCCAGTGGTTCTCTATGTCCTCCAGAATTAAATACAAAATGTTCTACTTGGCATTTAAAGCTCTACATAACTTTTCCTTGTTGTTATTCAGTAATTTCCAACTCTTTGTGACCCTATATGGGGTTTTCTTGGCAAAGATACTAGAGTGCTTTGCCATTTCCTTCTCCAGCTCATTTTACATCTGAGGAAACTGAGGCAACAGGGTTGAGTGACTTACCCAGGGTCACACAGCTAGTAAGTATATAAGACTGGATTTGAACTGAGGTCTTCCTGACTCTAGGCCAGGCACTCTTATTTACTTTGCCCTCTAGCTGCCCTTAACCCCCTTCTATCTTTTCCAGCCTTCTTATGCCTTGCTCCCTACTGCATACTCTTCAATCCATTGACACTGTCTCCTTGCTGTTCCACAAACAAGACACACCATCTCTTGGCTCTGGACATTTATTTCTTTCTGTCCCCAAGCTCTCCCTCCTCATCTCTGCCTGCTGCCTTCCCTACCTTCCTTTAAGTCTCAACTAAAATCTGGTCTTCTATAGGAAGCCTTTTCTAATCCCTCTTAATTCCTTTTTATCTTGTATATAGCTTGTTTGTGCATATCTGTTTGCTTGTTGCCTGTCCCATTAGATTGTGAGCTCTTTGAGGGCAGGGACTATCCTCTGCACTAAGTACAGTACCTGGTGTGTAGTAGATTCTTAATCTTTTTTTTTTTTTTTCCTGACTGGTTGATTATATGGCCAGGAATTTGTTATATATGGTGATCCCACGACTTTGTCCCTTGGCCTTGAATACAAACTGAAACATTTGACCTTACAAAAACTTCTCAGTTGAAAGGTACCGAGATGCTGCCCATCCTAGAAGAAAGTAGTTACAAACTTCAATAGTTTGCTTTCACTCTATAGACTATGTCACCCCCCCCACCCCGGCCCCGGCCCCCCGACCTGCCAGCCTTCCCAATAAATTTACTCTCTCTGTCTATCTATCCTACTCAGGCTCTAGGCAAGGAATTCAATTTAATCTCTTGCAAGCGGTCAAACATAGGATCTGATATAAAAAGGTGAATGGAGGTAGTGGAAATCCAAAAACAGATAGTCTCTGGGTTTTTCTTGCTAGGCATATTCTCTCTGAGAGTGATGAGAGTGCAGAAAAGGGAATGAAAGGGGAAACATATCTTTTCAGGGAACAGAGTATTGCCACATCTTGTGTGAAACACAGACAAGTCACAGATATCTCCTTTGAAAGAAAAGGCAGAAAAACTAGTAGAGGCAGATGCCAAGGAGGCAGAAATGAACAGTTGAACAATCTTTGGGGGTTGTAGTTGTCATTGTCTCTCTCTCTCTCCTTTTCTCTGGTTTTCCTGACAAATGAAGAGGCGATTAGATCAAGGATTCATTTGTACAGTGACATTGATGCTCTGTCTAGTATAGCTGGGATCTGAGCAGATAGAATGATCTAAATCAATAAGGTATAGAGAAATCAGATCCCTGTTCCTTAATGACAGTGATTGGGAAACTGATATGAACTCATCAAAGTCATCCAGCTTGAATGTTTCGATCAGGGGTGGGGAACCAGTGGCCTTGAGGCCACATATGGCCTTCTAGGTCCTTGGGTATGGTCTTTTGACTGAGTCAAAGTTTTACAGAACAAATCCTTTTATTAAGGGCATTTGCATGGTGGTTTGGATTCAGTCAAAAGGCCACACTTGAGGCCCTAGAGGGCCACATGTGACCTTGATTGCATGTTCCTCCCCCCTCCCCCCCGTGTCCCGCTTAGACAAACCCAAGAATCATAGGGAATGTGATCTACCCATATAAATTAAGGTAGTATAGGTCCTACCATTAGAAGAGAACTGCATTCACTTGTTTGCTAGCCTTTATAAAGGGAAATGTTGATGACTGAGAGACAGCATATGTTTCATAGTTGGAAAAGATCTCAAAGGACATTGATTCCACACTTTATTGAAATTACAATCCCTTCTAAATTATTTTATTTTATTTTATTTTTTGCTTTTTGGAGAGGGGAAGGTAGTGCAACTGGGATTAAGTGACTTGCCCAAGGTCACACAGCTAGTTTTGTGTTAAGTGTCTGAGGCCAAATTTGAACTCAGGTCCTCCTGACTCCAGGGCCAGTGCTCGATTCACTGCACCACCTAGACACCTAGCCATCCCCATTGTAAACTATTCTTAACAGGGGTCATCCTGCCTTGGTTTAAAGACTTTTAATGATAGGTAACCCATCACCTCTCAAGGGAACCTATTTCACTTTTGGATATTTCCAAACATCAGGAAGTTTTTCATTTACATCAACATTAAATCTCCTTGCAACTTTCACCTATTACTCCTACTTTTACTCCCAAGAGTCAAGCAGGATATATCTAATTCTTGTCCTACATAATAGCCTTTAAAATTCTTGAAGGCAGCTATTATGCCTTTAGGAAGCCTTCCGCAGTCTAAATATCTGTGCTTTCTTTAATCCTTTTATCACATGATATTGAGGCCTTTCACTGTCCTCATTACTCTCCTTTGGACGCTTTCCACCTGATCAATACCCTTCCTAAAATTGGTGACCACAACAAAATATAGTGCTTCAGAAAATTTCCTTGAGTAAAATAAAGTACAGTAAAACCTGCCCCAACCCTTTCTCTTTAGGATGCTTAAATTTGTTTATTTTTAACATTCATTTTAAAAATGTTTAGTTCCAAATTTTCTTCTCCTTCCACTGAGAAAACAAGCAATATGTTACCAATTACATATGTGAAGTCATGAAAAACATATTTCCATAGTAGCCATTTGCAAAAACAACAATAAAAAGCAAGAAACATAAAGACAGTGAAAAAGACATGCTTCAATCTGCAGTCAGAATTCATCATTTCTCTTCCTCTCTCTGGAGATGGATAGCATTTTTCATCATAGGTCCTTTGGAATTGTCTTGGATCATTGTCTTGATCAGAGTAGCTAAATCTTTCACAGTTGATCATCATTATAATATTGCTGTTTACTGTGAACAATATTCTCCTGGTTCTGCTCAGTTCACTTTTCCTTAGTTCATATAAGTTTTCCCAGGTAAAAACTGCCTCTTTTAATGCATTCTAAGATCACATTAGTTTTTATTTGTCATATTTTCCATTTGACTCATACTGAGTTTGCATTTCATTGAAAGTTCCAATTTTCCCCACAGAAACTATTATCTAACCATGCCTTCCTCATCTTATTGTTGTGAGCTGATTTATTTTTAACTGAAGTGTATGATTTTACATTGATCTTTATTAAATTTCATCTTGTTAGATTCAGCTCAACATCCTAACTTATTGTGATTTCTGATCTGGCTATGCAATGAAAGATGCCAGTTTGCTTGCCTAGCTATTAACATTTATAGGAAGAAGAGATAACTGTGGTCTATCATAGTGATGGGAGGCTTCCTAAAGCTGGTGGAATTTAAACTAGGTCTTTAAGAATAGATATACTTAGGGACAGCTACGTGGTGCAGTGAATAGAGACCCACCCTGGAGTCAGGGGGATCTGAGTTCAAATGTGACCTGAGACACTTAACACTTACTAGCCCTGTGACCTTGGGCAAGTCATTTAATCCCAATTGCCCTGCCCTCCAAAAAAAAGGAGAATAGATAGACTTTGGATTTCTTGACTATAACTAATTGAGCCTAGATAGAATTAGTGTTTCTGGATATACTTAAAATGACACAACTTTGCTAGAGGGACTCCTATTGAAGAATGCACCTTTAGGTATCAATAGACAATTGGCAATCCACTCTCTTGGCTCAAAGACTGATGTGGTGTGCTGAAAGTAGCACTATTCTTTGTGATAGAAAACCTGGGTTTGTACCCTAATTTTGAGACTTACTATGTGATCATAGGGAATCTGATCTTAGAAACATGGTACCACCTAACTTCTCAGATGTTCAGCTTCCCCCTCTGTAAGATGGGAATAATGATACTTGTACTACCTGTCTCATAGGATTTTGGTTGGTAAAGTTGTTTGCAAACATTGAAATTATAGATTGATGTGAAATGACCATCAGTTAACAGATGCTTTTCAAATGCCTACTATGTGCAAGGTCCTATGGTAGACATCTGGTCTTAAATTTGATTTATCTAGATCTGTTGGGGATGGTATTGATTCTAGGTGAAATCTATTTTTTAAAGCAGTATCTCGATGTTCTAGCATAAGCATTTCCACAGCAATGCAACCCATTTTCTTGTGATCCCTTGATACTCATTGTCTCCTTATTCCCCACCCAATTTTGTGTTTTGCAGCTCTATAGCTCCATGGATTTTGGGAGAAGATGGCAACTGATGCATGAGCACATTACACCCAACAGGTTTTACTGGTAAGTTCTTAGTCTCGTGGGTATTCATTCATTCAATTAAATATTTATGAAGCACCTATTCTATGCAAAGGACGGTTCTTATGCTTGGGGAGTGGTACACAAAGATAAAGAAGCTACTATTTACAGCTGATATGAAGTGATCACATACATACATAGATAGGTTCAGTACTCTTGGTTCTATCTTGCCACTCACATTCAGCAGGCACTTTGAAATACCTTAGGTCACTATTAATTTCCTTACTGTTTAAAAAACTATCTCAGCAGAATTCTCAGGATTAAGGATTTAGGATTGGGAGGAACCATATGAGTAAGTTATTAAGTCTAATCCTTTCATTTTTCCAAGGTCAAATAGGCAAAGTGACTTGCCTAAGATCACATAAGTTTTAAGTGGCCAGGATGTGATTGTTATCCAGGTTTTTTTCTCTCCAAATCCAGTGTTCTTTCCACCACACTATTTGGCTTACTCTGATTGCTAGCCAAATTAACAGGCAACAAGAAGTAGCAACTTCATAGAGCACTGGAGTCTAGGGAGGGTGGGAAGGCATGGAGCAGGAGAAGAGTTTATGCTACACTTACCATTCTGGGTAAATGGTCTCTAGTGAGATTAAGTTGCAATGGAAAGAACAGTAGACTGGATTCAAAATCAAAAGACTCGGATTCTAGTCCCAACTGCAATTAGTTAGCTTGGAACTTGGGTAAATTATTTCATCTTTTTGGGCCTCACTTTTCTCTTTTGTAAAATGAGAGAGCTTCACAAGATAATTCCTTCCAGCTCTGATACTTCCTCATCGGTTGTATGCAGCGTTGTGCCTTGCATTTGAGATATAGTTAATCAAATAGATTTTAGTAGTTTGGATCCCTGATGAAGTCAGCCAGAGATGCTTCCTATGTGGAATAGCAATTTCACAGCCTGCCTTCCTCACTCACAAACTATTTTTTAACGTTGAACCATAATAGATTGGCTCAGCCCCTGGGATTATTTGAAATGAAGAATTAATGACCAATGAGAGTTTCTTATACCTTTATACTCAGTTTGGGATGGGAATCAGGGAGAATAATGGATATCAAACCCCACTCTCTTCCTTTTCCCAGAGTTGGAATATTTCTAGGCTTTTTGTGAGCCAAACACACTTCTCCCATTTGGGAAAAGTAGGAGTCTTTAACAAACTGTGAGGAAAAGGAAAATACTCTTATGTATTATTTGTCATCCTTTGGAGTTTGGGCTAAAAGGAGACAATGAAATTAGGTCAACCCTCAGAGTTTGGTCTAAGAAGAGACAGACGAGATTAGGTTAACCTCCAGAGTTTTCTCTAAAAAGAGACAAATGAAATTAAGTTAATATATGCTGTTTATTACCTTTAAGCCAGCAGGAACATACATATGGAACTCAAAGAAGAACCATGTGAAAGAGACTTTTATCTATAGAGTAAGGAAGTACCCCTTTCCTCCCCCCCCAAACTCAGGATACCTGTGTCAGGTAAAATTATGGTTCCCATAAGGCAAGGAAGTACCCCTGATTTCAGGATGTCTGTCCTTCTGTTAGCCAAGGAAAATGCTGTAAAAGGATAATGTCCATAAAATAACAAGGTAAAGAAAGTGCCAATTAATCAAGATAATGTCTAGTTCAAGGTTCCTGGTCCTTATCAATCATAACAGAAGAGTATTCCTGGTCAGCTTCATATAGCCTTGTAGTTGCTTAAACAGAAAGGGGCATTTTGGGTTCACTCAGAAAGGATGCAAAACATTATAGTATGTTAATTCAGAGTAGGCCAGGTGTTTTGGGCCTGTTCAGGTGATGGGGGAACTCAAGCTGGTTTGCAGATTCTACAGTATTCTGTCTATGTGACCTTAATCAGCTGTCCACCTGAAATGGGCCAATTTCTCCAAGGTCTGATACTCAGGGCTTCTGAATGAAAACTATCCTTATTCAGACTATTAAGAAATTGAGGTGGCCAGCCATCCGGGGGAGCTAAGTAGATGAAGAAAAGCAGCACAGTAGACTGAATAAGCTTTGTCATCAATTCTGAAAGAAATTAAATTAAATGGACTAGGGACTGTATTTTCCCTTTTTTGATAAAAAGAGAGGGAAAAAAAGTGTTCTGACCCAGGGGTTTTATCCCCTTCCTTTGTGAAAAGAATAAATTCCCAAGTCCTGTCTGTCCCTGTTAATTGTACCCCAGGTCCCCTTACTCTGCACTTTCTTCTTACCTGCCCCCATGGGGGAAAATAAAAGTTAGTGCCCATGATCACTTGCCAAGTAATGGCTGAAAGCTTCAGTTTGCAATTACTGCTCATCCTTTTCTCATGTATAATTGCCTCAATTATTTCTTTTTGTGCCATAGGAGGCATGCAGCAGCAACTCATTTAATAAGGAATGTTTCTTGATGACTAAAACCAAATGTGCCTCAGTCTGCTATTTCCAATATGGTGGAATGGGCAACAATGGGAGTGGGATGGAATAGGATGTGGGGGTGTTCTAAAATTTGAAGGGGCACAGTAGTAGGCAAGAAGAGAGGGGATATCTATCTATC
>NW_027186296.1:80777027-80779405 GCF_028583685.1 Petaurus breviceps papuanus
ATCTATCTATCTATCTATCTATCTATCTATCTATCTATCTATCTATCTATCTGTCTATCTTTCTATCCTACTTATGAAGAACAGCTTTGGAAGACATGCGTCTTCTTCCTCAGGGACACATGAGGTGGGGATGATGGCTGAGGGTTGGGGAAGTGTCTGACAATAATAACAATACTAATGATAATGATGATAATAATACCTTACATTTGTGCCACCCTTTCTAATTTCCACAGCCCTTTTGCATCCATTATCTCATTTCATCCTCACAGCTATCCTATGAGTAAGATAGGGCAGATATTATTATCCCCCATTATCCCTCTGAGTATGAAAACTCATCTGAACCTGCCTTTTCTCCCTGCCCCCAAATTCCAGATATGCTATTCTGCTAAGTCTAAACTTACAGGAAACTTTTTCTATGAACTGTCTTAGCCACCAAGTCGCATCCTAAGAAAAGGAAGGTGTTGGCGAGCTGTCCATGTCAGATACCGTTCTTGCAAGCCGCCCATTTTTTTCCTTTCCTCATGTATATACCAGTTCTTATCTGTTATTATCAGGATAACCACCATAACTAACTAACAGACCTTATTTGTCATTCTCCTTCACTTCTGTTTTCATCTGCTATACATGTTGTAGAGTATAGATGAAAATGAAATTAGTTCCCAAACACTTTCCTTCTATCTTCCATCTTCCCATTGTGGGAAATTCTGCTTCACAAAGTTCTGTTCTTTGGTATCCATCTAGTAAATGGTACACAATTTTCAACCTTCCTCTGAGATAAGTTTTCATAGTCCAGTGAGCTTTAGAGTGGAGAGATTTTAAAATTTTTTATTTATTTATTTTTAGTTTTCAAAATTCACTTCCATAAGATTTTGAGTTCCACATTTTCTCCCTATCTCTCCCCTCTCCCTGCCCCAAGATAGCATATAATTTGATATAGGCTATACAGATATATTCATATTGAAACTATTTTTATATTAGTCATGTTATAAAGAAGAATTAGAACCAATGGGAGAAACCATGAGAAAGAAGTAACAAATAAAAAAAGAGAGAGAGAAAATAATATACTTCAAACTTCATTCAGACTCCATAATTCTTTTTCTGGATGTGGAACAGCATTTTCCCTCATGAGTCCTTTGTAGTTGTCTTGGATCCTTGCATTGCTAAGAAGAGATAAGTCTATCAAAGTTAGTCATTGTACATTGAAGCTATTACTGCATACAATGTTCTCCTGGTTCTGCTTACTTCACTCAGCATCAGTTCATTCAAATCTTTCCAGGTTTTTCTGAAGTCTGCCTGCTCATCATTTCTTATAGCATTTTATTACATTCATATACCACTACTTGCTCAGCCTTCCCCAACTGATGGTTATCCTTTCAATTTCCAATTCTTTGCTACCACAAAAAAGAGAGGCTAAAAATATTTTTGCACATGTGAACCCTTTTCCTGTTTGTATGATCTCTTTGAAATATAGACCTTGAAGTGGTATTGCTGGGTCAAAGGGTATGCACATTTTTATAGCCCTTTGGGCATAGTTCCAAATTGCTCTCCAGAATGGTTGGATCAGCTTACAACTCCACCAACCATTAGTATTCCAATTTTCCCACATCTTCTGAAGCATTTATAATTTTCCTGTTTTGTCATGTTATCCAATTTGATAGGTGTGATGTGGTACTTCAGAGTTATTTTGATTTGCATTTCTCTAATCAATAGTGATTTAGAGCATTTTTTCATATGGCTATAGATTGCCTTAATTTCTTCATCTGAAAACTGCCTGTTCATATCCTTTGACCATTTATCATTTGGGGAATGATGGAAAGATTTTTTTCCTCTTCTCTGTGGGGATCCTTATTTTTGTTCATAGATTTTCTTCTATAGCCTCTCTCCACTTATAGAATTTGCCCTTGTTAGAGGGTTTGAGGAATATTTTTAGAGCCCTACTCTAATTGATTCCCTATCTCACTCCCACAGAAACTATCACAAGTCTTTTCCCTCCTCAGATCTTTCCTCCTTGCCAAATCTTACCATTCCTACTTTCACAACATCTGTCACAGCTGACCCTATTCTCCACTCACACATTTACCATCTCAGTTCAGGCTTCCATGACATCCTCAAGCCCCCTACACCTCCTACTCACCCTTCTTTCCACCTTTTTATTTTATTGTAAAGAAGGCCATTTGATGTGAGCTCTCTCTCTCTGTCTCTCTCTCTGTCTCTCTCTGTCTCTCTCTGTCTCTCTCTGTCTCTCTCTCTGTCTCTCTCTCTGTCTCTCTGTCTCTCTCTCTGTCTCTCTCTCTGTGTCTCTCTCTGTCTCTGTCTCTGTCTCTCTCTCTCTCTCTGTCTCTGTCTCTGTCTCTGTCTCTCTCTCTCTCTCTCTCTCT
>NW_027186296.1:80779505-80794795 GCF_028583685.1 Petaurus breviceps papuanus
TCTCTCTCTCATAATTCTCTGCAAAACTCCTGGCCATCATCCCCCACTCTCCTCCTTTCCCCTAGTTTCTTTTTTTTTACTTTGGAGGGAAATTGGGATTAATTAACTCGCCCAAGGTTACATGGCTAGTTTTTTTGTGTTAAGTGTCTCAGGCCAGAACCGAACTCAGGTCCTCCCGACTCTGGGGCTGGCGCTTTATTCACTGTGCCACCTATCCTCTCCCCTTTCCCCTAGTTTCTGATAAAGTTTTTCTCTTTGCCAAAGCCAGTACTTTCTATATGTACACTTGATCACATACTCTCCCATCTTTTACAGCAAATTGTAAACCCTGCATTTGATGTAATTGACCCCTTTTATTAAGGGAATTTGTTCTGTGATGTTTGGATTCAGTCAGAGGGCTACACTTGAGGACCTAGAGGGCTACATGTGGTCTTGAGGTTGCAGGTTCCCTACCACCGGACCTACCTCTTGTCCTGAATGCTCTTTTGTCTCTATGTTTTCATTATATCGCTCTCTCCTGATTTGCCTCCTACTTTTCATACCTCTCATCAGTCTCCTTTGCTGTCTTTATCATCTAAACCATTTCCAAATAACTTCAGATGCTTCTGAAAAGATTCTGTTATAGGCCTTTTACTTTTCTCCTTCCATTTTCTCTTTCTTGGTAAACTGATCAGGTCTTTAGGGTTCAGCCATTATCTCTATGTGGATGACTCCCAGTTCCATATATCCAGTCCCACATTACCAACTGATTATTGAACACTTCAGACTGGATATCCTGGAAATATATTCAAGTCAAAGCCTAAAAATAAACTCATTTTCTTTCTGCCTCAACCCTTTCCTCTTCCAAATGTCCCTTTTTCAGGCAGAGCTACCACCATCTTTTCAATTGCTAGGTTAGTATTTTTAGCATTATGTTGTATACCTCACTTGTCTACTTAGTTGCCAAACCTTGGTGTTTCGATTGTCACATCTCTCTTATCTCACCTTAATTCTTAATTGGTCTTCCTGTCTTGTATCTTACCACTCCTATCCATCTTAACACATTGATGAGAAAGTAATTTTCTTTAAGCTCCAATCTGATCATGTGACATCCTTATTCAATCTACTCTAGTTGCTTCCTGTTGCCTTTAGGATAAAACATAAACTCCTTTATTTGTTTTTTAAAGATATATGTGTGTGTGTGTGTGTGTGTGTGTGTATAACTTGTTCTCAATCTATCTTTCTTTCCTCATTAGATATAATCTCTCTACCAGCCTCCACACACTCAAACCCACACCAACCTGTACCCACATACCCTCTTCTCTTTTACATATTTCCAGTTCTGCCCATCTTCTACCATCTTTTATAGCTAATTGCAAACTCTTTGACTCAAATCATCAGCCCCTCCTTACTAACTAGTTCTTTATTGCTTTCAGATATGCCTCAGTCTCCCCATCCTTAAAGAAATCAGCCTATATTGATGTTCTATATTAAATCGTGTTTAACTACTATGTGTGTATGTATACACAGGTATATATAATAGTAATATAGAAGTATCTTATTGACTTTGTATTTACATACACACAAGAATATATATGTATATATGTGCCTATACGTACATAAGTTTATATATATACACGTGTATATATGTGTATGTATACACATGTGTATGTTCAGCGTGACCTTTCAGTTTCCTTTTATGCATTCTCTCCTCTCATTATAATGTAAGCCTCTTGAGGCAAGGAACTCTCTTTTTTAGTTCTCTTTGTATCCACAATTCATAGAGTGCCTGCCACATATTAAGCCCTAAGAATGCATGTTGACTTAACTTCGTATGGGAGAAATATTGTAGAAATTATGGGGAGGCAAACAACCTGGCAGAGGGAAGACAATTAAAAAAAAATCAAAAGTTCCTAACATGAGAATGGACTACCCCACTAAATAGAGAACCCCCCATAACTACAAATTACACCTTCATTAATTTCAGTGGCTTACAAATTCAGCGTTGGAGGGGACCTCAAGAGCGATGTTGTTTAAC
Source organism: Petaurus breviceps papuanus (assembly GCF_028583685.1). NCBI lineage: Eukaryota > Metazoa > Chordata > Mammalia > Diprotodontia > Petauridae > Petaurus > Petaurus breviceps. The sequence continues at coordinate 80,781,523 of NW_027186296.1, forward strand.
CACATAATTTTATGGATGAGGAAAATCTAGCCAAGGGAGGTAAAGTGAGGCTGTTTGGCCACTTGTCAGGAATGCTACAGAGAGAATTGCTCCTCTGGGAAAGAGATTGGAAGAAATGATGCCTGATATCTCATCCAATTTTGAGTTTCTGACCTGACCTATATTCTTACACCACAGATGATAACTGCCATCTAGACACCAGGAGGAGGCCAAAGATGGCGGGGGTAATAATAGCACAGTTTGGGGAACAGGTAGATCTTAGAATAGGTGACTCTCAAGGTGGCAGGCATGGTTCATTGTGACATGTGGTTGTGGGGCATGTGGAATGAATGACTTGTTTGGGGAGGAAACAAAACCAGCCTGTATTAGTTATGGGTATGTTATGATCTAGGTTTGAGCACTAATTGCTTCTTAGTGGTTGCCACTTCCCTTCTAAATAATAACATATAAACCAATTGATTCTTTAGGGGAGGAGGCGGTACACAGAGTAGCATAGTTTAATGGATGGGTCATATACTGTAGTCTTATGTTTGTCTAATCAGCCTCTGAGTACTCTTCCTACTTTGGCATCTGTTATTTAACTTCACTGAGTCTTACTTTCCTCATCTGCAAAAGGGAGATTATCATTTATACTGCCTCCTCCAAAGGGCTGTTGTGAGAAGTTCACTTTGTAAGTTTTAAGTCTCTATAGAAATGGCAGATAACATCATCACTCTCATCATCTTCATTGTCATCACCATTCAAGGCTCATCACTGCCACCAAATAGCTTGATTCCCTGCAGCAAGTTTATAAATCTCTCTAGTCTCTTTAGGTTGGCTCAGTGGATAGAGTGCTAGACGTGGAGTCAAGATCTGAGTTCAAACCCAGCATCATACACTTGATAGATGTATGACCCTCGTATCTCTCGACCTCAGTTTCTTCACCTGTAAAACAGGGATAATAATAGAATCTACCTCCTAGAGTTGTTATGAGGGTCAAATGAGATAAAATTTGCAGAGCACTTAGCAAAGTTCAAAATGTTACTGAAATAACTATGAAATAATATTATTAGAGGCTTCACTTCTTGCTATTTCTATAAGAAGGAGGTTAGACCAAATGGTCTCTAAAACCCATTCTTGTGAATTGTAGCATTCTAGAATTCTAACAAACAGGATGTCTCTCCTTTCTGTTTCTCTTGCAAGGAGTCATTATCATCTTTCAATTCTGGTGCATAGGTATTTGAGTGCCCACAGACATGGAAATCAGCCAGAACCAATCAGCTATTCTCTTTTCAACTTTCTCCTCTTGATCTTTCTTGAATTATTTTGAATGCAATGTCTTTTAAAATGGCTATAAACATGTAGTGTGGTGTATGGGAGGTGGGGGAAAGAGAGAGCTGTGTCTGCTATGGAATACTCCAAGTCAGGATCCCTTTACTAATTTTTGTCCTCCAACTATGATTGCACCTGCCTCGTGATGTAGTGAAGATCTTGCTTAGGAAACATTTTCCTTTTATTCATACAGGGTTATCTTCTTGCTCCATGGAGATGATAAAACTCCTTAATAACCATGCAGAGTCATCCATAGAGTATTAACATATTATGAGAGAGAGAGAGAGAGACAAGAGAGAGAGAGAGACAGAGACAGAGATTGGCTTGAGATTGCTTCCCGGAAAATCAAGATCTTTTCAAACACAGTTAACATTACTGACTGAATTTTCCAAAGCTGCCTCCAAATTTGCATTTACAATTTTGCAAACGCAGTCATTTGCGATCTCAAGTAATGGAATTTAGGCATCGACCTGATATGTGGAACCAGCTTGAGAGGCCCTTTGAAAAGCAGGGTGCCCCACAAATAATATTTAATTTAGCTTTCCTTTACATTTTTAAAGTGGTGCAGCGATTTAAAAATACATTACATTCGAAGTAATACATGTGAGGTCAAAAGGGGAGGTTTGGAAGCACAGCTTGGAAACAGAAATGGACTCTATCTCTGGTGGCATGGGTTTCTGGTGCAGCAAGCCAGTTGACATCCTTGCTTTGGAAGAAATGTCTTTATGCTGTGAGCAAAGCACACTGTCCAGAGGCTAAATTGGGGAATCAGCAGGAAGAAAGCATCTGGTTTAGAGAATGGAGAAGAGCTCGGCGCAAACAATGTGGGCAATGTGAAATTGGGGAGGACAAGGTAGGTTTGCTGGAAGAGCTCAGGCACAGCTCCAGTCAAGAAAAGATGAAAAAAAAATAGAAAATAATTGACTTTGAACTGAAAGGGATATTAGAAAATTTACACTGGTGGAGACTGAGGCTAGAAAAAGTAGTGTGAATTGTACAGGGTTTCACTAGGAGATGTCTGAAGCAGGATTCAAACTCAGGTCTCTCTTAAGACTATCACTCTTTCTATTGTGCCTCTTAAACTTGGATTCCCAACAAATGGCTATAGATTTCATGGATGAAACAGGAATATGAAAAAAGAGACACAGATATAACTGGATATTTCCAGTGTGACTTTGGGTGGTAGAGGGAGTCCAGGGAGCATCTGTCTTCCAGGGTATAAGTTAAGATTGCCTTTCTGTCTGGACATTTGAGTATTAGATGGCATGGCATCTGAAGCCTTATTGCATGGATGATTATGAAGCAGAAGTGAGAATTTTTTATTCTGCTTAGAGGAAGTAGGATTCTAATGATAATAAACTCTTCAAGAGGGCAAATTAGATTGTTCTAACACAAGGTGAGATTTGAGCTACTTTATTGTAGTGTGAGGTCTGAGGTTAGAAACTCCCCCACAATATAATATAACTTGTGTGGCTTTTGGAGAATTTCTGCAGAAGGGACTGCTTATTCAGCACTTGCATATTAGAGGGAAAGAATGAGGGGAGGAGGGGGCAGGAGGGAGAATAAACTGAATCTTGTCAGTATCGGTCTCATTTTTCTTTGTATCCTTCCTTTGAACTGTGGAGTAGGATCTGTGAGGGTAGGTGACTGAGAGACGGAGAGAATTTGTGCACTAAATAAAGTACATTGAAGGGCACTTTAGGGAAGCATTAGTTTAGGGTCAGAAGACCAATATTAGAATGTTGTTTCCAATCCCTGCTTGGCTTTGAGCAAGGCACGGATTCCTTTCTCCAAACTTCATTTTCTTCATCTGTAAAATGAAGGCTTGAACTAGATAACCTCTAAGTTCATTCAGACTTGGAAGACCAGCTCTAGATCTATGACCCTATGATGTAACAATGATCCTGGGGGCCTGAGATTTTCCATGTCTGTAAAAGGCTGCATTATTTCCGAAACAGATACAAATCCTCCCGGAACATCCAGATGCTTGGGCTTCAAGGAAAAAAATGTAGACATGTCTTAACTCATAGGACTGAATCTCTAGAAATTGAAGGGACCACAGAGGTCATTTCACTTTGACTCCCTCATTTTATAGATAAGGAAACTGAGGCCCAAAGAGATTAAGAGCTGGCTGAACATCACAGAGATAATTAAATATCAGGAGTGGGATTTGCAAGCCCTGGTTCTCCATCTCTCCATTTTATTTCACTTTCTTTCCTAATGTTCACATTCACAGTGTACACTGAAATTCAGTAACCCAGGATTTTGCCAGTGTCTGAATTAATTGGTTAGTGCAAACACTGTCCTGAGGACATATATTTGTTGGGAAACCAAGTGTCTCACTTCTAGTGGAAGTACAAAGAAATCTGGCTATTCCTAGATGTCTTAAGAGTGAGATCCCCATGGTTTGCAACATGGGGAGTGAGCTTTGACAGGGAGAACAAACTGGAAGAAACAGATACTGTTATTGTTTTTCTTGGAAAAATTCAGTCTGGACCCCTTTGGAAGGAAACCATCCAGTAGTGTCAACATAGGAGTGTTTCAGCTCTGTGTTTGCTAATTAATGATTTGTTCAAAACCTTCCCCCTTCTGGTCTGGCATTCTTTACAGAACAATGTATATTTTTCATTTCAAAATAGAGAATTCCCTTAGAGAGTTTCCCTTTCTTTTCTGCTCTGGCAACATAGTGCATTTGAAAGATACCTGTGTGATTGAGAGTATGTGTGTGTGTGTGTGTGTGTGTGTGTGTGTGTGTGTGTGTATGTGACAGAGACAGATCTCAGAGACAGGAAAGTAGTTAGAGAAATCAACAGAGGAGACAGGAGTGTATATTTATATATATATACACACACATACACACATATGTATGTGTGTTTACATATTATATGTGTGTATGTATATACACATATACATATATACACACATACATATTTACATGCATAAATGTATATACACAAGTACACTTGTGTCTCATTCATATATATATATGCACACCTACATATATACACATGTAAACATATCTCTGTCTATTAAGGAACTTCAGCTTTTCTCTGATACCAGCTGCTTATAGTCACATATGCAAATGCCAATTCAATGGATCATTTGTACTTCTCCCCAGCCCTCTCTTCAGGATCCCATTTGCAGTACTAGACATTCCTGCCCATTTTCAAGGTTGATCCATGGATTATTAGATTGAACCATGCATTTATTATGGTCGCTGTGTAAATGTTTTGCCTGGTTCTGCTTATTTTACTCTGTATCAGGTCATTTAACTCTTCCCAAATTTCTCTTAATTCTTCATATTCATCATTCCTTACAGTACATCCATATTTATACAACATATTCTTATACCATATATTGCTGAACAATTCTCCAATTGATAGGTGCTTTCTTTGTTTCTAGTTCTTTGCTGTAGCAAAAAGTACTGTTATATTTGTGTGCCTGTGATGGATACTTTCCCTCTGTCTTTGACCTCTTTGGGATATGTACCTAATAATGATAACACTGGGTCAAAGGGTATATTCAATTAAGTGACTTTTGGGGTAAAATTCCAGATTGTTTTTCAAAACAGATGGATCAGTTTAAAATTATACAAACAGTGTATTAGTGTGCCTAAACTCTGACAATCTCCAACACTTGCCATTTTCCCCTTTTCTCATCTTATCTTTGCTAATTTGATAGGTTTAGATAAAACTTACATCTTAAAATTCACATTTCTTCCATTATTAATTATTTGAGCTTTTATATTGAAGAGATTACCCATAAAGAAGGTTAGGGTTGCTCTGGAGACCCCAAAATACCAACACACCAGGTCCTGCCGACTGAATTAGACTCAAGTCTTCTTAGCCAAAGAAAAATAAAGTTTATTAAAAGTTCGCTTGTATTAGACACAGAGTAAGTCTGTGCCAGGTCATTCTATGGTGCTCTCACACCACATGGAAACAAGATGGGGTCTTATATATAGAAGTTGTGGGAGGAATCTAGGGGTGATCTAGAGGAGGAGTTTGGGGAGGGTCTTCAGGAGAAGTCAGATGAGGTCAATGAGTGATTAAGGATGAGAAGTTGCTGGAGGCTATCTGGAGCCAACAGACTATGGTGGGCTAGGCCAGTTCAAGGGTGGATTGATATTTTGATAGGCTCAAGGGTGGGAAGTAGATGGACAATGGAGGTCTGAGCCCAGCCAAATTGTAAGGCTTATGGCCTCATGTAAATGCCTCATCAAATGGGATGATTTCATCAGAGTTCAAGGGGGGTTCCCAGAACTTGTACCTCAAAGATTCAAGGAGAGCTCAAGGGGGTTCCCAGAGCCTTCATCTCATCATTCCCACCTCAAACAAATTCGACCCAAATTCCTTTGGAGTAAAGGGCAAAGGTCTCAGCTTCTGAAAGTGCTTCCTGCTGGCAAGGGGCATAGAGCTGCCCCTGCCTCTCTGGGTCCTGTTCAAGGGGGTCAGACTTCATATTCAAGAGGTCAGACTCTGGAACGTGGATGATGCCAGGTCCAGTGGGCTGGAGAACTTGGATTTGGTTGGAGATTTACATAGCCTTAGTGATTATCCAGAGGTTGATGGCTTGGGCCCTGGAGGAGACAAAGCTGGCGAGGAGGTTAAGCAAACAAAAACCAAACAGGCACCAAAAAAAAAAATAGAGAAAAGACAATTTCCCTGGTACAAAAGACAGTTTTCCTGGTTGGAATTAAAGATGACTATGGCAAGGCTAAAGCGCTGCCAGACATCCATTTCCTTTCCACATTGCTCTATGGACATTTAGCACCTGGAAAGCAGTAGCAGCCACAGAATCTAATAGTTTTCAAAACCAGGCAGTAACTCCCAAAGCCTGTTCTCTCTTTCCATCATCATAGAAAGTAAAAGGTTTTTTCCTAGATTGGGTAAAGCTGGGGTGTTGGTCAATTTAGTCTTCAAAGTCTCAAAAACTTTCACCTAGTGGTCTGGGCCCCACTCTAGACAGAATGAGTCACAGCCTTGAGTAGCAGTTAATGGTTGTAGTCCCTCCCAGGCCTTGGGTTTAATTGGATATAAATTAATCCAATTAAAATTAATTAAATATAAATCTTATATTTATAAATTAAATTTATAAATTAAATAAATATAAATCCAAAAATTAATTAAATATAAATTAATAAAGTGTGGGGGGACACTTTAGGATCTAGGAGTCAAACAAATGATGGGGTGGCAGAAGTAGCTGACCTAGGAATTTCCTGATCCCAACTATTGACTCAACTATCTCCCACACTCCTGAGGGAATGTGGGGAGATCTGGGAGGCTTAACTAGAGGATATTGGCTTCCCAATTTCACCAACAGGTCCCTTAGCAACAAGGGGACAGGGTAAGAGGAGAGCATAAGGAAGGAGTGGTCAAAACAGATCCTCAAGTTGGCAGGGGACTGGGTATGTCTGGAGACATCCCTTAAGTTTCCCCTTCCATGCCCCTGACCTGACTGGTCAAGGGGAAGGTAGAACCAATTGGTTAGAACAGAGGACTTATCCATATTAAAGTGGGTAACCTTCCCTTCAGCCTTGATGCTTGCCCAGAGAAAGTGAGAGCACTGCCAACCCCCATGCTTCCCCTTCACTCCAAGTCTTGAGAAGACTGGAGGACAGGGTACTGGGAGGTTGCTCTACCACTTTTCCAACCTCAGGGACAATCCTTCCTCCAATGTCCCTCCTGGTCAGATGGGCACGGTCCTAGAGGTGTTGGTTCCTCCGGCTCCCTGGGGGGGGGGTGCCCTGGAGGGGCACTCCTTGGACCAGTGACCCTCTTTGTGGCATCCAAAGCAGGTTTTTCCCCTGCCCAAATGACTGGGCTTCCTCCAAGGGGGTGCCTTGGAGGGGCTTTTCTGGCCCTGGAAGCAGCCAAGAATTGAGCATGTTCTCTGTTTCTGGTTCATTCCCTGTGTTCTTTCTCCTCTGCTGCAACCAGGTCTCTGTTATTAAAGACTCCAAAGGCCATCTCCCATAATTGGGCCTGAGGTGTTTGAGGTCCCATTGCCAATTTCTGCAGTTTCCTCCTAATATCTGGGGCAGACTGCCTAATGAAATACATGTTAAGGATTGCTTACCCCTTCTATAGAGTCAGGAACTAAATTTGTATTCCTTTTAATAGCTTCTACAAGTCTATCTGGGAAAAGGGCAGGGTTTTCTTGATTTGTCTGAGAAATTTCTCTAACTTTCTGATAATTTACTTGCTTTTGAAATGCAGTTCTTAGGCCTTCTAACAGGCAAAGTACCATATGGTCTCTCTTTTCTCTGTCCTCCTGGATATGATAGTCCCATCCTGGGTCACTAATGGGAACAGCAGCTGTTCCTGGGGGGTATTTTCTGGGCTCATCGCTAGCCAAACAATCACCCAATTTTGGGGCTTGTTCCCAGATTCTCCTCTTCTCCTCAGTGGAACAACAGGTAGAGAAGAAGATATGCAAATCACCCCAAGAAAGCTCAAATTGCAGGGATAAGTCCCAAAAGCCTTCAGTAAACTTTGTTGGGTTATTGGAGAACTTGCCCAACTTTTCTTTAATTTGATTGAGATCCAAAATGGAGAATGGGACATACATTCTAGTTGTCCCACAAGACAAGAGAGGGAAAAAGCCCTGAAGGTGATGTGGGGACAGGAGCTTGGGAAGGGAGATTGGAAGTCCCACTTCCTGTGAGAGAGTGACTGGGGGGTGTTGGTTGAATTGGATCAGACTACAAGACTTGGAGATTTGGCTGGCAAGGAGGAAAGTCAGCCATCCATGAGGAGTGGAAGGGGTCAGAAGAGGAAATACCTCTATGACTGCCATGGGGGTAAGGCCTGAGGTCTAAGTGGGTTTTGCCTTAGGGGAAAGGTCCCCAGAGGGAGGCACCTTAACAAAACCAGTGCCTGGGACCTGAGCAGGGGTCCCTGAAGGGGAAAGGCCATGCTGGGAGATGCAGGGTAAGCGATATAGTATAGGAAATGAGGGGTATTGGGCTAGGGGAAAAGGGCAGGGAAACCAAGGGGAAAAGGGTGGGGGAGCTGTCTCAGTGAGACTGGTGACTGGGACCTGAAAGTTGTGGGAGGAATGTAGGGGTAGTCTAGAGGAGGAGTTTGGGGAGGGCCTTCAGGAGGTGTCACATGAGGTCAATGAGTGATTAAGGGTGGGAAGTTGCTGGAGGCTCCCTGGAGCCAACAGACAATGATAGGCCAGGCCAGTTCAAGGGTGGATTGACATTTTGATAGGCTCAAGGGTGGGAAGTAGATGGACAATGGAGGGCTAGGCCAGTAACAGAGGTCTGGGCCCAGCCACAATGTAAGGCTTATGGCCTCATGCGGATGCCTCATCAAATGGGATGATTTCATCAGAATTCAAGGGGGTTCCCAGAGCCTGTACCTCATCAATATGATTGATCCTAGCTTCTGTTTTTTCTTTTACGAGGTGCCTTTTCATGTTCTTCAGAAATATATCTATTTGGAATTGCTCTTATTTTTACATATTTGTATTAGGTAACTATCTGTCTTAGTTATCAGATTTAATCAAAGAACTTTGCTATTTAGCTTCTCTCCTCCCCCTCCCCACCATTTAATTGCATCTTTTCTAATTCTAGCTACATTGATTTTGGTGGTACAAAAACTTTTCAGTTGTATGAATCAAAAACGTCCATTTTTTAAAAGAATTATTTCCTTAGCCATGTTTGTTAAAGCTATCTCTTTCCATTCTCCTGTCTTTATGGTGTGATCTTTTAACTTTACATACTTTAGTTTCTTCATCTGTAAAATAAAGTGTTTGGACCCATTCATTATCCATCTTTAAATTTATGATTCTATGAATTATGAATTATCCAAATGTATTCATTTGGAGTTTATCAGGGTATATGTTATAAAATATTGACTGAAAGCCAATTTCTTCTAGACTGCTTTCCAGTTTTATCTGTTGTGTTTTTCCAAAGTTTCTGGTCATTTTAAAGAAGAATTTTCTCACATTTAGAGCTATTCAAAAGTTCTTGTTATTAGTTGATTCTTTGTCATTGGAAGGGTTCAAGTAGAGTCTGGATGACCACTTGGGATTCTTTGGAGGGCGGGGTGAATTTCTGCCCAAGATTACCTCTGAGGTCCCTTGCAATGCTAAAATTCTGCTATTCATTGTAATAAGGACTACTGGTAAGATTAACTTTGTATGGAAGTATAATGTAGCTTCCTACATGTTATGATGTAAATAGTAATGGAAAGACCCACCCCTACAATTAGGGGAAAAAAAAAAACAAAAAATTTACCCTACCAGTCTGAGATAGCTAGGAAATCTCAACCTGAGGGACTAATTTGACTAATTGCTTTGGGAGAGAGAATTGTTGCCTCTAGGTAGATACCCTTGAGAGGGCTACCACACTAATCCAGGGTCTTTTGCTAGCATAGTGTAGATAAGATTATACAATTACTTCCAAAACAGATGTTTCTCTAACAAGAAAAAAAAGAACTTTGGTGACCTAGAGGAGAGATTTAAGTTTTGATCATATGACCCACTGGAGGAGGGTTGGTCATTACTTGGAATATGTTGAGGCTAGCATCCAGAGGACTGAAAGGTCCTTTTCCAGGATGAGGAGTTTAGAAAATGATTAAGAATGACTTTGAAGTTGTTCTGCCCTGATCTGACTTAATATCTCAGTACTGATAACAAAGCCTGATGGGATTTAGCTTGAGTGAGGCTCATTCTGGAAACTGTGTGCCTCCCTGGAGGCCAGGGACTACATTGCCTGATTATTTCCCTACAGTGACTTGCCTAGCAGGAGATGCAGTTCAGCACTTTCAGGTAATAGTGATAATGGCCTCTTAATCTAATTTAGGTCCTCATCACTTCTCAGTTGGACTATTATAATAGTCTTCTAATTAAGTGGCCTGACTGCTTTCATTCCCTTCCCTAACTTATCCCTCTTCTATCAACCTGAAAACCTAACTTTCCTAAGCTCAGGTCTCCTACCCTTTCCTTCTCCTACTCAAAAACCTTCAGTGGCTTCCTATTGTCTCGAAGATTAAATACAGATTTTTAAAAAACTCAATACAACTTGACTCTAGCCTAAATTTCCTGCCTTGTTTCACATTATTTCCCTTCAAACACTTAATGTTCCAACCAAACTGACCTGCTTGGTGTTTCCTCAACTGGACTGTGATATTTCCCCACTCTATGAATGCAGTTCATCTGCTTAGCTCTGCCTTTCATCTGGATGGTACAGGCACTGGTATCAAAATGAAATAGCCATGGATCCCTGCCAGCTGCTTACTGACTTAGAAAATGACAAATTAACATTTTCTAAATTGTATTACATTTTTGTTTATTTTGTTAAACATTTCCTAGTTACTTTTTCATAGGGTTTCTGCCCCACTTGGGAGTTTTGCAGTTATTGATTGCCCAGGTTGTGAGCTTGACATCTCAAGAGAGAATACGATGCTAGACTTGGTGTCAGGAAAACCTGAATTTGAATACTACCTCACACACTTATCATCCATGTGATCCTGGGCAAATCACTTAATTCTCAGTGGGGAGACTGAGGTCCAGGGACGGGGGAACATCTTTTCTCAAGATCACACAGAAGGATAGACACAACATAGATTTGAACCCAGCTCCTTACAGATGAGCTAGTGGCCTCAAACTTAAATAGAAACAGGGGCCTCTGTTCCATATATAAATATCCCTTTATGATGATGTATGGGCTGTGGGAGCCCCCTCGAGCTCTCCTTGAGTCCTTGAGGTATAGGCTCTGGGAACCCCGCCTTGAAGTCTGATGAAATCATCCCATTTGATGAGGCATTTGCATGAGGCCATAAGCCTTACATTGTGGCTGGGCCCAGACCTCTGTTACTAGTCTAGCCTTCAATTGTCCAACTACTTCCCACTCTTGAGCCTATCAAAATATCAATCCATCCTTGAACTGGCCTAGCCCACCAGAGTCTGTTGTCTCCAGGGAGCCTCCAGCAACTTCTCATCCTTAATCACTCATTGACCTCATCTGACTTCTCCTGAATACCCTCCCCAAACTCCTCCCCTAGACCACCCCTAGATTCCTCCCACAACTTTCTGTATGTAAGACCCCATCTTGTGTCCATGCAGAGAGCACCATAGAATGACCTAGCACAGACTTACTCTGTGTCTAATACAAGCGAACTTTTAATAAACTTTACTTTTCTTTGACTGAGAAGATTTGAGTTGAATTCATTGACAGGACCTGGTGTGTTGGTATTTTGGGGTCTCCAAAGCAACTCTAATCCTCTTTATAGGTAATCTCTTCATTTAGTCTTCATATTGATTTAGTTTTAAAATGCGTTATTATCTATCTCTTATTGTATTTTTACTAATTTTGTTAAATATCAACCAGTTACATTTTAATCCGGTTGGGGGGAGGGCTTGGGAAGGGACCACATATTTGACAGCTCTGCTGTACTAGATGAGTGTTAGACTTGGAACCAAGAAGACCTAAGTTTGAATCCAGAGATAGACTTTTAACTGTGAGACCCTGTACAAGTTACTTAACCTCTACTGGCCTTAGTTTCTTCATCTCTAAGATGGGAATAAAAGTCGCAGCTACTTCACAGGGTAGTTGTAGGGATCAAAGGAGATATGTATAAAGCCAACTTTAAAGGTATATGTAAATGTACACTATTATTATTATTTAAATTATTATTTATATTAGGGTTAGCTCATTTACCATTTCCTCCTTCTCTACCTTAGTTTTCCCGATCCCTCTAAACGTTTGTTCTTCGTCTTTAATTTTTCTAGAGCACTTTATCCAGATCTTTCCTCTGCCCCTATCCCTCCATATCATTTATTATCCTTATCTGCATACATCAATTAAACAATAGGCATTTATTAAGGGGTTAATATGGGCTAGGCATTGTACTAAGCTTTAGAGATACAAAAAAAGATAAAAGCAGGCTCCCTGGTTCCTGCCCACAAGGAACTTAAGTTCTAACAGAGGATACAACAGGTCATAGACTGTGTACATACAAGATAATCACCCAGTAGAATTTAAGCTTCTTTAAGGGAACTTTTCATCTCCAGTGCCATAAGCATTGTTAGCTCTCAACTTTTGTTGAATTTAGTGAAAATAATCTCAGAAAATCTACCCTGGTAATTGAGACATGGGCTAATTCCATCCAGGGGTAATTGCTGGTTTGGGAAATGGGGGTGGGGGGAGCAAGAATAAAGAGAAGCAGGGAAGTAACTGGGGAAAATCACTGTTGTAGGCTATTAATCACTAATTGCAGAATGACTTTATTATACAGCAGTCATAAAATATCACTTGAGGTTTTACAGCCAATTCTTGCTTTAAGAAAACAATTCCTTGTGTCAAAATGACTATTAAATTAAGTAATTCCACATTAAATGTTCTATGGAGTTGGGGTAATTTATGGAGCTCTATAATGAGGGAGAATCATTTCCTTCTGGATGCTCACCAGAATACATCTATGGACTCAGAATCAGCCAGTGTGACCTTGGGGTGGGGGGAGTGAGAGGAGAACAACTGGCTTCTCTGGGCATCTGTGTGATCATAATTATTATTCTCCCCTCAGACTATTCTGTTACTTATCTCTATATATTTTCTTCCTTTGTTCTTTTCTTTTCTTCTTTCTTTCTTTTTCTTTCTCTCTTTCCCTTCCTAAACTACCTCTATCTTGCTCTTTCTTTTCTTTCTCTTTTCCTTTTTTCTCTCTCCCTTCTTTCCTTCCCACTCTTTCTCTCTCTTCCTTTCTTTCTCTCTTCCTTCCTTTCTTCCTTTCTTCCTTTCTTTCTCTTTCTTTCTTTCTTTCTTTCTTTCTTTCTTTCTTTCTTTCTTTCTTTCTTTCTTTCTTTCTTTCTTTCTTTCTTTCTTTCTTTCTTTCTTTCTTTCTTTCGTCTTACTGTAGTCTTCCCTCCTTCCTAACCTAATCTCCTTTCCTTAATTCATTTGTCTATTCCTTCCTTCCTTTCCTTCCTTCCTTCCTTCCTTCCTTCCTTC
>NW_027186296.1:80794895-80806879 GCF_028583685.1 Petaurus breviceps papuanus
TCCTTCCTTCCTTCCTTCCTTCCTTCCTTCCTTCCTTCCTTCCTTCTCACTCCCTCCTTATCCCTCTTCCTCTCCTTCAACTTAAGAGGGCATGCTTTTGCTTTTCAGGGATTGCTTTTTCATCAGGGGTGGGGGTGGGGGTGGTGCTATTGGTTGGGTCTAAAGATTTGTTACTTTGACTCTGGAACTCAAGTCCTTTAATAATGACTCACATTTATAAAGGGCCTTAACATTTACAGAACACTTTCCTCATAATGAAGTAAGTAGTGCAGGTAAGAGGAAAATAAGGTCCAGAAATGGTAGATGCCTTAGCCAGTATTCTACTGCTAGTTAGTCTGGAAGCTAGAATTTGAATCCAATTCTCTCATGTCTCCATTTCTAGGACTTTTCTACAATACTCCACTGTCCTTTAATCAATTAAAAAGCAAATACACTTTGACCACTGTCTATGTTCAGTGAGTACTAATAGGGATGTTAAAGAAGTATAAGATGAAGTACCTGGAAAACAGTAAGTGCTTAATAAATGCTTGTTGACTTAACCTTTTATTTTTAGTATTATTTCTCACAAACTATATGAAGAAGACAAGATTCATATACAGGAAATATCCAAGTTTTGGGTGATATGAAAATACTGCCAGAAAATTAAACCTAGGCTATATGGGACAATGATTATAGGACATCAGAGTTTAGAATATGGCAACCTTCCTCCAAGTGATTTAAGATATGTAAACTCCTTTGCTCCCAGACTCAGTTCTCCTTGGGTCACATACCATTGTCTCACTGGAAAACCTACTATTCCTCTTAGATCCTACATGGCATTCATTAATCTCTCAGGGCTTCAAATTCATAGTTAAACAACAGTTTAAACATATTAGGAAGAAGGCAGCAGAATTAAGGGGATGAATCAAGAATAGACAATCCAGTAACACCCCAATAAGCCAGTTCATCTTCTTCTAACTCTCTGGGTTGGAAAGTTGGGAGTCCAATCTTTTCACATTTGCTGAGTCAGTTTATTACCCTAGAAATGTTGAGAGGTAAAAGGGTGAGGAAATAGGCAAACCTTTATGTCTCCCAGGGCAGAGAGGGAGATAATAAATGAACTTGCATTGGAAATTGGTGACAAGTCATACCAGACATGATCACAGTTCCTCTGACTGGGCTTTTCCACTTGACTTGGCCTGCTACAGGAATGATGGCCCCCTGAGTGGCATGTGTTATGATTGTTCATATTAACCAGACAAGAACTAACAGCTTTGTCTGCCATTCCTCAGGATGAATGGGATTGATTACTGCCTACAGAGAACTGGACTGAGGGAAGGGGATAATACACAGAGAAGTAGTTGTCCTGGTCTGTCTCTCCCTGTTGCTTCCACCCCCTGTGTCCTATAACACATCCACAGTCAAACCACTCACGGGGATGGTGGTACCAGAGTCAACCAGAAAGTGGAATTAGAAAACTTATACCCTAGTGCTTACTCTTTCCCTTAATAATGGTATGACTTTGGATAAGTCACTTTCTCTAGCTGAGCCGCTTTTCTCATCTGTGAAAGTTCTTTCTAGTGGGCATGGTGTAAATGAAGCTTCAGCTGGAATTGGCATAGTCATTGTTATGGGAGAGATCATGGGGATGAAGAATCTGAGGATCTGAAGAGACCTCTTCAGATATGGTTAATACACATGAAGAGTTTTGTTTTACAAATGTCAGTTATGATTGTTGTTAGCATTATTCTTTCTACAGCAGCCATGACAGGTGGTCCCTCAACTTTTGCTTTAAAACTTCCAGTGAGCAAGAATTTACTGCCCCCCATGGTTGCTCAGTCTGTTTTGTGATCGCTCTGTTAGGAAGGATTCCCACTCCACTCATATCCCCACTCTTACCATAGAGTTCAAACCTATATTTCTGCATTTCCCAATTACTCATCCATCATCTCTACTACTTAGTCAGTGAACTTGGGTTCAAATCCCACCTCTCATGCTTACTACTTATATAATCAAGTCAACTTAACCTCTTTGAGCCTCAGTTTCCTTAGCTATAAAATGAGAGGATTGGGAACACTCATTCCATTGCTCTTAGATAACATTGTCAAAGACAGATATCACAACCCCCCTCAGTCTTCTCTTCTTCAGACTGGGCCTTGCCGGGGCCTCCAGAGGATCCTAGCAGGGCATCATCTCCAGTGGCCCCATAAGCCCTTCTCTCAGCTTGCTTCAGCTTGTCAATATCCTCCTAAAAATATGGCACCTTGAACTGGACATATAGGATACCAGGTGTTGTCTGAGCAGAACAGAGTTCTGTAGATGCTTTTTGGGGTGCTGTGCTTCTGTTAATACAGTCTAAGGTTGCATGAATTTTTGAGGTCAAATGAGATAATGTATGTAAAATGCTATACAAATTTTACCCATTATTATTGTTCTTGTCATAATTATTATTATTTTCACTTTTGTTATTGATGTGGTGAGACACTATTAATTCATACTGAATTTTCAGTTTGTTCAGACCCCTGGTCTTATGTACACAAATTGTTATCTAGTCCTCCCTCCTCCATCCTATGATGTTGAATTTTTTAACCCAAATGTAGGACTTCCAAATTTTAAATTTAATCTCACTCGGTTCAGAACAGTCCTTTGGCCTACAGAGGTCTTTTTAGATCTTGACTCTTTCATCTAACATGTCAATTATCCCTCCGAGTTTTGTGTAACTAGGAAATTTTATTAGCATGTAATCTATCCTTTATCTAAACCATAGATAAAATATTTTCGCCTCCCCACTGGAGATCTGTAGCCAAGTTGATACTGATGTTAATCTCAGGGCTTTTTTGTGGAGTCAAATATCTCTAGATGAAAACCATTCCCTGAACATCTTAGTCTGGCTGTCCAGGGTCCTTTGGAGGATTTGTCACTTATGGGGCATCCAATCTCTTCTGGAAAAACTGTAATGTTCTTGGGGATAGTGGTGATCACAAGCACTGCTTGCATTTAAAGTATTATAAATTTAGACATAGGATCATGGATTTTTGTTGAAAAGGAGCGCAGAGGTCATTTAGCCCAACCCTCTCATTTTATACCTAAGGAAATTGAGGCTCAAAGATGTTAAGTCAACTTGATTATATAAGTAGTAAGCATGAGAGGTGGGATTTGAACCCAAGGCCACTGACAGAGTAGTAGAATGATGGATGTGGAATGAGGAAATCCTGAGTTCAGATCATGCCTCAGACATTTAATATGTGACCTTAGACAAATCATTGTTTTTCCTCACAGTCACAGTTTCATCTTTTGTAAATGATAGCATTATAATTCCTAGTCAAGCTTTAGAGATAGGATCTTGTGACTCTGAAGACAGCACCCTTTTTCCTATATTATGAATTAGTCCCAAAGTATTATTCTTGAATCTCAGAAGTGAGATCTGTCTAGGGTGTTACCTAAGAGGAGAAAGGCATTGTGATTCAGTAGCACCTATAAATAAACATGGAGTGATATAAGATTGGATGGTTAGAAGTATAAGTCTCAGAAAAAGAAAAAAAAACAACTAAAAAACAAGCAAACAAACAAAAGCTTTTGTTGTTATTCAGTCGATCAAATTTTTTCTGACTCTTCCTGACCCTGTGGACCAACTGTCCATGGAGTTTTTCTTTTTTTCTTTATTATTATTATTATTAGCCTTTTGGAGGGCAATTGGGGTTAAGTAACTTGCCCAAGGTCACACGGCTAGTCTTTGTGTATGTGTACATAAAGTGTCTGAGGCCAGATCCAAACTCAGGTCCTCCTTACTCCAAGGCCGGCACTCTACTCACTGTGCCACCTAGCAGCCCTGGAGTTTTTCTTCGCAAAGAAACTGGAATGGTTTGTGTAATGGAAATGCAAATTTAAAGATCTTCCCTGCCCCTAGGCTAAAGTGCACCTGGAGCCTGGGGTGGGAGGCTTGTTTTTCAGTAGATACTTTTTGATTGGGCAGTGAGTCAATAAGGTTGTTACATTCTCTGAGCCAGGAGAAGGCTATATAAGCTCTGATGTGTAGCTTTGTTTTGGGGCTCACTATGAGAAGTGTTATGTGATTTGATCAGATGAAACTCTGGGAAGCTATTGTTGAGAGCCCCACCACCCCAGCTTTGAAAAACCCAGATGTTGTTTGGTATGGATGTAATGGTTGGACAGTTTGGAAATCTGTCTACTTGATCTGTTTCTCTGTCTTGATAATTCTGTCTGTATATTCTGAAGTTCAGGGTGCTGACCTTTTTCCCCTGAACTAGGTAAATGATACATATTTGACTGATTAAAGTAAGCTTGTTAACCCATTTTGAGTTGCTTTCCTTTATCAAAGCAGATCTAAGAACCTGTGTTGACAGCCACCCTGGGGACACTTGGGGTGCTTGCTGCTACAGTTTGCCATTTTCTTCTCCAGTGTAGTAACCTTTTGTTAGACAATCAGAGGTTAAGTGACTTGGCGAGGGTCACACAGGTAGGAATTGTCTGAGGATGGATTTGAACTTGGGTCTTCCTGACTCCAGACTCAGAGCTCTATCCACTGAGTCACCAGCTGCCAACTTTTTGTGAACCCATTTGGGGTTTTCTTGGCAAAGATACAGCGATGTTTTGCCATTTCCTTCTCCAGCTCATTTTACAGATGAGGAACTGAGGCAAAAAGGATTAAGTGACTTGCCCAGGATCACATAGCTAGTGAATGTCTGATGATGGATTTGAAATCAGGAAGATGAATCTTCCTGACTCCAGGCCAAGCACTTTATCCCCCTTGTCACCTTGCTGCCATCTCAGAAAAACTAACCAGTGTAATTTGATTAAATCTTTGAATTAAGAAGCCCAACCACTCACAAAGACCCTTGTGTCCCTTCATTTCCATATTGCAGATAAACCTTGTGCTTTTCCTGGAGTAAAAATGTTTTCAGGCTAAAACCCTGACCTGCCAGGGTCTCAACTCAGAGAATATCTGAGGAAAATGTGTTACAGGGGGTAGAAGGGAAGGAGATTCTATTTACTCTGTTTTTAATCCACTCTTCCTCTCTCCCTCCCTCTCATCCAGTCACTCTAAAGCTACACTGATTTATTTTTTAAAAAATATGAGATGTGAAAAGCCCAAAACACAAACAGTTTAAAGTTTAAAAAGTCACTGCTGCTAAAGTTGAATCAGGGAACATACTTAAAGGTTTTCAATTTCCTGGGATCAGAGGAGCCAAATGGATCCTGGTGCTTCCATCTCATTGGTAGAGAGAAGCCCTATGATCATTTCCCATTCATAGGATAAGCGCTGGAGAATAGTCTGTAGGTGATATCACATGACTAGCACTCACCTAAGGTGTGCAGATGGACATGAAGACACTCCAGCCCCCACTTCCCAGGCCTTCACCAAGCAGACATTGCTAGTATGCACAGTTTTAGCCATCCCTTTCTCTGCCTCTTATTAGGAGGATGCTTTGATAGCGTGATCTCCCTGGGGAATATCAAGGAGGGAATTTGGGGAGGTGAGGTTCAGAACCAGAGAGCCTAGGTAGGGAAAAGTGTGCAGTGAAACAGTGAAACAGGAGGCAGAGAACCCAAGACAAAATCCAGTATCATTACCACTGCCCACATCATAACAATAGGCCATTTATTGAACCCCTATGGATCTCAGTGTTCCCCCCTGGGTTGACTCAGATGACTTCCAAGGTTCTTTCAAGCTCTAAAGAGCTCCTTTGGCTGGGAGAATTGAGGAAGTCTTCTGGGAGAAGGCTAGGTGATATTGGAGAATTAGCCCTGGGTTTGCAGTCAGGGTGTTGGGACTTGAATTCCACTTTGCCACTTGTTACCTGTATGACCTCAAGCAAGTTGTCCCATATGTATGTGTATATGTATGTGTATGTGTATGTATGTATAAACATATCAGAAGGTCAAGCAGTGGTCAGATAACTGCCCAGCACTGAGGTGTTGCTATTGAAGAAATTTAGCCAGACTGGTAAGTCATTTGCTGATCAGAGCATTTGAATCTGGAGGAATTTGCTGAAGGATAGGATAGGGAGTGAGTCTGTGATTTCATTCTTATAGAGATCTCCCAGAAGAGGAAACTCAACCAGTGCAGGTCAGCTCTTTCTCCACAATTTATAGTCTTAGAGAATTTCTTAGAGCCCAGAGAAATTAAGTGACATACCCAAGTTGGCACAGTGGCCAGAGGGTCAGGCCTGGAGTCAGTAAGACCCGAATTCAAATGCAGTGTCAGATACTTACGGGCTGTGTGATCTTGGGAACGCCATTTAACCTCTTTCTGCCTCAGTTTCTTCAGTTGTAGAAATGAGAGTAGTGATAGCACCTACTTCACAGTGTTATTGTGAGGATTAATGAGATAATATTGGTAAAGAATTTAGTGCAATGACTGGTAACACAGTAATGCTCAATTATGAATAGTTAATTACTAAGCATAGTAATACTTAATTACTAATGCTTAATTAATGAATGCTTATTCTTCCCCCAAGGTCACATAGCCAATATGTTTCAGAGACAAGAACTTGAACCGAGGTCTTAGTTCCAAGGTTAGCTTTCAATCTAGTATACTTTGTTGTTGTTTAGTTATTTTTGACTCTGTGATCCCATTCGGGGTTCTCTTTTCATTATTTTTATCAGAAATTTAATTGAATGAATTAAAATTTAATATATGATACAAACATAGGAATAACATAATATATAAACTTAAATTTCATTTAGTAAAATTTTTGTGACCCATTGTGTTAAGGATTTCTTTATTTCTTGTGTCTGCCTAATTTACATCATATGCTCCAGTATGTGATCTGAATGAATTCAACTGATACGCTCTTAGAGACTTGAAATTGGTAGTGTAGTCATTTGCTGAAGGTCACCTCACCTTCCTTTAAGAAGACTTTGAAGGACAGATAAATGGGGATCACCTTAACTTTGTGGAGAGATTGGAGTCCGTGATTTTTCTTGGTCAGTTGTAGAAAAGAACATGCTCTAGAACACTTCTTTGAGAAAGTCACCACAACCCTTTGAGGACCATACTCTGACCCTCGGTCATTATCTGCTATATTATTAAAAAGGTAGAGAAGATGTGACATCTAAGGAAGCATCTGAGACAGTGGATAGCAGACCATCATCTAGGTCAGGAGCGGTGTATCTGTAGCACTGCAGCCACATGTGGTGCCCGAGGTCCTCAAGTGTGGCCCCTTGACTCAATCCAAACTTCACAGAAGACATTTCCTTAATATAAGAATTTGTTCTGTAAAACCAAGACCCAGTCAAAACACTGCACCATAGGACCCAGAAAGTGGCCTCGAGGCCACAGGTTCCCTACCCCTGGGCCAGCTTCATTATCTGGCACCCATTTGGGATTTTCTTGGCAAAGATACAAACTGAGGCAAATAGGGTTAAGTGACTTGTCCAGGGTCATATAGCTGGTAAGTGTCTGAAGCTGGATTTGAATTCAGAAAGATGTCTTCCAAGCCCAGTGCTCTATCTTTTGTGCCAGTTAGCTGCCATATATACATATACATATATATGTATATATGTATGTATGTCTATTTCCCCTCCCCACAATCCATTCCTTATAATAACAACAACAAAAATATTTAAGAGAATGAGGAGAAATGTCCTTCTGCAAAACTAAAGTTTCAACCTAGTATGGCAGTGTATGAAATGTTATATACTCATAATCCATCTCTGAAGAGCAGAAAATGAAGTACATTTTATATCCTCTTTGGAGCTAAATTTGGTCTTAAATTATTTTATTGTTTTGGGGTTTATTGTTCTTTCCATTTACACTTTGTGGTCATTTGCTAGAATTATTTTATCTAATCCCCAATCAAAGGTCATGTACTTTATTCCCAGATGTTTTCTGCCACAAAAAATGTTTCTATGAATATGTTGATGTAATTTTCTCTTTGACCTTCTTGGAATACATGCCTATCATTGGGATCTCTTGGTCAGAGGCTATGGAAATTTTAGTCATTTTCTTAGGCTAATTTCAGATTTCTTTCTAGGATAGTCAGATTCACTCACAGCCTCATCACTAGTGGTTGTGCTTCCATATTAATTTGCCACTTTGCTGTATACTCAGTGAAACTTTTGAGTTGTTTTCATTTTCCTTTTTCAAATTATTAATGATTTGGGCCACTCAATGGTTGTTAATAGATTTTAATTCATATAAATATATATATACATACATATATATTTCATTAACTATTTCCCAATTACATGTAAAAACTGTTAACATTCATTAAAAAATTCGAGTTCCAAATTCTCTCCCTCCTCCCATCCCTTCCCTTTGAGAAGGCAAACCATGTGATATTAATTATATTTGTGAAATCATGCAAAACATATTTCTATATTAGCCATGTTGCAAAAGAAAACTCAAAAAAATATCCCAAGAAAAATTAAGAAGGCTTAAAAAATATGCTCCAATCTACACTCATAATTTCATAATTTCTTTCTCTGGAGGTAGACAGCATTTTCCATCATGGGTCCTTTGGAATTGGGCATGACCTTTTCAGATAAAGATAAAGGATTTGTTTGCTTCCTTTTCTAGATGTTTATTAACTATTGCTTTAATTGGTTCTAGGTTCTCCCCACCACTACCACTACCACTACCACGAATCAAAGTCAAACTCAATGGTATCTAGTTTGTATTCTCCATTTTCTCATTTTTCTCTAACATTGCCTTCAGCAATCCTGTAGTGCCCCTCTCATTTTCCATTTTTTCAAAAGATCATTGATGATGTCTCAACAAAAACATTTGCTAATTCAGTTTCTAGGGGTTGTAGTTCATCTGGTTCTGGTGTCTTGACCTCATCAAGAGCACATGCATGTTCTTTTACTAACTCCCTACATATCTTGGATATTAACCTCCTATTAGCTATTTTTGGCCTATTCTTTCTATTCCCACACTGTTTCTCCTTGGCAGAGAGAACAGGCAAAAAAGCAGGGGGGGAGGTTGTTTAATAGCTCTGCTTTCTCTCTGTCATTGGTTATCATAATCTTAGCCTCCTAAGCAGTTGTCCTATTACTTCTTTGACTATGCTCTATTTCTCAATATAGCTAAAAATAACAGCCTTTGTGTTGTCTTTAACCTTCCTTTCCAGCAGCAGCTTATTCTGAGCATTAGCTCTCCTGGCACAATTCTTACAGATCTATGCCACACTTTTGTGTTTATCTTCCTCTGATTGTCCTTATTACTATTTTCTGTGTATAATTAAAAAAAAAAGCTATGTAAGTGCCCTCATCCATAGTGATCTCTTTTGAACAGAGTATAATTCTTGAGACCACCTGGTCTTACTTCTCTGTCAAATTTTATTCCATGGGATTTTACCTATCATTTCTCCAAACCCTTGGAAGTCTGCTCTCCCCAGATCTTGGGGTACATATCATACTTTGCTCTATTTTCCTCTACTTCTATATCACAAATACTAAGACAGATTAGATAACATAATTCTTTCAATAGATAATCAATAAATTCAATGATGAATTTAAATGCCAGAACCAGATGAACCCTATCTTTGGAAACTGAAAGGTCTGATAAGATGTGATTTTTGAATCACTAGTCCATTCCTGCATTTCTTCTCATGAGCATATCTTCCCAGTATACAGTGCACCTCCACTCTTCCCTCTCTC
Organism: Petaurus breviceps papuanus; assembly: GCF_028583685.1. NCBI lineage: Eukaryota > Metazoa > Chordata > Mammalia > Diprotodontia > Petauridae > Petaurus > Petaurus breviceps. The sequence continues at coordinate 80,804,499 of NW_027186296.1, forward strand.
CTTACCCCTCTGCCTATTCTACATATTTTGAAAAATACGTATTTTCCCTGAGCTATTTTCTAGTTATTGATGCCATCCTTCCACCTTTCAGTGATACCAGTGATATCAAATGCGCCCTCTTGTGTTAGTACCTCTAGTTCACCTTGCTTGTTCTGAACAAATAGTGGCCTGTCCCATATGGTACATTTTTTTAATCTATATTTTGTGTGTTTGGTTATAGACATGATATGGCTTTTATTGATGGCTTTACTCTAAGATTTTGTTTCCTGTGAATTTCTTCTGTTTCCATAGCTGTTCTTCCTAGGTTGTAGCTGTTTTCAACCTATAGTATATAGTAAGACCTAGATGTCTGGACAGTTTTATCCCTCTTCCTTTCCTTTTCAATTTAGACCTTTTTTGATTACATTTGCAAGACCCTAGGCAAATACACTATTACCCATGGTCCAAGTGTCCTGTACTCACTCTTTGATTCTATTATCTTAACCAAGTCTTTTCTCAGATTTCTCTGTCTCCTCCTAAGTCCTTGATTTAGATAAGAAGCCACGACAAAATCTTTGCTGGTACATCATTTTGTTGCCTGTGTTTTCATAATCTTTGGCAATGTTTTCTGGATTCCTTCTAGCTGAATCATTTGTGCCCATGTGAATCACAAGACATAGGTGATATAATTATCCAGTTATCTCCCACCCCATCATTCTCTGAACTCTTCATATTCATCATTGCTTACAATGCAATAATGTCTATGACATTTATATATCAGCTTGTCTACCCATTCCCTAATTGCTAGGTACAGATTTCATTTCTAGTTTTTTGTTATTACAAATAATTCCACTATGAATGTTTTGCTGCATTATGGGTCATATGTTGTTGTCACTAATCTTACTGTGATATAAATCCAGTTGCACTGTTTGGTCAAGGGGCATAAATTTTATAGTACTGTTTCTTACAGAATTTCATCTTGTTTTCCAGAATGGTCGGAACATATCTCCAGTTCACCAGCTATGAATTAGTTTGGCTGTTTTCCTACAGACCTTCTAACGTTCATGCTATACATCTTTTATTTTTCTTTCTTCAGATTCCTTTTTTTTCCATTTTCCTATTTTTTTGATACTTTTTTTTCACTTTTTCAAGGACTAGGTCATTTTCTCAGTTAATCTGGAAGATACAGAGGCATTCTTCCAGTCCTTGTTCCTTTTCCTGTAGTAGAAAGGCCAATGTACGTTTTGTTCATGCACACTTATTACTTAACACTTGCCAAAAAACCCAAAACAAAACAAATGAACAAACCACTTTGCATTGCTTTCAATTCACTAGAAACCTTCTTTCCTTTCCCCATCTTGGGGACTGAGGTCCTCAGTGACTGCACTCACTCTTATTGCTTCTTCTTGTGGGTAACTCTTGATCAACAACCATAATGTGTGCGTGTGTGTGTGTGTGTGTGTGTGTGTGTGTGTGTGCACATGTACTGTACTGTCTCAAAGAACTTGAGTGTCTTTTTGTGAAAGGATACTACTGCTTGTTGAATTGCTCTAGAGTATTAAAATAACCCTCAAAGATTTGTAGAACAATAAGGCAGATCTCGACCACAACCTCAGTTGAAATGGTACCCTGCCCTCAGTGGATAACTGCGAGGTTTCTAAATAGAAATATGGCTTGTAGATCTTCTTCCTTTGTCTTCTGTTTTCTCACAGCTGATCAGACCTCAGATAACATTTACATGTACCCTTTTTGCTTCCTCAGCATCTTTTGTACAAAACCTAGCTTGTCAATGTCATTTCTAAAATTTGAACTGCAGAATTGGACTTGGTGGGCTAGGTCAGGTCTGTCCAAGACAGAGCATAAGGGGACTATCTTTCCTCTTGTTCTGAGTACAATCTTTTGTTAATGCTACCTGCAAGCATATTATCTTTTTTGCCTACCACATCATCCTGCTAACTCACAGTGAGTTTGTAATCCATTCATCACCCTCAGACCAAATATACACTCCTCTGTTTGATATTCAAAACATACCATAGCCTGGTCTTTTTCTACCTGTCCAGTTTTCCTTGACAATGCTCCATACATACACTCTGCAGTTTGGCACTAATGGCCTGCTTGTTACACATACACACACATGCACATGGATAAACTGCTTCAACACCTGTGTTGATGCCTTTGCACTGGCTGCTCCCCACACCCTCTTCTCTGTGCTTTATATCTATAATTCTCTCCCTCCTCACCTTTGCCTCTTGTTTCCTTCAAAACTCAGTTCAATATCTGCCTCCAGGAAAAAAAAAAAAACTAATGTTACCTGAACACAGACCAAATCTTCTGAATCTTCCTTTCTTTTCCTTCCTTCCTTCCTTCCTTTTCTCTTCCTCCCTCCCTCCCTCCCTCCCCCT
>NW_027186296.1:80806979-80855543 GCF_028583685.1 Petaurus breviceps papuanus
AAAAAAACCCACCTCAGTTCAAGTGCCTCTTAATCCATGAAAACTTTCTGGATTTCCTAACTTCTCTGCTTTCCATCCCCAAATTATCTTGTATTTATTTCATATATATTCTGCATATACTTTCATGAGTACATGTTTTCCCCTTCCCCCTACCCTGTTAGAATAAAGTCCTAGCAGCGTACCGCCTGTTTCAGTTTTGTCTCTACATCTCCACTGCTTACTTACCACAGTGTCTGGTGCAGAGAAGATACTTAACAAATACTTGTTGATTGATTGATAAATGTAAATTAGATTATATTTCAAAAATGTTTCCTACATCTACTATTTGTATAGTCTCTAAACCCAAGTGTAGAAACAACAGCATCAATAAAAAATTTTATAAGTTTAAAAAAAGCCCTTTGATCTAAGGTTTAGCATTTCTCCCTTGTAAATTCCCTCTTGTAAACTTTAGTCCACTATTGCAGATCTTTTTGGATCCCAACTCTATTGCCAAATAAATCAATGATCCTCTACTTTTTGTCTGTCAAAATTTAGATGTATGTCATCTGTACCTTCATCCAAGTTCTGGCAAGAGCGTTCTGTGGTAAGCCTAGAGACTACCTCCTAGTAAACATCAATTCCATAGTCAATTCAACCATGCACTTCAAGAAACATTTGTTAAGCGCTGACTGCATGCAGCACATTATATTAGGTACTTATACAAATATTTAAAATTAGGATTTTATATTCTCTTAGAGGAGAGGGGAAATGCACATTGTTTAGGGAAATCAGTAGGGCAATTCCTTTTATCCAGATACAGCATGTTTGCTAGTTCTGGCCAGAATCAAGAGATTGTTATTATACTTCTAGGTATATTCCACTATGTTTCAGAGAGGGCTGGGCACATAGTATATGGTCCTTGAATTCCTATTGATTAATTATCAGATTCTTATTTACCTGGGCTAGTGACTTTTCCAAGGCCATGTGGCTAGTATGTATCAGTTTACTCTAGAGACAGAAGAGGAAATTGCATTACTTTTGAGAGACTCTCTTTCACAGGTCCTTCCTGAATCCATTTGATCTAATGAATTTCTCCTCACTCACAGTGGCCACACTGAATTCAGCTAAGGCTTCACCTGGCATTTTTTTCTAAAGCATATAAACTTAAGAGCAAATTAATCTTCAATGAGTCAGACATTATCTCAAGGTAATTCACTGTTATTCTTTTCAGCAGGGGGAGGGGAGGCTTGAGAAAAACCAGTCCTCTTTTAATTAGTCCATATTATTGTGCTGCACCAATTGCCAGAATGATCGTTATTAATTTGGGCCTGACAATAGTCAGTTTATATCTTCCACAGCCTGCCCTTGTCTATTCTCCTCCCGTCACTTCCTCCCCCCAACCCTGTTTTCCAGGGGGATTTGATAATTAAGATATCAAGCCACAGCTTTGAAGGCATTCTGGTCCCTGCTTAGCATTTATTTAAGACCTGGGTCACTCAGCCACCATATATCAAACATGTCACATTTCTCTTTTCCCAAATGACAGGAGACAGGATACTGGAGCTCCTTGCTCTGTCTAGCCTCCTCGCCTTCCTGATTAACAAAGGCAGACTCCTAACATTTCCTGCTCTATGGTAGGTACTGTTGATGAGGTGATTTCTCCTTCAGTTCTGCTGTGGACCTCACCTGGGATTTAGGTTTCTGCCTTGAGGAGATGCAAGTGACACCAGATATGACATATGACCCAAATAAAGAGCGACCTTCAAGATCATTTCTCTGATTTTACAGATGTGTAAACCAGGGCTCAAGAGGGGAAGTGGCATGGCCAATGTCATGCACAGACTGAGTGGTCAAGCAAGGATGACAGTCCACAACCTTTGTATTCTTAATGTGTTCTTTTCACTAGCCTTACAGGGTACGATGTGAGTTTATATCTAGACAATCAACTTCCCCAACCCTTTTGAGAGTCAACAGGGGAAGAATGGGGTGCTGGTATTCACGGCAAACAACAGGACGTACCCTGGGTGATTAAATAGGATACGATCTTTGGCAAAAACCGACAAGATGTTTCCATGTTTGTTAAACAAGAACCATTTGTTTAGCTCAGGAGCATCTGTTGAATAAAAGAGATATCTGATGTGCAGTTTGCTCATTGGAAATTAACAAACCCTGTAAAAATGGTAATTTGTCAGCAGTTATATGAGGCAGAATTCATTCTCTGTGAGAGAACAAATTGAAACTTCCTTCCCTGGTCTTCCGGAATACCCCAGAGCCAACTGTGCAGAATGAGTTTAGTATAATTCCTTGGTCATTAAAGAGAGCACGCATGAAATGACTGGGGGGAAGCAAGAAAGGAAGTGTCCTGTCAGGCAAATTGCAGGTTCTCGGTGGAAGTAGCCTGGACCCAATATATTTGCATAGCTTCTGTCATCAGGGAGCACGTCCTTTGAAAGAGGGGAAGAAGGTCATTTGGCTGGTAGATTGGTACTCTGATTTCACGCATAACTGTAAAACCCAATCAGCCAGTAAAGAACAGAGCACTAGCTGAGGAGTCACAGAAACTGAGTTCAAATCCCATGTTTGATGCTACCGTGGGCAAATACTTAACTTTCCTGGATTTCAGTGACCTCATTTATGAAAATGAGGGGGTTAGACTGGGTTCTTTTAAGTTCCTTTTCCTGCTCTAAGCCTTGATCCTGTAATCCCATGTCTTATCTCCCTCTCCCATTTTTTTTTCTTTTTGAGTTTAGGAGTAAGTAGCAGTAGGTACAGTATATGCTACAGCTGATGCTGTCAGATTTAGTCAACATGGACCAAAAGAAAATTGGGAGATTATCTTTCCTTGACCTATTTCTGTCCAAATCTTTTCCTTGGAACATGACAATGTCATTGTCTAATACAGCTCTGCCTGTGTCTTTTATTGTTTCTTGAATACACACAGTAGTCTGAATGGGTCTTTAGAATGGTATAATAAATTGGAAGGACAGATGATCTTCTAAGGGGCAAGGTCTACAAGACACAAGACTCCCCAGATCCTTAATACTTCCCGGAGACTGAAAGGTGAAGGTTATGGACTCAAGGGGTGCACATGTCAGCGGATTCATATTTAAGTAGTATGCCAAGAGGAGTGCCGATTGGTTTAAATTTGATACTTTGTTTCTGCTAAATTACAATTTATATTCTTTCTTTAGGATTACTTTTGGAGAAGGTAAAGAAATTGTTTGCTGGGGAGTGTGGGAGTTGGGGTAAATAAGTAGGTCTTTCTTGGTTCTGGTTATAAGCATCGAGAATTAGCTGGCTGTGGACACTTGGCAGGAACTTGCTGTCTCATCTCTGCCCATTAGCACAGCTCGCGATTGCACTTGCATACTTTCTGAATCAAAGAAATTAAAGAGGAAAAAGGTCTATTAAATGATCCAACCCATCCCGGGCTACTTCAGAACTGCTCCCCAGAGAGGACTCAGGAGTGTCTAGGCCAGTTTAATTTGAATAGTCCCAGGGTTCCACTACTTCCTTTGAGAATCCCTGCTGCAGGCTAGTAAGTGTCCACTTCAATGATTCCTTGATATTCTGGTCAGGAGGGGGCAGTGTTTTATTTGTTCTCAAGGATACCAAATAAACCAGCTATGCTAGGCCTCTAGGGAAATAGATGTGATTGGTCAATGACTATATTGCAATACAGGTCTATGTGACATGTTCATTTATGTGAAAATCATAAAACTGTGCAGTATATTGTAGCCTATAATGGTGGAAGGTTCATTGTTGGGGGAGTTGAGTGTCAGAAAACCCAGCTTCTAATCCTGGTCTTGAGTTTAATGTGTAACCATGGCCTAGTCCCTTTAACTCTATAGAGTTCATCCCAATAAAGCCAGTGGTTTATATCAGTTGATCCAAGATCCCTTTTACCATAGCTCTAACATTATGTGGTTCTGTGAAAATGATATGGATGGACACCAGGAATGGATGGAGAAGATGTGGGAAGATACTGAGATGGAAGGTAACATTTTTCCCAAACCTAATGATGATGATGATAACATTTATATAGAATTCACTATATGCCAAGCACTTTAGATATAATTTCTTATTTGATTTTCATAACAATCCTGGGAAGTGGCTATTATTATCCCCATTTTATAGATGAGGAAAGTAAAGGCAAAGAGAGGTTAAGTGACTTGCCTACGGTCACCCAGCTGATAAGTGTCTAAGGCCTCATTTGAATTTGGGTATTCTAGATTCCAGGCCCAGCATTCTATCCTCTGTGCCACTTAGAGAAGGAGGAGGTACAAAAGGATAGATAATGAATTTTGTGGTCTAACCTCTCTCTCTCTCCATTCTTTGGACTTGGAGCCTTTGTTTTGGGGACATGATGTGCCCCATGACATATAAAATGATAGCTCATGTATCAGAATCTGTGTAATAACAAGGCATATCCTAGTGTATTTGGTGTACATGGGCTCCATGGGGCCCCTGTTCAAATACATCCCATTTTTTCAAAAGGCAGGGATGTTTTGCCTAAGATGTTTTCTCTAGGTTAGAGCAGTGTGTGAAGTTAACTTGAAGTTAGGTTCGGTAGCACAGAGACTACTCAACAGTGTGTTTATGGGTGCTGAGTCTGCAGAATGAGTGTCCTCCTGTACAGCTAGATGTATAGTAAAACCTGGGAGAGGAGCATTTTATGCAAGATACAATTAATGATCTTACTATACTAATTGGCAACATCCATTCACTTGATTAGAATGACCAGAGACAGCACGTTTTCCCTTCTGCACATTTTTAACCCATAAATGCATCCTGCTCCTTTCCTTTTTCGTTTTCCCTCTAGAATTTTTATAAAAGATCCTCTTGAGCGTCCTCTTTCTGTGACCTCTGTGCTCTCAAAGTAACTCATTGGCATTTGTGTGGCCCTTAGTCTGTACCACAAAATCTAACGCTTTATTACATACTCATTTGGAGTCGTAGAATTTTAGGATCACAGAACCTTAGAATTTTAAGGCAGGAAGAAACCTCAGAGATCAGCTGAGAAACATGGGAAAGGAGACAGAGTTCAGAGGGAGAAAGTGACTTACTGAAGGTCATGTCCCATTCTTTCCTGCATGAATCCCTGATCCTGAGTTCCAGGGACCTCAGAGGTCATCTTGTCCAAATGCCTTCCTTTTGCATTACGAGGAGAATGCAAACCAGGAAGGCTAAGTGATCTTTACCAAAGGTCACATAGATAGTAAGCAGCAGGGACAGAATTTGAACCAGAATTCTCTGACTGCAGAGGCAGTGTTCTGCCCAAAGCACCAGCTTTGAGAAGGCTTTGGTATGCTCTAGGCAAGCTTTCAAAACTGATTCTCTCTCCTAATCTTTCCCTCTCCTGAGTTGCTTCCACCTGTCCTCTCCTCCACCCCAGCTGTATTTGATAAATTGTACCTGCTATGTAGATGCTTTGAGTTTGATGAATGTGAACTAATGTGGGGGGAGGGAGTGGATAGGGAGTCTAGATCTCTGTTCTTCTTGGTGTGGAGAAATCCTTTTCTGGAAACTACCTGCATCAATGAAGACTAGCAGTTTGACCTTAATTTATCTTAGACACTTGCCTGGGGCACAGAAAAATCAGTGATATCTTCTTGATCACATAGCCATTATACATCATAGGAAAGACTTGAATCCAAGTCTTTCTCACTCCAAGGCTGACCATGTATTCATGATTCCATACTGGCGTTTTCCCTCCTTCCAACTGACTACTTAAAAAATAATGTTTCTTTGTTGGACGTGGAGAGAAAACATTTAAATGTTTTTTTTTAATCAAAATTCACATTTACAAAAAGGCACATAAATGGTTCTCATCACTATGTGCCCTCTGTGTTGCACCCTTGGCAGTCACCTACCTTTCCTCCTTTGATCCAAGCTCTGCTGTCTTGTTTGGTGCTCTGGGTTTGGTTTGTGTCCAGAGGAAGTACCTTGATAGCCAAGATCGTGGCTTATCCATTTTTATATCCTCTACTTTGAGTAGCACACTAGGTGCTCAATCAAGAATTGTTAATTAACTTGATTTGAGATTTGCTTATTTTGTTGTCCCTAATAACTCTTATCTGCTAACCATATCGCCACTTACATCCCACAAAGATATATATATATATATACATATACATATATGTATATACATATGTATATTGGGAATCTGAGTATCCTGGAAGCATCGATAACTGTGGAATGATTTTTGGGGAGTTAGGGTAGAAAGCTGTCTCACAGTGAACACTGGGATTGGTTTTGAGAAGATATCTATCTTTTGCATTCCATTTACCTAGTTTCTGTGGACAAAGGTAATACATTCTGAAACTTTCCTTGGGGCCTTACCAGTTTTTGATGGCCTAAAGGAATTTCTAGGAGGAACGGTAATCTTTGATTAGGGATTTGTTTTTCTTCTCTTGGTTGAGATGCATGTTAGATGGAAAATAGGTGTTTGTGCAGGTGTGGACATAAAAGACATTTGGGAAATGATGAAGTGATAGAGCTTCAATGGGGTCTTTTCAATCTTAGAGAAATTCTCATGTCAAGGTATACTATGTTGGGTATAGCCTCTAATTTGAAAATCACAAAATTAACCAAAATCATAAATAAGATAGATTCTCTAAATATACAGGTTCTTGTAAAAGCTCATCCAAGTTTGAATGAACATATTTCTGAAGAAATTGAATAAATAAATCATTAGAGACAGTACAATTAGACCAATGTTGGTTTAAATCAATTGGGGAAGAAACATTTGTAGAATGTAATGTAAATGTGCACGCATGTGTATGTGTGTGTGATATAAATATATGAATTTCTTGGAATGAATTCTTCAGCTAATGAGAAGAGTTATACAACGACTTGTAATTACTTAAAAAATGCAATCAAATTTATATAATCATTAAAGGAGGACATTGAAGGTCCCCCAACTAACTTTTAAAAATTTATCTATCACTGCTAAAAGAGAAAGAGCACTGAACTGAGTCAGAGACCTGAGTTTTAATTATGCCTCAGACATTTACAAACTTTTTGATAAATAGGCAAATCATTTGATCTCTGAATCTTTTTATTTGTAAAATGTAGTTCATATATCTGTAGTAACTACCACATATGGTTGATGAGAATTAAAGGAGATAACTGGTCAATGTAATGAGCTCTGTTAACCTTAAAGTGATATATAGGATGTTCCAAAAGTTTTAGTGCAATTTTAAGTTTGAAACGTATCTGAACTCCAACAACAAAAACGGGACAAATAGAACAATAATAACAACTGCCATTTATACTGTCCCAAAAGTCTTAGTGCAGTTTTAATTAGGGTCACTAGATGGAGCAGTGGATGGAACACTGGGCTTGGAATCAAGAAAACTCATTTTTCCGAGTTCAAATCTGGCCTCAGACACTTCATAGCTGTGTGACTCCAGGAAAGTCACTTCGCACTGTTTGCCTCAGTTCCTTATCTGTAAAATGAGCTGGAGAAGGAGATGGAAAACCACTCCAGTACCTTTGCCAAGAAAATCCCTAATGGGGTCATGAAGAGTCAGACATGGCTGAAACTACTGAACAGCAACAGCAGAATTACCATAATTTCAGTTTAAAAGTTAATTTTAGTCTAAAACTGTACTAAGATTTTTATGACACTGTGTATAAGTACAACTTTTATTATTATTATTTATTATAACTATTATTATAATTGTTGTTATTGTTAGTCCTATCTTTGTTGTTATTGGGATTCAGAGAAGTATTCCTGGTGCCTAATGATATCCTGCTATTATTCTTTTCTTTTTGATATTCTACAGGTTATTGCATTGTGTGGATAAAATATATTTTTTTTGGTACTAGAAGGCAAACATTATGAGGCAAGCTCATCTTCCCTAGGCTCACAGAAAACACTAGCTATAGACAGTATGAAAGGGGAGGTAGGTATCTCATCCAGCATCTGCTAGATTTCAGTCTCCTTGACCAGGTCTCTGTAATGTGAAACAATCACCATCATCATCATCATCATCATCATCATCATCATCATCATCATCACTCTTCTCCTCTGGGCCCTCTTCCTTCTTCTTCCTCTCCCCTTTGTAACATCTCACCATTATGTTACCCCCATGGCACTGGCCCTTATCGCCCTGGTCCCAGACTATTGCAATAAGCTGCTAGTTGGTTCCCCTACCCCAAGCCTCTCCCCACTCCACTCCATTTTCCTCTCTTCTGTCAAAGTGATCTTCCTAAAATGTAAATCTGACCATATGACCTCCCCCCCCTGCCCAATTCAACAAACTTCAGTAACTATCATCCATCTACAAGATCAACTATAAAACCTTCTTTGGGGCTTTTAATGCCCATCATAACCTGCCTGCATAACCTTCCTGGCCAGACTTCTTCCACTTTACTCCCTATTTACATACTTGATTATCCAGTGACAGTGGCCTCCTTGCTGTTCTTCAAATGTGATGTCCCATCTCCTATTTCTGAGACTTACTTGCTCTCCCCCATGCCTAGAATGTTCTCTCTCTTCATCTCTGCTTCCTGGATTCCCTGGCTTCCTTCAAATCTCAGCTAAAATCCCATTTTCTGCAAGATGCTTTAGCCTGTCTTCTTTAATTTTGGTGCCTTTAGACAGCTTTTGGTGTATCCTGCGTCATGCATCTATTTGCATGTTTTCTCCCACATCAATCCTTGAGAGCAAGGACAGGTTCCCCACCCCCTTCCCCTTTCATTGTATCCCCAGTACCTGGCACATAGTAAGTGCTTGATAAATTCTACTTGACTGGCTGAATGACTTCAGTGAAGTGGTGTTAACTGTACAAATTGTCACTGAAAGCTATTAAAACTTGGCATCTATTATATACTTTAGAAGACACAGTCAGTTGGATGAAATTGACATACCAGAAACCCTCTAGCCTTATAAAGTCACAGATAGCAAATCCCATAGTATGAACACAAACTCAAAGTATCCTAGAGAAACTGACAAATAAATTATATTAGAATTGTTAGCATTCGTAAAAAGCACTTTTCATAGTGACTGGCACATAGGCACTATATAAATGGTTATTCATTTCTTCCCCTCTAGGTAGTATCATCAGTGGATATAAATACTGCCTACAATTGCCCAGATATAACATTGATCTATTAAAAAATTTAAAACATGGTAGTAGATGTTGGTCATATTGAATATTCATAATTTCCAAACTGCTTGGAATGAAAGACTTTCAAAAATATATCTTTCCTAGTAGAAAAAGTTAAAATCATGTGAGAATTCATGTGGTATCTGCTATTGGAATTGTCCTGAAGATTATTGTTGTTATTATTTCATGATTCTTCTATTAAAGTCCTATTCCAATATCTCATTCTAGTGTGGAGGTTACCTCGGGTTCATTAAGAATGTGCCAACAAAACTCTGACAGGTTTCTGCCAGCTGGCAAGGTTTTGAGTATGGGGTCAGGGAATCAGTCTAGGTAAATTTGGAAAGGGTCACCCTCAGGTTGACCACAGACAGAATGATGATTTTTTTTTTTATCCACAGACACTCTCAGTGATCATTTACAGACAGAAGAGTTGACCTTTGCATTGTAGAAGGAGTACCTACACTCTGAAATTACACATTAATTGATATATTCTCACTCTCAACTTTTAGCCTGATGTCACTGACAGAGAGAGAGGCCTGAGGTTGTCTAGCAGTAGAAGCTATGTGGGTTTAGACGATTCTAGCATGGAAGATAACAGATACATAGGAAATCAAGGGTGCCAGAACCTAGAACAGAAGCAGCCTGACACACAGATACGTTGTCTCTGGAGCCATACGACCTGGGTTCAAATGCTTCTTTTGAAACTTGCTTTCATTATTATGTTGCACCAACTTCTTCTGACTGGACTGAGATGCTCAGATTATGAATAAAAGTTACTTCTAATAAAAATAAAAAACTTCTAATAAAAAAGTCTTAACCCAAGTTAGGTTCTTTTAAAAGCATATTGTTATTATAACTTTTGTTTTTACATTTCCTATATTTTCCCCTGTATCCTTCCTCTTCCCAGAGGACTATTCCTTAAAACAAAGAATTTTTAAAAAATGAAAATAGGAAGAGAAAAAATCCATCAAAACCCCTCAAGATATTGACTATATCTGATGTTAGATGTAGCATTCCATGCCTGTGTTGGACCCTTATCCCACTTCCACAAAGGAGTTTGGGGGAGAGGGAAGGTCACTTCTAATAGTTCTTCTTTGGGGTCAAGCTTGCTCTGTATAATTTCCTAATATTAATATTTAATTGTTTTGTGGTTAGTCTCTCCCTGATCTCCCCACCCCCATTATTTATATCGGTGTTTGTTTTATATTACATGTTAGTTTCCTGGCTCTGCTTACTTCACTTTGCATCAATTCACATAAATCTTCCCATTCTTCTCTGTATTAATCATATGCATCATTCTTATAATACAGCAGTGTTCCATTACATTAATCATTCTTCAAATCAATGGGCATCTGTTTTATTTCCAGTTCTTGCTACCACAAAAAAAGTGCAGCTATAAATGTTTTGGTTTCTATGGGGCCTTTCTTTTTGTCTTTAATCTACTTGGGGTATAGACATTGCAAATGGAACCTTTGGGTCAAACAGTATGGACATTTTAACCACTTTCTTTTCATAATTCCAAATTGTTTTCTTGAAAGATTGTACTGATTCACAGCTCCACTGGTAATATATTAGTGTGACTGTCTTTCCACAATCCCTCCAGCATCAATTATTCCTACCTTTTTGTTATCTCTGCCAATTTTCTGACCATGAGATGAAATCTTAGGGTTGTTTTAATTGACATTTCTTTTATTCTTTCATGTGGTTAATAGTTTATAGTTCTTTATTTGGGAAATAGTTGTTCATATCACTGAATTGGCTTGCCTTATCTCTTTTCTGAGATTGTGGCTCTGAGGTTACGTCAATAGTGGTCACCATCAGGAAGGTACATGTAAGGGAGATAAGAGCACTCTCTTGTTCCTGATGGGAGAGAATCTAGAGACATCATACAGATGACTAGGCTATAAGGGGTGGAGCAGGCTTTACAAAGGAATTGTTTCACTGAGGTGGGCTCCTGGTGGGAAGAGAATGTACATTGATATAACACCTACTGTGTTCTAGGCACATCTCTTTTATTTCTTGTCAGGCAGGTGCTGTTATTTTCTCCATTTTACAGTTCAAGAAACTGAGGCAAACAGAAGTTATATGACTTGCCCAGAGTCATACAGCTAGTAAGTGCCTGAGGTTGGATTTGAACTGAGTTTTTCCTGACTTCACCTTAGCATTCTATCCACTGCTCCACCTAGCTGCTAGGAAAATGAATTTATCATCCCCACAGTCTCTGAAATGTAGATTCAACAAATATTTATCATCAGGAGTATGTGGTAACAGAATCATTGTGCAAAATGCATTGTGAGAGCCCCCACAGAATTTATTAAAAAATGCCTTGTCCCAGGCTTGCAGACAGACCCTACTTAGGAGAGAATGAAGGTGCATGCGTGAAAAAAAATGCTTCTCCTAATATCAGCCTACTCATTCGTGACACTACTTATTTTTTTTGGTTATCTGATAACAACTGGATCCTTTTCTGGTGCTTCTCTCTCTTTACTGGGAAGCTGATAGGGCTCTGGTATGAGGGAGATGGGCCTAGCCACCAACCTGCATTATCATGGACAATACTCATCTGCCAGGACATAGGTGAGAGAATACCAGGAGAGAATACTTACCAGGAGAGAATAGTTAATAGCATCCTTGTCATCACCAGGGTATGGAGAGAAGAAATAGCCTGTATTGGTATCACCTATCCACCCATTAGTACAGGAGGCCCAGGGTACAGGCAAAGGCAAATTGGATTTGTTAGCCCAGGGCCTGATTGCCTCAGTTCCTGTGGGAACTGGGAAGATATTTCTTTTCTAGGAGATAGAAGCAAAGGTATCCACTCTATGGGCTGCAGCTGTCAGTCATTAACATTTATTTGGTGCCTACATGTTCCAGGTACCGTGCTTAGCATTAGGGATACAAAAAGAGGCAAAAGACAATCCCTGCCCTCAATGTACTCAGAATCTAATGATGAGAACTTCTCATTCATTGAAAAGCTGAAAGAGATTTTTCTTTACCTTTGGCCATAAGCAGGCTACTGGGCTCAGTACATTACCCTACCCCCCAACATGAGACAAAATGAAGAGCTGCAAACATAGAAATCTATATAAATCCAATGAATTAAAGTTCCTATATGGGGTTCCCAGTCTGTCCATTGGTCAAGTATTTAATCCTGTGATATCTGAACAGTCTACCAGCACCACTGAATCGCTTCCATTTGAGTTGTTTTAGGAAGATTTTTAAGATCACCTGAAAGGATAAGGTACTAGATACTGAGGTCATTTCTTTAACTAAAGTGTCAAGCATTCAAACTCTGTTCCAACTCTGATGGACTGGCCATGTTGTTCAAATGCCAAATGTGTGCTTACCTAAAAGACTATTTCATAGAGAACTCATATAAGGCAAGCACTCACATGGTGGTCAGAAGAAATGATACAAGGACGCTCTCAAGGTCTCTCTGAAGAATTTTGGAATTGATTCTGTAACATGGGAGACACTGACACAGAACTGCTCAGCATGGCTGCCTGCATTAAAGAAAGTGCTTTGTGCTATGAGCAAAGCAGGATTGAAGTAGCTCAAAAGAAACATGAGAAGCACAAATTTAGAGAATCCACCCCAAATGTTCACATGGACTTTCTATGCCTGAATTGTAATAGATCATTCTGAACTTGTCTTGGTTCTGATAAGCCACAGTTGGACACTCTGTAATTTGACTTAACATAGTGATGTCATTTTGGTCCTTTTCATGAATGAAGGGAAACTATACTGGATAATTGTGTGCTTGACACTAGAAGGAATAGAATTTATACCCGGAAGGACTAAACTCTGTGAAATCACAAAGTGCATTTTTTTCATCCATAAGACAAAGAAACTAGAAATAGGATGATTTTTTTTATTTCAAAGTAAAATTATAATAAAATCACTGTATCAAGTAATATACCTGATCCTTCTAGTGCCAAAACTGTAATAGTCACTTTATAGTTACTTACAAGAGAGAAAACATGTTTCTTACTCTCAAGGAAGTCCATTTGGGGTGATAAGATTTATTGAGGAAGCAATTGAAGGATTGCATAAGGCAGAATATAATAAGGTATTAAATTGTAGGGATGCATTATAGTCCTGGAGAATTTCACAGGATGCAGGGGAAGATCAGGGGGGTTTGAAGGAGGTAAGGAAGATTCCTTGTTGGAAATGGGCCTAGTGAGGGCATCTCAGAAAATGAGTAGGGTTTGAATAAGCAGAAAGGAGAGTGTGTGTGGTAATACACACACATTCTAACTGGACTCCTCAATGTTGCCTTCTATTACATAGTAGAGCTCAGTTGGCAGGGCTTGGGTCATCCTTTCTTTCTTTCTTTTTTTTTTTTTTTAAAGCAATCGGGGTTAAGGTTACATGGTTACATGGCCAGTTATTTCTGGGTGTGGTGCTAAGTATCTGAGCCCAGATTTTATCCAGGTCATCCTGAAGCTGGAGCCAGTGCTCTTACTCGCTGAGCCACCTGGCCACCCCTAAGCAATTGGGGTTAAATAACTTGCTCAAGGTTACACGGCCAGGTGTTTCTGGGTGGGTGCTAAGTGTTGGAGCCCGGATTCGATCTCCAGGTCATCCTGACACTGGAGCCGGTGCTCTTACTTGCTGGCTTATAGTGTTCCATGTCAATGTGAACATTTCATAAACTTAGTTCTGATACTAAAGACATTCTTTAGGCCTTTTGAGAAGACAGAAAATGGCAAGAATGATTTCAGGTGAACTGAATGTTAGGATAATCTCCTGTGATACCAAACAGAGACTTCTCTACTGAAACAATGAGGATCTTGTCTCAAACAACCAATGCCCCCAGGTTATTTCCAGCTAGACCTCCTCCCAGAAAGCCTTCTCCAACACCTGCATTTTCCTCCCAATCTCTACAGCACTCAGCATGCATCAGACTTTCTCATACTTCACATTCCTATTTCTATTACCATATCTTGAACCTTCATGATATCCTTGTATGGTTTTCCAGATGATTCTTGGACCATTTCATACTGCCTCTCTCAGTGCCCTCTAATTCCAAATCTAGATCTCCCAGTTTCTCTAAATTAGTACAATGTACCCAGCCCACCAGTTTTTGTTGTTGTTTAATTATTTTTCAGTAGTGTCCCACTCTTTTGACAAAGATAGCAGAGTAGTTTTCCATTTCCTTCTCTGATTCATTTTACAGATGAGGAAACTGAGGCAAACAAGGTTAAGTGGCTTGCCTAGAGTCTCAAAGCTAGTAAGTATCTGAGATCAGATTTAAACTCAGGAAGATGATTCTTTCTGACTCCAGGCCAAGGGCTCTATACATTGGGCCATCTAGCCACTCAGATTATCTCTAATTTCAGGAAAGAAGTGATAATGAAGATTGGAGCTCCTTAAGCGTTCAGCCTCCTCATTTGTATTCTGGGGTTGGGAATCTAACCCCTGTTCTGCTACTAAATCACTGTTTGGTTTTGAACTCTTACCTTGACCTCTCTGAGCCCTAGTTTCCTTGACTATGATGGCAATAATGATATCTGAACAGGATATATGTAGTTTAGTGATGAGCACTTGACAGGATGTTTCAGGAGGGATTTTTGCTTCAAGTAGTAATTTAACTGTACCTCATAGGACCCTTTCTACTCTAAGATTTTATTCTTTTATGATTCTGATACCTGTCCTACTTCCTTCTGTCTTTTGTTATATGAGGAACAAATGAGATAATAGGTATAAAAATGCTTTGTAAAGCAAAAAATATAATATGGGTAATATAATGATCACTATTATTGCATATCTACAGGAATGTTCTTTTTTAAACATGTGGTTTTTGTAAATGACAGAAATTTATCTGGAAAAAGTTAATGTTAAATATCCAAATGAATTTTAAATAAAAATCTCTGCTTTCTTAAACAAAGGGTACTGAATATTACTAATTCTTGACAACTTAGGGTCATCGATCTAAATGTTCATGAATGTTTATCCTTGAATAAAGTGATGCTCTCAGGGCTGATTACACTTCACTGACTTGTTTACACAGGAAGTAAACAACAACAACAACAATAATAATAATAATGGTAGATGGTTTGCAAAGTGCTTTCCAAATATTATCTCATTTTATCCTCACAGCAATCCAGGATGTTATTATGAAACATATACCTTTTAAACTGAGAACTACAAAGGTTAAATGACTTGACTAAGGTCACCCAGCTAGCTAGAGTATAAGGCAAGTTTGAACTCAAATCTTTCTGACTTAGGTTCCAGGGCACTAGCCACTGTAGCACCTAAATAACCCCAGTCTGCTATGGTTTTTCACTGTGTGTGTGTGTGTGTGTGTGTGTGTGTGTGTGTGTTTCACGTCATTTTTCTGTCTTTTTCTACCTGATGTCAGCCTGTCAACTGAGCTGTATCTTTTCTCCACTATCAGCATGCATGCTTTTAGCAATTCCCCTTGAAATTTGCTTCTTCAAATATAAGTTGTGCTAGGAAAACAGATAATCGAGTATGTTAGAATTATTTCAGCAACAAGAGTAAACAGAATTGAAAGGAGGGCAGGGTATCCCCCATGAATAATATGTGTCGGTTTCAGTGCATGGACTTTACAAACATCTGTGGCATATTGTCAGTCTTTGATGTTTTCTTCACAACTCCAAATATATATTCCAGATAGTTAAGGTTGCCAGCTAAGTGACCCCTAACTAAATGTGGTATAATAGCATTACAATGATGATTATTCTGGTGGTAAATGAGTGACATTTATATAGTGATTTTACAGGACAAGTTATTTAACAATCATTTTCTCATTCAATCATTACAATATCCCCAGAGAGAGATAACTATGTATTTTAATGTTCAGAATCTCATGATCTCTGACACTTGGGGTGCTCAAATCTCTGACTTTGACATGCCCTTGGGAAGAGGGGCAAGGCTCAGAAAGTGTCTTTGAGAAAACAGCTGATACTGACCTTATTGCATAGATACAGCCTTGGCAGATCCCTTTATGGTCTCTGGGCACCTGACTTTGAGCAGCTCAGCATCATAGCCATGTACAAAGAACTCTTCCAGGAAACACATGCACTTAGATACAACTGAACTATTATCCAGTTATAAAGCCTTGAAACTCTGCTATAATGAGTTTCTGTATTTCTCTTATCCAACTCTATGAATTTCTGCAAGATCAGAATCAAAAGGGCCAGTCTCAAATACTGTTTATGAACTGTTCATTTGCCTAATGCCTGCCCTAGCATGGGAAGAGTTTGATGGGACCCTTCCCCTCTCCCCTCCCCAAGCAATCTTTTAAGTCCCTTTAGCTTCACCATGATTCCTTTCTTCTGGTGCTAACACTTACCTCCCATTTTACAGATAAGAAAACTGAGTCCCAGGGGCGGCTAGGTGGCACAGTGAATAGAGCACCAGCCCTGGAGTCAGGAGGACCTGAGTTCAAATGTGACCTCAGACACTTGACACTTACTAGCCCTGTGACTTTGGGCAAGTCACTTAACCCCAACTGCCCTGCAAAAAGCAAAAACAAAAAAAACCCCCAAAAAACAACAAAAAAAGAAAACAGTCCCAGAGCCATGTCCAAATTACATAGAGCACTGTGGTTTGATTTTGAAATTCACCCTAGGGTATTTAACTCTAACCCTTTTCTCTGTATCACAGTACTAACACAAAGAGGGTTTCAAAGGACCGTGGTACATCTTGCTCCTTCACTATAGAACAGTCAGTCTTGTAGGATCTCAGAGCTTGGTGAGGTGTGTACCTCTGCTATCTGGTGTATTTGACCAAATCTTCCTGAAAGGAGACGACTGTGTGCTTTAGCCTTGGTCTGTTTCTTGACACATTCTCACTACTGCTCTCTTTCTTCTCTAGGTCAGTCACAGGCTTGGATAAGGAGCCTGACCTTGTACACATGGAGGCGAGGACGACTGACGGATGTGAGTGCTACGGAAGCAAGGTTGATACACAGCAGTGCTGAGCTAGGGCCAGGGGGAACCAGCCATTGCTCTCTAATTTACATTTTAATGGACTGGGAAGATGTAGGATGCAGAGCTCCATTACTGACATCTCTCCTTATCTCTGACCTCTTGGGCAAGGGGATGGAGGGAGGAGGGGGAGAGGCTTCTTCATTCCTTTGAGAAACCCCATGGAAATAGACCAACATGGACCAATCTCTAAACATTTCCTTGGCCTTTAGAGTAAGAATTTTGATGTGATGATATTCACAGTTTCCTCCACCATAATTTCATGCCGCCTTTAGTATAATTCTAAAAGAAATGTATACCAACACACAGTGTTTATTTTTAAGTGAAGTTTGCATTTATATGAAAGTGTGCCTTGCTTTAAGAAAATGTACCGTGCAAAAATTCAGATTTGCTATACCAAGAAGTAATTGGGTAATTATTTGAATTACCACATAGTAAGCACTTTAAAAAATGCATGTTGACAGACAGGACTCACCTCCAAGGCTCCTTTAAATGGCATTTTCCTTGAAGATAGGCAACCAACATTTATTAAGCATTACGTTCTAAACACGAAGGACAAAATGAGAGAAAACCATTAAGGGGAACATGGTAGATACCACTGATCTCTCCTTCCTTTTGGTATCTTTTATTCATTTGCCTGTGTACATGGTAGATTCCTCAGAAGGGAAAGAGAAGGTATAAGGATGATATTGAAGCTTCAATATATTGTGGTGCCTTAAATAGAAACAGGAGAAAGGGGGCAATTAAGGGACAGAACATGAGTCTTCTTACTTCCATGTCTGGTACTCTATCTGCTGTACTACCTAGCTGCCCTGAGAGATACTTAAGCTATATATCTATGTAAATATGTTTATATAGATATGTCTCTATGCTTATCTATCTTTACTTATCTATTTATATCTATATATAAATGTAGACATATCTATATAGAGATATGTACATATATATCTCTATATAGATATGTCTACATCTATCTATCCATCTATCATCTATCTATCTATCTATCTATCTATCTATTTATCTATCTATCTATCCATCTATCATCTATCTATCTATCTATCTATCCATCTATCATCTATCTATCTATCTATCTATCTATCTATCTATCTATCTATCTATCTATCTATCTATCTGTATCTAACAGTCATAAGTACAGATGACTAATCAAAGTCAACGAACTCACCAAAGGAGAAAATACACAGAAGAAATAAGGATCCAAGACCAAAGGTTTGAGGGATACAAGGGCTTAGGGTCATAGCCCAGCCTAGGATGCTGAGAAGAAGGAGTAAGACAGGTCCAAGGAAGCAAGATGAGCACAGTGACTTGGAAACCAAGAGAAGAGAGAGTATCTGCAAATTGCTGGAATAATGTAGTCAATGGTGTCAAAACCTTCAGTAAGGCCAAGGTGGATGAGGATTGAACAAAGACCATCAGATTTACCCAGTAGTTTCAAGATTACTAGTAGTCTTTGATAGTATAGTTTCAGTAGGGTTCCAGAGGCTAGTTTTCAGGCTTTGAGGTCATGAGAAATTAGCAGCAGTAAGTATAAACTATTTTTTCTATAATTAGGTAGTAAAAAGTAAGAAGAGTAATGGTTTAAGAAGATAGCAGGAAGGAAGGAAAAATGGAAGAATTTATTGAGTGCCCACTATGTGCCAGTATCATTTGATTTTCACAACAACCTATTATTATCTCTATTTTAGAGTTGAGGAAACTGAGGCAGAAAGAGATTCAATCACTTGCCCAGGGTCACATAGCAAGTAAGTGTCAGAGACTGAATTTGAACTCAAGTCTCCCTTATTTCAGGTCAGGCTTTCTATTCCCTATATCACCTTCTTGTCTTTAGGCAGGAGGGAACAAGTAGATGAGGAGAGATTAAAAATAGGCCAGAGAGAAGAAATGATCTGTGGATAAAACTCTGAAAGGAGATAAGAGTTGATGAATCAAGTGTACCATTAGAAGGGTTAGCTTTGGCAAGGAGAAAGATTCTCAGACACTTAATAGTTGTAGGACTCAGGATAAATCATTTGACCTATACCTCAGTTTCATTATCTGTAAAATGGGTATAATAATCGCACCTACTTTCCAGGGATATTATAAAGATCAAATGAGACAGTATTTGTAAAACACTTTGAAAACTTTAAAGGGCTATATAAATTCTAGATTTTATTATTATTATTATACTGTTATTATTATTTCTCAGACAAGAGGCAAAGGACAGAAGGATGGGAAGACGTAGAACTATTTTACAGCATGGCATATGGGAGATGAGAGTTCTCATGAAAGATGGCCTCAACTTTCACAGGAAAGAGGAGAGTGGCTTGATTTGGGAGTAGAAAGACTTGAAACAGTTGCTGTGGGGGATAAAATAATCAGGGATTTTTTTTTAATTTTAAATTTTTTTAAAGGATTGCTGTGTAGCAGTGATAACCCAGGTGAGATTAGATAATATGAACTTGTAGTGGACCTAGTCAACATGTTTGCATAGGTGGCCTCAAATCTGGGGTCCACATTTACATACTGGGGTCCTACAGCTTGACTGTTACAACTCAGGGTTCTAGGAGTGAGGTTTATAATGCTATTACTTACAAACCCCCACTGGTGTGCTTTCTATTAATAATCTGTCAGTAGCGTCATTTAGCTTTTACCAGAGGCATTTACTAAATGGTATCAGAAGAATGTTTGACACAAATATTTCCTCCTATACCCCAGGAACATAAACTCTCAAAAATACACACAGGTCTATAGGAATAGGAGGCTTAAGCTTAGGGTACAGTGAGGTATACACACACACACACACATGGACACACATATGTATGTACATATACATATGTACACACATACATGCACATGTGTATATGTGTACATATACACACACAGTACACATGAGGAAGGGGTAATTCACAATGCCTTGAGTTTTATGGGCTAAAAATCCTTTCTCTTAAGTCCATAGCCAGTATTCTTCTAGTTGCTTCTTAACTTACTAGCTATTTGCCTTTCCATATCTGTCTTTCTTTCCATATCTGTCCTCTTTCTCCTCCAGACTGGATGTATTATCTACTATTATTTCAGTCTCTCTGGTCCCATCTAGATATATTGTCTGCTACTGGTCCGGTTTTCTGCTGACATGGTCAGGGGAAGGAGGAAATGACTGAGGAAGAAAGAAAGATAAAACCCTAGATCTGGAATTCTCTGTACCAAAATCCTCTACTTCTGGACTGATCTACCACTTGATTGATGGACTCACAACTGGCTTCCTATTTTTATATGTAGGCCTAAAGGTTTAACTTGATTTCAGCCAATTATAAGAGAGTTCCTATATGGTATATTTATATTCATCCAATTACTAGAGCTGTATAATCTTTACAAATTAATTAAAGACTTGTTCACACCCTATAATGGGATTGTAGGAAAATTCCTTAATACTTAGTTTAAACAATTGATTTAATTGTGATGTCTGGACCTTTTTTAAGGGCAATTGGGGTTAAGTGACTTGCCCAAGGTCACATGGCTAGTTTTTATGTTAAGTGTCTGAGACCGGATTTGAACTCAGGTCCTCCAGACTCCAGGGCCAGTGCTCTATTCACTGTGCCAACTAACCGCCCAATGTCTGGACCTTTTATGTTTGTATCAATTGAGGTGGAGTTGGAGCTATCACCCCATTTATATGACTTCTTCCAACAGCATTCTAGAGTTCAGGAATGGGAGTAAAAAAGCAGATAACTGAGGAGAAAGGGGAAGAGTGTGATTCTGGGTTGTAGTCTAGTAAAATGTAAATTTCAGAAAGACAAAGGAACAAGATTTTAAGGGTGAAAGTCAACATGTAGTTGGGAGTCAAAATTATAAAATGAGGAAAGTGAAACCAGAGCAAAGATGGTGGAGTGGAAAAATTGGAAGAGATGTAAGAGCTGGACCATAAGGAAGAAGAAGAAGAAGAAGAGAGAGAGACAGAGAGAGGGACAGAGACAGAGAGAGACAGAAAGGAAGAGACAGATACACAGAAAAACAGAGACAGAGAGAGCATAATATACCAGGAGATCATGGGAATATCAGAGTTCAAGATTATGGGGATAGAATAGTTCAGGGTGACAGCAGTGAAGTTTAAGTTATCGTTGTTTCTTTTGGTAGTTGAGGTGTAATGTTGGGGCAATTGAGGATGTTAATGAAATGAAAAACCTGGATGATCAGATTTACATCATTGTGAATATTGAAATTACTAGGCAGGTGTTGGAATGGATAAGACTGGTCCAGATAACGAACCCCTTGAGAAAGAAGGGAAGATGACCCAGAGGCTGGCAAATGACACCAATAGAGCTGTGAACAAGGTTATATAGAATGATGGTGTCAGCCTGAGAGGCGCAGAGGTTGCTAAGTGACAGCTGCAGAAGGAGTGTCTAGAAGTAGTCATGGTAAATAAAGAGTAGACGACTTCCTCTTGTATTGGCCTGTTGTGAAGGAGACCTCAAATTCCAAATGGCTTTTGCCATGGGACAGCAGGTGTTCTATTTTTCTCAGGAGCAATTCCTGATTATTTGCAAAAGATAGCAAGAATATTATTGTAGCCCATAACTACCAAAAATAAGTATACAAGCATATCCTACTTAGCACTGTTAATTGGTTCCATGAAAACACAGTATTAGAGAAAATTATGTCCCACAAAACATAGTACCTATGTACTGTGTATCCATGTAATTTGCAAGATACATTCCAGAATGACCAATATCCAGACTATAAACACTTGAAATTATATATTTCAGAGGGCTAAGACTACTGAATCTTTTTAAATCAATTCCTTTCCCTTCCCTTCCCTTCCCTCCCCTCTCCTATAAATCCCCCTTGTCCCAGAAACTCTTAGAGTGAGGGCAAGGAGTAGCCAAACCACTTAAACTATTCTTGGAGGTCATGAGGCATCAGGGGTTTAAAGGGACATAGGTCATGAGGGATCAGGGGTTTAAAGGGACATGAAACTATGTTAAAATCCTAAACCTCTAGTTTAACTTTCATGCTTTGAGGGGGAAAGCTTATGATTTGCCAGCAAGTTTCTAAAGTACCACAGCAAACTTTTTCTCTTGGTTTGAATTTTGGAGGTTCCCAATTGAGCTCCTATCCATAAGTCAGAGGCCAGAGAAGATTTTTGTCTCCAGAGATCAAATCCTGTTATAGCAGTGTTTTGCTTTATTATGGTTAGGGCAAGTTTTAATGCATTAGTTAAATTAAATTCATCAGTTATTAAACTGAAAAGGCAGGGGAAGGTAAAAAATTATCCCCCCCCCCCCACATCATCATCATCACACTAGGTATCATAGACAATTAATAGTATCTCTCATATAGGAAGAAGTCACAGAAATCCATGAGACAGAATTCCAGAAAAAAACCAGCACTAAAATTCATGACCTCAGAAATTTATACACAAATTCATAGTTTGGGAAAAATGCAAGGTGAAATAGGCTTAAAACAAAGAGCCATATTTGATCTCAAAGATATCACCAGATCATGGTGCTATAAGCCCCATGACTAGAATACGATTCTTGAAGGGTGTACCTTATACGAAAACAGTAGGACAGGTAAAAAGGTAGGTAGAATAGCATTGTAATAACTATAAATTCATATAAAAAATCCAGTAACTAAGGAAGATTAAAAACTAGTAGAGGGGCGGCCAGGTGGCGCAGTGAGTAAGAGCACTGGCCCCAGAGTCGGGAGACCTGGGATCGAATCCAGGCTCAGATACTTAGCACCCACCCAGAAACACCTGGCTGTGTAACCTTGAGCAAGTTACTTAACCCCAATTGCTTTAAAAAAAAACCTGGTGGAGAACATGTGGATGAAGTTTGATATAGGCAGACTTAGAAGTGATATTACCTTTAAAGTATACAACAGAGAAAGAAGAAATAGATTAGGAATTTAGAAAATGTCACAAGCTTGGCACAGAGACATTATGTAATAGGGGAGATCAGTTATTTGTCATCTCTTAGTGCTTTCTCTCTGATCAAAGCAATGCTTGAACCCATGCCCCCTTCAAGAAATCTGCAATCTAATATTAATAATTTTTTGTGGAAATAGCATAATAGAGATGTGAGGTTTTTTTTTTTGTCCAAGTGATCTTATTTAGGGAAGTTTGTACATGTGGTGAGGAACATATTTTTAATATTAAAGAAAGTGGTTTCCTCCTCCAAAGTAAATATAGTGAACAAATCAAAAATATAGGCCTGCAGCAGAATTACCCAGCTCCTCTGTTATCATGAAATAGGCATTTTACCAACTATCTCCACACCATCTTTTCCCTTAGAATTCCACTATTTAAGCACTACTACAGAAGATCCTGGTTTGCAGATGTATGTGCAAGTTGAAACAGCCCCCACCATCAGTAGCAGTCCCTGCTCTGGCCTTTTGCCCCTTTCTCTGACTTCTCTATTACAATTGAAGGGCAACTGCCATCCCTATCACTCAGGCTCAGAAACTAGATGTAATCTTCCATTCCTTAGTCTTTCTCTAATTTCCCCTTACCAAAGTAGTTTCCAAGTCCTGTTGATTCTACTTTCTAACATCTCTCCTGTATGCCCCCTGCTCTCCTCTGACCCTGCCACTGCTTTGGTACAACTCATACCAGGACTATTGTACTAGCCTTCCAACTTGTATACCTGCCTCAAGTCTTTCCCCATTCTAGTCTTTCATCCACTTAGTGGTAAATTTGATCCTCCTAAAGTATAGGTCTGACTGTACTCCACACGTAGTCAGTAAACTCCAGTGGCTCCCGATGACCTCCAGGATCAGATATAAAATCAGCTGCTTGGCATTAAAAGCCCTTCATAACCTGCCTCACTTGTACCTTTACAGTCTTGTTATATCTCATTCTCCCCTTACATACTCTTCAATACAGTCACTCTTGTCTCCATTCTGTTCTTTACACAAAAGACCTTCTCTCCCAACTGCATGCATTTTCACTGGCTGTCCCTAATCCCTGGAATTTTCATCTGCCTCTTCTACACCTCCTGGTTTCCCTGGCTTCAAGGCCCAGATAAAAATCTGACCTTCTCTGTGATATCTTTCCCAATCTTCTTTAATGCTATGGCCTTTTCCCTGATATGATCTCCACTTTCTCCTGTATAGCTTGTTTGTATATTCTTGTTTGTGTATAGTTGTCTGAATGCAGTCTTCCCTGCCTTAGACAGGAGGTTCTTTTAGAGCAGGGATTGTCTTTTGCCTTTCTTTGTATACTCTGCTCTTAGCATAGTGCCTGGCACATAATAGACACTTGATTAATGTTTTTTGTTTTGATTTATTACTTGACACATGAATTGATGGTGATGTGTTCATAGAAGTTGATTTGTGGAATCAGCATCATATGATTAGAGAATTAGGCTAACTCACTTACTCTATGCAAGAAATTTCTAACAGGATGTGTCATCCATTTGCTCGAACACTTCTAATGATAGAACTCACTACCCAACCAGGGAGACTGCTTTGTTAGTGTTAGAAAGTTCATTTATATTGAGTTAAAATCTGCCTTCTCCTGGCTTCTAATGACTCTTGTTATTCTCTCTGAAGTTCTGTAGGATGTCTCTTCTTTGCCTACATGAAAGCCCCAAAATATCAAAATGATGTTCATTCTTCCTGCTCCCCACTTTATTCTCCAGGCTAAATATAACTGGTTCCTTAAACATTTTGTTTGTTGTATGAATTCATTCAATAATAAACATTTATTGGATGACAGAATATTTATTGAGTGAATTAATATGTCATGGTTTGAGACTATAAAAATTCTTTTTCACCTTTCCTATATAATAATTTTTTCTAATATACCCCAGAAACTCAGAATAGCACTCAGAATTGGAATTATATATGTAATATATCCAGATATAATCTGATTGGTACAAAGTTCTTTACTTTCTTGCCTTCCTTAATTTGGACACATTAGGGATAGATCAAGGACCTGCATTTTCACTGGTATAAGCACTCCTGGGATAAGGAAAAATAAATGACATTTTAAAAAACAACTGCATTACTATTTTGGCCCAAATAGATCTTATAACCCCTATGACTTTAAGGACCTTATTTTAAGGCAAGTAACTTCTTTCAGTCTGATTACCCTCCTAACTACCTCATCCTATACTTTTAAAAATTATTATTCATTTCATTAAATATTTCCCAATAACATGTAAACATTTTTAATAATTATTAAAAAAATTTTGAAGTCCAAATTTTTTACCTCTTGCCCCTCCCTCTTCCTTGAGAAGTCAAGCATTTCAACTTCAATTATACACGTGAGGACATGCCAAACATATTTCCATATTAGCATGTTGCAAAAGAAAATACAAACAAAATAAAAAAATAAAAATAAAGTAAAAAATAGTATGTTTCAGTCTACATTCAGAGGTTATTAGTTCTCTCTCTGGAGATGGAAAATGGTTTTCATCATGGGTTCTTTGAAATTGTCTTGGATCACTGTCTTGAACAGGGTAGCTAAGTCTTTCACAGGCGATCATCCTTAATATTACTGTAATTATGTACAATGGTCTCCTGGTTCTTATTGCTTCACTTTGCATCAGTTCATACTGGTCTTCCCATGTTTCTCTGTTGTTTAAATAATAACATTCTGTAGAGCACCAACTCTGGAGTCAGGAGGACCTGAGTTCAAATGAGGCCTCAAACACAATGCAAAAACTAGCCATGTGACCTTGGGCAAGACACAACTCAAATAGCCCTCCAAAAAGCAAAACAACAACAACAATAATAACAAAAACAACAGCAGCAACAGCAACATTCTGGACAATCTTCTTATTGTTGTCTTTGGTGCTTGTACTTATGTTGACACCACCCATAGCATCCTGTCTTTTGCTAGCTTCAAAACCAGTGTTGTTGTTGAGTCATTTCAGTTGTGTATGACTCTCTGTGACCACAGTTAGGGTTCTCTTGGAAAATTACTCAATGAATTTGTCGTTTCCTTTCCTAGCTCATTTTACAGATGAGGAACTGAGACAAACAGGGTCAATTGACTTGTCCAGGGTCATACAGCTTGTGAGTGTCTGAGACTAGATTTGAACTCAGGTTTTCTTAAATCCAGGGCCAGCACTCACTGTACCACCTAGCTGCCCCAGCAAATTCAACACTGAGAAAAAGCATTAAATACTTCCAGTACTGTGGGGCTTACAGATCCTTTAGCAGAAGTGGCAACTGTTTTTAGTAGAACCTGAACAATCCCTGCTTGAATGCATGGAGAATTTTTTTTCTGAGCATCAAGATGTCCTAGGGTCTCTTGGATCATGTGGTATTACTGTGTCTGAATGGAATATGTTAAAATTTTAAAGCAGTGGACTGCAAATTCATTGGGATTTCAGTGTTTGTGATGATCTAAATGTCCAACAACTAGTCAAACAGAATTGTTACTCCTCTTATATGTTGCTTGGTCCAGTTATTCTCTGCAACAGTTTTCAGCCAACACAGCAGCTTTTTCCTCTTTGTCACTTCCAGAAGGAGAGGGAGAAGGGTCTATAGGACTGTCAATATTCTTTGTTTTTTGCATATTAAATAAAAAAGATGGACAATTTTGTCTTGGTTCCCATATAATTGGCTGCAACTCATCATTAACTATTTTGCAAACCATACCTTGAATTCCTTGGATCCCAGTTATGTGGATTTCTGTCGATGTTTCTGGTTCTCCATGACAGGAATAACACATTGGCACTGAATTGAGAAGCAAAAAAGTCATGATGTCAAAAAAGTCTGTAATAAGAGGGTGTGTCTTTTTCAATATTTGCAAATTTAACAAAGGAATGAGTTCCAAGAACTTGTTGTTTTGATTATCCTGACTCTGGCAGCTTTGCTACCATATGCAGAAAGCTTTCTACAAATGGCTCAAAGCTTTGAGAATGGCAGGCCATTGACAACTGGTTCAACGCCTCCATAGCAATGAAAACATACCCAGACCAGTGTCAGACAGCATCTCTGTTCCATTTGTGAGCCACGTAAGAACTCATTTGTTTGAGTTTCTCTTGGGCAGATACAACATGAGATGTCAGTTTCTCCATATTAGCTTTTATTAGACCATCTTTTGAATCCTTCAGGAAATATGTTATTCACCAGATGTCTATAACACAGGCACAAAGTGGCATACTTGTGCAGGCATATTGACACCAGGATGTGCTCACCTCCTGAGTCCTCAGCAAGGACCAGTGACCCAAAGGCTGGAGGATGTCATGATAATGGACTAGTGCTGGAGGGAGCTGCAAGGAGGGGCTTGGGGAAGCCAAGGCCTCAGCAAGGGAGTGGGTAACAGGGAAGGGGTAGCACAGTGCTGTTCCAGGGCCCTGATCCAAATGAAAATCAGTGCTGTTTCTACCAATGCCAGCCCTTGCTCCCCCTCATCCTATATTTGTGCTATTGATTTTTTGAACCTGAATTCAGATTTTTACTTTTCTGTCCTATTTAAATTTTGTTACCTGTTTTATATAGGCTAAAAATGTGTTCCATTCGCCCAGAAATCAGACTTACAGATAATACATACAATAACAAGATCCTGGGGAAATGGAATGCTTCTCATAACCATAGAGGCATCATAACCTTTTCATACATCAAAACCTCATTAACTAGAGATTGGTTTATTCAGAATTCCCTGCTATGTAACTTGTTGATGTAAATCTGTGCTTTCTCCAAGTGATACCTATTGTGCTTTTATAATGGTAGCAGGCAATGTGAACCTGTTTATTTTCAGTTTTATTGTTCGAGAACATAGGATTTACTGTATTAAAACAGACTTCCATTATATTGCACTAAGTCCCCCGCTCTCATTCAACTATGCTCCTGTGACTGATTCAACCTCAGTCCCTAAACTAAAGCAAGGGAAATCGTTGCCTCATTTTTAAAAAATATCCAATCCTGAACAAATTGACTCATTGCTCAAGAATGAGCCTGAACAGTGGAGAATTTACCTTACTTCCTTCTATTGCCTCCTATAACTCAGGCCAATGACCTCAAATCAAGTTGGGGGGAAGAGGAAGGAAGAAATGTGTGTGGGTATGCACATATTTTCATCCCCATTAATAATGATCATAATAGTAACAAAAAGAGGAATATTAATAACAATAGTTTTTGCATAGTACCTACTATGTGTCAGGCACAGTCCTAAACACTTTGCAAGT
This sequence comes from Petaurus breviceps papuanus, assembly GCF_028583685.1. Taxonomy (NCBI): domain Eukaryota; kingdom Metazoa; phylum Chordata; class Mammalia; order Diprotodontia; family Petauridae; genus Petaurus; species Petaurus breviceps. The sequence goes on from NW_027186296.1 coordinate 80,835,168, forward strand.
AATATCTCATTTCTTTGTTCAGTGGTTCTGCTTCCCAGCCCTGGACATCATGTTTTTATTGAAATGGCTATATTAGGGGCCTCTTCCTCCATTTCTGACTTTTCTCCACTTCTAGCATAGGGTTTGGCTAACCTGGAAGCCAGATGGGCTAGAAAGCCTGAGCTAGGGAGACATAAAGGAGAGTGGAAGGTGTCTCCCATGAGCCTGCAGGTGATTTTTAGAGACAAGAGGCCACCAATTCCTTGGGGAAGATGACTGAGCTGAGGATAGGACTGGAGGCATGATCATCTCTACCTTATTGGGTGATGCCTTAACTATCCTTGATCACAAGGTTGAATTGGTATAGCCATGTCTTTATCTAGTTACTTCTAAGGCTATTATATATTTTTGGGGAAGAGGGGGTGAGTGAGTTTTGGAAACTTCTGTGTAAGCAAATGACATTCAATTAGGAATCAAGAGATCTGAATTCTAGTTGTTATTCTGCTGTGTGACCTTGGCTAAGTCACCAGGCCTCTCTGGGTCTCAGTTTCCCAATCTTTAAAAAGAAAAGTTGCACTAGATATTTTTGACTTTTCACAGAAAAGGCTTTCCTTTTCTTCATGCTGCTTTCCAGATCTGAGGGTAAAAGCTACTTGGCTTTCTTGGCTACTAATTATTGTTCCTGAGCTCTCTCCTGACTCCCTCCACTTTCCACATGTCTTATTATATCTTCTGTTCCTTTCTAAACATCAGTGTACATCCTGATTCCAGAATCTCAGATTGAAAAATTTATAGCCATACCCCAGGAAACTAGATTTCCTTCCTTGCATAACTTCCATGAGATGAATGCAGGGAAGAGATGTGTCTATTGGGGAGGAAGGGGGAGTGGTGTAGAGAATAATGTGAATGCCTTCCTACTAGTCCATACAATGAGGAGAATACATAGACTAAACAATGGAGCTACTCTGCCCCTCTTTTAATAGTAAGTGATTTGAGCATTCACAGAAGCTTTCATTTATCCCCAAACCACTTTAGTATATAGTGAGTACTATAGAAGACTAGTAGATACTGGTATGATTTTTTTACTAAGTAAAAAATTTTTATAGAGTAAAAGTAAAAAAAATATTACGGAGTCTATGAAACATGTATCGGGAGGGGCGGCGGCTAGGTGGCGCAGTGAATAGAACACCAGCCCTGGAGTCAGGAGAACCTGAGTTCAATTCCAGCCTCAGACACTTAACATAAAACTAGCCATGTGACCTTGGGCAAGTCATTTAAGCCCAACTGCCCTACCTTCCCCCTCCAAAAAAAATGAATAAAACATGCATATACATATCCATTATATAATGAGTTTATAACCAGAGTACACATTGCTATGAGATCACTGAGGGAGAGATTGCTGTCAGATGATGAGATCATCGAGGAAGAGTCAAAACTAGGATTAGTTTACTGAGACTTTGTCCCATGGCACTGATATTTCAGCAGGGTGAATTTCTTCCCCATAGCAACTGGCACCTCTCTGAATTGCCTTTTGGTCTTCTGTGGGCCTAGATCTCTAGCCTCCATGTTCAATTACTGTGCTTCTCCTCTCCTAGAGTCAATTCCTTCCTTACCACCCAGCCCAATCCCTGTAGGCATGGGAACTAGATCCTTTAGGAGATGAGCTGTCCCTTTCCAAACATGGCTACCTTTGTGATTATGGTGCTCTTTGCACTTCTTCCATCACTCATCCTGGCACACAAATTCCTTATTATGGCTCTGCATAGGGGAATCGGCTGTGGCCCTTGCCCTCAAGGAGTTTGCAATCTAGTTGAGGAGGCAGAACTTATAGCTAGTAAACCCCCAATAAGCAATTGAAAAAATATACAATAACTGGAATAAAGGAGGGAATTTGAAATTTGATCAATAAGAAATGTCTTGGGTTCTATTCATTTCTTCTTATTTTTTTAATTTGGTCTCCATATGTGGGGAGCAGTCAATTGAAAACTGATTTCTTTTATTTTTGTGTTCCTGATGAAATCAAATGTTTGCTCTGCCCCTATTTTAATCTATCTTTTTAATACTCATATCATCTAATTAAGATAAATCATTGATTGGCTTGCCCTTTTGACAGGGTTCATGGAATAGAATATATAAAAGGGAATGATATGAAATCAGGTTGGAAGAGTAGGTTGGATCTTGACTCTGGAGAACCCTGACTGTTCATTGGAGAAATTTCCCTCTCAGTACTCTATCTAGGCAACTCGTTAAGGCTACACATAACAAGAAAGTGGAGTTTCTATCCCTCTATCCCTAATGAAAACTTCATAAGAGAAGTTCAAGTAGCATATTATATTAGGTCATGGGGTGGGCAGACCTTATATTTAGCTTTGTATTCTTTAAGGGTTTCATATTTATGACTTGACCCAGATAATTTTCTGGAGGGCAAGGAATATGTTTCATGTATCTTTTGATCACATACATCTTGTAGGCAGCATTAGAGCTATTCAAAAGTAAAAGGGCATGGTTCTGGAGTTGGGGGGTTGTGCTTCATTGGAAGTTTTCAAGCAAAGACCTCTGGAGGATAATTTGTTGTTAAGGATAATAAGAGTTCTCAGGTAGGGGTTAGACAAGATGATCTCTGAGGTGAGTTGGTAAAAAGATATCTGGGGGAAAAACCCTTTTTGAATAAATGAACAAATGGAGTGCTTGAATTATGGGGAAAGGAAGATTCCTTCCTTTCTAGCTTTTTTCATATAGTAAATACCTACTATGTGCAAGCCATAACATTTCCACCTTGCTTCCAGGCCTTGCCAGTGACTTCCCCACTCATCCATAGTCTGGTATTCTCACTAAACATTAGGTACCAAGGAGCTTATTATCTCCTTCATGTATTTTTCAAAATGCAAAGTTTGAGACTTCCAAAATGTTAGCTCAAAGAAAGGCAAAAGTTTGCTTCCTTTGTAAGTGGTATTTGCATTAGGCATTTTAATTAGGTGCTCCTTTTAGATCAGACCTTTCATTTCATACTGGGCTATGGGGAGTAGCTCATGAGCCGAGAAGTAAGGCTAGATTGTAACAATCTTCCATCTCAACTGGACAGGTGTTAGGTAAATTTTGGCTTTGTTTGGGAGCTCCAAATGTATTTAATTGTGTTCTTAAAATGCACAAATAAGAGACCAAAGAGTAAATAGGCAAGGAAAACAATGTACCTTTTATCCAGTGATAAGCAGGTGTCCTTTGATGAGAAGGCTTGATTACTAGTGTAAAGCCTTTGTGGTGACATACTTCCCAGTAGGGAAAAATCCAGTTGTCATGTCAACATGAGATTTATTTGTATGTATTCACTATGGCTTTTCCTTTTTTTCCTCTCTTTCCAAGGAGCAAATTATTTAGGCTATATGTGTCTGAGAATATTCCCAGGGGATAGATTGCACTTGTCCCAGATTTATGTAAGCATCTTGGACCCTTATGCTTCTCTGCCCTGAAAGTATGAGGATATGATGTGCATTTAGATAAACCAGTGGTTTTCAGCATGTCTTCTTTCAGGCTAAGGCAAAAAAGTGCTCATTCAGATTTGTTATCCCAGGAGTCATGGCTGTTGTCTTGGTCTTTTGGAACCAGGTTTGTTATTTTGTCCCCTCAGTGTTATTCTTTCTAAACATCCATGATATGAAGTCATCCAAAGTCATGTCTGTATACAATTCCTTACTATATTCTAATTTGTATTATGTCGCTCTCTGTACCTGTTTATTGCCCCTACTAGACTATAATCTCATTAAGGGCAAGGGGCTGTCTATTAATATTTGAAACCTTTACCATTTTCCAAATCACTGCCTTTCATACAACAGACACTTTGCAAATGTTTTATAATGAATGTTACATAATCATTTGAACTGTAGCTTTGGACTGAACTGATTAGCTATGCTCTACTCCATGGCTGCATGAGTGACTGATGGATCTACCTGAAAACCTTTGTAGTGATTCTGTTTTCTCTTTTTCTTTCTTTCTTTCTTCCTTCCTTCCTTCCTTCCTTCCTTCCTTCCTTCCTTCCTTCCTTCCTTCCTTCCTTCCTTCCTTCCTTCCTTCCTTCCTTCCTTTCTTTCTTTCTTTCTTTTCTTTCTTTTCTTTCTTTTCTTTCTTTCTTTTCTTTCTTTCATCTGAGAATATTCCTAGGGGCTAGGCAGCAGTTATCCCAAATGTGAGGCTGCACTGATGGCTTATCTTCATAGGACTTTCTTTACTATGACCCCACTTAGGTATGTTTACTCTCCTTCCTCTTTTCAACTCCATCTTATGTGTTGTCTTTACCCCCATTAGAATGTAATCTTCTTGAGGACAGCTTCTATTTTTATCACCACCACTTAGCACCTGACACATAGTAAATACTTAATAAATGCATGTTGACTTGACTTGACTCTCTGTCCTATGAAAAGTTTGCGTTTTCATATACCAGTCTACTTTCTTCTTTCTTACTCTCTACTAGGTTAGCTTCATTTCATTTCAAGAGACATTTATCAGGTACCTACTGCATGCTAAGAACTGAGTTAAGTTCTTGGGAAGATGCAAAGTATAGGGAAAATGCATCCTTGCCCTTATGAGGTTTATAGTCCAATTACTGAATAAAACACACACACACACAAGTAATGACACATCACACAATAAGTACATCATAAAGGTCCAAAATAAAGTTGCTATGTGAAGTACAAGTAGGAAGGCAATTATTTTCACTTAAGATCAGAGATGGCTTCATGGAGGAGGTGACATTTGAATTGGAGTTTAAGTGGCTGGTATTACACAGATGAAAAGTAGAATAGTTTAAGTAGCAGAAATGTAAGGGGACAAAGAATCGTGTTTGGAAGGATGAGAATAGTCTGGAGTACAGAGTGCATGTATGGGATATTTGATGCAAATTAGGATAGGAAAGGTTCCTCAAAGGTAGAGTAGGGAAGGTCTTGAGTACCAGGCAAATGAGTTTGAACATTACTGAGAATGAAATTTACAACAGTTTAGGTGGGTATTATTGAGCACTCCTATCAGAGTGGTAACAGTGGGAATAGAGAGAACAGTGTGTATTGAAAAGATTTGGAGACTTGGTAAATTATTGCATGTAAGAGGTGAAGTTGCATAGATCAAAGATAATACTGAACTATATGGAACTGAAACTGAATACATGATGGTGCTACTGATATAAATGGGGAAGGCAGAAGGAGTTTTAAAAAGTACCTGGGAAAAAGAAACTAAGCCTGGATAAGTTAATATTGAGGTATCAGGCAGATATCTGAAGAGAGATGTCCAATAGGCAGATAGAAATACAAACCTATAACAGAAGAGAAAAATCAGACTGTACACAGAGATTTGTGAGTCATTTCTACAGAGGTGCTAGTTAAGAATGAATGAGAAAGAGCTAGAAAAGTAAAGAGGATTTAGGACTGATGTTTGGGAAAAGCACAATTTAGCAGGTCAGGAAGATGATGAGTCGTCAACGTGGGAAGTGGGAGTATTTGAGAGGTCAGCCAAAAGAGGAGCCAGTGTTTAGTAGAAAGAGGCAGTCAGCAGTGTCAAAAGCTACAGAGACTTCAGGTAAAATGTGGATTAAAAATGTATTGAATTTGGCAATGAAGAGATTGTCATTGAGAAGACAGAATGAAATAATGCTCCAAGAAAGCATTATCAGTAGAGTTTGGGTGGTAAGGGAATGGTTGTAGATATCTTTTTTCAAGAATATATTTGGTGCTGGTGCCACTGCCACTGTGGGTTGTTACCAAGGTGGTGCCCCTGGACTTGGATAAGAATGTAGTGATTATGCAGCTTTATAAGTAATTGTTGGAGGATGTTCTGAGGATGAGTGCCAGACAAAATATGGGAATGTCATTGCCTGGAGATACTGTTACAAAATCTTTGATATGATCACAGTGGCAGTTTTTACTGATGTGCAGATTTAATGTATACATGATGGTCTCTCTCTGAGCATGCAAACACTGAATCAAATCTAAACCATTGAACAGAATCAGGAAATTTCTCACAAAGGAACATTTTGTGACTTGGTATGGTCAGAGCTGGAAGATATAGATACTTAGGCAATAGGTCCACAGGGAACAGGTTGGCTTTTGGGGGTGAAGGTCACAAAGGAGTTTGTTCATTTCAACAACTTAAAACTCATTTGCAGAGCACATCAACTGGTGCATGAAGAGTATGAATTTACATTGGATGAAAAGCTGGTAAAAATATGGTCAGCTCCCAATTATTGCTCCTGTGGTGGAAATATATCACCTCAATTACAGTATTCAAAGATGTTAATTCAAGAGAACCAAAGTTATTCTGGACAGTTTCAGATTTGTAACATGTAATTAGTTCTAGAATGACAATGCCATGCTTTCTTTAAGGCCTTCACTCATTCTACTGATCTATTCTCCTACCCTCCCCCAAATTCCTTATATTTATACCTTTACAAATATTTTTTTTATTGAATCCTGTGTTGTTGATATGCTGCTTCTTGCCTCCCTTTTCCCTTTTTTATTTTAAATCATCCAAATTTATTTTATATTATGGTGTCTATGGTAATGCTACTCTATTGATTTCCTCATCCTCTCATTCCCATCTTGAACTCATTTGCAAAGACTTTGAGAAATGCCTTAACATTCATACTGCTGTGTGTAGTTCTTGCTTATTACCAGTTTTTGGGAAAACAGGACATTTTTTCTTAAAAAAAAAAAAGCAAATTGAAAAGAGCAGACCACACTGACATATTCTCCTCCTCTTATTCAGCATTTTTAAAAAAAACGTTTGGTAAATTTTAAGAAATCTCATCAATAAAATTATTATTCAATGGGTACAATGGATTGTAAATGCCTTTGTGTTGTATGTACCTATCCCTGCTATAAATATTGTCCTTTGTTGGATGATATTTTAAGTGGCTATAAAATAAATCAGTCAAAAGGGGAAAAAAAAAGAATCTAATTGGTCTGAGAAATAGGAGTGCTATCTTTCGAAAGCAGCCCCAGTCCATCAGTTGGCATATCTTTATTGAGTACTTTCTGTATGCCCAGCCTTGTGTTATGATCTATGGGGATGACAAATGGAAGGAACTTTGCACTACATAAGCTTATTATATAAGTAGTTATTTAATAATAATAATAATTTCATACTTATCTACTTCTATAATTGCTTATTTAATAATAATCCTATAATTATATTTTAATTAATTAGCATATAATATGTAATACATTTAAATAATCCTATACCAATATAAGTGCTTATTTAAGTATATAAATAAGTGAATAAGTACTCATGTAAGTATAAAATGAGCAGCTAGGTGGTGCAGTAGGTGGAGTGCTGGGTCTGGAGTCAGGAAGACTCTGCTTCCTGAATTTAAATCTAGCCTCAGACACTGATTAGCTGTGTCACTCTAAGCAAGTCATTTAACACTGTTTGCCTCAGTTTCCTCATTTGTAAAATGAGCTAGGGAAGGAAATTGCTAACCACTTCAGGATCTTTGCCAAAACAACCCCAACAAAGTTGGAGATGACTGAAAAATGACTCAACAGATATATAGGATAAACAAACAGAACAAAGAATACTATTATTTTGGTATGATAATGGTGAATTTGTGGAAAGTGGTAGTATTCTTGAAAAGTTAGAATCACAGAAAACTAGAGTTGAGACATATCTTAAGAGGTCATTCTAGCCAATCCACTTATTTTGTCAAGGAGGAAAGAGAGACCCAGAGAAGTTAGGTAATGATGATAGTATGTATTTAAGTGCTAACATTTGGTACTGATGGTAAATGTTGTTGGGGATGAGAATGGATTGCTTAGGATGAAGAGAAAGAAGAGGTAGATTTTCCAGCTCAGATTTCCTAAAGAACTTCTCTTTTCTCTTTCTGGCATAAACATTTAGCCTACTTGCTAAGAGTTGAGGCATAACCTGCCTCCCAACTACTGTCTGAATTATTGAGTTCTGCCACTTACTGTACAGGACAGATAGCTTCTTTCTACTGGACCATTTGATATGTTCAGCAGTTAGATTTATGAAATTGCGTGCAACTAAACTGTAGAAACAAATGGTAGCCAGTAGTAGTGAAAAGAATATGGCACCAGGAGACAAGAGACCTAGTAAGAGGAGTTGGTGTAGTGTCATGATAGAGTGTTAGATTTGGAGTTAGGAAGACCTGAATTCAAATCAGACTTCAGTCACTTACTAGGCATGTAACTCTTGGCAAGTCATTTATCCTCCTTGTGCCTCAGTTTCCTTATCTAGAAAGTGAGGGAGTTGGACTTGATGACCTTGAAAATTCCTAGGAGATCTAAATTTTATGATCCAATGACATTCAGCAATTCACTTCACACCTTTTTTTTATCATTTATTTTTAGTTTTCAACATTCATTTCCACAAGACTTTGAGATAAAATTTTTTTCTCCCCATCTTTCCCCTATCCCCACCCCAAAATAGCAAGCCTACTGAATACCCCTTCCCCCAATATGTTCTCTCTTATATCCTCCCCCATCACCGCCCTAACTTTCTAGTAGAGCAAGATGGGTTTCTACACCCCAGTACCTATATATCTTATTTCCCAGTTGCATGTAAAAAACAATTTTTTAAGCATTTGTTTTTTAAAACTTTGAATTCCAGATTTTTTCCCTTCTTCTTTCCTCACCCACCCCCACTGGGAAGATGAGCAATTTAATATAGATTGTGTATGTGTAATTACCCAAATCATTTCCATAGTAGCTATATTGTGGAAAACTAACTATATTTCCCTCCATCCCTTCCTGCCCTCCACTTATTCTATTTTCTCTTTTGACCCTATTTCTTTTAAAAAATGGTTTCTTCTAACTACCCTCTCCCCCAATCTTCCTTCCCTTCTATCATCGTCCCTCTTATCTCCTACTCCCCCTATTTTACTGTAAGGTAAGATACCCAATTGGACGTGTATGTTATTCCCTCCTTAAGCCAAATTCAGAGAGTAAGCTTGTCCCATTCCTGCTCTTCCCCTCCATTATAACAGTATCTTCTTGAATCTTTCTTTTCTTTTTTTTTTTTTTAAAGCAATTGGGGTTAAGTAACTTGCCCAAGTTACACAGCCAGTTATTTTGTGTGGGTGTTAAGTATCTGAGGCTGGAACCAATCCCGGGTCCTCCCGACTCTGGGGCTGTGCTCTTACTCACTGCGCCACCTAGCTGCCCCCTTCTTTGTCTTTTCACATATAGGCCTGAGTACATGAAATGTGTCCCCTCCTCACAACTACCTTATAAAGTCCCTCTCTTCCTTCAAATCCCAACTCAGGTTGCCATGTTCTACAGTGGGCCTTTTTTGATGCCACCAGTGATTAGCACTTGTTTCCTCTTGAAATTACCTGGTATATACTTTGTATTAAATTACTTGTGTACATGTGGTGTATCTTTTTCTTCCCCTTGAGTGTAAACTCCTGGAGGATAAGGACTATTTGTTTTTTGCCTTTATATTCCTAGCAAGTAGCACAGAGCCCTGCATATTGTTTGTATGTAAGAAACATTTGTTGAAGACTTGAGCTGAATCTAATAAAATGAAGTTGAACAGTGATGAATTTGAATTCTTACACTTGAATCTTTAAAATGAACTTTATAAAAACAGAATAGTAAAGGTTTAATAAGTTGGAGGCAGTAGAGACTATGTTCAAGCAGTGTCTGGCAGTGACCAGTAGACCAACCATTTAGAGCATCTAAGATTGTCTAACAAGATGCATCCAATGGAACAATGTCTAGGGAAAATTATGAGGCACAATTGAGTAGTTCAATAGGAGCAGTGTAAAGATGTTCTTGGTCCTGTAGCCCTGCATATTGAAGGTGTGAGTTGCCTTTCTTTACACTTCACACCTCTGACTTCAATGAATGCCTCCTCTCTTTGCTGATGCTAGGTGTATTTTTAAGTGAGTGTGCCCTGTGATTTTAGGAAGATATTTTGTTGTTGTTCTGCCATTTCACTAAATTTCTTTTCTTTTTATTTATTTTGTTAAATATTTACCAATTACATGTAAATATATTTTTAACACTTTAGAAAATTTGAGTTGCAAATTCTCTCCCTTGCTTCCACTGGCTTCCAGCTCCTTAAGAAGGCAAGTACTTTGCTTTCAATTATACATGTGTGGCCATACAAAACATATTTCTATGTTAGCCACGTTGCAAAAGAAAACATAAAAAAAATAAAACAATAAAAATAAAGAAAGAAAAAATATGCTTCATTCTGCATTCAGAGTTCATCAGTTTTCTCTCTGGAGGTAGATAGCATTTTTTGTCATAGGTCCTTTGGAATTGTCTTGGATCATTGTCTGAACCAGAGTAGCTAAGTCTTTCACAGTTGATCATCCTTAAAATATTGCTGTTACTGTGTACAATGTTCTTCTAGTTTTGTTCACTTCACTTTGCATGCATTCTTATAAATATTCCCAGGTTTTTCTGAAAGCATTCTGCTTGCCATTTCTTATAGTATGATAATTTTCCACCCCAATTATATAAAAGAAATTGTTTCTTCTTTCCCTGTTTCATTAGGTATCCCATCAATTTACAATTCTTTGACACCAAAAAAAAAACCAAACTGCTACAAATATTTTGTACAAGTCCTTTCCCCTTTTCTTTGATCTCTTTGGGATATAGATCTACTAGTGGCATTGCACAAGGTATTCACGTTTTTATAGCCTTTGAGTCATAGTTTCAAATTGTTTGCCAGAATGGCTGGACTAGTTTACAACTCTACCAGCAGTTCATTAGTGTTCCAATTTTTCTACAATCCCTTTAGTATTTATCATTATCCTTTTCTGTCATGTTAGCCGATCGGATAGGTGTGAAGTGGTATCTCAGAGTTATTTAAATTGGCATTTGTCTAGTCATTAATTATTTTGAACATTTTTCATGTTGATAGCTTTGATTCCTTCTTCTAAAAACTACCTATTCATATCCTTTGATCATTTATCGATTGAGAAATGGCTTTTATTTTTATAAATTTTGACCAATTCCCTATATATTTGAGAAATGAAGCCTTTATCAGATAAACTTGTGCAGAAGCTTTTCCCCATTTTCCTACTTTCCTTCTAATTCTGGCTACTTTAGTTTTGTTTGTGATAAAGCTTTTTAATTTCATGCAATCAAAATTTTCTGTTTTACTTCCTGCAGTCTCTTCTACTTCTTATTTGATCATAAACTCTTCCCTTATCCATGAATCTGACAGGTACATTTTTCCATGCTCTTTTAATTTACTTAAGATATCACTCTTTATGTCAAAATCACTTATCCATTTTGACCTTATCATGGTGTACAGTGTGAGATGTTGGTCTGCGCCTAGTTCCTGCTGTACTGTTTTCCAGTTTTCCCAGCAATTTTTTGTCAAATGGTGAGTTTTTACCCTAAAACTTAGATCTTTCAATTTATCAAACACTAAATTACTGTGGTCATTTACTGTTGTGTATTGTGTATTGTGTAGCTAGGGTAGTTAAGTGGCATGGTGTGTAGTTATGAAGAATCATCTTTCTGAGTTCAAATCTAGCCTCAGACACTTACCAGGTTTGTGACTTTGGGTAAGTCTTTTAACCTTCTTTACCTCAGTTTCATATTATGGAGGTTCTTCCATATTTTACCTCAGTTTCCTCATTTGTAAAAATGGCTAGAGAAGGAAATGGCAAATCATTCTGATAAAATGGAGTTCTTCCATATTCTTTTCTATAGCTTAAATAATTTAGTAAAAGGGTACTTGGCTTAGTCAACTGCCTGTTGCTAGATATATCTGTCTTTCTCCTTATATCTTGGTCCCTGCATATTGAACTTGCCTGTCAGATTTGTGTCTCTCAGATTATATGCCAATTCACCTACAGTTGGCAGCAAGCAGTGGATACCAGGCCATACTCATGTACCATGTCCTGGATGTGATCTATGCTAAGTTCATGTGTTGCCTGCCCACCATCCTACACACCCTGTAAAAGCTCTTCCTTTTGTATCTCTTTTAGATGACATTATTTTTCTCATTCTTTATCTCCCTTCTCTCTTCTCTAGGGCATTCTTCTTTCTCCATCTCAGGTTTTTTTAAAAATATCATCCTAACATAATCGACTGCTACTCCCTCTTCCTATGTAAAATCTTTCTAATTTCCCCAATAATACGTTCTTAGAAGATACATGTAACTTTTTCCCATATAGAAATGTATGCAATTTAACCTTATTAAGTCCCTTATGATTTCTCTTTCATGTTTCTCTTTTTATGTTTCTCTTGTGTCTTGTATTTTAAAATTGAATTTTCTATTCAGCTCTGGTCTTTTCATCAGAAATGCTTAAAGGTCCTCCATTTCATTTAATCTTTTTTTTTTTTTTACCTTAAAGGATTATGCAAAACTTTTCTGGGTAGGCTATTCTTGGTTGCAATCTCAACTCTTTTGCTTTCTGGAATATATTCCAAGCCCTCAGTTCCTTTAACCTGGTAGTTACTAAATCTTTTGCTATCCTGACTGTAATTCCATAGTAATTATATGGTTTCTTTCTGGCTGCTTGAAGTATTTTCTCTTTGACCTGGGAGCTCTAAAATTTGGCCATACTATCCTAGGAATTTTCATTTGGGTATCTTTTTCAGGTGGTGGTCAGTAGATTTTTTTCAATTTCTATTTAATCCCTGATTCTAGAGTATTGGGGCAGTTTTCCTCAATAACTTCTTGAAATATAATGTCTATGCTATTACTTTGGTCATAGTTTTCAACCTGAAATTCTGATAATTCTTATATTATCTCCCCTCAGCCAATTTTCCAGGTCAGTTGTTTTTCCAATGAGCTATTTCATATTTTCTTCTTTTTTTCAAACTCTTTTGCCTTTTATTGTTTTTTGATGTCTCATGGAATCATTATCACCCAATTCTAATTTTTAAGGAATTATTTTCTTCAGTGAATTTTTGTATTTTTTTCCGTCTGTCAAATCCTGTTTCTGAGGTATTATTTGCTCCATTATTTTTTGCCCCTCTTTACTCAGCTTTTACTTGTCTTTTCATAGTTTTGTTCCCTAGCTTTCATTTCTTTGCCTAATTTTTCACTCTACCACTCTTATTTGATTTTTAAAATAATTTTTCACTCTTCTAGAAATTTTTGTTCGCTTTGTGTCCAATTTATATTTTTCTTTGCAGCTTTGCTTGTGACTGTTTTTACTTGATTTTCTTCTTCTAAGTTTGTGTCTTGATCTTCTCTATCATTATAGTAGTTTTTATGATCAGGTTCTTTTGTTGTTGTTGCTGCTTACCCATTTTTCACCCTATTTATTGGTTTGGAACTTTGTGTTAAAGTTGGGCTTTGTGCCTCGCACATAGTGGAGGGAAGAACTCTGTCTCAAACTTCAGGCATTTTTGTAGTATTGTTTTCAAAGCTAGCTCTGGGGTTTGGGAAGTTTTCAGTGCTTCCAAGGTGGTGTGATCTGAGGAGAGATGTGGTTACTGTTCTTTTGGTCTGAATTCTGGTCCTTACCCAGGGAGTACCCCAGTCCCTTGGGATTATAATCAGTAGTTGCTTCTCAGGGCTCTTCTTCCCTTGGGACTGGAAATGATACTGTTCTTTAGGGTTTCTTATCACTTGCTGCACAAAGTGATACTGTTCTTAGGAATTCTACTCCCTTTTGACCAAAAGTGCCCCTCTCTGCCTTTGAACTATAGCTTAGAAGTGGATATAGGAAATGGAGTTGCCAAAAAAGCATCTGGTCTTATGCCTAGTGCCAGAACAAGGGTACCCTATAATCTCTTTCTGACCAGTTGCCAGGTCTCTTTGCCACCTCTGACTTGAAAGCTCTAGAAGAGGCTACTGCTTCTGTCAGTGCCACTTAATCCTACCACTGGTGTTTCATCAACATGGACTTTGGGCCAGGCTCCTCCCTCTTGTCACTCTCTTTCTAACCTACTATGTTGTCTTTGGCTAGAAGAATGTCTCATTCTGACCTTTGATTGTCTCTACCACTCCAGAGTTTGATTTGAACCATTATTTTAAAGTTCTTTGGAGGGAAATGTTGGGAGAACTCAACTGAGTTCTTCTCTACTCTTCTACCTTGCCTCCATTCTTGGAAATCAGACATTAATGTCTTTGAGTATATTAGCTGCTCAGTTAATGATGGAAAGTCAGTGGAACCAACAGAATATCTTGAACCTGGGGTACAATGAGGATTTTGATTCTAAACCCTAGGGTGCTATATTCTATAACTATATTATATATTCTAAAACTCTCTATGTGTGGTTATTCTCAATCCTATTATGAAGTGCCGTGGCTTTTCGCTCATAACACTTGTGAGTACCAGCCACCACTAAGAGATCCAGCCTGTGGTATAAACCTGCTAAATGCTCCTGCTGATCCTATTCTAACTTGCTGTGTGGATTTCAATTGATGCATGCCGTGAAAACGACAAAATCCATGCTATGTCTCTCCTTCCCTCTGATGCCATACTTGAAGAGGTACCGTGGAGTTGAGGGGGGGCAGGAAGAAGAGTCCATTCCTATAGTAGGACCAGATAACATATTATCTAAGTGAGATTCACACTACATCAGGGAATGGCCCAAACTGATTGTTGTGTCGTTGTTTTTAATTAGGCTGGTTCCATTATTTGTTAAAAACCATGACTGGCAACAATTTTGAATCAACACCAATTTTCAGTCTTTTCTCCAGGAAAATATGGGATCTCTCTTGTCCGGGTCCCTTTGGACAATGTTGTTTTTTGGGAAAAAATGGAAAATTTAAAATAATTAAAAAATCTTTGATACATGTGAGTTTTAGTTTAAAATGGTATTGCCTAGATTTATTCAAGCACATTAGCACAGTCTAGGGTTTTTTTATGGATTACAAGTCAGTGAAACCATTGGTGAAACATGGTAGCTAGAAATGATAGTGAATGAATGAATGAAAAGAACATTTATTAAGCACTTATTTTATGCAAGGCACTGTGCTAAGTGTTGGGGTTACCAACAGAAAAGTACAAGAGTTCCTATAATAAAGGAGTTCAAACCCATAGGGAGTAGTGGTGTTCAGGGAAGGGAGTTTGGTCTGGGGAGCATCAGGGATAGTGGGATTCACATGGATCCGAAATAAAATTGATTGACATAGCTTCCAAAAAAGGAATGATACTGTTGATTTGATTACTGTACCTAAAGCAAGAGGTAGAAAACATAAATGGAGGGGTTGGGGGGAAAGATTTTAACCCATGGAGCCAAGACAGATGGCAATATGAGTAGTGTATATAGCTGTATGGAAATTTCAAACATGATCTTATCAATTTGGCTAGGTGAGTTTGCACTCATGGACTAAGAAATCAAGACAACTCAGGTATGGGTTAAATTAGATCACCTCAGAGTTCCTTTCCAGCTCTTAGAGGCTACAGTATGGTAATATCATTGGAGCTGATTATTTTCTGCTATATTCTATATTGCAATTTGGCTAATATCCACTGGTTGATTATTGTAGCATAGGTCAAATGATTAGGATTTCTTTCAGATTTGGAAAATGAGAGAAGCAGGTATACAGCACACGTTTGATTTATTCATGCATTTACATTCATAAAAGGTTTTTTTATTGCAATAATACATTCTCTAATTTATAAATATAAAGAGCATTACATTTAAGCAAGGGGATATTTGAAAAAAATATAAACTCCTGGGTAAAAGTTAAGTATCTTTGTCACTAAATTCTAATGACATCTAAATTTTGGATTTATTCACAGATTTCCACAAGCCCCTTACAATTTGATCCAGTGTTTTCTGGCTACTTAGCAGGTGTTCTCACTTGTCTTTTTTTTTTTTAATTTTTTGGTCTTTATTAATTTGTTTGTTTACTTTTAGTTTACAAGATTCAATTCCACAATTCCTTGAGTTTCAAATTTTCTCCTCCGCCCCCACCCCACCCCAGCCCATGGCAGCATACAATCAGGTATAGGTTCTGCAAATACTTTCACATTAGACATTAGTCAGGTTATAGAGAAGGATTGTATCAGATGGAATGAACGATGGAAAAGAGGAAAAGAAAACAAACAAGAAAAAGGAAAAGATAAGGTAGTTTGCTTCCATCTGGATTCAAACTCAGTTCTTTCTAGTTCTTTCTCTGGATGTAGACATCTATCTCACTTGTCTTTTTAACATCATACCCTTAGCTCTGAAAACTTCCTTTTCTAATCACCTCCTTGTCAAGGAGAAACTACTTCTGATTTCTTCCCAGTAAAGACTGTATTTGGCTTATCCTGAGCTTTTTGCTCCTTCAGCTCTCTCTGCCTCATTACTAGTAAAAAATGACTTCTCAAAATGGAACAATGTATTTCTAATTCATTCATTTAGTATCCCTACCCTCCTTGCCTTTGCTGGATGAGTAGCATTAACCTTGACTGGATTTGTTTGCTAACCTCTATGACTTTAGAGTTGTATATCCTTCCATGTACACCAGCCACATCTTGTGGATTCCTCTCCCTCTGCCCCCATACACCCTACCCTCTTTCTTCTCAGCACTTTAAGCCTATTTAATGCAACAGAAGAGAATTAATATCCTGCCCTTCACTTTTCACCCTGATCTTTACCTTGGGTTAGGGTAGAAGTTGTATGGAAACTGCTGAATAAGGGCATTTTTATTTCTACTTTATTTTGATATATATGTAACAATGCCCTTCTCCATCTTCACATTTCAGATGCCCACTATCTCACCTGCCGTATCCAGGAGTGTTCAGAAACCACCAAGAGTGGGCCCTTTGCACGCTCCATTGACATTAGTTCATTGGTGGTCCAGGATGAATATGTTTTCATTCAGGTAAGTATGTGACATTTGATTAGTGATACATGGAAGGGGAGGTGCTTACCAGCTGGAATTCCCTGGTAAGACTCCTCTCATGCTTATGGAGTGAAAGGTTTGAATGGGGGAATGAATTCGTATCAATATCTTTCTCTAGATGTCAGGAAAAGCCCCCTACTACTAAAGAGAACACTATCCTTGATAATGATGAAGACACAAAGAGGGTTTATCTTATTCTGAGGGACTGTTCACATTCTTGGGGTTGGAATGCCATTTTATTTTAAGTAACTTTAAAAAAATAGATTATGGGCTGGAGTTTTGGAATTTACGGGCATTCTGTGAAAAGCTTCATGATGATGGGGGTGAACCATTAGAAAATATGGCTAAACGTTATTTATCCTACTGTGAGTTATTTATCCTACCAAATCCCTGTGGTAGCTACTGAGTGGTACACAGAAAAATATGAAACACAGTTACTGTGTATGTAATGTTAGAAATTCAGTCTAGCTCCGCAAGCAAGAATAACATATATGAGAAGATGACAACATGGAATGGAGGCCAGGTCAGTTCACTTAAGGGCTGAACACATGTTTGAGCATATATAAAGATTTCTTCCTTGAAATATATTAGAATGTACAGGCTTCCCCTCTATCTTCCCACTGCTTATAATATATTATGAATGCCTTCATTCAAAATTATCTTCTTTTAAAAAAAGAACCCAAAAAACCATTTTTTTTCTTGCGCAAATGTGGTAGGCTAATGCTTTGAGGGATGGGTAAAGAAGTGACCCCTTTGGCTTCTTAAATAAGAATTAAATAATTAGGAATGGTGTGAAATTTAGTTGCTATAGTATTATTTATTTTCATTTTGGAGGGATTTCAGAAACCATCTAGTCCAGTGGTGGGGAACTTATGACCTGCACACCACATGTGGTTCCTTCCCTGATTCTCATCCAATCCTTTAATTTAACAGTTGAGGAAACTGAGGTCAATGGAGATCAAATAGCTTTCCTCAGGTCGTATAGGTAGTAAGTAGCAGCATGGTCTACCTAAGGATTGCTATGTATCATATATTGTACTATTTGATAGATTCCTAACTTATTAGCTTGTGACTTAAAACCTTTAACAGTCTGCCCTGACTATCCTTTCTGATTTTTCTCTCATATTGCTCCCCTAAATAAGTTGTCTTCTCCAGCCAAGGTGGTCTCACCTCGTGAAGGTGATTCATTGGTGTTCCCATTACCTCCCTTACCTCACTTCCCCCACTTGCTGAAGAATCTCTGCCTTTCTCCTTCTCCCTACTCAACTACTCAAATCTTAGCCATCCTTCAAAATTCAGATCAATGTTTTCTTTCAAACATTCCTTTGATCACTTCAGGCTCAATGGTGCTTTCTTTTCCTTTGAATTCCAATAACATTGATTGTACTACCGGAGAGAGTCTAGATGATATAATAGGAAGAGCACTAGACTTAGAATCCAGAAAGACCTGGGTTTGAATTCCAGCCCCAACATTTACTAGTTGCATGACCCTGGCCAAATCCTTGAATTTCTCTGAGACATGCCTTTATTTTTCTACCTGCAAAATGGGGATGATTATACTGAAAACACACCCTTCTCAAGGTCATGGTAAAGAAAGCATTTAGTAAATGCTGAAGTACCTTAGAAATGGAGCTAATCTTTAGGATAATCATTTCCTCCAGTTCTTGACTCAACCACAACTATGTTCTTCTCCCCTCATTGTTATGGGCCAGTGACTAGGGAGAGACCCATTTCCACTTAACCACTTATCAATTTTTTTTGAAAGTATATTTAAATTATAGCAATAACAAACATACAAATGTTTCCTCCAGCACCTCAGAGATATAATCTTCCCTACATCACCTTGGTCTCTGGAGAGGGCTGGCTCAACCTAAATTCAGTTCTTATACAGTACTGGTTTTTCTAAGTTCACATCCAGATTTGGCATGATTGCTAGGCGAGTCTTGAATGAGCTTCCACCGTACTAGATCTGCAGGATCCCTTTCTGCTCCTTATTGGTCCCAACATTGAGGCTGGGATGGCTATAAAACTCAGTCAGGGACACCAGGATATCAAAGTACCCTCAGGATTCTGGAATGCCAGGAGACTTTCTAGACCTCTTGAAACTCACCACATTGTCAAGGAACCACTTCATTCACCTTGAATGGAAAAGAACAAACTCAGAGGCCAAGGACTGAGGCCTACTACTTGGAGTCACATGGCCTTAGGCCTCAAGCCCTTATACCATGATCTCTACCCACAGACCTATGGGTAGAGTTACAACCAAAAGGGGTGATGATACAGAGACATGGTAGAAGCTAAGACTTTTTGAATGCCTTCACCACATGATTAGCAGGCAGGTAACAAGCATTTATTACTTTTCTACTGTGTTGAAATGCTGGAGATAACAAATATAAGCAAGAAGAAAGATGAACCCTGACAATGTCTATACATGATCCACAATTTCAAGGTTCTTTACTTTGTATTTCATCACCGCTCTCCAGGAAATCAGGATATCAAACTTTTCCTATGGAGAGACATCATACAAATGACTCTGTTTATATGCTACATACTATTAACTTTTCATTTTTGTAATTCTTGCTTGCTGAGCTTTACATTTAGGAGCTATATCTGATCCTTTTCTGTACCCACTCAGCACAGAGCCTTTCACAAAAGACAAAATATGTACTTGCTGATTGATTTATATGGTTACTATTCATTTGAACTTGGGAAAGGACTACTCATTTGGTGGAGTGAGATCATATTTAGACAAAACAAATCAACAAAACAGAACAAAAACAGTTAAATCCATCCTGGAAAAGGTATAATATATACTGTGTTAATTAGGGAAAATTCTTTTAATGCATGATTTCCATGAAATTCTTTCTAGGTTTTGTTTGGTGATATTCAATCATCCATCCATCCATCCATCCATCCATCCATCCATCCATCCATCCATCCATCCAACAAATATTTATTCAGCACTAACTGCATATAAGGCACTGTACTAGACATTTCACAATGAAAAAAGAAAAAAAAAGCATGCTGAAATCTAAAATTCCCTTCAGACGGAGAAGAACCTTTTGCTCCCCAGATAGAGGAAAGGTCCCTGGTAAAGGGAATAATAAGGCATTTGCACTGAGATATAAAAGACTGATATCCAATGCTATCCTGAAAACAAGAGCATGCTGGGTATCTGAGTTGGTGTGAGTGTGGTAGTTGTGTGGTTGGGAAGGATATCTCTGAGAAGAGAGTTCAGAGGTCCCGAAATCGACACTGTTAACTCCACCATTTTCCCTAGGATTCATTTAGTGTTTGGCAGACTCTGACATTGAAATGAGAAGGACTGTCTAGTCTTTGTGGTATTCAGAGCTGCTGCAGGGCTGTCTGCCCCATATCTAAAGCACAGCTGGGTTCGGGCAATTCAGCGAGACTAGAAGATAAGTTCTTTGACCTTGTCTAGGCTCTTGCAGCCCAATTATTGTTGCGAGATAAGTGTTTTGTAAATCTTAAAGTGCCATATAAATATGAGTTGTTATTATTATTACTGTTAATGTGATTATCCTCATTTTAACCTGTAGTAATGACATATATATATATATGTGTGTATATATATATATATATATATATATATATATATATATATATATATAT
>NW_027186296.1:80855553-80944910 GCF_028583685.1 Petaurus breviceps papuanus
TATATATATATATATATATATATATATATATATATATATATATATATATATATATATATACAGCCAATATGGGCATAGGCTCTGTAGGAGCAAGAACTGTAACAGTGAGACTCTGGAGGCTGGTGGTGAATCCAGCAGTCTGAACGTACCTCTAAATATTTTATCCAAGTCCCTGTGTGGTCAGATTTTAAAGTTACCCTTTAGTTTCTACAAATACATACAGAGACATAGTACACAATTTCAAGATTGGAAGAAACCTCAGCATGCATCTGGTACAAGCCATACCTGGACAAAGAGAGCAGAAGTGACTTTAGTATATCCCTCCAATGGACCTCCTGAGGCACTCCACTCCATTTCTGGATAGCTCTAATTGTTAGACAGTTTTATTTTCCCTTTGCCAGAATTAAACAAACCTTACCAGAACCATTACTCGCAATATTTTTACCTGAAGCAAGTGGCAGGTAAAGGGGAATGGGGAATGTGTGGGGAGTGAAGCTTCAGGCTGTTGTAAAGGAAGTATACCTTGGGTTCCTCTGAGGTTTCTAGACTCCTCTTTTGGTGGAGGAAAGGGTGTCTGGAACTGGGATTTAATTACTGTAGGGAACTTTTAATAAGAAAATTCCCTCTAGTCAATGCAGATCAACCCCCATGGTTCAAAATTTACACCATTAGATCACTGCCTGGAGCACAGGCAGGGGAGAATAAAAGGGAAGGGGAAGAAAGGGAAAAGAGAAGGGAAGTGAATAAACATTTATATAACATTATGTACTCGGCACTATCTAGGAACTTTTTTTTTTAACAGATATTATCTTGTGTGATCCTCATAGTAACCCTGTGCTATTGTTATTAGCCCCATGTTAACAATTAAGGAAACTGAGGCAGAGATTAAGTGAAGTCACACAACTACTTAGTGTTTGAGTTCAGATTTGAACTCAGGTCTTCCTGACTCTAGGTCCAGTACAGTGCTACCAGGTGTCTCTATGTGAGATGTTAGCTGACTTGCCCAAGGACACTTAACTAGTGTGTGTTAGGGGACAAGATTTGAACCTTGATCCCCCTAATGCCAAGGTAGGCCCTCAATTACACAACATGCTGCCTCTTTTGTTGGTTTAAAAAGGTTTAATAGGATCAGTACTTTTCATTAGTTCAGTGAGGGCACAGAGTAATAAGGTAACAAATGATTCATTTCGTTTCATTCATTCCTTCATTCAAAGAGTTTTAGCAACATACAACTGGGAAAGAATCCACTGGGATAACAGAATTTGACAGCTGAGCCTGTGCCCTCAGGCGAGGTAATATCTATGAAGTGCTTTGCAACCTTAAAGCATTATATAAATATTGGTGATGATGAGGAAGAAGAGGAAAAAGAGGAGGATGTGGAAAAGAAGGATGGGACTTAGTGAATTGAGCCAAATTGTAAAGAATTTTAATTGCCAGAAAAACAGAGTTTCTATTTTGTCTTTAAGGCAATGGGAAGCTACTGAAGCATCCTGGGCATGTAGCTGGCACTATTTCTTTTTGTCTTTGGACTACTCGATCTGTGATTTCAATATTATGTGAAAGTCCCAAGGAGGCATCTCCTTCTTCCAGTGCAGATCAGCGTCTGCTCTACAACTCACCATCTTATATAGTTCCCTGGGTTACTGAGAAGTTAAAGGTCATAAGTGTCAGAAACAGAACTTAAATTCAGGTTTTCCTGACTCTGAGTTTAGCTTTCAGTCCACTAGACCACACTGCCTGTTGGGGAAGGTAGAATTTGGTAGGTCTGTGGAGGATAGTCTGGAGAGGAAAAAGACTAGAGATTGAGATCCTTTGCATTATCATCCATGAGCTTATGAAAATTCACATATTTAGGCTTCTGGAAAGTCTTCCCAGTAATCATAGGGTAACCCCTCCTTTTAATTTTATGATGTTCCTCTATCCTAAAATTAGTTTTATCTGTCATGATGAGTAAGGTGTCATTGTATTCTCCTGTAATTCTGGGAACCACCTGGTTTGAACTGGTTTATTTTATTTTATTTGCTTTTTGGAGGGGGGAAGGTAGGGCAATTGGGGTTAAGTGACCTGCCCAAGGTCACACGGCTAGTTTTGTGTGTGTGTGTGTGTGTGTGTGTGTGTGTTAAATGTCTGATGTCAAATTTGAACTCAGGTTCTCCTGAGGGCTGGTGCTCTATTCACTCTATTCATCAGCCACCCCTGAACTGGTTTATTTACACGTTCATGAGTTTGATAACGGCCCTAATCACATAGCTATTACCTTTGCAATGATGACTTCCTCAGTATGAGTCTCTCCCTTGTAGGGCCAGGCTATTGTGGATCTGTCCTTGGCCTTCACAGTTGCATCTACAGCCTAACCTCTGGGCCCATCAGCAGAGGCAAAGCACGATCTCATGACAGTTCCTTGCTTTTCTCTTGTTCTCTGGATCAGTCTCACCACAATCCCATACCTGGTGCCTCAACTCCAGGAAGAGAAAAAGTCATGCTGCAGGAATAGAGTTGAGCAGGGACACTAAGGTACCAGTGGACAGGCTGACAGGGATGGAAGCCATGCCAGCTGTTAAAATCAAAATAAGGAGTTTGTAAGCACAGCTTCAGGAGGCAGGGGTAGGTTAGGGGTAGAAGGTGTTAAAGAATGCTGGTGGATTAAGCCAGTGATAGTGGGAGGGTGCAAACACTCCTAGGAAAGTATTATCAGTGCAGTCTAAATTTCTACTCTTTAAAAGTTCCCTCACTCCCGCGTCCATTCTAATAATAATTTTTCTGGGCCATTTTCCACTTATTAATGTCCTTCCTAAAATGTATTCCCCGAGGTGAAGACAAGTCTTCAAATGGGATTAGATCAGGGCTGAGCAGCTGGGTAGCATAGCACATAGGGTGCTGGACCTGGAGTCAGGAAGATCTGAGTTCAAATACAGCCTTAGATACGGCTGTGTGACCTTAGATGTGCCATTAGGCTTTGTGTGCCTGAGTTTCCTTATCTATTTATTGTAAAGGATAAAATGAGATATTTGTAAAGTGCTTTGTAAACCTTTAAGCAGTGTACAAATTCTAGCTATCACCACCACTACCATCATCACCACTACCACCATAATTGTCATCATCACCATCTTCAACACCATCTTCATCACCACCACCATAATCATCACCACCATCACTATCATCACTACCATCACCATCATCATCACCATCACCATCTTATTCTTCTTTTTCTTCCTTCTCAAAGCTCCTTTCTGGAACCCATGCGTCTTTGAGTGAATACCATGTTCACATTGACCTATTTGGGTTGCTGTACTCTTTTTTTTTTTTTGCTTTTTGGAGGGCAATTGGGGTTAAGTGACTTGCCCAAGGTCACATGGCTAGTTTTTGTGTTAATTGTCTGAGGCCAGATTTGAACTCAAGTCTTCCTGACTCCAGGGCCAGTGCTCTATTCACCGCACCACCTAGCCGCCCCTGGGTTTGCTGTACTCTTGATACACACTAATCTTGTCCACTAAAACTCTCAAGTCTTCTCAAATAATTGCTATTTAACTATACCTCTCTTGTACTTGTGAGGTATATATATTTTAAACCCAATTGTAAGACTTTACACTTATCCCTATTAAATATAATCTTTTTCAACTCAGTGTTCTAAGTGGTCAGTATCTTTTGAATAAATAACCAGACTCTGGTTCAGTGGCTTAGCTGTCCCTTCCAACTTTGTGACACAGAGTATGGCTATTACATATTGAGGGTCACTTAGGTCTTTGTGCAAAAAAAGGCCCAGGAACAGTTCCCAAGCACATGCAAATATCAGTAACTTACAGGGTGGGGTTGTTTCCAAAAAACAAGCACCAAAACCAATCTCAATACTTTATTATCGCACTTTGCCTATTGTTTGTTATGCTTTTAGATATTTATATAAGCCTAGCATATAAAATATTATACTTTATTCAATTTTGTTATAAATTATAAATGTAGCCACTCTGTGTATAAATTTATTTAATGTTATTTTATCAAGATTTTAAAATATGTATTTATTGTCCAAATCTATAACTTAATTGGGGTGTCTTCCTCCACTGAATAATGGTAGTTTATAATTTAGATGTTTTAGTGAATTGCCTGACCATTGAAAGTTTAGGAGACTTGCACAGGGTCTCCTATCTGTCCTATCTAGGAAGGCTCAGAAACCACCAGGAGTGAATCCTTTGTCCCCTCCCCCCCATCAGTTTACTGATTTGTCCAGAACAAATATGTCTTCATTCAGGTAAACGTATGGCATTTGGTTATGTAGGGAAGGAGCAAAGTAGGAGTTAGTATGTAGGAAGGACCTACACTTTTTGACTCCAAGTTTCCATAGCATCACAATCCCCATCCCACCTTTTATTCCTATAACTCCACTTTGATAATAATGCATTTTGGGAGAGTAACAAAAGGCCACGTACTTATTACTATTACTGCTTAATAAATGCTGAATTAAATTATATTGAATTGAATTCCATGTACGGGTTGGGGCATTCAGGAGGTTAATTGTCTTTTAAGCCTCCTGAGAGTCTTTTGAGTAATTCCTTTCTTCTAGAACCAAAATGTGTGGAAAGCAAATTTGAGATCCTATGTTGGGTACCACTGATGGATAAGGGATGTAGCGAGGCCCCAATGGCGTGACTGCTAGCTCCCTTTAAATTGTTATCTACTGGAAATAAAACGCCCAGAGGCACAAATTAATAGAGTCTAATTATTCAAAGTAAAATTGTTTGGCAATATTTTAACTGAGGTTAATTTAGACTTGATGGGAGAAATTTTGAATGTTAAATAAATACCAATTTTATCATTAGCAGCACATTTACAGTGCAAGGGTTTAACAGGAATGGAAGTCACAGTGACAGTTTTTAAAAGCTCAATAAAGACATTTCAAGCAGATATTCCTGAAGTGCTTTCAGAGCATCAACTGAAAGCTCTCTGAACTGCCAGAAATAATTGAAATTATCTTTAAAATAGTGTTAAATGAACTTTATTTAACAGAATGGGTATCATGTAATCACTTCTGAGTAAATAGAAAATCATGGATACATTTTGTTTTTGTTTTGTTTTGTTTTGTTTTTCCTGGAGAGTCAGTTGTTAAACATTTTGCAGCAAACCCCTGGTCTAGGTTTCTGGAGTGCACTTTAATTCAATTTAAGCCTTCCACTTGCCCAAGAGAGGGATGAGATAGTTACTTAGCTCCTCCTTTGAGCCACTGATGCTCTTCTAACTCTCATTTACTATCCATAATGCACATCCATAATAACCTTTAAAAGTCTCATTGGAATATCTGGGGAACTTTTTTGTATGGTGGAGAGATAATATGCTTTGCTTATTTTTTATTAAAAAAAAAATTCTCAGGGGCAGCTTGGTGGCACAGTGAATGGAGTACCAGCCCTGGAGTCAGGAGTACCTGAGTTCAAATCCGGCCTCAGACACTTAACACAAAAACTAGCCATGTGATCTTGGGCAAATCACTTAACCCCAATTGCCCTCCAAAAAGCAAAATAATAAAAATAAAAAATTCTGACCTTAAACACTAGTTAGTATTTATAGTTGCCATTTGTGTCACAATTTCAAATTTATAAAATAATGTACATGTTATCTCATTTAATTTTCACAACAGCCATGGGAGGCAGGAGCTATTATTATTCTCATTTTACAGATGAGAAAACTGAGACTGAGAGACTTGCCCAGGGTCACACAAGTAAGAAAGTATCCAAGGCAGAATTTGAGTTCAGGTCCAACACAACATAAAAGAGCATTTCCATATACACAACAGAACACAAAAAGATGGTTGTATTTAAAACCACAAATTTCCATTTCATACCCCTTGTCTTTTAAAAAAAAGTATATTATAAATACCATATTTTACTTTCAAAACCATGCTGTGCTGTTTGTGCTTCCTAGTGAACTTCCTTCTCTTCTATGCATTTAAAAAAATATTTAATGTCCTTCCTTTTTTGGGCATCTTGATTGCTAACTGTCCTTACCCTAAAACTTTACTACCCTATTAAAACAAAACAAATTAATAATTATATAATTAATAAACACAGTCAAGCAAAATGAATATACAAGTTTGCCATTTCCAAAAATGCCTGTCCCTTTCTGTACCTTGAGTCTGTCACCTCTTTGTTAGGAGGTAGGTAACATGCTTCATAGGTATTCTGGCAATATGATTAATCATTTCATTGATCAGAGTTCTAGTATTCAAAGTTGTTTTATTTACAATGTTGTTGTCATTGTATAATTTGTTCTCTTGGTCCTGCTCACTTCACTTCACTTCAGTTTCACATCATCCAAGATTTTCTGAAATCATCACTTTCCCATTTCGTACAGTGTGTATTATCACAATTTATTTAGCCATTCTTGACTTCCCTGACTTCTTTCAAGCCTTAGCTAAAGCTTCAGCTTCTACAGGAAGCATTTCCTGATACTCCTTCATTCTAAGGCCATCCCTCTGTTGATTATCTCCAGTTGATCCTATATATATAGCATGTTTGTACATGGTTATTTTCATGTGTCTCCTCTATTAGATCATAAGCTTCTTGAAACTATTAACTACCTTTTGCCTTTGTGTGCCTAGTCCTTGGAGCAATGCCTGGCAGATAACAAGCACTTAATGTTTATAAACTGACTAACTGAACATTCTCTCAATTACTGAGCATACCTTGAGATTTTAGTTTTTTTTTCTTTTTTTCCTTTTATCTTTCTTTCAGGAACAGGAAGTTTGTTTCACTTGTAAATAATTACTTCTGTCTTAATGCTCCAATCCATAATTCTCCTTTCTTTTCCCTGTTGAGTTTGATGCATTGTATACAAAGCTCTCTCTCTCTCCGTGTCTCTCTGTCTCTGTCTCTCTGTCTCTCTCTCTCCCCACACACATACCCTTATTTATCCATTTGAAATAGTGAAGCTCACCTCATGCCCATTCCTTCTACATTTTCCTCCATGTTTGTACTACTCTTCTCAAACATTCCAATTATGAGAAATTGCAAATTCTTCAGCATTTTCCCTTTTTCACACTAATGTATTTCTTTTGCCTATTCTCTTTCCCATCTTAAAAACCTCAAGATAGTATTAATCCATCCTAGGTCTTCTTTTTTTTAACTCTATCAATACCTTTTAAAGACATTGCATATTAGGTTTATTTTGTGGATAATGGATAGAAAAATTAGACCCACAGTATTATCACCACCACCATGATGATGATGATGTTACTTTCCTTGTACAGTTGTTACTAGGGTGTGAAGCATTGTTTTCAAGATAGAATATCTACTACTGTGTTTCCCCGATAATAAGACCTATCCCGAAAATAAGCCCTCCCCTTACTGTGTAAGATTCCTCTAAAATAAGCCCTCCCCTGAAAATAAGCCCTATTGAGATTGCTACTGTAGTGAAGGTGATCCCCTGCACTACACGCTACATTACGGTACCCTCTGTATGCACCGTCCCCCCCCCGTGAAACGCATGCCGTGCTCTGAGCTGCATCCAATCAGAGCTGCAGCAGTGAGCGCATCATCCTGTTCTTCCCCAGTGATTTGCTTATTGAATAAAGGTACATTTTTTTGTTCACATTTACCTGTTTATTAAAATTGCTGTCAATGTTCATTAAAATAAGCCCTCCCCTGAAAATAAGCCCTCTGGTGTTTTTCTGTCCAAAAAATTAATAAGACAGTGTCTTATTATCGGGGAAACATGGTAGGTAGGTAGAATTTCTTAACAGTATTGTGAAAATGGAAGAGAATCAGAGATAATTTCAAGGTCAATAAGGCAGGAAAAATGGGGAAAAAAGGCATAGATTCGCTTGATTCTCTTCTTCCTTCAGTTCTGTGTGTAAAGGGGACAAGGGAAAAGGGAATAAGAATTTATTAAGTTCCAGTAACTGTGTAAAGTAACTCTCAAATAATATTTTATTTGTTAATTTGATTTAAAAAAAGGTAATCAAAGGTTTATTTGCTACAAGATGGGCTTATCCCATACAACTCAGTATTGCTTTCTCACTTGTGGCACCTTGATTGTTCATTATTCAAGCTATTGCCCTAAGGCCTTCTCCTAAGCTCCTTCTCTAAACTCCAAAAACACATAAATAAATAAATAAAGCTCATCAGCCCTGCTTCCTCTCTTCTCACTCTTCATTTTCTGCTGTCTGGTTTCTGACATCATCACCCAACTGATTACAACAAGGGTCCTTTAATTGCCAAAGTTAACTGTCTTTTCTAGAATCTCACCCTTCCTCTCACTTTGCAGCATTTGACACTGTCACATTCATGACAAAACTGCCTCCTGGTTCTCATGATACTTATCTGATCACCCCTTCTCAATCTCTTTTTTTGCTAAATCATCAGTCATATAGTGTTCCCAACTGTGGAGATTTTATGGGCAGAGAAGATAGTGTGTATCAAGAACACTTAACCTAGAACAAGGTGTTTGCCTTGAAAAGAAGGAAGAGAAGATAACTTCTTAGTAATAGTCTTGAAAAAGGCAGCATTGCCTAGTGGATAGAGAGTTAGCCTTGCTCAGTTATGCCAGCAGTACATCCTTTCCTAGGCAAGTCACTTAACCTCTCACTGCCCCAGGCAAGTTTATAAAAGATGGACCAGTTGATTATCTGCTTTAGTGAAGGGAGTTTAACAGGATTTGATCAACAATAAAACAAACAAACAAAAGAATCTTAAAGCATAAGAAAGTTAATTTGAAGCAAGATGATAATAGAGTTCTTAATCAGGACTAAGACCAAACCAAGAGAAAATAGGCTTATATTGAAGGATTCAAGAATCGAAGGTAAGGTAAGAGAAAATATTTCCTAATTCTAGAGAATGTTAAACTATGAGATGAATTACCCAGGAATAAAGCAGAATTGTTTTCTTTGTGGGCTCCATCAGAATAATTCAAACTGCTATTGGACTTGGCTGATTACATCCTTGCCCAAAGACAATTAAGTGTTGAACTTTTAAGATTTCCTCCTAGTCCACAAAAATCATCTCTTCCACTGCAGACTTCTGACTAGTTGTCAATAAATTTTCTTTACCTCCTCCCTCCTTTATACTAAGAGTTTAAAGTCTAAAGCAGTTTGGTCCTGAAATGAGGCTATTTGTACAGGTTCACAGGTGAGAACAATCACCTCTTTCTCAGACCCTTGTTTACATTTGAGTATCTCCAGACTGACAAAGCAAAGCTGATGTTTCCAGGAAAGTTTCCAGGTTGCTGCAGAGGTGGTTTTCCAGTGGGTTAGTTAAAGTGACTGCAGACAGCTTCAATAACTATTCCTTTCCACAATTCAGTATATTACTTCATATATGTTTCAAATCCACTGTAGATCAGGAACTTTCTGCAGCACTAACCAAAAGAGGGCTTAAATTAGCATTATTCCACTATCTCTAAGAATAGAGGTCAGAACTCTTATCCCTTAGATTCATTTAGAAGTGCTGCTCAGTTAATTGCTGCCTAGGATCCAAATGACTGGTGATGTACAGTGATGCTGTCTGGTCAGACATCATTCCTGCCTAGGAATGCTCCTCTCTAGACCATTCCCAGCTCCTGCTGTCCTTTGTAATCCAGATTCCTGAATATATCTCAGAGAAGACTGGAATGTCTTTGGGCTCATTCCCTAAATCAAGAGAGTTTACAAGTCATGACCAGGCTAAGTATCCCCATACACCTGCCACATCCCAGCAAGTCCTTGAAACTACTCAGAAGAAGACAATGTCCACAGTGATTTGCTTTTCTAGGCCTTCTGTTATTAGAGATAATCATGCTGTTGTAAAAGGAGAGGCTCTGATAAGAGAGAATGTCCCAGCTTTCTGCTGATAACCAGAAAATTAAGTTTCTTTGTTACTATATTGGTTGGCATATGACTGCTATTTTTAGTGTTTCAGGGTATCTACAAATGTCCGCTGCCTTAAATCCAGTGACTTAGCTAATGGGATAAACAAATATTTCCTTATTTGTAGAAAGAGCTTTTAGAAACTTCTGATAATGGGAAGCCAGAATGGATGCTTTCCTAGAGTTATCGAGGGCAGTGTGATCAGTTACTCAACAAGAATTTATTTAGTTAGTGCTTAGTGTATGTGTGGTATGGAGATGGATGCAGGGTACGGAACTGTAAGACAAAACTCCTACCTTCAAGAAGTTCACAGTGTGGTTGGTTGGTAAGATTACAGACATCAAAGATTGACCTGAGTGCTATAGTGTTTAATGCTGGCTGTGAGTGCTGCAGGTGTTCAGAGGAAAGGGAGATAAGTGAAGGCTTCATGGGGAAACATAAGATTTGAGCCAGGCCTTGAAGAAATGAGAAGTTATCCTGAAAAGTAACATTTGTGAATGAAAGAAAAGGAAGAAATTATCTTGAGAGGCTGGTCCTCAGGACCAGCTAGTGAAAGGGTGGAAAGCCATTGGTAGTAGGAGGTAGTTAGATACTTGAAATTGAGATCCCATGAAATTATAGGACTATGAGCTTAGTATGTATTTATCTGACTTACATATAGGGAAAGAGAAGGAGAGTTACTTGTCCACAGTCACACAGTAAGTAACATTGCTCAAATTTAAACCCACTTCTACTGACTATAAATACAGCACTCTTGCTAATGTACCATACTACAGACTGTTCAACTATAGAGAGGGGGCATTTAGGAAGCATGGTGATAGACTGAAAGTTTGTATTCCTCCATTGATGTTAACAAATTGTGTGGTCTTTGTCAAATTATTTAAAATCCCTAGGCCTCACTCCTGACCTGTGAAATGAAGGGGATGAAGTAGAATTCACCCCCTTCATTCCTTTCAGCTCTAGAGCTATGACCATTTGAGGATACTTTTATTCCTCTTGAGAGGCACTGGGAAGAACTCCCAGAATCATTGAGAAAGGAGGTAAAATACATCCAGATTTTGCTTTCTGGGTAAGAGTGACTCTGTGAGATTTCATGACTGCCAAAGATACCATGTTCACTTTTTTTCTTTTCCCTCTCCAAACTAAGAGTCAAAAGGTCTTAATAGAAATCAATCCATGCAATTTATTTTTAACTTCTTCCTCCTTAACTGGGATTGATTTTTACCTTTGTGATCAATGGCACTGAGAAGAGTTCCATGGGACTGTACAGCTGTTCAGGCACTTGGTCTGTTGTTGGCAATAAAACATTAGAACTGATTATGAAACTAATAGAATAGGGATGTTTGAAATGATGGACCTGATTATACCCCTTTTCTTGGTGAAGAAGCTTAGTATGTTAGAGTGCCAGCTTTATTTGGTAAAGGAAGACAACTCTAGAAAACAATATAGTATTCTAGAAACCCTGCTACTCTTTTAAGAGGTAAAATCAAAGTCCTCATAAAAGCTGATTCTGAAAATTTATTCTGATCTAGTGTGTGGACAGGAATCTGTAGTCCAGTCTTCTTCCCTCCCTCCCTTTTCTCTCTCTTTCACTCCCATTCTCCTTTTCTCCTCATACAATTTTATCTTTACTACCCCAACTGTTATTGAATTTGGAACTGTAAGCTAGCATCTGTTGCTAAAAATTGATTGACCTCCCCCCCCCTCCCCTGTGCTTCTTGGGCTTTTAAATTTAACCTCTATTTTATCTTTCTCAGTCTTTGGTTTCATATAATCCAGTATTTCTGTGACAGGGGTGAAAATTTAACCAATTAAGGCCCCATCTCCTTGCCCTATCCCCCTAGAGAGGGCAAGATCTCTATCTTTCTTGAAAAATTTTTTTCCCCAAGGAAAGCAGAACTTGTAATAACATTCAGTGATAATTCCACAGAAGGCAGTTGGAATGGTGTACAATACCCAAGGCTGTCTGTTCAATTCTCTGGAATCAACTTCTGTATTTTTACTACCCATCTTTAAATTCTCGGATACCCTGAGAGATTATTTTTTTCCAGATTGAGATAAAAGAAACTCAGATTCTATGAAGACTATTGTGTTTATTATTTGGTTGTAATGTATAAACACTCCCCAGGTGTGTGGGGGTAGGGAGAGTAGTGAAGAAGAAGAAGAAGAAGAATTTTCCTAAACACCAGAAAACATAACTATATAATTCTTGGTAGAATGTGAAATTTTGTAATTCCATTTACAAACCCTTGTTGTTGTTCATTCACTCATGTCCGACCCTGTGGACCACAGCATGCCAGTACTGTCCATGGAGTTTTCTTGGTAAAGATATTAGAGTGGTTTGCCATTTCCTTCTCCAGTGGATTAAGGCAAACAGTGGTTAAGTGACTTGCCTAAGGTCACACAGCTAATAAGTGTCTGAGGCAAGATTGGAGGTCCGGTCTTCCTGATTCCAGCTCCAGTACTCCATCCACTGAGCCACTTTGCCAAATTTTCTGTAAAAGGATTCCATCTGCCTAATTTTGCCTATCAAATGAACAGTACCTATTATTCATTAAAATTGTCGTGTACCTACATTGGAGGCACTGGCATATTACACATAACTGCAAAAATATGCAAAATATTTTGGAATGGGGTGACAGTCCTATTTTATAGATAAAGTAAAGTGAGTCACATTAAAAAAACCAACAAAACCAAACTTTTTGTTGGTGGGATAGAGGGGAAATAGAACTCAGAGCCTTGAATTTTCTGACCTTTAGTTATTCACTGTCTTATTGTATAAAGGGGGCATTCTTTCATTAAGCATTTATATCAACTAGGGGAATACTTCTTTAGAAACATAAATTTAAAAATTAAGACATGGAAAATGTGAGAACGTAAGTTAACTATAATATTGGGACCATAGGAAAGAGGTTATGAGGAACATTGATCTGTGAAGTTTCACATGTCTATGTGCTATCAGTGGATTTTGGTGCTTAATTATTCCTGTCTTGATTGTTTACCATGGTTTCTTGTGTTTGTCCCAACTTCTGCACCAGAGTGTGAGTACTTGGTAGCAGGGACTCCTGTCTCAAACTATTCCACATTGTCCCATACAAGTCTGTGCAAGAAATAGTTATAATACACAGGTCTATTAAGCATAGCAATTGTGTGAGTTTAGTGGTGTCTACAGTACCATTTTTGGTGCACAGAGGAAGAAACTGAGGCCCAGAATTTGGCAAAGTCCATAGAGCCAGGATGCCACCTCAAGTTTTCAAATGCTAAATAGAATGCTCTTTCTATTATGCTTATTGCTCTAGAGTAGCACTCACTGAATACTTGATTGATTAATTAATAGATAAAGCATGGCAGAAATAGAGCAAGTATTAATAATACTGTGGCTCTGCTACTTACTATATAGGCAATTCATTTTAGCAAAACAAAGAGGTCACTTGACCCAGAAGACCTCAGTTTCTTCTTCTGTAAAAGGGGGCGTGGTGGTGAAGAAGGTGAGTTAGGTTAGATGTCCCTTGCAGCTCTCAAACCTATGTTTCCATAATGCTGCAGAAATTCAAGGAATGAAGTTTCAGTGTGGAAACACTGTTCAAACCTGTCTCTAGGACAGAAATTCAGGGGCAAATTCTGTTATAAAACCCATATTTTCATTCTAGAAGCAGAATTTCTTGTATAGTAGGGTTATTCATTCAAAGGATTTTTTGTTTTGTTTTGTGGGTTTATTTTATTTTTTTCTTAACTTTTTTTTCCTGGGAAATAATGGGTCCACTTATTAAAAAGAAGTGCAGTAATTGTTAACTTCTTTCCTGAATGTATGGTGTAGCTGGCAAAATCTCTTGAAAGAGGTAGAAGACAATGGACAGGATCAGAAATCCCAAGGGTTCTTTGCTAGTGTAGTAAGAAGAGTCCTAGATGAATATCTGAAAAACCTACGTCCTTGATAATTTGTTCATATTCTCTCCTCCCTCTGAGTCCTCCTCCAACATCCCATTTCCACTTGTCAGAATGTGACCAATCCTTCCAAGTCTACCCCAGATGCCACCTGTTCTATGAAGCCTTCTCAGATCTCAAAAACTAGTCATGATTTTTTTTCCTTCTCTAAAGCCACCCATCAAGTGACATCAAGTTAATAAGCATTTGTTAAGTACCTACTATTTTCCAGGCACTGTGCTAAGGCCTGGAAATATAAGGAAAGGTAAATAAAGAGACAAACAAATACAAAACAAACAAAATACCTAAAACTATCCCTATTTTCAAGCAGTTCACAGTGTAATGGGCAAGACAGACAGTGTTCAAACAACTATGTATAAACATGACACCTGCAGGATAAATTGTAAATCATCTCAGAGGGAAGGCACTAAAATTGAGGACTGAGAAAACTTCTTTCAGAAGGTGGTGTTTTAGCTGAGACTTGAAAGGATCCAGGGAGGCCAGGAGGAGTCAGAGATAGAGAGGAGTCTGGGGGATACCCCATAAAAATGCCTGGAGTCAGAGTGTTATATTTGAGGCATGGCAAGGAGGCCAGTATCACTAGATCAGCATTTAAATGAAGGCATTTGAGGGATATGAAGACTGGAAAAGTAGAAAAGGGGCCAGGTTATGAATGGTTTTGAATGCCAGAAAGAGGATTTTATATTTGATTTTGGAGGTGATAGGATAGGAAGCCACTGGAGTTTATTGAGCAAGGGAATGACATGGTTAGACATGGCTTTAGGAAAATCATTCTTATAGCTGAATGGAGGATGGTTGGAAGTGGGGAGAGATTTATGACAGGGAGACCAACCAGGAGCAAGCTATGGCAATAGTCCATGTATGATAAGGGCCTGTCTTAAGATGGCAGCAATATCAGAAGAAAGAAGGGGATATATGACAAAGGTGTGAGAAGGTAGAATCAACAGGATTTGGCAATTGATTGGATATGGGGGAATGAGAGAAAGCGAGAAGAGGAGGATGATATTGAGTTTGTAAAGATGGGTGACTGGAAGAATGTTGGTGCCCTCAGCAAGAATAGGGAAATTTGGAAGAAGGGACGATTTTAGGGAGAAGATAATGAGTTCAGTTTTATACAGGGTGAATTTAATACGTCTACAAGAGATGCAGTTCAAAATTTTTAAAAGCAGTTGGAACTATTGAGACTAGAAGTCAGGTGAGAAGTTAGGACAAGATAAAAAAAGATCTGATAATTATCTGTTAGAGTGATGATGTCATTGAATCCATGTTAGCTGATGAAATCTCCAAAAGAAATTATATAGAGGGAGATGAGAAGAGGACCCAGGACAGAGTGTTAGGAGACACCAGTAACTAGTGGGAGTGATCTTGATGAAGATCCAGGAAAGGAGACTGAGGAGAGGCTCGAGAGGTAGGAGGAGAACCAGGAGAGAACTGTGTCACAGAAATCTAGAGAGAAGAGACTATCAAGGAGA
Source organism: Petaurus breviceps papuanus (assembly GCF_028583685.1). Classification (NCBI taxonomy): domain Eukaryota; kingdom Metazoa; phylum Chordata; class Mammalia; order Diprotodontia; family Petauridae; genus Petaurus; species Petaurus breviceps. The sequence continues at coordinate 80,870,794 of NW_027186296.1, forward strand.
AGATGTCAGTATCAAGGGCTGCCTTGAGATCAAGAAGGATCACTAATCCTGGAGAGCACACTAATTGCATTGTGCCTTATAGTATAGTTGTTTGTTCCCCTGTCTTATTTCTTTTCCTCAAATATTAACTTCCTGAGGAATATTCTTAATCATCTTTGTATCTTTTATCGCACCTTGCACTGGGTCCTATATATATGTGTGGTGATTAGATATTTCTCAAATTGAATTCTTAACAGTACAACTAAGAAGGATGGAATGAAAGTAATGATTGGGATCTGCCAGAAAAATGGATTTGGGACTTTTACAGATATTAATGATTTTCTTAATTTAATCATAAACTTTAGAAAATGTTGTCAAGGAGGAGAATGGATAGGAAAGCTCCAGGGGTTCCTTTGTGAAGAATAGATCCTGCCAGTGCAAATTGTCTGGAATTCCCAGGAGTTCATGTTTCTATGTGCCCATCTGAAGTTTCAGATTCCAATGCTTTGGTTTCTTTGGGAAATCAGTGATTCTATTCACCCTTCCCATTCTGGGTTTTTGCAAGTGTCTTAAAATATCAATGAAATTCATTCTTCTCTAGAGGTTTTGGTGAAGCTTCTATTCAACTCAGCTCTGGTCACTCTTTGTCTTTTGTTTTGCGTGTATACTTCCTGTTTTGTTCCCCTACCTTCTCATGATCCTTTTTGTCGTCCTGTGGCATAGTCTGCGCATAGCTGCAATGCAAATGACATGCTATGGAGAGCCAGGGCAATTAATTTAGACACATCAGTATTGCTGGCTGTACTTGGACTTTTGAAAATGTTAGGACTGAGTATGTCACAGACACATTACCACAGTGTCTGGTACATAGAAGACACAATAAATTGCTATGGGCTTGACTAATAATGTATTTGTGTTTCAGAATTTGTAAAACATTTTCTTTCCATGGTCCTATTTGATTTCCATCATATATCTGCCAGGTAGGCTCATCAGAGTTTGGAGCATTGAGAGCTGGACTGGAGACTAGAGATCATCAGCTCCAATCCCCTCATTGTGCAGATAAGGAAAATGACCTCTAGAGAAGTTAAGTGACTTGCCCAGAGTTATAGAGCTAGTTGGTATCTGTGGTCATCAGTATTCAAATTGAGGTCTCCCTAATTCCAAATCCAGAATCCTATTAATTATACCATACTACTTTTTTTTATTATCCCCAATTTACAAATAAGGTAATAAGCCTAAGGAAGCAAAATGACTTATCCCTGGTCGGATGGCTAGTTTTAGTTGTTGTTTTTCATTCTATTTTTTTAACAGAGCTAGGACTGAAAATATTTTTTCACTTTGAGGTTATGCTCTTTCAATCACCATGGGTGCAAATGAAAAAAAAAAAAGATTTGGGAGTCAAAGGACCAGGGTTCAAATCCTATTTTCACTATTCACTACCTTTATAAACTTGGGTAAGTCACTTAACTTTTTTAGGACTCTTTTTTTATCTGTAAAAGAAGGGATGATTCTCAATCACTTCTGAGGGTTTTTCTAGTTCTAAATCTATATGCTATGACCCACCATCAGACCAGTGTTTCCACCAGGCAGTTGCTAAAGTCTACGAGTATCCTTAGGGCAGACATGAATGTGGATAGAGATAATCTTTGCTAAGACAGAGAGACACAGAGACAGAGATGGGGGGTGGGGGGGGGGGGAGATGGGGAGGAGAGAAAGGAGAAGAAAGGAGAGGGGAGAGAGAGAGAGAGAGAGAGAGAGAGAGAGAGTGTATTTTCTCAGTAACAGATAAATCTAATATCTCTATAACCTCTAAATCCTATAGTGGAGTAACATAGGGATTGATGGGTTAGAGCCCAATAAAGAATTTTATAAGCAAAATCTCTTACACTAGAGGCTCAGAGAAAATATACAACATTACACAGATTGTGCTCTTCAAAGACATGGGCAGATATAATTGTACATTATATCAATGCCATATAACCTACATGACATCAAATGAACTGGTGTCCATTTATGAAACACATTTTAAATCACTTACAGCCCAGATGAAAATATTACTCTTTGATAAGATGTGATGCAATAAGATCTTTTTGAACATCCAGTATTATACCTTAACCAATAAGACAAGACAATGACCAAAGTTGTCATTGGCTGTTCCAAGGGCTACCTTGGTGGCAACTTCACTCTGGTGGCAATTTACCAGTGTACTTGGGACCTGTTTATAATTCTTGAACCACTGTGACCTGGCTCACTAGGAAACTAGCTCATTGTTCTTTAAAAGAGAAATGAGATATAGAAGAAATTATGTAGGTCAGGGGAAAGTTTAGAGAGGGAGAGACCTAATGCCTTCAGAATTCATTCTAAATAATGTGAATAGAATTAATGAACAAAGAAATAGGAAAAATTAATTGTGGAACATAATAGCATTGTTGTTCCCTTCCATTTTGGTGGAAGGGGGAAAACAATACAGAGATTGTGTGAGAAGGTGCTCCTGCATACTGGCAAAAAAGGTCATTTCACTTTCCTTGGAGAAATTATTCACAATCCACTGGACACAGCCATCCACTTGGAACGCCTCCTATAAGGCTTTAGACTCTTTTTCCTATGAAAGAGACAGATCATGTGTGAAATGAGTCCATCCTCATTCCAGTTCCTCATGGACAAGTATCCATTTTAACAGCTCTTCAATATCATCATCCCAGGAATGTACCCTTGAAAATCTGGCCCTGAAGACAGAAATATAGATCCCTTTGGAGTGGGGTGATAAGGTGGGAGCCAGGATTGTCTTATCTGAGAATCACGAAGTTAGAAAGAATGGGTTCTATTTCTTAGAAATGGAGAGACAACATTGCTTGAGATTGAGAAATTGGAAAAGTATCGCTATCTATAGCGATTATATCTATATATAATTATAATTCCCAGATTGCGTTTGAAACTTATCTTGACTCAAGAAAAACTGAAAAGTCAGAGTTAGCCCTTTAGTTTTCAAATCTTCCCTTATTACTCTAGTTGTTGATGGTCTCTATCCCTCCTTAAATATTCCAAGTCACTTTGACCTTGCCTGCTTCATTTATGTTTTCTCACCAGAATATAAGCTCCTTGTGGTCAAACATTGTTTTATTTCTGTCTTTGTGTCCCTAATGCAGACTTCAGAACTGTGCATCTATGGTAGATGTTTAATGAGTCCTTGCTACACTAGATGCAATTTATTATTTTCTCTAAGAGATGGTTTTGGTAGGCTCAGTTTCCAAATCACAGATTGAGATGTTTATACCCTCAAATGCAATGACTTCAAGACCTTAAATTCTACTTTGAGGAAATGATTCTCCCAGTCCTCTATAAACAACTCTAGGATAGAATAAGAAGCAGAGGGGGTAAAGATTGTGTCAGGTTGTATTTGGAAACAGCAAGGAAGGGAACTAGTCATAAGAGACAGATGTGTTTAATGGCGAATACATTTGTCCAAAGGAATCATTTTCACTGGCCAGGAGCCCAATTAAACCTGTAAAATGGAAGTCCAGAAAATCAGATTAACGAGCTAGTCATTAGCAAAGGAAAAGACCCAGCTAATTCTGTGTTGAGCATGACGGATGAGCCTAGAGCAAATAATTGGATGATATTCATCAAACATGAAATAAAAGGTGTCACTGCAAGGAAAAGTGGTAATAATCTCTGGGATTTACAATGGCAGTGAGTTTGCTTCTAGGGGAAGGAAAAGTTCATCAAAATAGATTAGCAGTCTCTAAACTTTATTCTTTCCTAATGCAGTTGCCAGATATGCACAATAATACCAAAGATGCAGTAAATGCCTTGGCATACTTTTATATTGATGGCTAGTTTCAGAAGAAAAAATGCAGTAACTTCTATGTGAGAAATCAGTGGTGTGCTAGCCAGAGCCTGGTAACAATAGAAGGTCCCTGAAATCCCTGTGCTTTCATTTTCCAGTCCCTTGTCCTCACATTCTCTGAACTGAAATTCTCTAGTGTTTCAGGATGTATTATTGAAATTGTTTTCCCTAGAAGCCAGAAGGAGGCTTAGTGAATTCCAATGTAATGATGATAGAAGCTGATAAGGATTATTAACTATTTAATGCCCCCTGAGATTCACCCAACTCACAATCACAAGTGGAGTCTGAGTCTCCAGAAGGAAGCTGAACTATTCCTTTCCTCATTGTTTGAGAGGTAACCCTGAGGGGATGGTTTTCTAGTACTGTTTCTCATGGTAAGAAGTACTGACCCCTTTCTGATAGGGATATTAACTTCTATCCATAGAGATATTAAACTTTCCATCTTCCTGGCAGCCACAATGGACAGGAGCCAGTTTCAGGCATAGTGAGGAAATCTGGCCTCTTTCCAGGAGTAAGAGGGAGATTTGATGGGGACCAGAGCTAGTGTTTAAATGCAATCAGCCTTTTGGCTATTGTTGTCCTGCTATTTCCCATGAATGTGACATGTTATCTTCTCCTGTGAATATTAATTTCCTTCTGAGTCGGGACAATAGACTACAGAGTGGCCATCTGCAGGGCTGGACCACATTCCTGGGATGCTGCAGTAAGTGAAGAAGAGAGAGAAACTCCATTCTAAGAGTAGGCCTCTTTTCCCCTTTTCTTAATAATTCATCTTTTCATTTGGAAAGAAAGTTGACAAGTGCCTTGGGAATCTTCTGAGGATGGTATCCTAATTTAGTCCACAGCAATGGACAGTTCCATTGTCTTATTTTGATATCTTTTTTTGTCTTTTTTTTAATAGTTTGTAAATAACTTGGATTTCTGCCTTTGTTGCTCTATCTTCAAATTTTGGTGATAGTTCTATCCCAGTATATAAGTTGCAATTTCCTTGGATCAAGGCAAGTAGGTAGGAAATTTAACAGTTGTCTCAAAGGTGGATCAAAATTTCTGGAGAGTGCTAGAACTGCTATTCTATGATCATATATACTTGTAAGAGAAAGAATTTGGAGTATTTAGTGTGGGTTTAGTAATTGTGGCATGAAAGACAGTCTGGGGGACATTTCAATCCTCTGCCCTCAGAGAGTTGGTTCAGATCCCTGGATAAATATATTACCAATTCCCTCTGCATTTTCCCCCCTCTGGGGTGACCCCCTAGAAAATGAGCTTTTATTTCAGTGGGGAGAGATAATGACTTAGGAAATCAGTGTATTCTGTACATAGAAGAATTATCAGCCAGCATTTAAATGAAAACCAGCTTGACCTTGGACACAACTCTCCAGGATTATAAAGCTCAAAAATCAAAGACAGCTCCCAAGACTTGTCAGAGTCATATGAGGTCACACTATCAATCAACCAATATTTATTGAGCCATTTATTTTCCTCTTTGCCTTGGGATGGGTTTGCTGGGGGAGAAAGAGATGTTGAGAGATGTGGTCCTTGACCTCCCAGAGCTGCTGGTAGAAATGGGAAAATAGAAGGGACACATGAAAATATAATGAACAATACAAGGCCATTTTTGTTAAGTGCCCATTGAAGGGTATTCACATAAGTGTTAGAGGAATCCAAAGGAGCCAAAGAAGCAAAACTGATGTTGGAGTACCCCAGTATCTGCCCTCTCCTTCCTCTGAACTCCTAGAGGACATACTCTCTGTACTACTTCCTGGGCTCTTAGTAAATGTTCAGAACCTTGACTAGGGCAGGGCAGCAGCCAGGGATTTTACCCAGGGTGGTAATATCCAGAGGCTATCTCCCTGGAGAGGGCGTATTTCTCTTGGAGGGGGGGGAGTCCAGAGAACAGTGCCCCCACACCTCTTTCACTGGCCTTTTAGTTGCATCCTCACACCCTCATCTAGTTTTTGACTATTAACCCCAGGGTCCTATCATATTTATGTCCCTATCACAAAACCTCCCTTCCTTTACAATGATCTGTATTGGAAAGAAGTCAGATACACTGGGGAAAAGATCACCTCTATTCCCAATGAGACTTCACACTCATTTGGGCTTTCCTCTGTCCATCCCTCTCTAAATAGTTTTTACCACAAATTTTAAAAAAAGTAATGTTAAAGAAGCCTTCTGGGCTTCCTCTCCCAAACCACACTGACAGTGGCAGGTAGTAGCCAGAGGCTGGCTACTACCACTCTGAAAACTATCGGGGTAACCCTAGTGACTGTTTTCCTCCTATTACCATTAGCATATGAGCTTCCACTATTCTTCCCCTTAACAATCAGCCAGTCAATTTGATTAGCTTTTTAGAAAAGGTATTTACAGAAATGGCATAATAAGACCAATAATTGCAAAATATTCCCCTGTAAATGTGGGAGGTCATCTCTCACATATGTACACAGAGTCCATGAAGGGAAGAATGGGTATAAACTTTCAGTACAGTGGTGGAGAAGCGCATGTGTAGGGGGTACACAAGTCCAAAACAACTCACAGCTCCAGCACCACAGAGCTTCAATATCCTTTTTTTTTTTTTTTTTAAGCAATAGGGGTTAAGTAACTTGCTCAAGGTTACATGGCCAATTATTTCTGGGTGTGGTGCAAAGTATCTGAGCCTGGATTTGATCCCCAGGTTATTCGACACTGGAGCCGGTGCTCTTACTCGCTGTGCTACCCCAATATCCTTTCTTTATCTAGATGGTTCTCATGCAGTTCATTGCAGGATGTGACATGAATGATAGATAAGGTTTTCCACTGCTGCTCAGCTGAACTGCCTCTTTGTAGTACAAGATGTCTCAGCTCAACAGAAAAATCCACAGTTAGGCTAGGTCAGGCAGGTCACTTGACTGTAGATCTGACTCTTCACTGGGGTTGACCACTCCTTGTCTGAAATGTCAAGTTGCTTGACCACTGAGCTACTGCTGCCAAAGTGGGCCAAGTAGATTGCTTGGTCACTGGATTTTCATAGGTCATGATGCATCTGTTGGCTGGATCAGTCTGCTATACTCCCTGGACTGGTTCCTTTAGGGGCAACTGCAGTCTTTACCACCTTTAGCCTCTGGTTCAACTGTGTGTTACTGTATTCTCTTCAGTTTAGAGCTTTGCAGTTCTTTCAGCAGGATTGCTAATGGGCTTGTTCAGCAAGGACAGTAACTCCAACTAAGATTGGCAGAAACCTCTCCTCTTTGATTCCCTCAGATCCTGGGTTCTAAAGTTTGTTACCTCCATACAGTAGGTAGGAGAAGGCCAGAATCTCCTATCTGGTAATTCTTGGTTCAGAGCAAGATCATTTAGTAAAAGATTCAACCTTTACTTATGGTGATCAACAGTTACATTTCTCACTTTGCTGTTGGGTTCTTATGTGGATGAATGGTAGGGAATTCAAACTCAACAAACATTTATTAAATATCTGCCATGCTCAGTACTGTTGATGATACAAGACAAATAATACATATTCTCTCTTTTGAGGCACTCAAAGCTTTTTAAGGGAGAAAATAAACATCCTCAAATAAGGGCAGTACAAACTATGGCATAATAAGGGAGCATGTCTCATAAATCTTTGTATCTCCCACCATGTGGGACACATAGTAGAAGTTCAATAAAGATGAGCTTGATCGATGGGTCTACACCATAGATGGAATAATGATTCTCCTTTAGCACTGTTGGATATCTTCCCATAATTGAGCAGACAATTTGATCACAAAACTGCCTTTTTATTTTTTGTAAATAATTGCTTATGCTTTCATCTGAAAATAGCAAATAGACTCATTTTGCACAAATCAGAGTAATTTAAGTTCAGAGTAATTAGTACCCTCAGAGAGTCTGCTTGGAATTGCCAGAACATATAAATAATATCATTTACAAGGATTTGCTTCTTCTAACAACACTGTGGCCCCTCAATCAAAAGGGTAACACACATTTCAAAGACCAAAGAATGAGAGGGGATGTATGTAGGCTAGGGTGCAGATGTCCTTCCACTGAATATCTTGATGAAGCACTCAAAGGGCCAACAAAATCTGTTCCCCACAATGAAGTCTCAATCCCACACCTGGTTGATTGTGAGGAATTACAACCCTTTATAACTCTGAGAGGTTTCAAGGGTCCAGGATAGAGGAATAAAAAGTACCTCTTTGGGATGGAGCCAACATGGTGGAGTAGAAACAGGACTTCCACATGGCTCCAGCTTCCATCTCCTCTAATACATGTAAAAAATGACTCTAAACAAACTTTAGAGCTACAGAACCCACAAAGTGATAGAGAGAAACAAAGTGAAGGAAGCCCTGCAGGCTGGTAGGAAGGGGGTCCGTCACAGCTCACTGGGAGTCAAGCCCAACTCAATTGAGCCTTCAGTTTTAGCTCCAGGGTGGAACTGACCAGCCCCAGCCAGAGCGGACTTCCAGAGAGTAGATCACCAGCAGCTGTAGTGGTTTTCAGACTTCTCAATCCACAAATGCCAAAGACAAAGTAAAAGGTTAGTGGGGAACTTTTTTGGGAACAGTGGGAGAGAGGTCCAGCTGCTGCCCCTGGAGCAAGAAGTGGAGGAGGCAGGGTGGCTGCAGCTGCTGTCCTGTGGCTGCTTCCAGAGCTCCTGGCCTGCAGATTGTAGGGTGACCAAGTGACCATTCAGAGGGTAATCACTCTTGCTTGGACCTACTTGGATCCAGATCGAGGTCTTGGGTGGTGGTCCTAGGGTGTGTGAACAGTGAGCCAGAGCATGTGGGGGCTGTAGAAAGGGTGCCCATCTAATAGCTCTGGCCTCTGCAAAAACCCCATCAATTTGGGACATAGCTATCTTCATTCTGGAAGCAGAGTTCTACTGTTGTAAAGAGCTCAAAAGTCAAGTAATGGGCTGCCAATATGAGCAAGCAATGGAAGCCCAAACAGATGATAGAATCCTTTTTGGGGGACAAAAAGGATCAAGGTGTGGAGCAGGAGGAAGACATCAAAGTCAGAACTGCATCAAAAGCCTCCAAGAAAAATATGACATGCAACTGGGAAATAATATATACAGGTACTGGGGTATAGAAACCCATCTTGCCCTACTAGAAAGTTAGCGGGGTGAAGGGGGAGGATATAAGAGAGAACAGACTGGGGAAGGGGTATTAAGTAGGTTTGCTGTTTTGGGCTGGGAGGCAGGGAAAGACAGGGAGAGAAAAATTGTAACTCAAAATCTTGTGGAAATGAATGTTGAAAACTAAAAAGAAATAAATTAAAAATTTGGAAAAAAAAACATCTTTGCCACTCAAGAGCTGCCACTTAACTTCCAGACCCCATTTTACATAGGTATAAAAGGAAGGGATTAGACTAGATGGTTTCTGAGTTCCCTTATAGTTCTTCTATTCTATGAAATGATGTCTCAATAACTTTCTCTTTGCATGGGCTATCTCCCATACCTATTAGAATTCCTAGTATCTCCAAACATTTCTCAAGCATCACCTCCTACATAAGGACTTTTCTGATCTTCACAGCTGTTAATGTTTCTCCTCAAGATTACCATATGTACCTACATTTAATTTCTTTTGTATGCATTATGTACAGTAGACTTAAGAAGATGAAAGGAGGACTAGGTAACAGACAGAGGATTTAAGAACAAAATAGCGTAAAATTAGTGCCAAAGTGCTAAAACTCAAAATAAGTTGAGCCTGGGGAAGGGGACTAGGGATAAAAACAAAAAGTTTAAAGCAATATTGTGAGAAAAGGAGACTCAATGAAGGAAAAGGACATGAGTTTGATATGGATAGGACAGTGACAACTGACACAAGAGAAAGCAAAGCTGATCAATTCTTATTTTGCTTGTTTTCACTGGAAGTGACAGCACTATTAGAGGGAGATGATAACCAAGATAAGAAACAAAATAGTCAGTGAGTGCTTAGTTATCCTGGCCCAGATAAACTATATCCTCTGTTACTGAAAGGATCAACAAATGCGATTACAGAGCATCTGCCAATAGTATTTGAAAGACTTTGGAAAGTGGAAGAAAGATTACAAGATTGGAGAGGTACAACTGACCTTATTTTCTAAAAGGGGAATAGGACAGAGTGTACAAACTATAGCCGAGTGAGCTTTACTTCCATTCTTCGAGGAGGGAGAAAAGTCTATAATGAATCATTAAAGAGATGGTAGGTAAGGAAAGGAAGGTAGGGATAGGAAAGGAAGCAGTGAATATAAAGAGCCAGCATGGATTCATGAAGAATGAGTCACCCTAGATTAATATCATGGCCTTTTTGGACTGGATTATGAAACTAGTAGATGAAGGAAGTGCTCTGGATGTAGTTTACCTAGACATTAGCAAAGCATCTGATAAAGTATCTCATACCCTTCTTATGGAAAAGATGAGTAGATGTGGTTTGAGTGAAACTACAGTCAGATTGATTTGAGAACTTGTTGGATGGTCAGACTCAAAGAGATGTTAGAGGCTCAATGTCAATGTGACAGAAGAACTCCTGGGATGCCCTGGGGATGTGCACTTGGAACTGTGCTATATCACATTTTTATCAATGATTTAGATGAGGCATACATGGCATACTTGTCAAATTTGCCACTGATAGAAAGCTAGCAAGGATAACTAACACATCAGACAAAGGAATCGAGATCAAAAAAAGATCTTGACAGGCTTCGAGCACTGAGTTGAATCTAACAAGGTGAAATTAAATAGAAATAAATGTAAAGTCTTGGTGCAAAAAATAAACTTTATAAGCATAACATGGGGAAGGTATAGCTTGATTGCAATTTGTCTTGAAAAAGATCTGAGAATTTTAGTGGACTATAAGGTCATTATATATCAACAGTATGATGTGACAACCAAAAAAATATCTAATGTAATCTTGGGTCATATTAAAAAAAAGCAAAATTTCTAGGAATAGGAAGGTCAAAGTCCCAATATGCTATGCTCTATTAGATTATCATTTATATTTCTCTCTTCCACATCATGGGGGCTAGGAGCATGGCACCCCCATGATCTAGAAAATTCACCCAAAATTTTTGATCCTCCTCTTGTACCAGAGAAGAAATCTAAATTATTATGGTATTAAAAGATAAAATATATTGATATTATACAATACCATATATATATATTATGCATTTCTGAGTTTCTAAACTTTTTCTATGTTGTCTACTGCCCTTTGCATGTCATTCTTGGTTTCCACAAAACTCCTATTTAATTTCTTATGCTGACCTACAATATATTGAAACTGTGCTGGGGAAATTCCCAATGTGGAAGGGGGTAATTGTAGGCATTCTGGTTACTACAGGTTCAGAAAAAAACATTGAAAAGCAAGAGGGTGTTCAAAGTGATCAGCTAGAAAGGCTGAGGAGCCTTCAGTCTCTGTCATGTGTGGAGCAGTATAAGGAATTGGGGATGTTTAACCCCAAGAAGATAGGACTAGCAGAGGAGAATGATAGCTGTCTTCAAGTATTGGAAGAGATAGAATGTGTAGGAGGGGCAAGATCTATTCTTGTTATGGAACAAATCTTTCCATCTGAGAACAATGGGTTCCAAGGGGACAAATTTAATCTTGGCCTCAGGAAAACCTTCCTAAGAATTAGAACTGCTCAAAAGTGGGATAGACCATGTAGCCAGTTTCCTTTCCTTGGAAGTCTTCAAGCAGAGACTTGGTGACCAACTGTTGGATGTATTATTACACTGGAGATTCCTTGTATTCTTGGTTTAGATTTCCCATTTTCAAATTCTGTGATTCTGGGTATATTTTATCTATACTTGGAGATGAATATGTTGTTTCCCCCAGTAGAATGTAAGCTCTCTGAGGGCAGGGATCATTTCATTTGTATTTGTATTCTTTCTCACCTAGCATGGTGCTCAGGAAGCAGTAAGCACTTAATCAATATTGAATATTGATTGAATGTCTTATCTTGCTTTCTCCTCTAGGTGACTTCTGGTGGAAGAGCCAGCTACTATGTGTCCTACAGAAGAGAACCCTTTGCCCAGATCAAGCTGCCCAAGTATTCCCTGCCAAAGGTGAGTTTTCTCTTTCTCTCAGAAAAATGAAACAAAACAGCTTTTATGGGACTGTTTTTTAAGCTGTTGGAAATTTTGTCCCATGGTATTAATCTAAGACAGGATTTATTTTGATTGCCTGACTTTCTCTGTTTAGGTCCTTTCTTTTCATCTTTCAGAATCCACATGCAGTCAGAGGCCTTTAATTTTTCCTGATGACCCCCTGGTGACACAAATATTAAATGGTTAGATTTTCCTGGGGAGGTAGCTCATGTTTGTGGGAAGTTCACCTTCTTTGAAGTCATTACTCAAGGTTCCTACTTCAACATTGAATATGAACATTATGGAATTTGCTTAACCTTTCTAGGCCTCAATTTTCCAACATGAAGATGGGATATTCTTGGGATGGAGGCATTAGATTGTCTATGTGAAATTGCTCTAAACTCTTGAAAGGAAAGTCATTGGATTTCAATTAAAAAAAATCTTTTAACAACTAGTTCTCAGGCATCCAGTCTGTGGCTAATCTACAGCCTCTTTCCCAACTTATGCTGACACCCAAAGTCAGCTGGGAGTGTCACATAATCAGGCAAAAAACTAGGAGTACATATGTTTAAATTTGCGGAGATGGGCTTCGGTTTCTCTGGCTGTGTTTCAAAGCTATTGTAAATGTATTTTGGATTATCCTTTCCTTTGTCAGTGTGGGCAATTGAAATTTGACTGTACTGCCCATACTGGAATACTAATGTTCTAATGTTTTTGCCCTTTTGGGGGGGGTATAGTTGTACATTTCTCCTGTCTCTCCTTTCAGAATTACAAAATTTTAGAGTTGAAAGAGATCTCAATGGATCCCTAGTACAATTCCCACTATAACATGCCCAACAACTGGTTATCTGGCCTCTGCCTGAAGCCCTCCAATGAGGGGCTCCCTTAACTTCCTGAGGCATCCCATTCCGCTTGGAGACAGATCTAGTTCTCAGGAAGTTTTGCTTACCACAAGCCTAAATGTATCTCTTTGAAACTATAATTCCTTACTCCCTGTTCTGTTTTCTTGGGTCAGGTGGAATGAATCTAATCCTTTTTCCAGGTGAAAACCTTTCAAGTATTTGTAGACAAAAACCGCTTCTGCTGTCTTTGAGGCTAAGCACGCCTGCGGCTTTAACCTCATATGACATGGACTAAACATCCCTTTACCATTCTGATTGTCCCCCTCTTTACACTCTTTAGTTTATCCATGTCTTGTGGCACCCATAACTAAGAAAAATATTTTAGATGTGGTCTGACAAGGGTAGATTACAGACAGAGTTTCCCTCTTATTCCTGGCAGCTGAGTCTCTGTTAGTTTGCATTAACTTTCATGGCCAACATATTCCATTCACATTGAGTTTGCAACCCCCTGATCTGTCTTCAGACCCAGAGTGCTGTCTAACTATGCTTTCTCTGTCTTGACTACCTGTATTCTCATTAAATTTTATCTCATTAGATTCAGCCCAGTCATCCAGCCTATCAAAATCTTTTTGGAATCCATAGTTGTCATTCAGTTGTGTCCAACTTTTTGTGACCCAATGGACCATAGAACACCTGACTCTTCTGTCTGCCACTATTTCTTGAAATCTGTCAAGTTCATGTTCATTGTTTCATGACACTGTCTATGCATTTCATCCTCTGCCATACCCTTTTCCTTTTGCCTTCAATCTTTCCCAACATCATGGTCTTTTCCAGCGAGTCCCATCTTCTCATTATGTGGCCAAAATATTAAAGCTTCAGCTTCAGTATTTTACCTACCAATGAATATATGAAATTAGTTTCTTTAAGTATTGATTGATTGACTCCTTGATGTCCAAGGGCTTCTCAAAAGGCTTCTCCAGCACCACAATTCAAAAGTATTGATTCTACAGTGCTCAGCTTTCCTTTATAGCCCAACCCTCAACCATACATTGCTACTGGAAAAACTATATCTTTAATTATACAGACCTTTGTCAGGAAGGTGATATCTCTGCTTTTTAGTATGCTGTCCAGATTTTCCATGGCTTTCCTTACAAGGAATCTGTCATAGATTGTATCAGATGTCCTTCCCAACTTTATTCTATCTTCAGTTTGATACACATGCCATCTATGTTCTTGTCCAAGTGATTGATGAAATGCTAATGATCACAAGGCCAAGCAGAGACCCCTGGAACATGCCACTAGAGAATTCCTGCCAAACTGATACTAGGCACCCTTTGAGTCCAGTCATTTGACTAGTTTTGAATCCATTTACTTCTGTTATCATCTAGTCTCCATCTCTCCTTATTTTACACAAGAAGAGTATGTCATTTATCCAATGTTTTGCAAAAATCTAGGCCAGTTATACAAGTTTAGTCAAAAATGGAAATAACATCAGTCCGCCATGACTTATTCTTGATGGAGTCATGATGGCCTTTTGTGTTCATTGCTCTCTTTTCCAGATGTTCATTTAACATACTTAAACTAATAGTTTCCCAGTAAACATTAGTACCTAGGAAGAGACAGATCTTAGAGTAAAGTATAGTGTTATGGAAAAGGTACTTGAGCAAGTCCCAGCTCACTTTTGACCTTGGGGCAAATCACTTAATCTTTCTCTTCCAAAATTAAAGGTTCAGGGAACTCTACTATGCCTTCCATCTCTAATGGTCTATTGCTCTGGGATTCTGTAACATAATAATGAGCACAGACTGCATTTAATCTCCTCACTTATAGGATATTAAAGTCTGAGGTAGTCTCTGGACAGACCTGAAACCAAGCTAGGGCTGCTTGGGGGTGTGAGTCACAAATTGGAGAATGAGACATAAGTTGATGAGAGTTGAGCATCCTGGGTTCCTACTTCTGCCAGTCGTGTTTAGGACCTTAGGCAAGTTATTCCTCCTGTCTGGGCTTTGATATCTTCATTTATAGAATGAGAGAGTTGAACTAAATTATTTTCGTGATACTTTGAAACTCTAAATTTTTACAATTTTATTAACCAAGGGGGAAAAAATTCAGTAGGATCCTAGATTTATGCTTGAAAAGAACCTTTAGACTATTGAGTCTAACCTTTTTATTCTATAAATGAAGAAATTGGGACACAGAGAGGTTGAGACCTGTTCAGAATTATACAGCTAGTAAGTGTCTGAGATAGGATTTGAACTTTATCTGTTTATTGCAAGAGCCAAAAATGTCCTTTATAGGAGAAATAAGGAGAAACAAAGAGGGGCTTTTCACCAGATCCTGAGGGTCTCCATATATTTTCTTGGGGGAAATGGGCCTACTAAGTTTCTCTAAACTAAAACATTGTGCTAATATGGTATCTATGAGGGGGATTTGAAATTTGATTTTAATCTTATTTGTTTTACTTTTAATGAGGAGCATATTCATTCCCTACCTAGATCTGAGCTGTGGTTTGAGGTGAGGGGAATGGTAGAGGACAGGGAAGATACAAATCATGTTTCAGAATTGATCACAACATTGGGCCAGTCCATTAAGGACCAGCAACCCGTAGCAATTTATTCTCTAGCAGCACTGTCTGCTAGGCCCATTTTCAGAGCTACATCAAAAGCTGTTTCTGATTAACATGACGGCTGCTGGGAAAAATCACTGTCTGCTTATTGATCCCCTTTATTAGCCTGTGTTATCACAGGCAATCATCACCAGGACAGGTAGCTGTCCGGCTGGCTCATTCTGTTGCTTAGAAAGGGATATGGCTTTGTATCAAGTTGTCATTGTAAGGGCCTGGTGTGATCTTTCTTCTTTAATTTTTTTTTTCAATAAAAAGACAACACAGCATAAAAGCATCGCATCTTAGATTGTAAGACTACACTTACAATCCTTTCCCATATACCTAAACAAGGTAAATTTAATTATTGGGACAGAGCACCAAAGGTCTAGAGACCTGGCTGATTCTATACTTGGCTCTGCTATAAATTCACTACGTGGCCTTGGGCAGGTCACCTCACCTCCCTGGGCCTCATTTTCCTTCTGTATGAATTGAGAGCATTGAATCAGTGGATGCCTAAGGTCCCTTCCGGCTTTAATTTGCTTTGATTCCATGATTCTGTGATCTCAGCTGAATCTGCCTTCTGGGGGTGGGGGTGGTGCTTGAGCTTTGGGGTGTCTTTGTACTGACTTGAAATGAACATCACAACACTAAGTAAAAACTACTGGTACCCTGGAGGGAAGCATCAGTAATGGGCTGAACTCAATACAGAATGCAGGCAGACACCAGCCCAGGGCGCTGTTTGCTCATTCTACTCCGTGATGGCCAAACAAACCATATGCCTGAGGGAAGAATAGGAAACTATCCAAGGAAAGATCATACTCAGGAAAGCAAAAACAATAACTTGAATCAATACATCACCTTTCTTTCAAGTAGTTCAAATAAAGCTCATGTTTTAGCTTGGCCTTGAGCATGGCCTAGGTCTCAGCATGACCTGAGGCCTTCATCAGATTTTCCTTTATCCTCTTGTGTCTTCAAGGCAATTGGCTTATTGAATTAAAAGTGAAAAATAAAATTCTTCCCTGAGAGTTTTAATTTTTTTTCTACTTAATTTAGAGGTTTTTTTTTTCTAGAAAAGAACAGAATACTTTTGTGCAACATAGATGTAGTTTTTAAATAATCATGACAAATGGCAGTAAGAGTTAAGGAATGATGCTGCACTCATAGAATTCCATGAAAAATACAAAATGCCTCAATATTTTGGTTTGTACATAATAAAAAAATACCTTAAATACATTTTCAAAATACTATTGTAACCAAGATGATGTCATAGGAATGTAATTTAGGAAAAAAAATAACACAGAACTACCCATTGTCTTAAAAATCACGGAGTAAGACAAAAACAATATTCATCTTAATAAACTGATTTTATGCTATGGTCTTTAAGAAATTGGAGAGACATAGTTTCTGGGTAATTTGATCGTTTTATTAATAATGCCAGCAGGTTTATTAATAAAAGGAGTTCAGTGGCCCTCTAGAATGCCAAAGGGCCCTCATGGTTGTGGGCTCACACAGTTTATATGTTCTTAGATGAGTAGATATTCCTGAGGGTAGCAATCAACTCTATTTGGTTAATAATTAATGAGAAAATGAATATTAAGATGAGAGGTTGCTGAGCTATATTCCACTTGAGGTTTTTGAGGCTATATGCCTTGGATAACCCAGATCCGTTTCTGTGTGACAAAAGGGAGGATCCACACTTTCCCAGAACTCTGAGCAAACACAGTGAGCGGGAATACACCCATTAGCTTAAAATTAGAATTTCTTTTACTGTCTTTGATTAGATCTCAGCCATCCTGACTGGATAAGTCTTTGAGAAAGATTTCCTGATTGATTCTGTATGAGGAAGAAGAAGAGGGGAAAAATCTTGGTCCTAATTCAATAATTAGTTATTACTATAAGAGAAAAATAATCCTTTCCTTCAATGTACGATTCTATACAATATCTTTTCTTAAATCAACCCAATAGTAAAAGTCGACTCTCTCTTTTTCATGTAAACAATTGCATGGTAAACTTAGATTACTTTTCCCCTCCTGGATTTTACTTGAGAGTAGCCTTTTTTAAAAAGTGGGCAGATAGGGCACTTTTATGCTAATGTTACCGATGTTATTATTTCTTGTGATCTCAGGAAGATTAATATTCCTCACAATGGATACTACACAGGCTGGACTAAGCCAGACTCAGATTCCTCCAGTTTATTTTGCACATCAATTTGAGTAGCAATTTCACTCATGTTGTTTTCCAAAACCATTGCCCCATCACCATTTCTGCCAGAATATTGTGGACCTTATTTACATGGAAAATTAGATTCAGTTCATAGACATTTTCATAACACTTGTCTATAGTCTCCATGAATACTTGTATTAGGTCTTAAATGCCAAGTTCACTTTCTGAAGAATCTACAAAGAAGACAAAGTAGAATGTGGCATAATGTCTATAAATCAGTTTGCCGTCAGAGTCACCTATTAGCAAGTCTCCTTCTAGGAAATTACACGTATTTTCATCTCATTTAGACACCAAATGGAAAGTTTCCCTGATGACTTGTTGCTGTATATCTTTACTATGCTAGGTGGCATAGTGGATAGAGTACTGGACCTAGAGTCATGAAGACTCCTTTTCCTGAGTTCAAATCTGGCCTGAGACACTTGCTAACTGTGTGACCCTGGGCAAGTCACTTCACCCTCTTTGCCTCAGTTTACTCACATGCAAAAATGAGGTGGAGAAGGAAATGGCAAACCACTCCAGTATCTATGCCAAGAAAACCTCAAATGGGGTCATGAAGAGTAGAACATGATTGTAAATGACTGAACAAAATCTTCACTATAGGGTTGGTAAAACTTGGAGAGCTGGAGTTTCACTTGATTGTTGAAGATGAAGATAATAGCCTTGATCATGGTAGAGCCCCAGGAAGGGGGAGTGCTTAGCAGGAGAAAGGGTATGAACAGATTGGTGGTGGCTCCTTGGAGGCTAGCACTGGAGCCAGCCTCACCCTCCTCTTATGCTTAGTTGGGCTCCAGGAGAGGGAGGGGAGGGACTCCGGAAATTTTAAAATCATACTAGCAAAGAATGGAAATCCAGTCTGTTATCAGTTGCTTTTTTTTTCCAACAAAGCAAAGAGCCAGGGTATTGGGAAATTATTTTTTTAAAGAAATATAGCTTTATTCAATACTTAGTTTGTCTCCTGAGCTAGTCATGTATCATCAAAGCCCTCTTAGACATCTCAAACTGGATATCTTATAGACATCTCAAACACAGCAAGTCCAGGACAGAACTGAAGATGCAGAATAAGACAGTTTTTTGAATGTGGTCAATGTAAGAATTTGTTTTGCTTGACTATAGATACTTGTTATGATTGGCTTCCTTTCTTTTTCCTACCTTCTTTTCTTCCTTCATTTTTCTCTTTCTCTTTCTCTTCCTTGTTTTCTTCCTTCCTTCCTTTTATTTCTTCCTTTCTCTTTTTTAAGTAGGAAAAGATAGGAAGGAGAGAAAAAAGATTATTGTTAGTTGAAAATAATAAAAGAAAAAAGATCAATATAATTTTGTCTACATACATCAGTTTTCTTAAACATAGATACAAGATAAGGAAATCTGAAGGTTGGGGGTGCCAGCTATAGAAATGGGAAAGTTTAGAAGAAGAGAAAAAGGTTGAGATTTGGTGAAAAGTTATGCAATAATAATCCATCTATGGCTGCTCATACTTTTCTACTCATTCTTTCCTATTAGAAATGAAAAAAAATGTTTTAAGAGTGGGACCTTGCCCATTGGCCATTATCTTGAGATAGAGATTATGCTGCAGTAGTAAGGGTGATCCGGGTGTTAAGACATTGGGGAAAGAGATGGTGGAAATTTGTTGCCTGCCTAGCTTCTGTGGATGCCTGGGTCATGGTAGGTTATATCTGCCTTAAGGAGTGCAGCCTCTGAAGACCAGCTGCAGAAAGTGACCTAGAGAAAAGGAATGATACAGTTGTATCCTGTAAGGCCAGGATTGGCTCAGGGGATGAAGGTGGAATGTCACCTCTCTTTGATCCATTGATCACCTATCCCTTTCAAACAAATATCTACTTCCTTAGGGTGATTTCACAGTTCCAACTTTGGAGACCAGTGGGAAAACACTGGGATATATCTTATTTAAGAAGAATAAATGTAAAGTCTTATGTTTGATTGCAAAAATTGATTTCACAAATGTAAGACATGTTTATGCACGAGGTCTTAATGGATTTCAAGGTTAATATAAACCAGGAGCATGAAGTTGAAGCTAAAATTGCTCTTGTGATTTCAGGCTACGTTAATAAAGGGATTGCTTCCAAGAATAAGACACGCTACCTTCTGTCCTTATCAGATCCAGTCAGGAGAATGTATTCAGTACTGTATATTTGGTTCTGGGTGCCACAATTTAGACAAGTTGTGGATAAGCTGATGGAATTCTAGAGGAGAGCAAATAGGCATCTGTGTGGCAGAGTGGATAGAACGCTAGGACAGTAATCAAGAAGACCTGAGTTTGAATTCTACCTCAGACATTTACTAGTTGTGTGTAAGTGTCTTAACTCCTCTCAGTCAGCGTTGTCTTATCTGTAAAATAGGGAATAATAACAGTACTTATAGAATTGTTGTAAGACTCAAATAAAATAATGCTTGTAAAGTGCTTTGTAAACCATAGAGCACTACAGAAATGTTAGTTATTAGTATGTTAAACTATTTTTATTGAGAATATTTGAAAGGGTTAAAGGAATTGAGGATAATCAATCTATAGAAGTGAAGATTTTTAGGCAACATGATAGATGCCTTCAAGTATTTGAAGAATTGTCATATGGAAAAGGGATTAAATTCAGTTCTGTTCGATCCTGGAAAGTGGAACTAAGAGTCCCAAGTTGAAGTGTGAAAGACATCTTTGGTTTAATGTTGAGAGAAATCTTCCTAACAGTTAGACCTTTCTAGAAGAGTAATAAACTGCCTCTGGAGGGAACGGGTTGTCCCTTACTAGAAGTCTTCAAGCCAACCCTGGATAACCACTAGATAGATAATCATGTAAAAAGCTTTTTAAAAGGTATTTAAAAGGATTGTTGTTTGTGGATGGATGGGACTAGATGGCTACTGAGATTCTTTCCAAATATAAAATTTGTGATTCTGTTATCCCATGTGTAGCATGCTACATGGGACATAGAGGGTATTTTATAATCCAGACTACACATAGTACAGCAAGGTGAATTGATGAAAGCAGTATATCCAGGGATTCTTTTTTTACTAAATATTTTATAACATATTTCAAAAAAACTAGTTTCCTTTGCAGTCCTATGGACTTTATTTTGTTCAAATAATAATTCTGAGAAGGCTCTCATAGACTTCACCAGACTGCCAAAAGGGTCCATGACACAAAAAAGTTAAAGAACTCTTGAATAGTTCATGATAATACTGTGTCACAAGTATGGATGTTGTTTAACATAAAATAATCATTTTCTACACCAAAAGTTGAGTGTATGTTGAAGGGATTCCATATCTATTGGGTTTTTGATTTAAAAATAGTGGCAGCAGCAATTATGACAACCATCAGTACCACCAATGTTAGGTTAAGGTACTCATTACTTTCTGGGGAGACCTTGAAATTCACAGAGGAAGAAATTATTTTCAATTTTTAAATTAATAAAGCCACTTAAAATATTGAGTTAATGGGCCCAAATTTATATTTTAAAATAGTATTTTTCCACTTGGTATGTCTGCTCACTTGCAAATGAATTTCTCCTTGGAAATTCTCAAAGCCAGTAGGTAATTTCTTAATGATGAGGAGTCAGTCATATGATTTGGAGATAGGTTAATCCTACTCATGAAATCTGCCCTTTTTTTCTAATCCTACTATATAAACCTTAGCCAAGGCCACCTTATCCTACTGTGAAGGCATTGTATCTGCTATGACAAGTTCTTTCAAATAATTGTTGATTGACTTCCCTTTTTTTCCTTGACTTCAGTTGAGTTGAATGGATTTCTAGTACATTAATCATAGCACCTGTTGTTCACTAACTTGCCATATCACAAATACCTATTTCTATATAATTCAGTTCTTTCTTCATCTTTTCCCTACCCCTAAACCCAGTCCCTCTTATTTTCTTATCCCATTTTTCTGTTGAGGGCACTACCATCCATCCAGTCACCCAGGGTCATGATCACAATTGTAGTCATCCTTGCCTCCTTCCTTTGTCATTCCTTACATCCATTCATTTGCCAAGTCTTGTTGAGTCTATTTACATGACTTCTCTTACATGTATTCCCATCTCTCCATTCATATAGCTACCCTGTGTATTCAGGGTCTCATTTCCTCTTGGCTACACTATAGCAATATTCTCCTAAGTGGTATCTCTGCATCTTCTTTCCAATCCATTCTCCACACCAAAATGATATTATGAAAGAAAAGAATGAATGCATGGATAGATGGATGGATGAATAGATGAATAAAAAAGTTCCTGCTCTTAAGGAGTTTACATTCTAATGAGGGAAACTGCACAGACACACACACATGTGAGTTACAAGTTAGATGGAAAGCTAGGATACAGCAACAAAACAAAAGATAATATCTTTTCTTTAATGTCATTTTCACTGATAAAATAACATGAGGTTTTGATGTTGAACCATTTTATAACGCCAAATACTTGGATTGCAAGAAATTTCTGGGTCTTCAGGGGCTATGATTCTAACACCTTTACAAGCCATTGTCAGTCTTCATCTCCCCAGGCTGATGCCACTCCCGGGACTGTTGGGATTACCTGCCAGTAAGTGGCAGTTGGTCAATAGTTAGTGTTGATTGTGGTCAGGAAGGTGGGCCCCTTCTCCATATAATTGTTCCCCTCAGTGATGCCTACAGGACCAAGGGTAGAAGTCAGTGGTCTAGGGGACTCTGTTCTTTCAAGTTCAGGGTTCCAGGCTATCTGACCAAATAGCAGAGTGAAGTTGGAGGTGGTAGAGACTCCAGTCGAGAAGTAAAGCCGCACACCTAACCCAGTAGAGGGCAGGCCTGAGTAACCTAGTAGAGTGATGCTATTTGCAAAGATCCATGTCCAATGAGGAGCAGGTCAAGAACCTTACAAGAAGATATCAGAACTCTCTAGCACCAGTAATAAGTTTCCACTCCACATATATTCACCAGGTTATCTCTTCATGTGTTGTTTTTATACTTGTTCATTCTTTCCATAAAAGGTGTGTATGTTTACTGTGTACTAGGTTTGGTTTTTAGAGTAGTAGTGTAATGTAAATATTCTTACTGTGCTACTCCAATAAATGCTTTCACACTAGACTAATTGTCTTCTCTGGTCAGGTACTTGAATGTAAACACATTGCAAGGAGGGAAATGGGTAATGAGCTAAAATAATTTGAATTGGGGTAGTTGTCTTTTAGGGAATCCAATCTATATGTGCAATTTCAGGGAATGACCAAGAGGGGTGCTGCATACTGAAAGTAAATACAAAGTGATTTTAGGGTGGGAGCAAGAACTAATAACTGGACAAATTTAGCCTGACCTAGATGGTGGCACATGAACCATTGAAGGGAAAAAGGGCTTCCAATACGTAGAAACCCTCTTGTACATGATTCAAATCTACGGGCTCTCTCGTGGGTGGTGAAAATGGTTTAAAGTAGTCACAGAATCTGTAATCTTTATGATTCATAGAGCCAACCCCTTGGAAATATTGAGCACATAAGAATTTATTATTTGTCACATTTAATTTTGCTTTGTTTTATGACTC
Organism: Petaurus breviceps papuanus; assembly: GCF_028583685.1. NCBI lineage: Eukaryota > Metazoa > Chordata > Mammalia > Diprotodontia > Petauridae > Petaurus > Petaurus breviceps. The sequence goes on from NW_027186296.1 coordinate 80,893,826, forward strand.
CCGCAATTTTTCTACTATTGCCCTGCCTCCAAATACCAGTGCTCTCCATCTCAGATAGACAGCATGATGTCATAGAAAGAACATTAAACTTGACATTAGAAAATCTGGTCTTGGTTCATAGTCCTCTGAGAACTAACTGTGTGATTTGGGGCAAGTTACTTATTCTCTCTGAGCTTCAATCTTCTTATCTGTAAAATGGGACTAATAAAACTTTGGTACCTACCTCACGGTGGTGTATTGTGAAGAATGAACAAAATAATGGTTGCAAAAGCATTTTAGAAGCAGTGAAGCCCTATTTAGATGTGAGCTATTATTGTTGTTCTCCTCTCCTACCTCATCCTAAGATGTGTTTGCTTCTGACATGTATTTGAAGCATTGCCTGGAAAGTCTGAACTACAGGATATTTGAAAGAAATGTAGCTTTATTAATAGCTTTGCATTTTTCATCTGCTTCATTTTTAGGATATGTCTGCCTCCTCCTTGCTCATGTCCACATGTCCTGCTGGGATTGTAAGCTTCCCTGACACATGATCTAAGACATGGCTTCTTAATCTAGGGTCCAAGAACGTCTTTCAAAAATATATTTTGATAATTATTTCAATATAATCAGTTTTCTTTGTAATCATATGTATTGATGTTATGCATTTATAAATCTTCTATTGAGAAGGGTTTCATAGATTTCACCAGACTGCCAGGAGATTCATGACACACAAAAAAGGTTAAGAGCCCCTGTTCTAAGAGGTTTACCCTTAGTTGTACCTAATGCAGCAGTGTCATCACTGTTTAATAAAGGGATATATGTGTTTGTATGTTTGTGTTTTAACGGGGATAACTGGACATGTATGTGTGGAAAAGGCAAAGAAATGAGTACAGTCTTCACTATGTGTGGTTCTCCTTCCCAAAGCTGTCTTTGTGTTAGTGGTAACATTAACATTCACGCATAAAAAAGGGATATGTGTGAATCCTGCAAAGTCCTGGAAAATGACAACCACCAAAGCCCCTGTCACCCATCCTATAGTCATTAAGAAAGGGAAAGGAATCATGACATTCATAATTTATAACCTCACTCTAACACGAAATTGTTTAACATCACCTATAACTCATGCTCCTTATGAACTGTTTCCTAAGGCAGGGTAATTACTCGGAGTCCTGGTGGGCAGGAGAATGGATATGGAGAACTGCAAAGTTAACAGATCTTCCATCTTCTTTCAACAGGACATGCATATTATCAGCACAGATGAGAACCAGGTGTTTGCAGCCGTTCAAGAGTGGAACCAAAATGATACGTACAACCTCTACATCTCCGACACACGTGGTGTCTACTTTACCTTGGCCCTGGAGAATGTGAAGAGTAGTCGGGGCTTAGAGGGCAATATCATCATTGACCTATATGAGGTATGTGGCCAAGGTGATTCTTTAGAATCATCTATCCATTCCAGGAGATACCTGGACAAAGGGTATTGTGGTCATTGCCTGGTTCTTTATCACCCATAGGGTGTCTCTGAATGTTATTGAATATACTTATCTGCCTGAAGCAGGAGGTAGTGACTGGTTCAAATTATCTCATAGGATCTAGAATTAGAAGGAACTGTAGAGATCAGTCTCCTTGTATGATAGGAAATTGGGGCCAAAAGAAATGTAAAAGACTTGCCCAAGGTCTCACAGGTAGTAAATAGTAGAGTCAGGATTTGAACTCATACTGGAATTGTAAATAGCAAATTGAATTTATTTATTAATGCTGGATAGTAAATCTAGCACCCTAGGCTATTCATACACTATGACTGATAAAAGTCCTTTAGGATTCTCCCTCGAGGCTTAGGCTTGGGTAGTAGTGCCATGCACGTGTCTGATATCCTCAAGGTAACCTTGTATAGAAATGGGGACCATGTTGGCTGCTCCATGCCTGAAACTGTTGGGATCTTGACTTAATTTGGTACAATCTTACCCTGGGGTAGATGGATGGAAATGGAGGGAGAGGCAGTTCATAAAAAGAGATGAAAAATGGAAAGTGGAGAAAATGAAAAAAAAATCCGTTAATTCCCTTCTCCTTCTCTAAAAGTCACCAGGCATTATGTTGTAATGTACAAGTGAAAGGGAATGTCCTGGTTGAGAAAGGCCAAGCTCTTGGGACGGAATAATTGCTCTGTAGTATCATAATGTTTATGAAGAAGTTTTCTGGGATTTTCAGAGGCTAGTTCTAGCTAACATGCCCCCACCATAAGTTGTTCAAATAAGAGACACTAATGTCAGAGGTATTGTGTTTCTTAGTTATCTGGCCTAGCTTGGCTTGGATTGTTATGATAATGATTTTTGGGTCCTAGAGCCTACCACATCCTCTTTTTTTTTAAAACCTGACTCTGTTAAGGGGGCATCAATGAGAAGAATTTCAAGAAGAAAAAAGGGTAGAAAATATACCCAAATGATTTTTAATCCCAGAAATTCAGCTGAGTCAATCCAATACAGCAAACACTGAACTTTTACTACGTTGAGGAGCCTTGTGAGAGACTCTGCCCAAAACACTGACGATGACTAAGGCAAGGTCACTACCCTAATAGGGAGGATGAGACATATAGTCACCTAATTGTGTACATTGAAAGTAAAAGTGTCCTTAAGTGTAATAAGTAAAGCACACATAACAATGATAATAATAATATCTGACATTTGCTTATCAATTTTAAGGTTTACAAAGTACTTTGGCTACCTTCTCTCATTTGATACTGTTATTTACTACCATTCAACAAATGAAGTGAGACTCATAAAGTTTGTGACTTGCTCATGCTCACACATTTACTGTGTTAGAAGCAGGATACAAACTCAATTCTTTTCTGGTTTTAAGTTCCAGTTTTTCCTCCTTAATGCTGCTATTTTCAAAGAAGGCAACAAACATATATCATTTGCTTATTGAGAAGACTGGGAGAAGGGGAATAGTTCAGGGAGGACTTCATGGAGGAAGTGGCATGCGAGAAACACATTTATCCTTGACCTTTCCGACAGGCTAAGTAGGTTTGCTGCTCTGGACCATTTACCTTTTCAGTGAAGGGAAGTGAAAGCATTGCTTGGCCATTTAGAACAGTGAGATGCATTGATCTGAAGTAGGGCATGAATCACAATGATAGATGAGGCAAGAAGTATACTTCCCCTCCCCCTTTCTTACTAACATATACTTTCTATCTTTGGGAGAAAAGTATATAGTGTCTCTGCAACTACAAAGTATGGGTAAAACACTGAACTTGCCCAAGGTTCTGGCAGTTTGTTTAGAACAGGACCTGCTTGATGCAGTGTTACTGTAGGGAAGTCTCATTTATCATTCAATTTAATGACTATCTCTTAAGAATCTGCTATGTGCCCAGCACTTTGGAAGAGACCAAAAATATATATGGCCTAATGGGAGAGAATAACAACAGTAGTGATGGTGATAATAGTAACAATAATAACAATTCACATTTATGTAGCACTGTCAGATTTGCAAAGTATATGAAACTAATGAAAGTTTGCACATATCAGCTTACTTGATTTTTAGAAAAAAAAAACAACAACCCTGTAAGGTAGCTGTTATTTTTTCCCTCGTTTTACAAGTGGAGAAACTGAGGCTTATGAGAGTGACTTGCTCAGAATCACACAGCTTTAAGTTTCTAGGGACAGTATCTAAGCCCAGGGCTTGCTGAATCTCTTTCTAGGCACATGAAACAGATGATTTGTGTAGATGATGCAGACATTTGGACAACTAAGGGTAATGAGGGAGGACTTGAAGGAAGAGATGGGGATTGAGAGGGTCTTGAAAAATGAATAAACTTTAGATAAGCAGAAATTAGGATAGAAATGTTCTAGTGGAAGGGTATGGGAAATACAAAGAGTTTACATGCTCAAGTGAAAGGACAGATTTAGAAATGAACGGGCTTCCTTTAGAAAGCAGTGAGGATACTAGTCTGCTTAGAGAGGGGCAACCCCAGGGAAGACCAGGATATAAAGCTGAAAAGTTAGGTTTGGGCCAGATAGCAGAGAACTAGGCAGGAGCATTTGCAGTGTGAGGAGTCATTGGCAGTTTTTGAGCAGTAGTGCTTGTTTGCATAATATCAGAACTTTCCATGACTTGAAGGGAAGGCCTCTTTCCTTCTTGTTTTTGTCACTAAGTAACTTTTCAGTCATGTCTAGCTCTTCGTGATCCCATTTGGGGTTGCCTTGGCAAAGGTACTAAAGTGGTTTGCCATTTCTTTCTCTAGCTCATTTTACAGATGAGGAACTGAGTCAAACAGGGTTAAATGACTCACCCAGGATCACACAATTAGTAAATGTCTGAGGCTAGATTTGAACACATGAGGATGAGTCTTCCTGTCTCCAGGTCCAGTGTTCTATCCACTGTACCACTGTAATGTAATGCAATGCCAAAAGAAAGGCAACTTCCCAGGTTCAAAATACCAGCATAGGTGCTCTCTATTTTATTCAGTAACAAACCCAGAACAGAGAAGATCAAAACATGACATCATTCCAAATACAGCATTTACTAAGTGTGATTAAATAATCTCCAAGTACTACCCCACCCCAGGATCTTCCAATCATTCAATCAATTACAAAGTCTCTGTTCTAAATACTTCTCCACCCCTAGGCTATACCTTAATTAAATCCACCACAAAGCCCCTCTTCTCAAATGTATATTAGTTTCCAAACATAAGGTCAAAAGTTCCCCACCCCTGGATCACAATTGAATCTACCCCAGAGTTACATCAAGTTTAAACACAGCACTTAATACCCAAATGGAGATCTTTTCTTCATCTTGACATGAGGCAAGTTCTCAGCAATCTTAGTTCCTGGGGAGACAAGGCTTAGCAAAGCCACAAGATACATTGCCAGTCCCTTCATGAATTTATCCTCTGTCTGTAGAACAGTCCTAGAACCCCTGAACACATTAGCAAAGCCCTCTCCCAGGATTTCTGTAAACATACAACAAGAAAATCCTTCTTCAGGGCTTCTGAACCAACAGAAAGGCTCCCAGACCCCTGCAACAACAGCACTGTCCCTCACCAGTGGACAGTATTCACTCTGTCTGCAGGACAGTCTCCAGACCCCTGCAACAACAGCACTGTCCCTCACCAGTGGACAGTATTCACTCTGTCTGCAGGACAGTCTCCAGACCCCTGCAACAACAGTACTGTCCCTCACCAGTGGACAGTATTCACTCTCTGTCTGCAGGACAGTCGCAGGCCTTCTTAGCGAACAGCCAGGTTCCAGGACTTCTTCAACAAAAGGACAGTCTTTCACCAGTGGACAAATCTGGCAAAATAACATCAAAACAGACAGACAAAGTACCAGCAAAACAGCCATGTCTCCTCAGTCCTTGGCAGCTCAGAGGGCAGGTCTCAAAAGTCCAGGGCAATTCAAAGCGGCCACCAGCAATTCTCTTAGTCTCTCTCTCTCTACGAGGTGCTGCTTCCAAAAAAAAAATCTTCCGCCTCTCTCTCGTGTCTCTCCAAATCTACATCACCAGCTCCTCCCAATTCAGGACTTTCTTTTCACATCAACAAGCCCATCCCACAGGTGGGATTAACAAACTCTGGGTTTTAACACAATCAATTTGAAAACCAAGCCAATACAGGGGAATCTTTAATTGCCATTACTATCACAACCACCTACCTGTGCCTTCCTTCAGTTTAGTTAACCCTAAATAGCTCTGTGACTGTGGTCTCAGGGCCTAGGGTTTTATACTGTCCAACAATGTAGGATAGGGGAAAACTCTCTCTGGGTTCTTAGTTTGGGGTACATTATGTCTATGGATGATATGCTTCAGGAAATGCAGTGGCCTTTTCCCTTAAAAGAACTCAAACTAGACCTTCGTTTTGGAATCTTCTTGGGCCAGGGTAAGTAGACCTATCTTGTAACTTTCCTTAGATGTTGAAGTCAGTGAAGCAATGTCAATCATACGGAGACTTAGACTGACATATGACAAGGTGATAAAATTAATGTTAATCCATCTTCCAGGTGAATCATTGGAGACTCACCTCAAAACCAGACATTGTTAGCACTCTCTATTTAGCATTGCAGGGTAGATGGGGGGCTATGGTTAAGGAGGGTCTATTGAGTAATTTGCCAAGACAGCTTTTGGCACTGAGTGAGATTGCCTGTTAGAATGATCAGCCTCATCAAACTCTATATATAACCAGCAAGGTGGCTGGACCTGGAGTCAGAAAGACCTGAGTTCAAATCAGTTTTCTACACTTTACCAATTGGGCGACCCTGAGCAAATCATTTAATCTGTTTACCTCAGTTTCCTAAACTATAAAATGAAGATAATAACAGCAACCGCCACCCAGGGTTGTGACGATCAAATGAGATAATAATTGTAAAAGCTCTCAGGATAGTGGTTGGCACATAGTAGGCACTGCATAATGCTTATCCTTTCCCTTCTGTAGGTATCCAGAAGGGCAAGTAAGCCAGACTCTGTTATTTTGTCTGCCTGACATTCTAGTTCTTTCTTGATGAGAGAGAAATTCTCCTTCTTGTCTCTGCATGGAAGCAAGTTATTTTTTCTCCCTGTAATTAAATAATCAGAAGAGATAAGAAGATTTCAAGGCCATATAATTCATCTTGTCTTTGAGGTGTCAGAAGTCCATTTGATGCTAGACGGGACTGATTCAAGTAGTTAAAGTTGTCAATTATAGATTCATGTCACTGTGAAGTCAGGAGAAGAACTCTTTTAGCCCATCAATGTCCATCCTTCCCTACCCCAGGGCAGTACTTGAGATTTGAGACTCTCCCCAGTACAACGTGAGGTGGCCAAGTGGGACAGCGCTTTAATCTGGGTAGCTCTTTCTAAAATCCTGGTGCTTTTCAAACAGAGAATCCTGACAGTCAAACTTTCTCCATTGGGTAAGGCACATAGCCACTCCAATTGGGCATCCTGATGTAGAGGTGACCCTGGGATCTCAAAGGCTAAGCTAATTAATAGACTGTAAGTTCTCATCAGACCTATCAAGCAGAAAAATCTTCAAACCCAGTTGCAATTACTATTTGTCTCTTGTCTGAGGACCAACATAGCTAAGTTTGGAGAGAGTCATTATCAGGTTACCCATATGCTGATTATATGTTTTTCAACCAATAATACTCTGACCATGTAACTTCTGTACTCCATAAACTCAGTGGCTCCCCAATCTCTCCAGAAATAAGTATAAATTCCTTTTGCTTATCTTTTAGAGCCCCTCACAACTTAGCCTTAAGCTATCTTTTGTGCTAATCTATCTCATTATACATTTTACCCATCCTACACTCTGCCATCCAACCCCACTGGCCTTATCTCTGTTCTTCACATGTGATGTTCCATCTCCCATTTCTCATCATTTGCGCTGGTTGTGCCCATACCTGGAATGGATTCCTTCTTCACCTTCTCCTTCATATAATCCTTTTCTTCCTTCAAGATTCAACTCTCAAGAAACACCATCTACACAAACCCTTTCCTGATTCCCCCCTCCACCCCTCCTTACACTTTCCCGTACTTTACTACACTACTGTGTGTATTTGGGTTTCTTTGCTTTAAATTTATTCTGTATATATTTTTATATGTCCTCATTTTCTCCTCCATTAGGATGTAAGATCTTCATGAATAGGAAGAATTTAATTTATTGTATTTGTGGCCCTAGTACCTAGGACATAGTGCATAAAATGAGTTCTTATTGATTAATTGATTGTTGTTCATCTGTGTCTGACTCTTTGTGACCTCATTTGGGTCTTTCTCAGCAGAGATACTGGAGTAATTTGCCATTTCCTTCTCTAACTCATTTTACACATGAGGAAACTAAGGCAACTAGGATTTAAGTGACTTGCCTAGGGTCACACAGCTAGTGTCTGAGATCCTATTGAAAATCAGGAAGTTGAGTCTTCTGAATTCCAAGCCCACTGCAGCAGCCCTAATTGATTGATAGGAGGGAGGTATTGTCATCTGTACTGATTGAGGGAATCCTCCACCAACAAAATCTCTGATCCTTACATGATTGAGGCGAAGCATTATTTTACAAATTTTACTTAGAACAGCTTATGAGGTGGCATTATTATTATTTTACAGATGAGGCTTGGAGGGTTTAAGTGGCTTGGCACATAGGTGCTGCATAACAGTCCTTTCCCTCCCCACTTCTCTGACCTTTAACAGCCAGCCAGCTAATATAAGGTGCCTAGGTCTCATAGGTCTCAAACTTCACAGTGAGATACTAACATATATGCTGGATGTTATACCTAGATACTCTAATATATCTCAGCATGGGATCTTTTCTCAGGCATTACTCATCGGAAGACATAATTTTCAAAGCCACAGGCCATGCAGTTTGGAGGCATGCATTGGAAGGGTGGCCTGACTCATATGCTTCAAGGATAACTTAGGTAGCTACACCATGTGAGCCATGGTGTCCAATATCTACTGGATGGTATAAAGGAAAAAGCAGGACTGGAGTCAGAGGGACCTGGGTGTGATTTTGTTATTTAATACTCTGTTATTTAATATTCTATTATTTAATACTCTAATGATTTGTTATTTAAGTTATTTAAGCCTCTGGCCCTTGTAGGATCCTAGATTGAAAACTTGAAAGGATTTCAGAGTTCATTTAGTTCAACCGCCTCATTTTATAGATGAGGAAACCAAGCCCTAGAAAAGTAAAGTAATTTGCCCAAGGTTATATAGGTAGTCTGGTGGCTAATCCATGATTTAAACCAAGGTTCTTTTAACTCTCTATCTAGCATTCCACTGTGATATACTGTTTTCTCATCTATAAAATGAGGGGGGCTGGACCGGATTAAATCTATCTGATATAGTCAGGCAATGGTAATACCCTCGCATTGTCCCCCTTTTCTTTCATATCACTTCTCTATAATGACTTTTTGCCCTTGAATATCCATGGCTAAATACCTGTCCTCCTTTCTCCCTGAATTCTCTAACCCTGGTTAAAAGCCAGATTGGCAGCTGCTGGCAAGCTTCAGCCAGGACCCACTATGTGAAAATGACTATTCCATCCCTTTCACCTATTCCTCATCAGTGGCTGGGCTAGAGGAAGCATCCCCAGGGTACACAATAGTAATTGAATTTCTCTGCTGGACCCAGACCTCCTTATCCTGGGAGGTGAGGGACAGATGCTTGTGCCACCTGGAAATGGTGGCCTCAAGCAAGTGGCCAGTTGTCAGATACAATGCCCAAGAGACAAAGTTTCCAAGAAGAGTGAATGATCATATCACAGTGCCATGTTCTTCTTGGCAGCATCCCTGATCTTCTGCCCTCTCCCTGGGGTTGTTGACTTTCAGAAGCATACATATTAGTTCATTATAACAAAATAAAAAAGGCACTAATTTCTGGAGTTAAAGGACCTGAGGTCTAAATCCCACCTGTGACACTTTACTTATTATTTGACATTGAGCAAGTCACTTGACCTTCCCACGCCACACTTTCCTCATTTGTAAAATTTTGGCATTGGGACTATATGTCCTCTAAAATTCTTTCTAACTCTTGATCTATGATCTTGGCTTTTCAAAACTGTTTACTAAGGGGAAATAGTCACGTTTAATTCAAGTTTATCTACAAAACACTTCTTTCCTCTATCTTGGTATCTATCTCCACAGAAAAAGTCAGTGGGATTGTTGATCCTTATCTTCTCTGCTGCTCAGAGAATGGATATCTAGTATTGAAATTTCCCCTACCAGCCAACTGTCCTACTTTAATACAGGAAATCTAGGGTTTCTAGAAAATTCTAGGCAATTTCTTGAGATAACAAAGGTTACATTAAAGTTGGAAATCAATAGTTTGATTAGCAGAAAATTAAAAACCAGTCAACGATACACATGTGGTGATAAATTATAGTGATATATACCTTTAAGGATGATGGGATGAGATATAACTATTGGAAATAATAAAGCTATTCTGAAGAATTAGGTATAATTTTACCCGGTTATAATGAAATGATTATTAATATCTCTGGTATGGGGAGGAAGCAACAGCGGCTAAAGCCCATGGTAATTTTGAATAGTGTCCTGACATCTCAGGAATAGGAGCATTTGGTTTGGGGAAAAGAGATGGAGGATGGGGAATTCATTTATCTACAATGTACCAGCCATCTGGTTTCAGAAAAGGTATGAGGGGCTTGACAAACCACACAACAACTCAGACCTACGGCAATGTCAGGGAATTATGGGTTGGAATATTCTTCCTTGGCTGGTAGAGGGAGGAAGGAAAACTGGCATCCTTTTTTCTGCCACAATTAAAGACATGAAAAACTAAGGGGCCTTTGTGCCCTGATGGTCTGTGCCAATGAACAGGAATATTCCTCTTCCTGAAGTTATTGGGAAGTCTCCTCCCTACTATAAACCAAGTTCACTCATTAGGGTAGGTGACTGGTAGAAAAGGCTTCTCCTGACAGTCCTCGCTGCTTTCTGTGTCTTCTCTAGGCATCTCTCTCCCTTCTTATCCTTACCATTTTTTCCCATACTAAGACGTTTAATTAATTAAACTTCTGGCCATTTTCCAAACCTTCCAAATTGGACCTCTTCCAGATAAACTCTATCTTCTCCATGATGTTTTTTTTCTTAATATTTTATCTGTGTTGGCGGCTTCTTCTCTGGGTCAGTGAAATTTCTGTTTGAAAAAGCTTTCTTTTTCATTAACTAAATGAATTCAACATGATTTCTGAATCTGAAGAGCACTTTCTTCTTTTACCCAAGCAACTCCTTTCACAGCTACCATGGAACCTGGGCCTCTACCAGGCTTGAGAAATGAGGGTTTGGCTTGATTCCACTTCTCCCTCCTGCTTGTGCTTTCCTTCTGAGCTTAGCTTCCAGCTACTCTGTATATAACTTGTATGTATGTAGTTATTTCCATTTGACTCCACCATTAGAAAGAGAACTCCCTGAGAACCATAATTTTGTGTACTTTTGTATCCATCGTGCCTAGCACAGTGGCTGGTTTTGACAATCTGACAGCTGTCAGATTAATCTTCCTAAAACATAAATCTGCCCCCATACCCAATTCAATAAACTTTGGTAGCAAATAGACCACTAAAAATTATTTTTCTTCTCCCCTATGAGAAATTGGGGATCAGGGAGATAAACTTACTTGCAAAAGACTAATTTTTTTGGGGGGGTTGAGGGTCTTGATTTCTCTATCATGTTTTCTTTCTTTGAAACATAAGTACTGCCTTTATGAATAACTAAAGTTAATAAGCAGATCAGCCTGGTCTGAGATATGAATGTTGATTCTGAAATACCTCCCATATTGCCATTTCGGTGTCTGACATTCTCCATTAAGGATTCCTTCCTTTCTGTTTTGAAGTTTTCCTATCTACAATAGCCACCTTATCAGCCAACAGCTATTTCAGAGAAGAGGTGACCCCTTAAACCTTTATCAGTTAACACCTTAGCTGAAATTAGTTGACAGTCACCTGAGCAAGTCCTTATAGGAACTAGGGCAGGAAGAGGGTAATAGAAAGGCTCTGAAAAGGTCTCTCTTTTTGTGGAGACAAACTCCACTGTCCTTTGAATTTTTTCTGAGGGCCTCCTCTCTATAAATATGCCCCTTGATGTATCCTTCCTTTTTTCTTCCTTCAAACACCTTCATGGGACTGGGCAGTGTGGTCTTCTTGAAGAAGAGATAAATTGGGAGTCATAATATCTGGATTCTTGACCCCACTGTCACTATTTTAGTGTCCTTGAGCAAGTTACTTCTTTCTGGGACTCAGTTTGTCAATTTGTAAAATGAAGGGATTGAACTAGATGATGTCTAATGTCCCTTCCCATTCTAAAATGAATAAAACATATGTTGAATGTTTTTGTAATTTTTTCATGAAGTCATGGTTGCTATCTCCCTTCCCCAACTGTATTTCTTCTTCTTTCTCTCTCTACTTATCCTAGGTAGCAGGCATCAAAGGGATATTCCTGGCCAACAAAAAAGTGGATGACCAAGTGAAGACTTACATCACTTACAACAAAGGCAGGGATTGGCGTCTGCTGCAGGCTCCAGACACTGATCTGAGAGGGAGCCCTGTCAACTGTTTGTTGGTAAGTCTTACAGTACTTAGTGGGTTCTTTTCTGAAGCCCACTAGACAGGTTGATTAATGCCAAAGGCTACTGCTTATAAAGGTATCTGTTGGCAAAGATTGCCCATATACTCAGATTTGTTCAGAGATCTCCTGTAATTTCTTTGGTAACCACAGCTTTTATCCTTATGTAGCGCAAAAGTCAGGATGGGCAGCCCCTAACCCTTTCACTGATTTGTGTGTATCTATCAGTCAGCAAGAAATCACTCAGTCCATACTGAGAAATTGAGTCTCTGCTTGCTATTTGCTGGTCTCTATACTTGATGCTAAGTGGGATTCAAGAATGAATAGAATGCATCTCCTTCCTTCAAGGACCTTACGTTCTGATAGGAGAGGTGACACAGATAACTATAATACAAAATAGAGTGTGATAGTGCCATTAGAGCTACATAGTCCTGAGTAAAAGGATCATTTCCAATGGGGATGGGGGGGTGGGATAGGGTCATGGAAGACCTCATGGGGGAAGTGGTATCTAACTTGTGCTTTGATGAAGGGGTATAATTTAGATAGGAAGAGGAAAATAAGTTAGATAGGAAGTAGGGGGACCTTCCTAAATTTGGATGAATAGCATGAGGAAGGATGAGGAGGCAACAATATACAATATGTATTTACAGAGATGGAGTGGGCTGAGTTATCTTGACTGGCTGAGCCAGAGAGTGACTGTTGCCAGTACATAAGGAAGGTCTTAATTGATAATTAAATGGTTATCTCTGTAAGATATGCAAACCATGAAGAAGATGCTAGCACTGGCCTTTTAATGCATGCCCTTGTGGGGAGCTGTTATTCCCCTAACCTCACCCCTGAAGCAGTGGTTTCTAGACATAATGCTATTCTCTTTTTCCTTTCCTTCTGCAGCCCTTTTGTTCCTTACATCTCCATCTGCAGATCTCCGAAAACCCATATTCATCAGGCCGAATCTCCAGCAAGAACACGGCCCCTGGGCTGGTGGTAGCCACAGGTGAGGATGATGTTACCTCTTCCATTTCATGAATCATTTCCTTGAAACAGTGACAGCAGTGACAATAATGGCAATGGTTGTAATTATGAATTATAATCATAGCTCACTTGTATCTAGGGAGCTTCAAGTTTATAAGTATTTTTCCATCCCTTATCTCATGGAATCCTCATTGTGCAGTAGGTAATGCTGTAAAATTGTCATTTTACAGATGAAGAAATGAGAGATGAGAGGGGTAGAATGGCATGCCCAAAGTCACACAGCAAGTTAGTTAAAAAGGAAGGCTCAAACCCAGATCTTATTCCTAGGCCAGTGTTTTCTCTGCTTGGCCCCATTTCTTCTCAGTGCATGTAATTGAGGATCCCAGAAAATTGAAATGTATAAGCAATTGTGAAAGCCCAATCAGATATTATATGATGATGGGATTTTAGGTTGAGGATTGGGAAGGATCTTAAAGGCCATCAGAACTACTGCCTTCAAATTACAGATTAGGACACTGAGGCCCAGATAAATTAAATAATCTGCTTGAGGTTACGAAAGTTACAAGTGACAGTTGGGTTTTGAACCTCGGTCTTCTGACTCCAAATCCAGCATTCTTTCCACTGTCCCACACTCTAGATTCTCATGGTCATCAGGGTTTAATAGTAGCATATCTTCTACTAAAGACAAAGATTAAAACTTTGTTTATGTAGGTGTTCCCCCTTTAATAAAACCCAAGATAGGAAAACCTCAACTTGTAAAACACATAAATTAGAGACGATGACTCATCTTATAAAAAGGATTCTTTTGAGAGTTATTTTAACTAACAAGCTCCATTCAAATCTTAGTTTGAAAATGATTAGCATTTTTTTTGGACAATCTGGAAAGAAGAGGTAAAGAAATTTAAGGATAAACTGAAAATCACTAGAGTGTTTGATGGTTACAAATTATTACATATATATATATCTACACACATAGATATATATTATCATTTGATTCTCACTGCAAGGCCATTTTATAGATTCAAAAAACTTAGTTTCAGGATGGCAAAGGCATTGACAAAGCAGAAATGTGAACCTAGTTGTTTTGACTCCAAGGCAAGTACTCTTCCTGCTAAATGTTACCAGTATGTTTCACCCTTCTTGGGGATCCCTGGAGGGTCTTTGGGCTATGATGAAGTAATATGACCTAGCCTAGCATGGACAACATATCCAAATGTTAGAAACTGGACTTCCTCAGGAAAAAAAATATTTCTTTTGGATGAATGCCTCCAAATCTCATCCCAATGTTTTTGAAATTTCTGTTTTTTATATTTTTGCTTTGGAAGGCCATTCTATACCTTTAGCTTATTGTCAAATGTGCATAGGGGCTAGACTTAGGATTTCATTGGTACAGGGTATCCAGGAGGATGAATGAGAAAACTCTTTCTACTAATGAAGGTCATCATATTCTCTGCAACTTAAAGTCATAGAGAGGTGCTTAGAAAGCCCTGAGGGGTTAAATGACTTTTCCAGAATCCTCATGTAGGGTACCTCATCTGTAAATTGAAGGAGTTGGGCTAGATGATGTCTGAGATTTCTTGTAGGTCTAACATTCCCAGCCATCCCTACCACCTGCTGACTAGCTGCAACCTTTGAGGCAAGTAGGCCAGCCTAGCAGGGGTGTCAGAACATTGTGGGTACCACCATTACTCCTTTGACTGTTGCCTCCCCTTGGACCATAAGGGAGAAAGCCTAGGTCCCTGTGTCTAGGAACCAGGAGTGCTCCATAGACCATCAGTCCTGCTCTTAGCCTGGGCCCCTCAGTTGACATTGAGGGGAACTATCACTATGGAGATCACTCACTTCCTTTCCACCACCACTACCAACTGCCACTGACTAGCAGGTCCATCCAAGAGCCCCACGATTGGCAGCATCCCCAGGACCACAGAAGCTGCCTCCAGTACAGCCCCTAAAGCCATTATCTAAGGAATTAACCCCTTCTGGGGTGGGACCTGGCAACTGTCTCTGTAGGTGCTAGAGTCACAGCTGCTGAAAACACAGAAAAGAAAGTTCTATCCATCAAAGTCATTAACTTTGTCAATGAAAATGTCATTAAAAAAGAGGCATTATCATCTGTTTTGCTGCTGCACCTTACTGTCCATGAAATCTTTATATCTGACTTGTCCCTGAAACCTTCTATATGTATTGTGTCCTCCATTAGAATGTGATCTTCTTGAGATTAGGAATGTTTATTAGTTTTCTGTTTGTATCCCTGGTACATAGCACAGTGCTTTGCACTTAACAAATGCTTTTCCCTTCCTTCCTTCCTTCCTTCCTTCCTTCCTTCCTTCCTTCCTTCCTTCCTTCCTCCCTCCCTCCCTCCCTTCCTTCATACACTGATCACTCAGAATAGTGTACTAATAATCAAGGTCCTAAAATCATTTCCTATATTGGATATCTATGAATTCTGTAACCTTAGGTGATTGACCTAACATTGAATTTCTGCTACTTCCTACCTGTGTGACATTGAACAAATTATATAAATCTCTCTCTGCCTCAGTTTCTTCATCTGTAAAATGAGGAAGTTGGACTAGACCTCAAAACTTCTATCCAAGTCTGTAGGGCCATAATCACTCTCCTTTTCCTCAGTCAAACTCTCTTAAGTTTCAGAGAAGGCACTGATTTACCTAGGTAGAATAGTCTCACCTGAGGTACACTGATGAAAGCACAAGTCTGGTAAAATAATAACACAAATCTCTATAAATCTCTATTTTCCACAAGGAGATAGTCAATATTCACCATGTACCAAAATAGGTATTTATTTGTGCCCATGAGCCTGGAGACCTTAAGAAAGTTCAGTAGTGAAAACCTGAAATGACACCCTTCCCATCCTGCCTCAAAATCATACTCACAAAATTCTCCCATATGTTTCCTAAGGTTGCTTTAAAACCGTATATATAAAATATGGACTCAGTGATTCACCTATGAATTCTAAAATAACTTAAAATTCATTCTTTGCTTAAAGAAAACCAACCATACCCTTTCATGAATATGCACTGTACATAGCTCAGAATATCAACATCTCAAAGTTATTTTTTCTTCTCTGTATTTTGGGTTTAGGATTAATGGATTTGATGATATGCCACAGGGAGTCTGGGAGGAATACATTGTTTGCATTCAAAAAATGGTTTGCAAATGCTGGATTAAAAGCCAGAGTTGGAAACATTGGAATTTGTCTCCAAACCTACTCCCAACATCTATCCTAGCACATACTGTCAGGGCTTCCTTGTGGCAAGGCTGTAATATTGTTAGCAAAGTCTCTTCTTGTCCTGGACTTCCCTTTTGGCATTTTTTCTCTTTAACAAGATCCCTCCATATACATACTTTCTCTCTTTGTCTCTCTCTCTGTCTCTCTCACTCTGTCTCTCTCTCTGTCTCTTTCTGTCTCTGTATCTGTCTCTCTCTGTCTCTTTCTGTCTCTGTATCTGTCTCTCTCTGTCTCTTTCTGTCTCTGTCTCTTTCTTTCTCTGTCTCTCTGTCTCTCTCTCTGTCTCTTTCTGTCTCTGTCTCTCTTTCTGTCTCTGTCTCTCTGTCTCTGTCTCTCTCTGTCTCTGTCTCTCTGTCTCTCTCTCTGTCTCTCTCTCTCTTTCTCTTCAGGGCTCATCACTCTCTTGATCTTTTCACCTTTCTCTTATAACCACGTGAAGCTCTTCTATGTCAGTAGTTTACACTTGAGTATGAATTTCAAGTATTTCCTGTGTGCCATCTCCTAGGGAAATCTACACCATCTGCCTTGTCTCTTAACGATGGAAGAAAAGACTGTCTCCCTGGAAATAGAATGTCAGGCAGCAGCAAAAAAACAAAATGAGGAGCCTATAGCATCACACTCTCTAAGTAACTAACAATTCTGTCTCCACGTATGTTTGCCCCTGGCTCTTGGTTATATGAAACTAAGCATCCCCATTCCAGTAGGGACATTGATCTCTCAGTTCTGGAAAAGATAACTAACTAAGCCTCAACCCAAAACAATGTGATTTAGAGCAGGGATGTTAAAATTGTCACTGTGGGTAATGAAACTTCATTAGTGTTCTGATTAACCTTTAAAAGGTAGTCACTCTTTTCCTCTCTCCTCTTCCTCCACAATATATAACCTGTAGGGAGTAGATGCATCTGCTTCTCTTAACTAATATAACCCAGGTATATTGGCTGATCCTTACAACCTCTGCCACTTTACCTGTTTAGAAAATAGATCCAAAATAGCCTTTCTCTGATCCATGCAAGATATTTCTAGCAAAGATTTAATGAGGTAGGGCAAGGCACCAGGGCATTTAGAGGGATTGATGGGGACACTTCCATCTCTTCTACTATGGTAGAAGGAGACCTGGATTTAGAAGAAGAGGGTATGGATTATATTGCCAGCTTTGTTTGTGTGATCTAGGGGACATTTTTAAAGCTCTCAGGGTCTCAGTTTCCTCATTTGTAAAATAAGGGGTTGTCTCTACTAGCTCTAAAATTTTAAGATAATCATATTTAATAAACTGCAAAGAATCAAATAAACTGATTACTGTCTTCTCACACTCCCCCTTTAATTCAGAGCAAAGCTTTACAGATGTGCTGATTTCTGTGATGTTAAAACATCAAACCCAACAGAGACATATGAAGGGTTAGGTAAAACCAGCTTCCCACTGCCCATCCAAACACCCATGAAGATTCGTTCACATTTCTTACAGCATGACTTCCTGACAAGGAATGTATTATCCCCATTTTCAAATGGAGAAAATGATGCCCACTAAGACAAATGTCATGCTTATCATACAAATAGCAGGTGTTAGAGGCCAGGATGGCATTCAGTCAGACCAGTGCTCCTATCACTACACCATGACATACTGAACTGGGAGTCAAGATATAACACAAAATTCAGCATTGGTGGAGTAAAAAGAAAGTGAATTGGAATCAGGATGTGGATTTGAATTCCTTCTCTGTTTATTTTCTCCGCATCTTTAGACAAATCGCTCTGTTTCCTTACCTGTCAAACAAAGGAGTTGTACTAAATGACCTTTAAGGTCTGCCTTCACCAGGAAGCAAGGGCTCACCTAACATGCCAGACATTTGATTTTTGGGGAGACAGTGGGTTTTAGTGAACAGAACTCTGACTTTGGAGTCAGAGGACTTGGGTTCCCATCCCATTTCGGACATTACCTGCAGGACTTTGGACAAGTTGTTGAACTTCCTTGGCTTCAATTTCCTCACCTATAAAATGAAGTAGTTATATTTGATGACTTTTGAGATTCCTTCTGAATTGAAATCTGTGATCTTATTACTAGACATTCTCTGAGGCCCCATCAACTTGAGTGCTAGTGTTGGATTGCCATTAATTCTGACGCAAGTCATTTCTGCCCCAGATAATTGCAGTTACTCCTTTCAGGGAGCTAGGTGGTGCAATGGAAAGAGTGCTGTGTTTGGAATAAGGAAGATCTGGATTCAAATCCTACCCAGACACAGCTTTACAGCCTTCAACAGGTTATTCAACCTCTTTCAATGGGAAGTGGAGTTAATGGCACTTATCTTGAAGGCTTGTTGTAAGGAGCAAAAGAAATAACATATATAAAGCGCTTTGTAAACCTTAAAGAATGGCATAAAAGCTAACTATTATTATTATTTCCATTTTTGAGCCTTGGTTCCATTACTTGTAGAATGCATATGAGAACATTTTCAATTCTTGTCAGTAAAGCAATATGTAAACAATGTGAGCTGTTCTTCATGGATGGTTGGGTGGGCATTGATGAGCACATAGGCAAAATGAAGGCTTGGACTAAGTGATCTCTAAGGCTCCCTCTCAGCTCTGTAATTCCATGGGAAACAGTTTTCCCCAAAAGATAAATAGATTCTCCTTTTTTTCAGTAATGTCTTCTCCAGTCCCCAGTGAGGGAAATGGGATCATTTACTCTAGACACCCACTCTTTGGAGCTGTTCACCAAACCTCTCTCTAATCGCTTCCCGGTTCTACTGCTTACAGAGCCTGGGGGTTATTTTTGGAATCTTGTGTGTCAAAATAAGTTGGCTAGTTGTATGCTCTCTAATGCTGATAGGGGTTTGACAGGCAGTAGAAGGGCTTTAATTTCTCATTTTGGAGCATTAAATGTCAGGAGCTCAATTAACATTTTCATTATTGCCTTTTTATTGTACTCTTATTTAGGTTACAGATTTGTAGGAGCTAACATTCCTTTCCTGCTTTTTTAAAGAAAAAATGCCAGCTACTGCAATGCATTTTCACATGCGTATATGTATTTTTTTTTCTTTTCCACATAGAAACATCCCCTTTCCCACCACATACACGTATACCCACTGATTTCGGTTCAAAGGTGGATTTGGTCTGAGGAACTGGGATAGTTCCATTCATTCAACAAACATACATTTAGCACCATGCAGAAAAAGATACAGATTATAGTTAAAGGTGACTACATATACATTATAGTATTTTATTCTCACAACAGTGCTGTGAGTGAAAAAAATATGAGGACTATCTGTTCTACAGATGAAAAAGCTAAATCACTTGAACAAGGTAGTCCTGGAATTCAAACTCAGGTCTTGTAGCTTCACTTCTGGGGCTCTCCATGCTCCCTATCAAAATGAACTGCACAGAGTACAGAGTTAGTCCCTTTCCCCACTGGGGGAAGGGGGGAGGTGGTGGTGAAGAATACAAAGCTTCTAGAAGCAAAGGTGGTAGAAGGCAATGGGGTCTATGAAAGGCTATGAGGAATGAATGAGCAGCAAGGGGGCTATTTTCAGTTTTCTTGAAGACTAATGACCTAAGCAGCTTTTGATTGGGTGATTAAATAATATCCCATAGATGACTGTTCTCAGTCCTAGGTGCTATGTAAAAAAGCAAAAATAAATCAGAGTTTTTATGGAGCTTTCAAGAGTGAGTATATACATGCTAAGACTTAAGGAAAACGAAAGTCATTGGTGTGATCAAGCTGCTTCAAAATTGAATATAATTTAAGACACTAAGAGAATGAAATGGAATCTCCAGCTTTATTGTGCCCCAGTTGGGACACATCTGGATCATTATGTTAAGTTCTGAATGCCACATTTAAAAAGGAAATCAACAATCTGAATATTATCCAGGAAATGAAAAATAGGACACTGAAGAAACTCAAAATTATGTCATATGAGGAGCAACTGAAGCAAATGCCTGTTGAATTAGAGGGACTACAGATGTCCGAGAGGCAGTGTGGTGCACATGATAAGAGAGCTGGCCTTGGAGTCAGGAAGACCTGGGCTCTAGTCCTGCCTTTGACATTGTATACTGGCTCTGTAACCCTGGGCAAGTCACTTTACTTTTTAATGTCCTAGATAACTCTCCAAGATTGTCAGTGGTAAAACAGGTGGTGAAATGTGATGGTAGAGGGAACTGATTTCTGAGGGCTCCCTACACTGATAAAATTACAGGTCTGGTTAGAAAAATGTTTTAAAGATCCTTAACTTAAAGAAGACAAAGAGGGGAGGGAGGCAGTAAGGAAAGAGACGAAGGAGTCTTAAGTAGAGGGGCAAGTAGATAGTTACCATGTGGTTCCATAAGATAGAATTAGGGACAGTGGATTGGAGTGGAAAGGCACAAAGTTCTAGTACAATAACAAGAGTTCATAATTTTCCTTTTTTTCTTAATAGTATTTTATTTTTTCCAATTACATGTAAAGATAGTTTTCAATATTCATTTTTGCAAAATTTTGAGTTCCAAATTTTTTCTCCCTCTTTCCCAAGATAAAAAGGGATCTGATATAGGTTATATATGTACAATCATGTAAACATATTTCCACATTAGTCATGTTGTGAAAGAAGAATCAGAACAAAAGGAAAAAACCGCAAGAAAGAAAAAAAACAAAAAAAGTAAAAAGAGTATGCTTCACTCTGCATTTAGACTCCATAGTTTTTTCTCTGGATGTGGTTAGCATTTTCCATCATTAGTCTTTTGGAATTGTCTTAGATAATTATATTGCTGAGAAGAGCTAAGTCATTCATAGTTGATCATCATTACAATGTTGTTGTTTTTGTGTACAATGTTTTCCTGGTTCTGCTCACTTCACTTAGCATCAGTTCATATAAGTCTTTCCAGGTTTTTCTGAAATCACCTGCTCATCATTTCTTATAGAAAATAGTATCCCATTATATTTATATACCACAACTTGATCAGCATCTCCAATTAATGGGAATCCCTTCAATTTCCAATTCTTTGCCACCACAAAAAGAAGAATTTATAATTTTCAAGCAGTTTGTAGCAATACATACCTGCTTATTGGCTAAGGAAAATGAGTCTTTGGTGGGATAGGGCTCCTTTAAAAGTGAATGTATCTTAAGCACTCAGAAAGAAGTAGAATCTTATATTTTATTCTGCTTTTGTTGGGAATCCCCAATTTTCCTGGAGGTTCTGCTTTGGCCATCCCATAGTGGAATTAATTGCTTCATTAAGTCATACAGTTCCTGTTGTAGGACATATGTTAGTAGAGGCTAGGTGGCTACTGATTAGGGAGGAGATTCTTGTTCAGGGCCTAATATTGACCAGTCTGACCAACTCAAGATTCTGCAATTCTATGTTCCAAAAGAGCTAAAGATGAATAAGATCTCCATCTACTACTTGGAAACTCCAAGTCTTGGAGTAATGTGACATTTTCTTTTTTTTTTTTATCAGAGCCATTTTTTTCATCCTGTCATGTACAGTGGTTCTGGGATAGAAAAATCAAAATCATACAAAAGCTGTTCAGTAAATTGCTTGCTACAAACCAATTTATTCTCAAATTTGCCTCATGCTTCTCAAATGATTTGCTTCTATTTCAGGCAATGTTGGCACAGAACTCTCATACACGGAAGTTGGCATGTTTGTCTCTTCTGATGGGGGCAATACCTGGAGACAGGTAACTTGGGGAAGGACAGAGGGAGGCACGTCTGTATCTATCTGTAGCTACAACCCTTGAATATAGGTTCTTAAATTGCTTAGGAATCTCAGGTGAGGACAACACCATACCCAAATCTTGGCTCCTTCAGGTCAGTTCAGCATAAAAACCAGCCAAACTGATTGTAGGGTGTATGTGGCTGGAAGTATATCAAAAGACATGGGTTCTAGTCCTGGATCAGCCCTTTCCAGCTCTGTAACCTTAGAGAGATCACTTAACCTCTAATTTCAATTTCTTCCTTTTTAAAATAAAACATTTAGAATAGATGATCTCTAAATTCTATTTTTATATTAACTTTTCGGTAATTCTATGGCTATTCTTGTGCTATATAAACATATCCTTAGAGTAATTTTAGACTAGTTGAATACTTTGCCTGAAGAGCCATGTGTTTTTCTTTGGTTGGTGATATTAAACAATAGCCAAGGGATTCCCCTTTTAGGTTGGTTCATATTTGGGGAGAGAGGAGCATGCAAAGCCCTGTTCTAGGTGCTATGAGGAATTCAGAGATGTGATCTTTGTCCTTAAGAAGTGAATGATGTTATGGTGAGGCTAGGGAAATACGACACACGTAGCAGAAAATAGGTGGCAATGCAAGACAGAGAATAGCAAAGTTCTGCACAAAGGAAACTCTTCAACCTGTTCTTGTCTCAAAATAATAATCATCAGTATAGATTAGATAGAAGAAAGGGATGCTGACTGGCAGTATAAAACTTGCAGAAACCTCCAAGCTATATTGTATAGAAAGCCTATGTTGAATCTTCACATGCCTGAAAAATGTCTTTAAAGTTAAATAGGACTTCTGAGTGAATTTGTCCAGTGCTCACTTTGACAGAATCTTCCTAATTCTCCTCACCCTTCTCCTTCTCCTTCTCCTTTCCTCCCCCCCACCTGATTTTTGTTTTCAGATTTTTGATGAAGAGTATAACATTTGGTTCTTGGACTGGGGAGGAGCTCTTGTGGCCATGAAACACACATCTATGCCCATCAGACATTTGTGGTAAGGACAGATCAATACCCCAATGGAGATGGTTCTCTAAAAGAGTTGGATTGGGCTGTTCAGTCAATACTATTTCATATACATGGTCAGAGGTGGATTCTGGGGCACTACTTCACATGCATCTCCACTTCCTACAAAGTAGATGCTATCCCTGGCCCAGTACCTAAAAAATTCCAACAAACTCATGTAGAGCAATGCCTTGTTCATTTAATAAGCTTTTGTCCTGCCAGGGTTTGAGGAGTAATGGAACAAGATAAACCAAAACAGGGAATCTTTACAGATGTTAATGAGGCTAGCAGGTGCTTTAAATTTAGGGGCCAAAAAGTGAAGTGATGAGCATATAAGGGAAAGCAGCGAGTCCAGAGTCCAAGAGTTTAGGCATCAGGGATTGAGATCTCAGTCCAAGAGACTAGAGCACAAAGGTTCAGGAGCCCAGGTCAGAGAGTCTGAGCCACAAGTCAGGTCAAATTAAGAAGTATTTAATAAACAACCTACTATGTGCTGGTCACTGTACTCAACATGAAAAATATAAGGGTAGGCTGGAAAAAAACAGTCCCTGCTCTCTAGGAGCTCACAGTCTAATGGAGGAGCCTAGATACTAACAACTATGTATAAACAAATATATACAGCAGGGGTTGGGGATAATCATCAGAGGGAAGGCAGGAGTCACAAAAGGTCAGGATCTATGCAGAAATTTCTGACTTATAGGGTTAGGACCCCAGAAGCAAGAATGAAGCCTGATAACTAAGCCAATCATCTTCTGAGAGGGACACCTTATATATTCTTGGTCCAGAGTGAGAACTGGTCTCAGAATGTTGGCAGATGTGAATCCATGAACGAAAGCCAGTAAAGATACCTGGATGGAATAAGGGCAAGAGGCAAAGAATCAAGGAGTTTCTCATAATTTACCTAACATATATTGTGCTCAGAGATCTGTGCTTGTGCAGAGTGGTAGTGGTAGTAGTAGTGGTAGGGAGGGATAGCATGAAGAAAAAAGGCTCTATACCCACCTTTGGAGAATTTTCGTTTGTGTGGGGAGATTACACTAGATTACATGAAGCAATTAGAAAAGAAAAGTTAGTGTTTCAAATGCCATCATGCTGAATTCTTTAATGAGAGTAAGAACCGGCAAGACAACACATCTCATCCTTGGATGAGTTTCTATCACCTCATCCAGGCAAACTCTATCCTAAGATATGATGACAGTCCAGCCATTGCCAGGGATCTTTGGAACATCATGGAGAACAGGAAAGGTGCTAAAGAATTAGAAAAGATAAGTATTGTCCTTCTTCCTCTCCCCCTCCCTCCTTCATTTTCCCCCAACCTCACCCCTGACAAAAAAGGGAAGAAAAATTAAGTTTACAAAATATAGACTAATGAACTTTATTTTCCTTCCTAGTAAAATTCTAGAATGTATTATTCAGGAAATTGTGAGTAAAAATCTAGAAAGGAAGCATTAGTCACAAAGACATAGACACAAAGACTTTGTTTTTAAAAACAGATCCCAGTTTTATTTATCAATTAAATGGTGGATATTTTTAAAACCCATTTTTGTTCATCTCTTTGATTTTCAGAATTTCTACTTTGACATTTAATTGAGGGTTTTACATTCATCACTTTTCTAGTTTTTTAAGCTTCATGTTCAGTTTATTGATTTGTTCTTTTATTTTGTTAATGAAAGTTTTTATATATGTATATTACATATATCAGCGCATGTATGTATTTATATGTATATACATAAATATGTTTATGTTATAAGTACATATATGTGTACACATACATACATGTATGTGTATACATATATACACATACACATAAAATTTTATATTCCCCTAAGGACTGTTTTAATGGTATCCTGTTACTTTTGGTATGTTGTCTCATTGTTTACATTTTTACTGATGAAATGTTATGTTTTTTGTATTTGATTTTGACCCACAGATTCTTTGAGGTTATGTAATTTAGGTTCCAAATTAATTTTTAATCCTTTTTTTCAAAGTACCTTTTATTTCATTGTGATCAATAAAGGATTTATTTAGTATTTCTTCTTTTTGATATTTGTTCATGAGTTTTTTATACTCAAATGTCTGGTCAATTTTTGCAAAGATGCTACAGCACAGGTCATGCCAGATCAAACCGATTTCACTTTTTTGCAATTATTTGACTAATCAGATTAATGTTGAAGGTATAATTTGACTTTGATTTTTCACAAAGCATCTGATAAAGTTTCTCTTCTATTCTTCTGACTGGGAGAGGGGGGTGCTCAATCATAGCACAATTAGATGAACCCAGAATTGGTTGAATTGTTGAACCCCAGAAAGTATCAGTGGACTGGCAAGAATGTCTACAGTGGAGTGTCTCAGCAATCTGTGCATACCTCTATCTGGGCAGGGAGGAGAGCAAAGATGGAAGAAAATAAGCATTAAGTGTTTACTATATTCGAGGCTTGATCCTTACAGCAACCCTGCAAGGCAGGTACTGTCATTATCATGATTTTACACTTGAAGAAACTGGGGCAAACAAGCGTTAAGTGACTTGCCTAGAATCACACAGGTAATAAGTGTCTGAAGCTGCCTTTGAACTCAGGTCTTCCTGACTTCAGGACCAACTCTCTATTCACTATGCCACCTAGTTACTTCAATTTAATCATTATTTAATGTTTTTGTTTGTGACTTGTGTAAGGGCATACATGAGAAGTTTGTCAAATATGCAGATGTACAAAGCTGGGTAAGACAGCCAATTCACTGGATTATAGAACCAGGAATTTAAGAGATCTTGATAGACTAGGCCATTTGGTTTTATCTAATAAGATGAAATAGAATGGTAATAAATATACTCATTCTTGGGTTCAAAAATTGAGTTCAAAAGAACTATATGGGGAAGCACAGATAGCAATTTGTCTGGAAAAAAAGGTTTTGTGGTTTTTAATGGACTACAAGTTCAGTATGAGTTAACAGAGGATCCAAGGAAGCTGATATGATTTTAGGTTGCAATAAGAGGGGCATAGCCAGAACCATAAGTAGAAAATTTCACAGCCATGGAAAATCTCCAGGGCAAGTGATATGAAGAGACCTTAGTCGAATTGGGATGGAAGAAGAGAACATGATTGGGGTAGGAAGAGAGGGATTCATCCATCTGACAGGATAGCTTCCTATTTTAACTGATTATTCTTAATAATCATGTGATGAGTCCTGTTGTTTTAATGTTGTCTAAGAACTGTGCTAGGAATGCCTTCTAAATTTATACCCTGCTTTGGGCATAACTTCCAGAAATAAGAAGGTGAAAGTCTTGTATTCTGCTCTTATGAGACCACATCTGGTGTATTCTATTCACTTCTGGGTACCATATTTTAGGAACAACATTGATCTAGCAGAGAGTGCTTAAAGGAGGATGACCAGGTTGAGGAAGGGTCTTAAACCATGACATATGAGGATAGATTGAAGGAACAGAGATGTTTCACATTGGGAAAACAAGACTTTAGGGAATAATAGTTTTCTTCAAGTATGGGGAGGAGCAATTAAACTGGTTCTGGTTGACCCCAGAAACCAGAACTGGGAGTTATGGGTAGAGATTGCAAAGAGGCAAATTTGAGCTTGATATAACAAAACAATTACTACCAATTAGAATGATCCAAAATTGGAGTGGGCTGACCATTGTAGAAATCATCAAGTGTCAGCTAGAAGACCATTTATCTGGTCTTCAGAGAAGACTACTCTTTACCAGGTATGGGTTGGTCTAGATGATCACGGATGTCTTTCCCACAGGTATGTAGCAGGCAAAGGGTAGGGTCAGTTAGGGAAGCCATCTTGAGAAAGGTGGGTCTTGAGGCAGGTCTTGAAGGACATAACAAATGTCAATTTGTGGCACAGATAGGTCAAGAGACATTCCAACCTTTTAAGGGCTCTGTATTAAATAGCAATAATAATAAGATTCTGGGGAAGTTTTTGTCTAGAGATATCTCAGGGAAACGTATTCTTGGTAGCTGAAGGAAAGGAGGAAGGAAGGCAGACAGGCAGGATCCTAAGACTTCAGGTCTTCAACCTAATTGCTCGATCACCTTGGGAATCACACCCTCAGCTTTGCCTTCTGTAAAATGGGATAATCATTAGCAACAGCAGCTGATTTCACAAAAAGGGTGTGAGGGGAAAATTAACAAGAGAGATGCTTGTAATCTCTTGAGCCATTAATAATAAAGGTGCCAGATCCACTCAAGGATGAGCTGTTATTTATAACCATTTCAATCTGACAATTAAAAATCCCTGACCTTTAGGGAATGCAAGTCACCTAGGAACTGAGATTAGCTGAATATGGAGATGATGGAATAGGAATCCCCTCTAAAGAATGTCTTTCAATTTCACTTGTTCTATATTTGATATTATGAGGAATACAATATGACTGTTGTTGCCCTCTAGACTCTTTCACTAGATGAAGATCAAAAACAGATTCACCAAGTACAAGGTAGTATGTGGGTACCCCATGAGCACTTACTTCAGTTCCTAGCACTTCTGGTCAGGATGATCAAGGAAGGCTGCATAGTTTAGGGGACACTGGAAAGATGGGAAGGTTTCCATAGGTAGAGATGGGTGTACAGACTGGGTTTTCTTGGCAGAAAGAATAACATGAGTGAATGAGCAAAAACTTCTCTAGTCTACCTTACATAGAGGTGCCAAGACAGAAATATCAGTATAAATTATGTTCTTCTCCTGCTCAAAACTTCTATCACTTCCTATTGCCTCTAGAATAATAAATAATATTTTATTTATAAAAATTTTTATAAAAAATTTTATTTAAAATATTAAAATAAAATAAATTGCAACAATAACACCATATAATTTATTATTATTGTTATTATTATTATATAGCACTTTAAGGTTTATAAAGTGCTTTGAACATATTATCTCATTTGTTCTTCACAACACATCTGTAAAATAGGTACTATTATTATCCTCATTTTACAGATGAGGGATCTAAGACTAAGGTTAAATGATTTACCAAGAGTCACACAACTAGAAAGTGTCAGAAGTAGTGTTTGAACTCAGATCTTCCTAAGTGAAAGTCCAGCACCTTATCTACCATACCACCTAAATGACATAAATATTCCTCAGCTTGACTTTTAGAACCCTTTACAATGTGACTCCAGTCTATTTTTCTAGGTTTATTGCATTCACAATTTCTACATTCCATCCAAAAAGACCCATTTTCTGATTCCCTAAAATCAGGGTTCTACCTCCTTCCTTCATGTCCTTGTAATATCACCAGTGCCTGGAATACATTTGCTTTTCACTTCTCCCTCAGCTCCCTTCAAAACTCAGTTCAACTACTATTTCCCATGGGTATTCTCTTTTATTTATGGACACTTTAATCACTTTATTTGCAAAATTCCAAATTGATTTTCCAAATGGCTGTACTGATTCACAGATCCACCAATAAATGTCCTTATTTTCCCCACTGCCCCTCAGTATTGACTATACCCATCTTTTGTCATGTTTACCAATTTATGAGGTATGAGGCAAAATCTCAGGATTGTTTTGATGTGCATTTCTCTTAGTGATTTGAAGCAGTTGTTCATATTATTTTCTCTCTCTAATTTTCTTTTCTTCTTTTTTTTAAATGCTTTATTAACTTCTTATTTACATCATTCATTTCCGCCAGATTTTGAGTTACAGATTTTCTCCCCGTTTTTCCCCTACCCACCACCCCAAACTAGCAGTCCCACAGGACATCCCCTCCTCCAATCTGCTCTCTCCCATATTTTCTCCCATACCCCTTTCGACTTTTCCAGTGGATCTCTATGCCCCAGTGCCTGTATATCTTATTTACCAATTACATGTAAAATAGTATTAATAATAGTATATATATATTTAGATACATATATATATATATTTGAGTATTTTATTTTAAAATTTTGAATTCCAGATTCATTCCCCTCCTCCCTTGTCACCCACACTTACTGGGAAGATAAGCAGTTCAGTATAGGTTGTACATGTGTGGCTAATGCAAAACAATAACATAATATTTACAATAACATATTATAAAAGACTGACTATATTTCCCTCCCTCATATCCCACCTCCCACTTGTTCTATTCTCTACTTTGATCCCGTCCCTTTTCAAAAGTGTGTGCTTCCAACTTCCCTCCCCCCCCAGCCTGCCCTCATTTCCATCATTGCCCCTCTCATCCCCTTCCCCCCCCTACTCTCCTAGAGGGTGAGATACCCTATTTAGTGTGTATTTCACTCCCTCCTCAAGCCAAATTCAATGGGAATAAGGTTGACCCATTCCCTTTTGCCTTCCTATTCTTCCCCTCCATTGTAACCATTTTCCCTTGCCTCTTCTATATGAGATAAGTTTACCCCATTCTGTCTCTCCCCATCTCCTTTCATTATATTCCTCTCTCACTTCTTAATTTCACCTTTTAAATCATCGCTTGCTGTTAAATTGGTCCTGTGCCCTCTATCTATGTATACCTGTAAACATATATACACACATTTACATATGTATTCATATGCCTATATACCCTCATATATAGACATATACATATGTATGTGTGTGTGTGTATATATATATATATATATATATATATATATATATATATTTCTATTCCCTTCAACTACTGAGAAAAGTTTCATCAGTTACAATTATTGTTTTTCCATGTAGGAATGTTAATAGCTCAACTTTGATAAGTTCCTTATGATTTCTTTTCCCTGTTTACCTTCTCATGCTTCTCTTGCTTCTTGTATCTGAATGCCACATTTTCTATTCAACTCTGGTTTTTTCATCAAGAATGCTTGAAAGTCCTCTATTCCACTGAATGACCATATTTTCCCCTGAAACATGATACTCAGTTTTGCTGGGTAGGTGACTCTTGGTTTTAATCCCAGCTCTTTTGACCTCCGGAATATCATATTCCAAGCCCTTTGATCCCTCAGTGTGGAAGCTGCCAGATCCTGGGTTATCCTGATTGTGTTTCCACAATATTCAAATTGTTTCTTCCTGGCTGCTTGTAATATTTTCTCCTTTATCTGGGAATTTTGGAACCTGGCTATAATATTCCTAGGAGTTTTCTTTTTGGGATCTTTTTCGGGGGGTGATTGGTGGATTCTGTTTTGCCCTCTGGTTCTAAAACATCAGGGCAGTTTTCTTTGAGAACTTCCTGGAGGATGATTTCTAGGTTCTTACTTTGATCATAGCTTTCAGGTAGTCCAATAATTTTTAATTATCTCTCCTGGATGTATTTTCCAGGTCAGTGGTTTTTCCCATGAGATATTTTACATTGCCTTCTATTCTTTCATTTGTTTGAATCTGTTTAACAGCATCTTGACTTCTCATAAAGTCATTATCTTCCATTTGCTCCAATCTAATTCTGAAGCACTGATTCTCTTCAATGAGCTTTTGAGATTCTTTTTCCATCTGGCAAATTTGGCTTTTTAAGGCATTCTTCTCCTCGTTGCCTTTTTGAGCCTCTTTTGCCATTCGAGTTAGTCTGTATTTTAAGGTATGATTTTCCTCAGGCTGTTGACTCTCATTTCGTAATTTTCTTGCATTGTTCTCATTTCTCTTGCCAATTTTTCCTCCACTTTTGTTATCTGCTTCTTAAGGTCCTCTGTGGCCTTAATCAGCTCATATTTTCCTTTGAAGCTTTTGGTGCAGGAGTTCTGACTTCACTGTCTTCCTCCTGTTCCATGCTTTACTCCTTTTTGTCCCCAAAATAGGAGTCTAATGTTGGAATCTCCTGTCTTCTTTGTTTCCTTTGCCTGGTCATGTCGCCCCTCAGTCACTTGACCCCTGGGCTTTTTGCCACAGTTGAACTCTGCCACCAGACAGGGGAGCTTTTGTCCCAAACTCTGGGGTTTTCTCAGCTGCCGGAGGTATTAGATGGGTGCCCTCTCTGAGGTCTCCACATGCTCTGGCAAGCTGGAAACACACCCCAGGACCTCCATCCTAGACTTCAGTACATATCCAAGCAGGTTAAAGCATGAGTGATTACCCCTCAGATTGGTGCTTGGTCCCCCTACACTCTGCAGGCCAGGAGCTGAAGCTGCCATGTGGCACTGGCTGGCTGTGCCAGCATCTCAGAGGCTTCTCGCCCTGGGGGCAAAAGCCACACACTCCCACTTACTGGGTTCCAAATCCAGACTGCACTGACCTCTCACTTTGTCCTTCACATCTATGTGTTGATAAATCTGGAAACAGCCACAGCTGCTGCTGATCTGGAGTCCCTTGGGCCAGTGGCTGGTCAGGCTCACCCTGGGGCTAAAGCCTTGGTGTGGGGCTGGGCTCGGCTCCCAGAGCGCTGCGCTGGCCTATTCCTGCCAGCCTGTCAGGCTGTCCTCAGCAGGAGGTTAACTTCTCTGTGTCATTTTGTGGGTTCTGCAGCTCCAAAGTTTGTTTACAGTCCCCTTTTTACATGGATTGGGGAAGGTGGAAGTTGGAGCAAAGGGGAGGTCCTGCTTCTACTCCGCTATCTTGACCTCCCATGGGTGTTCTTTCTAGATCTCCTTAGTTACTAGGCCTGTTTCTCTCCTCCTCATGGGATCATGCATACACTTACTTAATCACATGTTGTATCCCTACCACAGTTAGTAACCTTCATAAGGGCAAGGACTGTGTTTCATTTTGTGTTATATCCCTAGTGCATAATATGGTGCAAATAGAAGGTATTCAGTTCATATTAATTGATTCAGATTAGATTGGATGGGACACATATGTATTCAGAGGATGATGAGTTTTGCATATCAAGGAATAGCAGGAGTTAAAGGTAGACATTCAGGCCTCTAGATTTCCAAATGGCCAATTTTCAGAGGACCTTGTATACCACAAAGGCTAAAGAATTTGATCTTTAGCCTGTAAAATATAAGAAGGCTTTAGAGATTTTTGATCAGAGAAAAGAAGGCAGTGTGGTATGGTGGATAGAGCACCAACTCAACTTTTGGAGGACCTGAGTTCAAGTCCTAGCTCTGAGGCTTACAATCATTGTGATAGTTGGGCAAGTCATAATCACTCTAGGACTCAGTTTCCCCATCTGTACAGTGAGATTATTAAATTAGATGACTTCTGAAATTCCTTCTGATTTTAAATCTGATTTTATGACATTATCAAAATGGTTTTCTGGATTGCCTTAGAAACCTTTCATGTTCCTAAATAAGTAAACAAATTAAAAGATTGCTTTGGACACTTTCTTCCTTAATTATTAAACAATCTGGATAAATATTCCCTTTGTAGGAAACTCTGTGTGTATGTTCATGTGTGTGTGTATGTGGGGGGGGGAGAACACCTGTACTACTTACACTAAGCTCAACTTGTTATTTAGAAGATCCCCTCAGTTTTATATAATTTCCAAAGGAGATAATCAGCTAATGGATTAGACTGAATGGAATCTGGAATTGTTAAGCTGTAAAACCTTCCAAGAAAATAAAGTTTGTTTTACTTCCCTGTGTAGAAAAAATAGAAATCTCTTTATGTGCTGCTGCTGCTGCTGACTGGTGCCTTCTATTACTGTGCATGGGGTTCTCAATGCTTTTGTTTGTTTGTAGTTAGAAGGAGGTGGTATTAGGGTCTCCAGGTTTTGAATCACTCACATATAATTACTTGAGCTTGTGTAGGATAATAATGGAAACGGAGCAGAAAAATCAGCCATTTAGGACTGGGATGGAAATAGCTCCCATTTGGAGGCCTTAAGGGGGCCCAGAAAGTGAGGGGAGGGGAGGGAGAAAGACATTTGCCATGAACTTAACTTTACCTTCACACACACCTGCCTCTTCTCTCTGTTGGGAAGAAGAGCACAAATCTGCTTGGCTGATTTTGTGTCTTTAGTACAGAAAGGTCAATGAGTTGAAGAAAAATGAAGGTGTCTTTTCTCAGGGGAAGTGTGAAAGTAAGTTCTGTATCACTCTGTTGAGTAAACAGCACATTAAGTGGAGGACTTTTGGAGTGGTGTTATCTGTTGGGAATCTGTGTGGTACAGTGGAAAGAAGGATGAACTTAGAGAGTTGTGGGATATAAATTCACGTCCCAGTTCTCCCACATACAACCCGTGTAACCTTGAGTAAATCACTTAATCTCTCTGGGCCTCACTTTCCTCATATGTAAACTGAAAGGAGTAGTCTAGATGACCCCCTAAGGCCCCTTCCAGCTCTAGATCTAAAACCCTATGTGATATTGCTTTTCAGGGGGAAACAAACAAAAAAAGACCTCCTTGCTGTGCTGCATGCCTGGGCATTCCTGCTTTAACTGTCATGGCTTATAGTCACCACTCTGCCCATTTGCAAAATAATGCCCTTTCCTGTGAATAGCTAGATGGAACTTGAATCATCATGTGGCCCTTCAAAGCTATAATGGCTATTAGTTTTAATTTGAATTGTCCAAATAGAAACTAGTCCTTCTGGTTTTCAAAATAAAAAAAAAAACAACAACAGTATTTTCAGAACCTCTAAACCTCTAATGTAGGGTTTCTTAACCTGAGTTTTTTGAACTCTTTAAAAATATTTAGATAACTGTATTTCAATATTACTGATTTCCTTTGTAATCCTGTTTAATTTTATGCATTTATAAACATTATTCTGAGAAAAGGGAGAAAATAAGCTTGTCTGTGATAAAAAAGTACCCTTGCTCATAGGATTTATGACTGTTTGTTTTTAGCTCAAATCAGAGATAATTTGACATTTGAATTGCCATTCTGTTCTCTTTCAAAATATGTTGATATGGTAATTGTCCCTAAATTCTCCAAACTTGGGTAGAGACCTTATACTACTATTCAAACATAGGCATGCCTCTCTTCTCATGTACAAATTGTTATATGCAGTAATTACAAAATTAACAGTTGAGTGTCAAAAAATATGTGCAGCAGAATAAACTAACAAATAATTTTCTTTGTATCTGTACCTCAATTCCAGAGCCTATATAATGCATTTAAGTATTGCTGTAAATTATAATGACAAACCTTTCCATTAAAATTTTAGTTAACTTTACCTGTGTGGTTTAAAATACCTTCTTAGACTTATGGAATGCAAACAGTGTCTTCTGATGGAGTTAACCCCTCTAGGTAATGAGATTATTCATCATGTAAAGAGAGATTAATTAATTTGTTCATTGGTCCTTCCTTGCTGTGGACATTTTTTTAAGTGATATCTGTATGTATGAATGTAGGAGAAAAAAATACCACCCATCTTTCCAGCTCTGCACACACATTCAAATTGTAGCAGTTCTTAGATTTAGATAATAACTAAGTTACCTCCAGAAGAAAATAGCAGTTTATAATTTAAAAGTTGGAGGAGCTTGAGCTAGGTTAATATGACATGTTCTTCCCTATAAATTGAAAGCATAGGTGTATATACATATATGTATATGTATATACATGTGTATATATGTATGTGCATGTGTGTATATATATATATATGTATGTATACACACACGTGAAACCAAAACAGTAGACCCACAACTCAGCCTGTTTATGAACACCTGCATTTAGATAAATAGATATTGGAACTAAGTGCTGTTGTAGGCAAGCAAGCTTCCATCAAGTTTTACCTTTGTATTTTGAAAGCATTACTGTGAAAAACACAATATAGCCCCGTGGAGAACAGTTGCACGCTGATGAAGAATGGCTACAGATAGGTCCTAATCGACAAGAGGATCGGGGGCTGTTTGTTTAGCCACGATGAACTGTCAGTGTCTTCTTTCAATGAATACTCCTGGAGGTGGAGATGAAAATATCTCTTGACCCTTCATGTGCCTGTGTTCATCCAAAAATGGCCATATGGACTTTGAAATAATGATTCCCAGAAATGCCTACTGCTGAGATCTGGACATATATGGGAAAATTCCAAGTATCTCCACACTTCAAGAGAAAACCTGGATAACAGATTTCACCTACTATCCCAAACCAGGATAATTTCGTGAATGCAGCTTTTTTATGGTTTTATGAGGTAGTGGCAATATGAGGTAGCATTTTCTTCAAGTGGTTCAAAGAGTTGTTTTGAAGTGTTTTTTCGTTGTTTATTTTGCTTTGGTAAAAAGTGTAATACCACAGAATTTTACAGCAGGATGGGCCCTTAGAAATTATTTAGTCCAACTTCCTAACCAGTTCAGGAATGTTTTTTTGTAACATCCCTGGCAAATCAGTCAACTTTTTTTTTTAAATATTCCGAGTAATAGAGAGCTTATTACTAACTCAAGGTGACCAGTCCTATTTTAAGAGCATTCTTTGAACAGAAATTTGCATGCTTATGAATTCTGCCCATTTGCTCTAGTTCTACATTCAGCTATTAGAAGACCTAGATCATCTTCCATCCTCCTGGCTTAAGATTACCAGCTTGTTCAGCCTTCTTTCATAGTCTGTGTTTCTGTTTCCTTTTGCTGGTTTCCCCCTTCTAAAGTGCTGTTTATTTTGTCAATACCCTCTTGAAAGGTTTTGTCTGGAATTGAACACAAAATTATAGAATTTTGGAGCTAGAAGGGATTTTCTCTGCCTTCAGGTCAATGACCACCTAAACTATTCAAGATGTAGTTTTCTATTGATGTATTTGAAGATTTTAAAGGGTGAACACATTTACAGCCTCTCTCAATCACCCATTGTAAGTTTAGCTCATCTTTAATCTTTCATCTTGACAGTCATACCCATCATTATGTTCAACTACAGCCTCTTTTGCTTTAATTAAAACCATTTCCTCTTTCTTTGTCTTCCACAGATAGTAAGAACAACTACTTAGTGTCCTCATCTTACAC
This sequence comes from Petaurus breviceps papuanus, assembly GCF_028583685.1. NCBI lineage: Eukaryota > Metazoa > Chordata > Mammalia > Diprotodontia > Petauridae > Petaurus > Petaurus breviceps. Next base: position 80,929,461 of record NW_027186296.1, read on the forward strand.
TTAAGAACCTTAATTAATTCACTTCTATATCTTACTCTTTCCCGGGACAAATGACACAAATTCAAATAATTCTTTGTAGCAGGACCTGTTTTTTCTCTCTTTCCTCATCATTGCCAGTTTTCCCATATTCCATAAAAGTAAGTCCACTTCTTTAATTCACGCTATTATAGAAGAATAGCTTGTTTAACTTTGTATGCCATACTCTCTGTAGCCCTCCCCAATACCGAAGTGGCTTAATCTTTTCACAATAGCATCATTTCTGGCTTATTGTTAACTTGTAGTTGACTATGACCCTAATCCCTCTTTTGGTTTACATTAATGGCTAATCCATTTTCCTTTATCCTGTATCTGTATGCTCGGTGGTTTTATTTTATTTTATTTATCAGTATGTGGACCACCTTACTGGATTTCATTGCCATTTCATTCATTGACTGTCTTGCCAATCCAGGGAGGTCATTTCAAATTTTATTTCTGTCTCTGGAGTATTGGCAAATCCCTCTTATCTAGTTCTGCTTGTAGATTTGATGAACATATTCTCAATTCCTTCATTCAAGTTAAGAAAAATATTGAATAGAGCAGCTCCTAAAATGGATCCTAGTGTGACACCATTCAATATATCTTGTTGTCTTGAAAAATGAAGAATTGATAAATACTGCTCATCAGAATTTTAATATAACAAGTCTTATAGAATCTTTACTCATCAGTGTCAAATCAAGACAATTTAGGGACTTAGCTGTTTATCAATTGCTTCTGACTCTTTGTGATGCCATTTGGAGTTTTCTTGTTAAAGACCCTGGAGTAGTTTGCCCTCTATAAATTATTTTACAAAAGAGGAAACCAAGGCAAATGGTGTTAAGTGACTTGCCCAGGGTCATATCATTAATATTTGAGGAGAGATTTGAACTCTGGAAGAGGAGTCTTCATGACTCCAGGCTTAGTACTCTATCTTCTGTGCCATCTAGGTACCCCAGGCACTCAGACATGGGAGTTTGATTTTCAAGTGAGTTTTTCTTTTCCCAGAGATTTTCTTCAAGGATGGCTTTATTTTAAACATTTCTTCCATCAGAGGTCAAGTTCTGCTTCCTCAACAAGGTCTGATGGATTTGTAAATATGTTCTCTAAATGTGAAGCCAAAATGTTGACCTGAGGAAGGACTGAGAATAAGGCTTGGAAGAGAGGAAAATATATACCAGAGTTACTTTTGGTAAATTACCACTTTATCCTCAAATACAGCATTTCTGATTTGGAAGGTGAAGGGGCAAATGCTACCTGGTCTTATGATCCTTATGGATGTAAATGACTAACTGTTGGCTATGGTATTCATTGAAACTTCCGGTTATCCTTTTTTTAATGATTTTTCAAAGAGTTGCAATCAAGTAATATATATGGAAGGAAAGGCACAAGAGTGGGACTTTATTGTTCATTTCTGAAATGAGAAATACATTTGCCCAGAAAAGGAATCAAATTTCCCCTGTCTCTCTCAGTTGGCTGGGATTACTTTCCAGTCCTCACAGTACAGGTACCTATTATGGAAAGGGCTGAAAAGTCCAATTCTTTAGAAATCAAGACAGAAAGAGATAATTTAGGAACAAATAAACTTTTATGGAAGGTTGTTTGCTCTCCATTTGCAGACACAGTCCTCAGCATGCTCAGAGCACAGGAGTGCTGTCTGTAGTACACTGGCTACTGTAGAAGAATGAATAACTGTTATTTTTATGTGATTTCAGAAAAAGGAATAAGGGGGAAAGGTGGTGATCTTGATGAAAAACAAAGACAAAGGGAAATGAACAGTTTGATCACATAGAAAAGAATTTGAGATGGAAGACTCTCATGTATAGAATACCAGTGATAATAGTGAATCAAGTTTGGGGAAATGCATTTGGAGCTTGAGAAGGGTCCTCTGAAAGGTCTGGTAATTGCTGTGGTTAAATGGGGCTAAAGTTAGGCACTTTAAAATAAGAAAATGAAGCTAGAAAGAAGGGCTGTTTAAACTTAGAATTGACTAGTCTCTCCCCTTTACACTAATGCACATTGCTTATTCTCCAAAGTATAGCAAACAAGTCACAGTGCTGGGCCAACAGTGTGTGCCACTGTATGTGTGGATGGCAACCTTAACATCCATTCTGAACAAATAGGAAATTGCTTTTTTTAAGGTTTCATCTGAAAGACTATACCCCTTTCCCATAGGGTACATTCTGCACTACTCAATTTATCTATGTCAGAAACGTGGAGGGTTGGATTGATTCTAGTGTAAATTGCTCCTCTGGTTTCAGTCTGGGTGCTTGGGACGTGATGCTTTGTCCACCAGCTACCTTCTCTGGTTTGGCATTTGAATTTTAATATGTTTCAATGTTTTCACTGATCAGACATAGTCCTTGCCTGAGCCAGGAAGTACATTTTTGATCAAATCTCACAATAATATGGGGAGATGGAAAAGATTAATGCCTGCTGATAATCCACACTGCCAGAGCACAGAATGTAGAAAGGAATTTAATAATCTGAGAAATGATGACAGAACCACATGGCTTGATTTTCAGTTGTTTCCTCCATGTGTTTGTTTCCAACCCAGGGTGAGTTTCGATGAGGGGAGCTCCTGGGACAAGTATGGTTTTACTTCGGCTCCACTCTTCGTGGATGGGTCTCTGGTGGATCCAGGTGTGGAGACACAGATAATGACGTGAGTACTGCTGGTGGTGCAGTAGAAACCCAGAAAACCCCGAGTTAAACCCCACTCTGGTCACTGACTTGCTCTATGACCTTAGGTCTCGACATTTTTTCAGACCTCAATCCCACATCTATGAAATGGGGGAATAACAAAATGGGAATTTTAACAGATGTTATGTTTGCCTCATGGGGCTGTGGTAAGAATCAAAGGAAAGCATTTTGAGAAAATTAATGAGGAAATTAAATGCCAGGCATTGTGGTAAACTCCCAGCTCATTCCAGTTCAACAGAACATGAAACTTAACTGAATTTTTTTTCTTATTGTTATAAGAAATACATGAAGAAAGGTGAAATCAAGACTTTTTAAAAGCTCTTTTTATATCATAAGGTCTATTGAATTAGTCTAACCTCCTATCCTTCTATATTTCCATCTGATAAAAGTCACACAATAATAAATTTAAAGCTGAAGCAAATATCAGAGGTCATTGAGTGTGACCTTCTCATTTTCCAGATAGGGAATCACCTAAGAAGAATTAAATGACTTGCCCAGAGTCACATAGGTAGAGTCTGAGGCAGGATTTGAATTCAAATCCTCTTGAGACCAAGCCAAGTACTCTGGCCTATGAAATAATGAGGTGTCATCTTATTTTTCAGAGATTCATTTATTTCTAGTGGAATTCAGTATAATTTAGGGAGGTGCATTGGATTTAGAGGATCAAAGGATCCATGTTAGAATCCTTGTTTTGTGACTTGCTGCCTGTGTAGTCTTGGGGAAGGTACTTATACTCTCTGGGTCTCAGTTTCCTCATCCATAAAATATAGGAACTGGGGAGGACAGTTGAACTAAATGACCCTCATTGTTCCTTCCAGCTTTACATATATGACTTGGTGTTAAATATTTTGCTGTATATTTAAATTCTTTAGAGGTTGTCCACCTGTGGTGGAGGAAAAAATCCTATGCTATAGTTGATAGCTTTTAGGTAACCAGATTATCTAATTAACCAGGTGGGATGACAGGTGTCTGTGGCATCATGAAGAAGGAAGACTATATACAGAGTGTCCCAAAAGACTTTGTGCAATTTTAAGCTATTAACACATAGTAGTTATGGTTTTTGGTTTCAGATGCTAAAGCTTAAAATTATACTAAGACTTTTGGGACACCCCATATCACCTTCTAAAAACTAATGTGCATTGAAAAGAGAGATAAAAGGCAAAACAAGAAATGACTAGAAGTTGAATTTCTTCAGATAACCTTTCTTCAGATAGCAATTAAGGGCAGGATATTAGATGGAATCAGCTAATAGTAGAATAAACTTGGACAATTAGGGTCTGATATTGAAGAAATCAAGACTGAAAGGTTGGGAATGGTTGCTACTAAATGCCTATCTTAGGAGCCCCCATAAAAAAGACTTGACATGGCAGATATGTAGTTTATCATGGCATTTAATAGAAAGAATTAGCAAGATAACTGAAAACTGAGGACTTCAGTTTTAGCCAGCACAGAGAGCAGAGGGGATATTCTAATGACCTTCAGAGAATGTACTATGGTTATGATTCTTCCAGTGCCAAGCAAAAATTATTACATGAAGCCTGCAGAGTTTGGCTTTTTTTTCCTGTAAGGACAGGTAGAAGATGTGAAAGAAACTTTGCTGTTCTCCAGCTTATTGGTGTGAAGTATTATTGGAAAGAATGGAAGATGTGCTTTGAGTTAAATAGGGAAAAAAGTCAGAAGGCAATCTTAACCTATTTCAGGAGGTTGGCAAGTGAAAGAACTTGCCAAAAAGATAGAATTAAAAAAAACAACAAAAAACCAAAACCATGAAACCACTGGGACTGGGGAATGGTTTTAAGGAGAGGGTGGATCTAGCCCCTCTGAGGAATTTCCATCTTCTCATATTCCTTCCATATAATAATAATAATGAAGATCCTTCCAGGAGGGAAGATATCTAACAAGTGTTCTTCACAGGAAGAAGAGATGAGTCATGGGGGTTTGGCAGCTCCATGCTGAGGGCCAGTTCTGTGTAAAATTGAAATGTAATGAAGAGCCTCACAAGACTTGTTAAACCTTACAACAAGTGTGGATGTCAGTAGGGAGCATCTTTAAGTATTATAAATTCTTAGCTAAGAAACTGAAATGGGTTTTCATAACTATTCCTGTTTGAAAGTAGATTTAGAAGAAAAAATTAGCTATGGAAAGTAACCTCTTGGGAAGATGGCGTTAGGAAATGGGATTTTAATTTTTGTATAAGGCTTAAGATATTGGAATAACAGGCTCTGGTCCAGGGATGGAGTGCATCAGAGTACAATGTTTACAAGTGCCGGGAACAGAGATGTGATGTAGGGCAGATGAGCTGCCTTTGGTATCAGAGGACTTGGGTTTGAATCTCAGCTCTGTTACTTCTTACTTGTGTATCCTTAGGGAGTTCACTTTTAACTCTTTGGGCTTCAGTCCTCTCACCTGTAAAATGAGGACATTCAATAAGACTATTTTTAGCTACAAATTCAATGGATGTTTTTCTTACACTGAAGATACATTGAAGAACACTTTGTATTGATAGTGGATGGGGAGAGAGAGAAAAAAAAAACTGTTCACATACATTTTTTTTGCTAAACCCAGTAGCACTGAATTATGTTTGATGTATGATGTATTTGGATTATGTATGGAAGAAAAGCAGAGGAAACGCCTAGTAATTCAGAAGAAATGTTATCCACAGAGAGGAAAAATAGTAATATTCATTCAAATAAATGCAATAAAGATGAATAATTAAGGGAACTAAATATCTTAATAAAAGGAGGTAAACTTGACCTTTGGGTAAAATTGAGACTTGACTCTACTTGACTCATGGGTAAAACATAGCAACGTAACCTTATACCTTATTCACAAAGGAACATATTAGGTAGAGTGGACACTGGATTCTCATCATGCCACACATTCTTGACTGAGCAAATCCTTGAAAGACAGGGAGGAAAAATATTTGATTTGAGATAATGAAAGCAAGAAACATGGCAATATTGTGGTTACTATATACTAAAGACAACCCAGTCAGAAGCAGGGGGAGCATTATGAGGTCTAGAAATAGTTCACAAATCCCACATGGAGGCTTGTTATGGAAGAGGAATTGGACTATAGACACATCTGGTTGAGTTTGATCTTGACTAAAAAGAGATCATTTAATAAATTGTTGACTTGCTTTGGTGATAATCTTATCTTTCAAAAGACAGAGGAGGCAGTGGAAGGAACTATTCCAATGGAACGATAAGAAGGAATTAATTCCTAAAGTAGATAAGAGGGAAACTTTATAGGGTATGCATTATGCAATTATTTTAAAACAACAAAAAGAGAAAAGTCAGGCAACATAGGATTCACACACTAAATTTCAGGAAAATAGATTTGTGTTCAGAGAAGGGAGAGGTAAGTTCTCATAGCCTAAGCCTCTGTGAGGGATTCAGCCCAAGAACAGGATGCTCTCAAACATCAGATTCTTGCAATACAAACCAAAACAATTCCAATGAGGAAGAAAAGGGGAGTCAATCTAAAGAGACCAATGTAGACTTTTCCCTTCAACTCAACAAATAATTATTAAATTCTCACTCTGCTGGGTACTGGGAATATAAAGAAACAAGTAGCATTGTCCTTGCTTTTAAGAATACATCTCAGGTTTAGTGAGTGAAGTGTCCTGTACATGCATAAGTATGACACAAAGTAAAATCTCAAAGAATAGTCAGTCAAAGTGCTGCAACGTTTAGGCAAAAATGGCCTATTGGATATCACGGCAGACTTCCTAGAGGAGATAATATCTAAGGTGGGCTTTGATGGAAGTGAAGGATGGAAACAAATGCAGGAATCTAATCCAAGGCTGGAGGTCATCATGGGTAAAGGTATGGAGACAGGAGAGGGGCAGAATAAGAACAAGGGAATGAGAATAGTCCAATTTGACTGGGAGCATTGAATGTATAGAGTGGAATAGTATGGTGGTCAGACTAAAAAATTAAGCTGGAGCCAAACTTTGGCAGAAGGGGAATGTAAGGGTTGGTCATTTCAATATTGTGTATGGTAATGGGGAGTCATTGAAGCTGTGTGAGTAAATATACGAAGAAGATTACCCAGGCAGTGGTGTGTAGACCAGAGAAGAGTCAAGAGTAGAGAGTGAACCAGAAAATTCCAGCTCCTTAAAAGTGGCAGTGACTTACTAGCATGCCTTAGTGAATGAAGGTAGGCAAGATGGATATTATCAAAAAGGACTAACTTATAGTAATAGTGGTTTTGTGATGTAGTGGCCTTGCTCCATCCTCAAAAGGGGTGAGCTTTTGACCTCAAAATGGCAAATTTCTTCCCTGTTGTATACATATTACATGTAATTCATAGAGTGTAGGCCACGAAGTCGATAGACATGGGTTCAGATCCTACCTCTGACACTAACTCTGTGACCATAAGCAATTGATCCAGTTTCTGAGATTTGGTTTCCTTATAAATATAATGAAGATAAATAAATTGCAAAGCCAAAATGAGATAATCTGTGCAAAGTATTTTGCAAACTTTGAAATACCCTAAAAACATCAGTTATTATTCTTGTCATGGTGGTCATATTTGTCCAGAATCTTCTGCTTTCTTATAATTTTTAATAAAGGTCCAAATCTCTCAGCAACAATTTTCAAATCCCATGCTTTTTCAGTAACATGGACCCTGCTACTGGAATCACTGTTCTAAAACTGTTTCCCAACATTCATTAAGGGATCAAGTTACAGAAAGAAATCCCTTATCACCAGGGCAAAACAGCCTTATAACTTTCTGACTCCTTATCCAACTCATAATTCCTCTTCCCCAAAGCCATTTCTTATGAGATTAATATACTAATAACATACTAATAAACATAATAACTTACAAAGATGGGTAGGATGAATGAATTAATGAATGAATGAAACAAAATTATTAAGCTCTTTCTTTGTTCCAAGAACCATGTTAAGCATTGGGGATTTAAATAAAATGACTTCCCAATGAGTTCACATTCTAATGGAAGAGACAATGCATAGGGGATATGAACACATCAGTGGATGGAAGGCCCAGGTGTAGTCCTAAGCATGCAGCTGCAGCACTGTTGGCCAGGCCCAGGGGTTCTAAGGGTGCTTTGGTGGTTCAGATGGCAATGCCTGGTTGTCTGGAGGGCAAATTGTAAGGTCCTTTCTCCTTCCTGGATGCCTGCTGACTGCCCTCCTCTCCATTGCCTCATCAAAAGAGGTTATGCACTTTACTTTGCACGTTTCTTTGTCTCATCCTAACTTGAGGGGCTGCTTTTAATATTCAGGCCAGAGTGAAGTTGTTTGAGGTCAATATTCCCTTGGTTTTATGCCACTTCCTAGCAGATCAGGATTATGCTGATCTGAGCCTTCCTGCCATCTCACAGACCCAATTTGGCATGCATCGCTATGTATTCAGCTTTATCTGAGCTGATTTTATGTTTCTCCTGGGCATCCCTTTGAACAATACCATAGATACACTAATCCTTGCATGACCTGGAATTCCCTGGCAAATTTCAGGCAATAGTTTAAGTTCTGTGTTAGCCTTATCTCAAACGTTAATCATTTCTTTTCAGCCTAAGATACGGTGCAGTAGCAGGGTGGCAATGAGAGGTCATATTGTGGTTCAAACCATTTACCCAAGGGATGAGTTAACACGCCTGTTTACCTTATTCTCCCACTGAGATTTGTAATAAGCTTGGCGCACAGCAACTAGGTCTCTTCCACCTTAGTCTGAAACCTATTTTAATGTTATTAAGTGGAACCTCATGATATCATTATGAGGGAGCCTGGGAAGACAGAGGCAGTTTTGAGTTCTGTGTGCTCTTTCTGTGCTTTGATGCCGTTTATTCCTGGCATTATTTAGGAAAACTTAAAAATGTTTTCATTTAGATGAGCAGATGCCCCATTCTAACCACCCTAGAGGGTCTTCCTGGAATAAGGGTACAAAAGCACCATTAGATAATGTTGTACATCACAAAGAGCCCAGCGCCATCCATCACAGCTACAATGAGGTCTGGGCCCAGCATCTAGAGTCCCTGGTGATGCTTTCTGTCCCAGCTCCAGAGCTGCTACTGGATTGGAGGCTATGTTAATCCAGAGGGCTGAATAATAATTCCCCAAATCAACAGGAAGGAGAGGTTGGAGGCCCAAAGGGCCAATGAGGACAACAGATTTAACTCAGGATAAATGAGAGAAAACTACATCTCCTTGGAGGTGGGGGTAGTGATAAGTATGAGCAATGGTGGCCCTCAGTAACATGGTGGAAGAGTAGATTATTCATGTTTTTTCTGTTTCCTTTTACCTCCTTTTCCTATCTCCATGTAGAAATGTTAGAAGGGAACTAAATGATCTGGTTAACTTATTCATGCTAAAGGACTGATGACTTGTACAATCCCTTTAGAGAGGGATTCAAAGATTTTCAAAGAGGAGGCTCAGAGAAGGTACATGAATAAATGACCCTTGGGCCCTATCACTTTGTCAGGAGGGACCTTTGCTTACATGCCTTGATTGGAAAACATATTTACCATATCTTACGTATAACATACAATCAAATGTTGACTTTACTAAGATTTTAGCATTTACTATGTGCCAAGCACTGTACTAGGCACTATGCAAATATGATCTCATTTAATCCTTACAAACACCCTGTTTAGGCTAGAGAAGAGGGGGATGGAATCATGGAGAGGGACATAACATTATTCAGATATTGGAGAGAATATTGCTGTCATGGAGGAAGACAGTTTAAATTTTTTTCTGCCAGGACAGAATGAGGAGTAGAATAGTAGAGGTACAGACTTTGGCTTGATATAAGGAATACTTCCAACCAATTAGAACTATTCCAAGTAGAATATGTTTCTTTTAAAAACACACACACACACACAAACCATACATAAACATATATATTAAAAGCTTAACCAATATGAATATTCCAATATTAAAAAAATACCTCACTGGACTAGGACTATTTCACCCTGGAACAGTAACTTAGCCTCTCTCTGACTCAGTTTCTTCATCTGTAAAATGCGAATACTAATAATAGCACCTGCCTAACAGAGTTTGTGGTGAGGATCGAATGAGATTAACATAGATCAAGCACTTTGCAAAACTTAAAGCCCAATTTTAAAACTTAAAACATTCTTATAATTAATAATAATAATAATAAGCTGGAAACTTCTATTATGTACAGCTTAGATTTTTATGTTTATTTCAAATTTATCCCATCAGTAATAGTATTTCTCTATTCATCTTTTTTTTGAAAACATTTTTCCTTTGCATTCTTTTTTTAAAATTATTTTTATTTTTCAACATTCATTTCCACAAGATTTTGAGTTCCAAATTTTCTCCCCATCTCTTTCCTGTACCCTACCCTGAAATGACATGCATTCTGATTAACCCTTACCACAGTTTGCCCTTCCTTCTGTCATAACCCCATCTTCTTTCCCCTTACTTTCTTGTAGGGCAAGATAGATTTCTATACTCCATTGCCTGTATACCTTATTTCCCAGTTGCATGTAAAAACCTTTTTTTGAACATTTGTTTTTTAAAACTTTGAGTTACAAATTCTCTCCCTTCTTCCCTCCCTACTTAGCCTCATTGAGAAGGAAAGAATTCGATATAGGTTATACATGTGTAGTTATGTAAAACACTTCCATAATAGTCATGTTGTGAAAGACTATATTTCCCTCCATCCTATCCCTCTGCACATTTAATTCTATTTTCTCCTTTGAGAAAATGAGAGTCTTTTTTAAAAAGTTTTTGCTTCTGACTACCCCCTCCCTCAAACTACTTTCCCTTCTATCACCCCCCCCCCCACATCTTATCCCCTTCCCCATTACTTTCCTGTAAGGTAAGATACCCAACTGTGTAGGTATGTTATTCCCTCCTTAAGTCAAATCTGATGAGAGTAAGGTTCACTCATTCCCTCTTACCCCACCCCTTCCACTCCATTGTGAAACCTTTTTGTTGCCTCTTTTATGTGAGACAATTTGTCCCATTCTTTCTCTCCCTTTCTCCTTCTCCCAATATATTCCTCTCTCACCCCTTAATTTTATTTTTAAGATATTATCCCTTCATATTCAACTCACCCTGTGCCCTTTATCTATTAACCTATCCCCACCCCAACTACCCTAATACTGAGAAAGGTCTCATGATTTACAAATATCATCTTTCCATGTAGCAATGTAAACAATTAAGCTTTAATAAGTCTTTTATGATGTCTCTTTCCTGTTTACCTTTTCATGCTTCTCTTGCTTCTTGTATTTGAAAGTCAAAATTTCTATTCAGCTCTGGGCTTTCCATCAGGAATACTTGAAAGTCCTCTATTTCATTGAATATCCATTTTTTCCCTCTGAAGTATTATAATCAGTTTTGCTAGGTAAGTGATTCTTGGTTTTAATACTAGCTCCTCTGACCTCTGGAATACCATATTCCAAGCCCTTCAATCCCTTAAAGTAGAAGCTGCTAGATCTTGTGTTGTCCTGATTGTAATTCCACAATACTTGGATTGTTTCTTTCTGGCTGCTTGCAATATTTTCTCTGTGACGTGGGAACTCTGGAATTTGGCCAGAATATTCCTAGGAGTTTTCCTTTGGGATCTCTTTCAAGAGGAGATTGGTGAATTCTTTCAATATCTATTTTTCCCTCTGGTTCTAGAATATCAGGGCAGTTTTCCCTGATAATTTCTTAAAAGATGATGCTAGGCTCTTTTTTTGATCATGGCTTTCAGGTAGTCCAATAATTTTAAAATTCTCTCTCCTGGATCTATTTTTTAGGTCAGTGGTTTTTCCAGTGAGATATTTCACATTGATTTCTATTTTTTTTTCATTCTTTTGATTCTGTTTTATAATTTCTTGATTCTCACAAATTCCTTAGTTTCCATTTACTCCTTTCTAATTTTGAAGGAATTATTTTCTTCAGTGAGCTTTTGAACCTCTTTTTCCATTTGGCCAGTTCTGCTTTTTAAGGTATTCTTCTCCTCATTGATTTTTGGACCTCTCTTGCCATTTGGGTAGTCTATATTGTAAGGTGTTATTTTCATCAGTATTTTTTTAGGTCTCCTCCAGCAAGTTGTTGACTCATTTTTCATGATTTTCTCTTTTTCTCTACTTCTCTTGTTTAATTTTCAAAATCCTTTCTGAGCTCTCCCAGGACCTGCGAACAATTCTTATTTTTCTTGGAGGCTTTTGATGTAGAAGCTTTGACCTTTTTTGTCTTCTTCTTTTTGTATGTTTTGATCTTCTTTGTCACCAAAGTAAGATTTTCTGGTCTGCCTTATTTTTTTTACACTATTTGCTCATCTTACCAGCCAAATACTTGACTTTCTAACTCTTTGTCAAGGTAGGACTCTGCTTTCAGTAGGGGTGGGAATGGGGGTGGGTGTACTGTCCCAGGCTTCAGGGGTTTTGTAAAGCTGTTTTCAGATATACTTCTAGGGGGCTGTACATTTTCAACTTTTCTGAGGTGGTATGTTCAAAGGAGAGGTGTTTACTCCTCTCCTGGCCTGTGCTCTAGTCTTTGAGTGACCCCATGCACTCTTTCCTGCTTTGGAACTGTGAAAAGAATTCCCTCTCCACTGCTGTCACAAATTTGACTATGCCAGTGCTCCTCATCAACTCAGGACTGTGGCCCAGATCCATGCAGGGCAAAGGAAGAGAATCCTGCCTCAGCACCAGCAAAGAAATCCCTGCAATGCCCTCTGATTAGCTGCTTGATCTCTCTACTATCTGTGGGCCCAGAGCTCCAGAAACAGCTGCTGCTGCTGCTGCAGCCACTACCACCTCTACTGCTCTGGGGCTGGGGCAGGATGAGGCTCCTCTTTCACCCAAGTCCCATAGAGGTTTCCCACTTACCTTCTATGCTGTCTTTGCCATTTATGGGTTGAGGAGTCTGGAAACTGACACAACTGCCAGTGATTCAGTTCCCTGATGCTTGATCTGGCTGTTTCTGTGCTGTTGTTACCCATGCCAGACTGTGCTCTGCTTCCAGCCCAGTGGGATAGACCCTTCCTATCAACCTCCCAGGCTGTCTTGGGCTGGAGATTTGTTTCACTCCAGCATTTTGTGGATTTTGCAGCTCTAGAATTTGTTTAGAGTATTTTTTTTACTGTTATTTGGAGGGTTTAGGGGAAGAGCACAAGTTCCCGCTTTTACTCTGCCATCTTGGCTCCACCCCTCTGTGTCCATTTTTAACCTATTTTTTCCATCTTCATATGTTAAAAAAAAACACTTCTAGACCGTCAAGCAAAGCCTAGATGATTTATACAGTATGTTTCAGTGGGGATTCTCCATCAGACATGGGTGGGACTGGAGGGCCCTTGAGGTCTTTTCTGGTTTATAGCTTATAATTTGGATAGCTATTGTTACTGTGACTCACAAAGGCCAGAACAGGGTATATGGGGAACAGGAGGTGGGTTATGGGTAGGGCTTTTGTTTTTTCCCTCAAGAGACATATTGAAGAAAATGGGATTGTAATTGGAAATTCTTCCAGCATGACATTGACTGGCTTCCTGTTTCTTAAGCAAAAATTCCCCAAATTCCTACTATTTGCAGAGGCCAAATGTCTCTGTGGCATACAGCTTCATCTTCTGAAACTCCAGCTGGAAGAGGGGGCCAACTTTTGAGGGAATGGGGAAACAGTCCCTGCCTCAGAGGCAAGATATTTGCTTACTCATCTTGCTATTTCTGCTGCCTTCCCTTCAAATGTTATTATCTCAACGTTTCAGTGATCTTGGCATGGAATATCCAGTGTTCCCCAATTTCCCCTTGTGTATTACTAATTCATGAGGAGATGCATAGATTCAGATTGCTTTCAGTGCTGAGGCAAGGACTTGCAGATTTAACAGCCTGGAGGGTCATTTATTCAGTAGTTTGGTTGAATGGACAGGTATTATTGGCTCACTTCATTATGTCCCTAAGGGCTGTTTGTCTCTTCCATAGGCATTTGAAAGATATCCATGATTCACTTAACTCTTAACCTCAGCCCAGATCAGACAGGAGGGCAATGTAGATAGAGCCTGTGTGGTATTAGGAGTTTAAAGAAAGGAGATACATTGATTATTAATAGCCAGCATTTACTTATCACTTACAGTTTGCAAAATGCTTTTAAAATATCCCATTTAATCTTTACAGCAAACCATGTTAGTATGATTATCCCCATTTTACAGGTTAGAACATTGTGGCTGAGAGTTTAGATGACTTTCACATGTCACATATCTAATAAATGTCTGAGACAAAATTTGAGCTCAGTTCTTCCTGACTCCAAGTCCAACACTCTATCCACTGTGCAACCCAGCTGCTCTATTAGGGAATAAATCAGTCAATTATTTTTAACATTTCTATTATGTACCATACAATGTATGACTAGGTGACAGCTAGGTGACACAATGGATAAAGTGCTGAGACTGGGGACAGAAAGACCTGAGTTCAAATCTGGCCTAGCTATATTTTCCTCAGTTCCTCCTCTATAAAATGAACTGGAGAAGGAAATGGCAAATGCAAGAAAATGGCAAAGCCAAGAAAACCTCAAATGGGCTCAGGAAGAGTTGGACTCTACTGTACTGACAACATATATACCAGACGTGGTTCTAAGTGCAGTAGATACAAAGTCTCTGCCCTCAATGAGCTGCCATTTTTATGGATGAGAAAATGTTTATATTTATGTTCATGGATATAAGACACATGCTCTTGGTGCGAAAGAGATTAGTATCTGGGAAGCCAAGAGAGACCTTCTGCCAAAGGTGATTCCAGCAGGCAGAGGTGAGGGGAGAATATTCTCAAGACATGGAGGATAGACAGTGATGTAGAGATGTGTAACATCATATGTGAAGAGCAAAGTAAATATTAGTATCACTGGACTATGGAGAGTATTGAGAAGAGTGATGTGGAAGTATAATATAATATATAATATAACATAACATAACATAACATAATATAATATATAATATAGTATATAATAAATATAGTATGTTAATAGATTGAAAAGGCAAGAAGGGGCCAAGTTGTGAAGAACTTAAAATACTAAACATGGGAAGTCATATTTGATAGTAGAAGTAAATGAGAGACACTGGAATTTCTTGAATGAGGGGAAGGAGGTGATATAGATCTTCACTTTAAGAAAATCCCTTTTCTGGCAGTGTGAAGGATGGATTTTTGAGTGGGAGAAACTTGATGGAGGGGAAACAATGAGCAGACCTCAAAATAGCGGTGGACTAGGTGAGAGTTGATGAGGAACTACACTAGGGTGGTGCTATGACAAGATTTGACAACGAATTGGATATGTGGAATGAGTGAGAGAAGTAAAGAAGGCACAGAGGTCATAGACTTAAGTAACTGGAAGGATGGTGGTGACTTTTAGTGATAACAGGAAGATTAAAAATAGGGGGTGGCTGGCTAGGGAAAGAATGAGTTCTCTTTTGGTCATGTTAAGCTTAATGTATCTATGGGAGGTCAAGTTCCATAAGTCTTATGGGCAATTTGTGATGTCTGCAGTTCAAGAGAGTTTGGAAGAGAAGCCAGGACTGGATATATAGATTAGGGAGTCATCTCTACAAGTCCAATAATTGAACCCATGAGAGCAAATGAAGTCACCAAGTGAGATAATGCAGAGAGAAAAGAGAGCAAGGCAGAGTTTTGGGCTGTATGCTCACTTAGTGTATGTGATGTGTGATGATGGAGCAAAGCAAACCGAAGAGTGGTCAGACATGAAGAAGGGGCAGGGAGAGAAGAAGGGAGGGAGGAAGGGAGGGAGGGAGGGAGAGAGAGAGAGAGAGAGA
>NW_027186296.1:80945010-80952542 GCF_028583685.1 Petaurus breviceps papuanus
TATAGTCCAAGATTAGAAAGTAGAACTAACTAAACCTTACTGAGAGGTTTTGGGGAAAAAGGAAGAGAGACAGAGACAGAGAGACAGAGACAGAGACAGAGAGAGAGAGAGAAAGAGGAGAGAGGGAGGGAGGGAGGGAGAGAGAGAGAGAGAGAGAGAGAGAGAGAGAGAGAGAGAGAGAGAGAGAGAGAGAGAGAGAGCAGTATCTCAGTGAAGATAAAGAATAGATTTAGGAAGAGAGTAAGGCAAGAGAAAGATAGAATGATAGATTAAGATTATAAGGAAAGTTTAGGGTTCTTGATCATGGAAGTAGAGACAAACCTGCCTTATTGTTTCTCATTCAGGGCTCTATGCCTTTTCATTGGCTTTCCTCCATGCCTGGAAGCCCTTCTCTTTTCATTTCTTCCTATTAGGAGCCCTAATTTCATTCAACGTCAGCTCAAATGCACTCTCCTCAAATGCCTTTCCTAATCTCCCCAGTTTCATGCTTTCTTAATCAAATAATATTTTATCTTTTTTCAATCTATCTATATGAAAAGCACTTAAATAGTAATTTAGCACAGTATCTGGAACATAGTAGGTGCTTAATAAATATGTAATGACTGACTAGAAGGTATTTTTTTAGGTGTGGGGAAAAGATTAAGTCAACAAACAGACATGAAGTACATATAGTATATTTTAGGGAGTTGAGGGCTAGGTATTAAGGAGAGAGAAAGTGAATAATGGGAAATATCCTAGCTAATTAGTTAAGGGCAAATGAATACTGATGTTTCTAATTTATCTAATCCTCTACTCATTTACTCCCTTGTGGAACCCTAGCTTCCTTTAGCAGAACAAATAACCAAGGGATAAAGATGGCAGTCATTATGGCCATTTTTGTTTGCATTGAATGCAAAGGAGAGATGACATGGTTAGGGGAGCAGTGGCCAGGCCAAGGAAAGACTCACCTGGGGTTCCCCCACTGAGAGAGAGAAGATGAAATCTGGTGGCTTCCTCTTTCACTAACTCTTCTTGTTCATTAGGTGCTAAACTCAGTTGCTTCTATCTCCCAAGGGAAAAATCAGTGCCCTCTGAATTTTTGTCAACCCGAGGCAAAGCCCCATTCACATTATCCTAGTCAAAGGAAGAAAGATCTAGTAGAGAGATATTTTACCTAAGAATTCTACAATCCTCAAAATGAATGGGGAGTGGGAAGTGAAATTTTTCTTTTCCATGAGAGTTTTTGGCAACTTGCTTAGTAGGCTTTTAAAAATAGCCCATTCAGGGGG
Organism: Petaurus breviceps papuanus; assembly: GCF_028583685.1. Lineage (NCBI taxonomy): Eukaryota > Metazoa > Chordata > Mammalia > Diprotodontia > Petauridae > Petaurus > Petaurus breviceps. The sequence goes on from NW_027186296.1 coordinate 80,946,279, forward strand.
CAGCCAGGTAGCACAGTGAGTAAGAGCACCGGCCCCCGAGTTGGGATGACCTGGGGATTGAATCTGGACTCAGACACTTAGCACCCACCCAGAAACACCTGGCCGTGTAACCTTGAGCAAGTTACTTAACCCCAATTGCTTATAAATAAATTTTTAAAAATAGCCCATTCAGACAACAGGCCTCAATCTGAAGTTTAAATATATTGTTTAGCCAGTAGCTATAGCCTGCAAAGTAGTTCGAAATAAACCAAGGAAGGACTCTATTGATCTGTTTTTCAATACCCTGTTGTTTGCCGAAAGAATCTGATTTTCCTTTGCCCAAAGTAAGCCATTCAAATAATCAGCAATGTTAGGAGAATTAGCAAACTCTTCTGCATTTCCCCACAGATGAGCTATTCAACCTGACTATGGTTAGCTGACCCTAGGAGCTAGCCATGTAATGAGCCCATCAGGGTGCTACATACATTCTAGGCAAAATAACCTCTCTGAGTCTCATTCTCCTCATCAGTAAAAAATGAACGAGTTATTTCTAGTAACTACCTGATACAGTTGGTGTAAGGCTCAAATGAGCCTTATGAGTATGTAAACTATCTTGACTTCAAAGTGCTGTGTAAACACCGGCTCTTGCTATTTGGCAGTAATGTTGGCAACAGCTGCGGGCAGCTAGGTGGCACAGTGAATAGCATTTTGAACCTGGTGTCAGGAAGACTCATCTTAATGAGTTCAAATACAGCTTCAGAAATTTACTAGCTGTGTGACCCTGGGCAAGTCACTTAACCTTGTTTGCCTCAGTTTCCTCATCTGTGAAATGAACCAGAGAAGGAAATGGCGAACCACTCTAGTATCTTTGCCAAGAAAATCCCGAATGGGGTCACAATAGTCAGAAATGACTGAACAACAACTGGTAACTGCTAAGCTGACAGTTCTGGAGAAAGAATACATTCAGATCCCAGACCCCAGGATCTGCTAGGTCCACAGATACTCCAAGGGTTGCTGCAGACAGTTTGGCTTTAGTCAAAAAGCGGTAGACATCTGATTTGTTTCCTTTGCTGCTGCTCTCCAGATATTAGAGTCAGAGAATCATAGATTGAGAGCTAGAAGGGTCTAGAAGAGACCTTAGAAGTCAGGTAGTCCAGTCCACTCCTGGGGAAAAAAAAATAACAAAACTGAGGAGCAGAGAAATTAAGTGACAGCACCTAGTATAGTGCCTGGAACTAAGAAAGTGCTTAATAAATGCTCAATTGAATGATTGTCCAAGGGCATATGTAAAGAAAGCCAAGATTCAAACCCAGATCCAATTAATATTTTAATGACCAAGCCTTTTCTCCTAATCCTCCCATTCTCGTCCCTCTTCCATTTCCTCACTAAAGATTCAATTCACTCTAACATTTATCCACTGTGCAAAATATCATACTAGCTGTAGTAGGGAAATATAAAAATTCCTCAGGAATTGTCCCCCTGTTTCTTTTTTTTTTTTTAAGCAATCGGGGTTAAGTAACTTGCTCAAGGTTACACGACCAGGTGTTTCTGGGTGGGTGCTAAGTGTCTGAGCCTGGGATTCGGTCTCCAGGTCATTCCAACACTGGAGCCGGTGCTCTTACTTCCTGTGCTACCTGGCTGCCCCCCCCCCACCTCGTTTCTTTATTGAATTTAAGGCTCACATACAAGTAATTACAATACAAAATATAAAGGATAATTATATGAGCTTCGCAGAAAATAGTCCTGCAGGGTTGTAGAAACATGGGTATAAGAAATGCCTTGGACACCTTGTTTTCCTTCCTAGTCTCTCTAGCCTCCCCACCATTCAGTAGCCTACTTAAATTCTACCTCTTCTACCAACCTCTGCCTCATTGATTTTCTCTTCCCCTGAGCTCCTGAAGCACTTAGGTGATAGCCCAGAATTTAATACTTAATTATATACTGTCCTCTACTGTTCTTTCCCTATTTCATTTATCCAAAACTAAGCTTATTATCTTTCCCCTTCAACCTGCTCCTCCTTTTGACTTCACTATTTTTGTCCATGGCAAGTCTCCCAGGGTTCCGAACATTGGCATTACCTGGGATTCTTCCCTCTGCCATGACCTTCACGTCCAAGCTTTCAGTAATTCCTGTTCATTGCATGTTTGCGACATCTCTCTCTCTGCCCCCCTTCTCTACTTCCATTGCCATCATCCTAGTAGAGGTCCTCATTACCCCCTGCCTAGAGGATTTACAGTGTCCTCCTTACAGGTCTCTCCCTCTCGTATTCTCTCCTTCCTGAATTCATCCTTTATTTTGCTGCCAAAATAATTGTTCTAGTGAGTAGATTTGGTTACGCCATTTTTCTGTTCAAATATCTTTAGCAGCTCCTTACCACCAAAATTCCAACTCCTTTGTCTGGCATTCAAGGCTTTTCATTGTCTGTCACTGTCCTACATTTCCATTCTCTTCCATGCTTGCTAATTAAATTGGGCCACTCACTGCTTACCTCCTGTACCAATCCTTTACCACCCCAACTCCTTCTGGGTCTCTGAACAGGCACTACACTCTCCATCCTCTTTGCTTCTGTTTATAGTATTCTCCATGCCTGGAATGTCCTTTATGACCACCTTCATTTGTAGAATACTTTTTCATCCTTTCAATCCCAACTCAAATGTCACCTTTTCCATGAAGTCCTTTCTAACACTGCTCTTCCATAGCTAGAAATGAGCTTTCCCCTTGGGCCTCAAAATGCTCCAGTTCACTTATGGTATACGGAATTAATTTAATTGGAAATGTCTTATTGCAGCCACTGCAATACTCTAGGCTTTAATAGCATAAAATTTCAGTCTTAAAGCAGCTGGGATGTGGTTGTATCCTGCCCACCTCCAGACTGAAAGTTGCAGCACAGCCAGCAGGGTCCACATATTACCAAGACTTTGTTTCTTCCTCAGAATATAGCATATTGTTGTATGTATTGCATAAATAGTAGCCTCTTATTAAATGTTTGAAGGATGAACGAGGGACTTTGGGTTTCCTAACTAGATTAGCTCCTAGAGGAAAGGGGCTTTTTTTTCTTTTTCTATATATTCCCATAGGCACATTAGAAGATCATTAAATCCTAGTTGGATGATTAGTCAGGAACTGAGAAATACAACACCTTAGGACACCAAGGGAAGAAAAGCCTAAAAGAGACACACTCAGTCTGTGCTTCTAAGACAGAAGAAAATGTCCTAGGGGCAGCTAGGTAGCACAGTGGATAGAGTCTGGAGGACCTGAGTGCAAATCTATTCTCTGACATTTGACACTTTCTAGTTGTGTGACCCTGGGCAAGTCACATAACTCAGATTGCCTCACATAAAATGTCCTGAGTTAGAATTTGGTTCTTCATGAGTGTTTTCTTTCATCTTTTTTCATCACTGAACTGAAACGATTCTCTCCAAAAGTATCAGTGATTTTTAAACTGCCCATTCACATAATTTCTCTCAGTTCTTTTCCTTCTTGACAAGTCTACTGAATTTGACCTTAGGGAAAACCTTCTCCTGGAGGCTCTCTCTTTTGGTTTTTTGTACAGTTACCATCTTGTGGTTCTCTTCTTACCTTTCTAGCCATCTACAGCGAAGGTTCAAAATCCATATTATGCTCCTTAATTGGGAGTGTTGTGTGAGGCTCTGTTCAAGTCCCCTGTACTCTTCTTTCTGTATGCTCTTGTGGTGATCTCATTAACTTCCATTAGTTTAATATGATGCAATGGAGAGTGTGTTGGGTCTGGAGTCAGAAAGACTATAAAATATAGACATCTATAAAAAAGGTGATAACAATTACACCTGTCTCCCAGGATTGATGTGACGATATAAAGTGAGATATTATTTATAAAGCATCTTGCAACTCTTTTTTTTTTGCTTTGTGGAGGGCAATTGGGGTTAAGTGACTTGTCCAAGGTCACACAGCTAGTTTTTGTGTTAAGGGTCTGAGGCCAGATCCGAACCCAGGTCCTCCTGACTCCAGGGCTGGTACTCTATTCACTGTGCCACCTAGCTGCCCCACAACGTCTTGCAACTCTTAAAGTACTATATAAATTTATTATTATTATTAATTATGATCTCTCTTATCATGACACGCATATCTCTATGTCCAGCCCCATTCTCTCCACTGAGCTTGAATCCTGAATTACAAGTTGTCTATTAGATATTTCAAAATGAATGTCCCAGGGACATGTCAAATTCATCATGATCGAAAGAGAAGTAACATTATCTGTCCCTCCCAAACCCTCCTTTCTTCCAAACTTCCCTGTCTTTGACAGATCAAAGACATCACCATCCTCTAGTTTCCCAGATCCTTGACATTGACTTTTGCATAACTCCTCATTCTGTCTCATACACAGATCCAATCAACTGCCAGATCTTGCCATTTCAATCTCTGCAACATCTTTGCATCCAATCCCTTCCCTCTACTGACCACCTCTCTAGCTACCACCTCAATTAAGCCCTCATTGCCTCTCCTTTAGATTAGTACAATAGCCTCCTAATTGGTCTCCCTGACTTAAGCCCTTTCTCCTGCAGTCCATTTTTCACACTTCTGCTAAAGCATCTTCCTTAAGGGCAGATCTGACCATGTCATAGCCCTGTTTAATAAACTCCAGCAATTCCCTGTTGTGTTGCCTCTAAAATCCAAAATAAACCTCTCTATTTCACTTTGAAATCCTTTTCCCAACCTGTCTTTTCAGCTCATTATACATTACCCCCTCCCACACTCCATGATTTTGCCAAACTGGACTTTTCTCTGTTCCTTCCTGAGGCAGCTAGCTGGTAGAGCATGGCCTGGGAGGAGAAAGTGAGGCTGGTGACTTTGCTTAGCCTTCCTTCACTTAAATCCAGTTTGTTTGCATCTCACAGCGTCACCTCCCTGATGTCTCAGTCTTCTTCCGGAATGAAGGATGCACAACAACAACAGCTTGTAGAGCAGTGGATGGAGCCAGGGGCTGGGAGTCAAGGAGTTCAAATCCAACCTCAAGACACTTAGTGGTTGTGTGACTCTGGGCAAGTCACTTAACCTCTCCTTGTTTCTGTTTCCTCAACTGGGGATAATAACAGCATCTACATTGAAGAGCCGATAAAATGAGATATTTGTTAATTGCTTATCATAGTGCCTGATAGTAAGCACTATATAAATGCTTTTTCCCTAGCCCCTTCCTAACGCGTGACTCTCCATCTCCCATCTCTCTGCCTATGCCTAGAATTCACTCTCACCTCTGCCTCACGACTCCATCTTTTTGTCTTCCCTCAAGCAGCTCCTTCTGTATGAAGCCTTTACCAATCCTCCAAATTGTAGTTCCCTCCTTCTCATACTACACTTATTTTATTATTTTCTATTTATTTCTATTTTCTTTATATTCTCTATATACTTATCTATGTTCTTGTTGTTTCCTCCATTAGGAAACAAGCTCTTTGTGAGTGGGAATTGTTTCATTCATTGTGTTTGTGGGTACAGTGCCTGGCACTTAGTAGGCACTTAATTACTTATTGATTGATTGGTCAGTTGCTCTAGCCCTTGCCTTCTAGCCATATATCTGGTTAAATCCCTGTTGTGCTCCCTTCCCCCCACCTCCATGTTCTCATTTCCCTCTTGCTACTGATTGTTCTGAGTCAGCCTTTCCCTGAACTGCAAGGTACTTTCTCTTATCCCATTACAGGATATGAATTTTCTTTTAAACCTCTAAACCTATTAAACTATTTTATTTGCTTTGAAGGTAATGGGAAGGAGAGAGAATCTAAGGTATTTGTAGCGAGAGAGCTATTTCCCTTAGACTTATACAAATGTCATTTTCCCCTTTCTGCTTTTTCCCTTTCTCTCCTCTCAGATTCTTCTTTTCCTTCTCCCATACTTTTCTTTTTTAGTCTCCTCCTTCAACCTCTGTCATTATGCACCATATCACTATATGTTATAAGTAATGCTGACCTTTTTTTTCAGATTTCCTTGCTTCTGATCCCCTGCCTGTTTCGATTAAAGTCTGGTTGAGTGTCTCACGTTCTCTCAATCCAATTCCCCCTGTAGCCACTGACCTCCTTTAACACTAATCCCATCTACACCCTAATGGGAAAACAATCAGGCTGAGCTGCAGCATCCTCTGTTGTCTTCAGGGCCAGCACATGTCCTTAATTCCTAAAGACTGCTCCAACTTGTAGCTGCCAGAATGCCAACTGCTCTTTGAGTTCATATCAGTCCTCAATGACTCTTCCCAGAACCTGATTATCTGTCTTATCTATCTATCTATCTATCTATCTATCTATCTATCTATCTATCTAT
>NW_027186296.1:80952552-80969516 GCF_028583685.1 Petaurus breviceps papuanus
TCTATCTATCTATCTATCTATCTATCTATCTATCTATCTATCTATCTATCTTCTATCTATCTATCTTCTTTCTATCTATCTATCTATCTATCTATCTATCTATCTATCTATCTATCTATCTATCTATCTATCTATCTATCTATATCTATCTATCTATCAGTTTCGGGAGGATTACATCCCTTGAAAGTTCACTGTGTGCAAAGGAAGCACCACCATACCTTAGCCTCAGGATTACAAGTTTGTTCCACATTAAAGTCCCTTTCCTTAGAGTGGGTTAGCAAGTAACCTTGTCACAAATACTCATGGGGACTCATTATGCAAACCTGCTGTGAGCTTTCATAGGCAATAATAGCTTTCCCCCTACACCAACCAAGGAACACAATGATATTGAATTGTATGTCCTGGAATACTGCCTGAGTTCAACTAGTTCAAGGAACAAGACAGAGACTCCCAGATTGCAATAGGAATTGCTTATGGTTGTATCTGGGTGAGAAGTGTAGGTCCCTCTTGAAATGGATGTCAACTCTAACATTCTATCAATCAACTGGAATTTATTGATTGCTTACTATGTACTAGGCACTGTGCTATGTTATAGGATACAGTGACAAAGATGAAATAGTCTCTGTGTTCAAGTAGCTTATATCCTTGGGGAAGACAACATGCAAATATCTACATACATACATATATACATACATGTATACAGAATGTGTACAAAATGACTTACAAGGTAGGTATTTGATGGGGCAGAACAGCATTCATCAAATTTTTTTTTTAATTAAAAATTTACCACATGAAATGCAGTGTGTTGAGTTGTGTGAAATACCATGGCAAATAAAACATAGTCACTAGCCTCACAGGACTTATTGTATAGTAGGGGATATAGGATATGTTCATTGATAAATATAAATAAGAATATTGTTATTGTGAGATGAGATCACTTTTTGCTAGAGGTATCAAGGAAAGTTTCATGGAAGAGTCTAGACCTCTTTGAGGTCCTTTCAGAGAGATAGCATCTGTGCTGGGTCTTGAAGGTTGGGCTCAAGGTGCATGGTTGGCAAAGGCAAGGGGAGGGAACTTGAGATTTAGGCAAAAAGAAAAGCTTAGCTACCCTACCATCATAGTCCTTGGTGCTCCCCCAATCAGGGAATACTAAATCCTAGTCAATAAACAGCATTCTAGAGCCTAATCCAAGAGAAGAGGGGGGAAAAACCCACAAGTAAAATTTAAATTGAGAGTATTACTAGAGAGCAAGATATGATGAAATGATGCTCTAAATAATTCTTTACAAGGTCATCTGATCAATTTATGCTGCATTGGTAAGTTATTGTGTATTTTAAAAATTAATGAAATATTTAATTATAGCAGGGTTGCCAGTGACCTTTTCTGAAATGACTTCATCATAAATCTGTAGGCGTTTCAGAACTGTTTTCTAGGTTTCTAATAATTTGCTCTCAAATTAATGACATCCAGCCAGCGAAAGAAGTCAAGGCTGGGTAAAAAGATTGGGCTGGGATTTGTGGTTTCCTAGCAATGGCTAATTCTGAGTTCTGGATGGAGGTGGCGAAGAAAATGCCGTGTGACTCACCAGAATCATCAGCAGGTTTAACTGTTTACTTAGAAGAATGAAAACTAAATCTGGTGTGTCAATAGGGAAAAATTAGCCTGTGGTGACCCAGCGTGGGCATGCTTCTTCTGGCCCGCTTATCCAGATGCGCCTGGGAAGTAAAAAGAATGCACTCCATGATAATTTTTCTTCTTCCATGGCCCCTGCAGTGAATCTTTCCCATTAATAAATAAAGGCTGTGATGTTCATGACTTGCATTCCAGTGTTAAGCTGTGCAATCCTGGATATCTCTGATTTCCATCTGCCTTGGGGATTCTATAAGAGTGACTCTCATTTTGGCAGAAGGGGCTAACCAGACTAAAGCTTTATCTGTCACATCAGTGTAAATGAGCTCAATATGTCTCTCCAGATCAGCTTGGGATAATCAAAAGGGCCCTGGCCTAGGAGTCAGGAGACCTGGGTTGAAATCCTTCTTCTAGTGCTTGCTGGCCAGGCAGCCTGAAGAAAGTCACTTAGCCTTCCTTGAACTAGGTGGCTACATCGGTAAAAAATGATATCATAGGATCAAGGATTTGGAGAGAGAAGGGATCTCAAAGCCCAGGTAGACTATCGTACCTTCCCATTTCACATAGTAGGAGACTGAGGCTTAGAGACCTAATACCACTTGAATACTATCTTCCTCACAGACTCTGTAAAATGTAAAGTGCTTTAGAAATGTGACCTCTTTGTATGTGTTGGGGGTAAGGGATGGGGAAGAAAAGGTCTGTGGTAACTGTATTTATCCCAGGATACTACATAGATTGAGGATCATAGAGTCACAGATAATTATAGTTTTAAGACACCTTAATGATTATCTGGTCTAATTCTCTCATTTTATAGATAAAGCACCTGAGGTCACTTAGCTAGTTAATGACAGATCTGAGACTAGAAACCAGTTGTTCTCTCTCACAGGACTCTCTGTTACACCAGGCTGTCTTCCATTCAGAAGCCAGTCAGCCAATGAGTTAATAAGCATTTATTAAACTGTTACTAAGTACCAGGAACTATGCTAAGCACTGGGGATGAAAAAAAAATAAAAGCAACCTCCATCCTTAAGGGGCTCACATTCTTGGGAGAAACAACATGCAAAAAAATTTATATGTGTGTATATATACATACGTGTGTATATACATATATACACATATATCATATATACAGATTAGATGAAAGATGTTTTCAGAGGGAAGGTACTAGCAATAGGGGAAGATGAAGGGTGGGAGGGTGATGTCTAGGAAAGGCCTCTTGTAGAAGGTGGGAATTTGAAAGTGTCAGTACAGATCCCATTTCTCAGGAAGTCAGGAAATAACTAGGCATGCCCTGAATCTTTTCAGTGGGATGATCCTAGGAAGGCAACCAGGGAAAGCTGGGAAATGGTCCCTGACTGAAGCTTCCTCTGGTTTTTGTTTCCCATTGCTTTCTGCCATGGCTTGGAATATTCTGTTATGCATCCTTCCAGACTGGCCTCAGTTTCATCATCTGCAAAATGGAGATAATACCTCTTGTAGTTATGATGATGATCAGTCAGTTGAGGGAGAAGGCAGTGAGTAGGAAGGGAACAAGCATTTATTCTCTTTATACTCTAGTTCCAGTGCTTTATCCATTGCCTTAAAAAATTACACACTGAATCAATTGAAATACTGTATTTAAAGTAATTTGTAGTCGAATTTTTTGTAATAGATTTGTAATCTATCAATTGCATTATCTAAATGTTAGCCATTATGATTTCTGTCACCTCCTCTTCCCCCTGATCCACCCCAACCACCAATATCTCCTAGTTGATAGGTCACAATATGGATAGAGTGCTAGGCCTGGGATCAGGAAGACCTGAGTTCAAATCCATCCTCAGATACTTAACTAACTGTGTGACCCTGGGCAAGTAACTTAACCTCTATCTGCCTCAGTTTCCTCCACTGTAAAATGGGAATGATAATAGCATCTACCTTCCAGCATTGTTGTAAGGATCAAATGAGATAATACTTGTGAAACGTGCACAGTACAGTGCCTGGAACAGAATAATCACTACAGAAATTCTTATTCCCTTCCCACTTGTAAGGATTAAACTAGGTAATATCCATAAAGTGCCCAGCACAGTAGGTGCTCAATATATGCTGGTTTCAAATTGGATTCCACGTTCTACAGGAAGTCATTTCCAGTTCTCCCAGTGGTTAGGACTGCTCCCATTGGAGATTACATCTCATTTACTTAGTGTATAATTTGAATGGACACAGGGATTTAAATGTTGTGTCTCTCATCACTGTGTGTCCTTTAAGGACTGCTTGAGGTCAGGGACTGTTTTGATCTTTCTTAGATATTTCCAATGCTTAGCATAACTCTTGGCACATACTAAGTGCTTTTGGATGGATTTATACAAGACTTGGAACACAATAGGTGTTGATAACTTGATAACTGACTAGGTTTTTGATTCTTGACATATAGCATCTTCGTGAAGTTTAATTTATATATACTGGGATATAAGGAAATGTGTTTCTCATGAAGCATTTGAACAGCAAGGCAGACTAGGTCTATAACAACTAACCTTAAGGAATATGAATTCATATTAATAATAACAAAGATAATGCATTCCAAAACCAAATATAAAAGGTTTTGGATTATCCATGATTTGGGATTACGTGAACTCCTTTTCCATTCCACCAGTGTTGATAAATGAGATGACAGTAGATACAGCCCTGGGCCTGAAGTCAGAAAGACCTAAGTACAAATGCATCTTCAGACACTTACTAGCTGTGTAACCCTGGGCAAGTCACTTGAACTTCTGTTTACCTCAGTTTCCTCAATTCTAAAATGGGGATAATAATAGCATCCACTTCACAGGGTTGTTATAAGTGCCAAATGAGATATTTATAAAGTGCTTAGCTCAATGTCTGTTACATAGTAGACATTCAATAAATGCTTATTCCCTTCCCCTTCCCTAATTTTCCATGAATGACTAACAGTGCTTTTTCAGGGTTAGGTATACAACTAGGCAGGACTATGTAGTTGAAGTTCTTGAGGTTAGAATGGAAGATGCTGTTTCCCTGGCAATAGCCACTCTTCATCATCCTCCTAAAATTATTTTGCTTGTATTTTTTTCTTGGCATTTCTGTCTGTTGCATAAAAGAAGACTAAGATTTGGGCTCTCAGTTGACTAGCTCTATGAATAGAATTTAAGTCATGAGAGGACGTGGGTTTAGGAAGAAAGATGATGAGTTCCCTTTGGGACCTGTTGACTTTGAAGTGTCGGTATGGAACCATGTGGAAATGTCCGTTAGGCATTGGGAAAAGCCCATTTGGACATTGGGAGAGAAATCAGGGGATGGAAATAAAGTTTTAGGAGTTTTCCTCAGAATTTGAACTGTATATATACAAAATACTTTAGCAAGAAAGCTCGCTAAATAGTAGAATTGGATTATTGAGTGAGAATGTAGAATTTTCTTGCCATTAAGCCTTCAAAAGTAAAAAAAAATAATCTGTTTGTGGGATGCTTTTAGTGTGGTACTGCCCTAAGATAGGAGAATGGAGAAGATGACCCTTTGAAGTCTCTCCTATCAAGCTGACTCTATAATCTGTGGCTATTTAGCTTATCCAATTAGGAGAGGATATTTGTGAAGTGAAGGTCACTCTTTTGATTGCCACATGTGTGTGAACTTTGCCATTTGCCATGGCTGCACACCTGTCTATCAGCTGGAGTCATGAGTAGTTCTGATGGGAGAGTATGCAAATGGATTCATATAGTCCATCTTACTGTAGTAAGTACAATTCAATTCCCATTTCCTAGGAACATCATTTGATGAATCTAAGATATCTGGTATATTGGAAAATATACTAGAGTCAGAGAGGTTCTGATCCTGCTAACACTTATGATATGTGTGTTACCTTGGGCAAATCCTTTAAACTCCTTGGGTCTCAGTCTTCTCATCCTTAAAGTGAATGGGGTAGACTAATTGGCCTCAGAAGGACTCCATCATTTCTATATCTATGATCTTATGACTACAGAAATCCATGAGGGATGGTATATAAAGGTACAATTTGGAGACTGTGCCCATTCCTATTACAACTTGAACCTGGGAAGAACAAAACTGGTGGGACCTCCATAACTCCATGGCCAACTCTTGGAGCTCAGAGAGATTTCCCTTATTGCTGTTGTCTCCAAAGGAAGAGAAAACAACATCATCCAAGAGAGCTGTATTTAAGATGCTTAAAAGGCAAAACAAAGTACACCATTCCCTCTTCCCCCCACCCCCAATCCCCTACCCCACTTCTTCCACAATGCAAACCCACATTTTGTTACTGCATGGGAGAGTCAGGTGACCCAAAGCCCATTCTCCTTTGAAGAAGAAAACATTTTTACAGATCCTACTGCTCTAATTACATTTAGTGTAGTATTGTTTCCATCTAAATTATAGCAATTATATACCAAGATCTCCTTTGAAATCATTTAATTAAGGAGTAGCTAACACTGCATTTGGAATACTAATGGAGCCCTTTCTTTCTTTGAAAGTTGGATTTTATTTTTCTCCCAAGTGAACACCCTCCCTTCCCCCAACTGTGGCCCACTGTGCTCTGGGATATGATCCAGGGAAGATGCTATATTTGATGTCTCAAGAAAGCTAGGACAGCCAGATAGGTTGCTTGTGATAGTTCTGACCCTGGTGAAGCTGACACAGATTGTAGAAGCCAGTGATTTTTCCTGGTACAACTTCTGTCATATTGAGTTCCACGAGGGACATGTGACTCAATTCCTCTGAACTGTCCACAGATGGGATTGAACAAGGTGATACTCCCACTCTCTCACACCACTAAGTAAATATTAGATTAATCAGTCAGGCCATAAGTATTTGCTTACTACCTCCTATGTATAGGGTTATGAGCTAAGTTGTAAGAGATAAAAAGAAATATGTGTCCCTGACTCAGAGAATTTGTAGTCTTGTAGGAGAAATGAGTCATAAACATGTTAAAAGTTACATATAACAAGAATTAGATATTAGATGGTTATAAATTTAGCAATATCTCAGTTTACAAAAATGAAATTTGGTAGGGTTAAATACAAAGTTATAATTGGATTAACAAATTGACTTCACAAGTTAAAGTTAACAAAGGTATGTTAATAAAGGCATGGTTAGGTAGCTATTGGTTTGAAAAATATCTGGGGGTACTAGTATACAGCAAGCTTAGTATGAGTCAATGGTGGACATAGCAGACAAAAAGTTAATGCAGTTTTGGGCTAAATTAAGAGAGAAATCAATTCCAGGGATAATCTTTTCATCCTCTACCTTGCCTAGGCCACATTTGAAGTATTGTGTTCATTTCTGACTGCCGCGTTTTAGAAAAGGCAATATCCAAATTAAGTAGAAAGGACATATGAAGAAAGACACTATCTGCATCTGGAGAAAGAACTAATAAATATGTATTGAATAATTTTACACATATAAACCTATTTGTGTCTAATGGTAGCCATCTCTAGGACAGGGAGGGGGAGAGAGGGAAAGGGAAGAAAAAAAGGAAAAAAAACGAAATTTACATGATAACTTTCTTATATATTTAAAAGGAACAGCAAGTTATACATAATAGATTTGCAATTTCATGTACAATCATCTTTTTATTATACTGTGCTATGGAAATGCTTGTTTTATTCCATAAATTAAAACAAATTTTGAAAAAGACATCGATAAGCTTGAAAGTCTTTACAATAACCAAAATAATGGAGGACCTTCCATCCATGGCATTTGAGAAGCAGCTGAAAGAACCACAAATGTTTAGCTTACATAAAAAGAGAGCAAGATGGAACATGATTGTTGTCCTCAAGAATTTAAAGGGCTGTCATGTGGAAGAGGGGTGAAACTTGTTTTTTGTTGACCCCCAGAGGGCCATCATGGAGTTGTAAAAGGACAAATTTGGGCTTGATGTCAGGAGGAACTTCCATCACAATCGGCCAAAAGTGGAATGGTCTACATTGGAAGGTAGTGTATTCTTCCTCATTGGAGGTCTTTGTGCAAAGACCAATGGCCAGTTGTTGAGTTTGTTATAGAAGAGATTATTTTTCAAGTATGGACCAGATGACAACTGAGGTTCCTTTTAGCTCTGAAACTTTGTGATTCTGCTATACCATAAGAGCCATGTCCAAATGATAACATGTAAGGGTACCAAAGGAGTAGAATATGTGGCAAGTTTTTGTGTTTGTCCTTCGTTTTCAAATAGGACCGGGGCATCAGGGAAGGGATGACATGACTTGCACTTGGCTTTGATTTGAGTGAGGAAGGGCTGTGTAAGGTCACCAGCCTCACTTTCGCCTCCAGAGTTATCTGGATCCAGTTCATCTGGAGGACTGGAGATGAAGCAGGATGCAACCAGAGATCCTGGCCCTTTGGGGCTAAGGCCTTTTCAGGTACTGACTTAGAGTGAGGTAACAGGCATTCAGTGACTAGCTTCTTGAAGAAGTGAGTGAGAGGAAGGTATGACCACTGTGAGTCAGAGTATTCAGGAAAATCTTGCAGATAGAGTAGGACTTGATATAGACCCATTAGAATCAAGTAATTAATGAGGATGGCTTTCAAATTACCTGTGGTCAGGCAAGTAAGATTTACATGGGTTGTCTTTTATATCATGTTCAGAGAAAGTATTGAATCAGGAGATGTTAATATTTGTAGCCATGGAGTCAAGTCAGCAAGCCTTCTTAAGTATTTACTATGTGCCAGGTATTATGCTAAGCTCTGGGAAAAAGTCTCTGCCTTCAAAGTGCTTACATTCTAATGAGGAAAGACAACAGAAACATAAAAGAACACTGAAAAAGAGGTAGTGAGGATTGTGGAGAAAGTCCAGAGTCAGAAGGAAAGCCTGGAGAGGAATGCATGTAGTGAAAAATGTAGAGATGTCAAAATGATCCTCAATTCCTCTTCCTGCTCTAGTTTTTTAATATCTAGTAGTATCCTACTGTGGTTGAAGCCCGCTACATGACGGCCATAGGAAGAGAAAATGCAGCCTTTTCTTGAGTAGTTTACAATTTACTAGTTTAAACCTGCTGAATTCTGAAGATGCAACAGGTTCTAGACATGAATTAGATAGTGCCTCTCTGCTGGGGGCCAAGGGAGAAGTGCTTGCTGAGTTAGGAAGGCTATCATTGGCATAGGAGAGGGAAGTAATAATAATGACAATGTTTATTGCAACAATAATAATAGCTAGAATTTATGTAGTATCTTAAAGTTTGCAAAATGCATTATACATGTTATCCAGCAACAGTTAGGTTGTACGGTATAGAGGAGAGCTTGCATTCAGGAAGACCTGAATTCAAGTTCTTTCTTAGATACTATCTGTGTGACCCTGGACAACTCACTTAACCTCCCTCAGTCTCAGTTTCCTCCTCTATAAAATTGAGATAATAACAGTACCTTTCCCACATGGGTGTTGTGAACAGAAAATGAAGTAACACTTCTCCAGTGCTTTGTAGCACTGTATAAATGCTACTATTATTATTAACATTCTTGCTATTATTTCATTTGATTAAGGAAACAAAAAGGAGGAAATGAATAGTAAAATATGCTTAGAAATATAGGTGACTATGGATATGGCTCTACTCATAGTAATATAGAATTTTTTTCTAACAGACTCTACATAGGAACTTTTTTCTTTCAAATCTTTTCTGATTTTTCCTTTTGGTTTTTAATGCATTTATTGTACTCACTATATGCATGGCTCTGGGTTGGGCTGTGAGGGGCACAAAGAAGTGTAAGACAGAGGGCTTATGGATTTGATGGGGAGATAAAATATAACTTCATGAGGTGAACTAACAATGGAAAACACTGTGTGGTGTCTGCCAAAGGAATGGTCAAAACGAGAGTTTATGTGTAGGGACTCAGAAGAAGAGGAGCTCACTGGGGGCTGGGTTGGGCTCAGGATCATTCATAGTCCCCTGAGGTCAGAGAGTTCAACTCCTACATTGTACAAATGAGAAAATAGAAATGGAGGAAGCCAAAGTAACTTGGCAAAGGTCATTCAACTCAACTCTTAAATGTCTGAGGTGGAATTCAAACCTAAGTTGTGACTCCAAGTCCAACACTCTACAGCAGGCTACCTCATGCAAGTATGAAAGGCTTCATGTACAGGGTGGGATTGGGCCTTCAAGGATGGGTGGGATTTGGGGGGGGAAGGGGTGATGGTATTGCCTTTATGAAAAATTCTTTTTATTCAATACTTTCAGTTGTGTCTGACTCTTTGTGACTCCATTTCGGGTTTTCTTGGAAAAAAAATACTAGAGTGGTTTGCCATTTCCTTCTCCAACTCATTTTACAAATGAGGAAACTGAGGAAAACAGGGTTAAATGACTTGCTCAGGTTCACACAACTAGTAAGTGTCTGAGGTCAGATTTGAACTAAAAAAGATGAGTCTTCCGGACTCCAGGCCAGGAACTCTATATCCACTGTGACATCTAGCTGGCCACCCCCTAAATTTCACATGTAATTGGGCAGTTAAGTGGGCAGTGGATATAGAGTTATGATATAAAGATATATAATGGATATAGAACCCAGTGGACTGGGGCTGGACTCAGGAAAAAACTGAATTCAAATCTAGCCTCAGACACTTCCTAGCTGTATGACCCTGGGCAGGTCACTTAACCCTGTTTGCCTTAGTTTCCTCATCCGTAAATTGAGTTGAAGATAGAAATGGCAAACTACTCCGATATCTGTGCCAAGAAACCCCAATTGGGTTCAGGAAGAGTTGGACACAACTGAAAACAACTAAACAGCAATAGATTTTATATGTAAATCATATTTTAATTGAATAGAACTGCCTAGGCCTACCTGTACTTCAGAGGATGGGTAGCTTAGGAGATCTCTAAATTCCTTTCCAGCTCCAAAGCCTATGGTCCTCTTCTTTCCTTTGTCTGACTTGGTCTTTTCAGAGATACTTTCTTTTCATTTAAAATTGTCCTTCATTGCTTAACATTTTTAGCACTGTCTCCTCTGCCTCTTTTCCCCAGCATTTCTGTCAGATAGTTGAAACCTGAAACAATATATAAATGATATTTCATTGTATTAGGTAGGCTCCCTCTTATAAACCAAGAGATCAGTCTGTGATAAATCCTTTTGTAAAGCCGATGTTATCACTTAACTTAACCCTATCCCTTCTAAACTTATTTTAAATTCCCTTGGAATGGGAGCGGAGTGGGAGAAGGCGTACTAGGGTTTTACAAAGTGGAGCCTTCCTATAATAACAATAACAACAACAGCAATAACTACTACTACTACTACCACTACTAAACATTTATATAATACTTACTATGCACCAAGCACCGTGCTAAGCACTTCACAAATATTATCTCGTTTTATCTTCCCAAGAACCCTGGGAGGTAGGTACACTTGTTGTCCCCATTTTGGAGATCAGAAAACTGAGGAAAAGAGAGGCTCAGTGATTTGCCCAGGGTTACACAGGTAGTATCTAAGGCTGGTTCTCCTTCCACTGTGACATCTAACTCTGTGTCTCTGTGTGTTGCCTTAGTTAGATAGACACTGACTGTATAATCCTGATGGATGTATTAGCACATACTTACACACATATAGAATAAATATGTGTGCATATATGTGTATATCCATGTTATTTCTTATATGTATCTGTATGTCTGTATGTATGTCTATATGTCACACAGTTCACATACATTAAGATTACATAAACTAACACATAATATGTATCTATCAGGGTCACAAAGGTTTTAGATCTATCTCTCTCCCTATGCACACATGCAAAGACACTGTCTATGTATATGTATATATGCACACATACGTATGTACTTAGATACATGTAATCTATACATACACTCATATATTTGCTAGCTGTATGACTCTCATAGATCTGTCTTTGGATACTTACAAGTTGCTTAATCCTGATATGTGTGTGTATGCATGTATGTATACATATATATCATATACACACATTATTTGTTTTGTTTGTATGTGTATATTGATTTATAGAACCATAAAATATAAGAGCCGGGGTAGGCGAGGTGGCATAGTGAGTAGAGTGCTGGCCCTGGAGTCAGGAAGACCTGAGTTCAGATTTTGCCTCAGACACTTCACACACACACACACACACACACACACACACACACAACCTAGCCGTGTGACCTTGGGCAAGTTACTTAACCCCAATTGCCCTCCAAAAAAAAGTGAAAAAAAAATATAAGAGCCAGAAAGAGCCTCAGATGTCCTCTGGTCTAAGCCCCTTATTTTGCCATCTAGGAAACTGAGGTTTAGAGAGGAGGAATTGACTATTCTTAAGAGGGGAGAAGAAGGGGGAAGGAGGGGAAGTTGCATACAGATAAAGGAATATCTGGTCAGTTCTCCCAAACATCCCTTACTTCACTCCCCTCTATCATTAAGGAAGATAATGGAATGCCCTGATGTTTCTCATATTTTTTCCCTGTCCAGTTCTAGAGAATTGAGGCTCAGTGACTGGAGTAATTTTTTTTTTGCTGGAAAATAATTGCTAGTCAGAAATCAGCACTACTTATATTATTACAAACAGGCTTCCCTGCAGTGAGACTTGTTCTTGCAGCTGATCTGCACTGTTTCTCTGGGTAGCCGGTACTATTTATGAATTAATGACTACTTGGTTGTTCTCTTCCTGTGATTTGGAACCAAGTCATTTCCTCGGAATTGTTGATGTTGGCAGAGGACGTTGGAGCTGCCCTTGGTCTTCCTAAGCAGCCTCTTTGGTCACCAGATTTCAACAGTGTCATAGAACTGGATTTGGAAAGAGTCTTAGGGGTCATCTAGTTCAACTGCTTTGTTTTAGAGGTTAAGAAACCAAGGCTCAGGAAAGTCATCTGTTCATGGTCACAGAGGCTGCAAAGAACTAGAACTTGAATCCAGATCCTCTAAAGTGAAGAGTCTCAACACTGTACTCACTGTTTTCATTTTATTCCCCTTACCTGCCTGTTTCTCATTTGTTTGAAAACTTACCTGGAAAAGGAATAAGAACCAACTCTCCCTCCCCCACCCATACCCAACCACACTTTAATTCTTTTTTCTTCAACTTCCTATTCTTCCCTTTCTCCTCCTCCTCCTCTTTCTCTTCTCTTCTTCCCTCTCCCCACATTCCTTCTTTTTTGTTTTCTTCCTCTATTCTCCTCCCATCCCTTCTTCTCTCCTCCTCTCTTTCCCTCCTATCCCTTTCCCCTTCCCTTCTTCCTTCTACACAATGCACTCACCTTTGATAGACCTTAATCAGGACAGCAAATAACACAATTTAAATGAACAAAATCCCAGAACTAGAAAGGTGGCTCCCAGCCTGAGAGGCTGAATTTAGATCCATTTGAAAGGAGGGGTTATGTGATCCTTATTCCTGCTGGAGTACACAGCTGAGCCTGAGCCTTCACAGATATGGGACCAGTGAACACCTTTGGCCATCTTGAGATCACAGAGTGGGAGTAGGCTGGAGTTCTGATCTCTCTGATTGGAGTGACTCACTTGCTAAAGCCCAGGCTGGATGATCCCATGTTGTTTAAGGCTTTACAAATAAAATCCCATGACAGAAGCTTGAACACGACCTTGTAGTCAAATACATAAGCAGTACTGTTGGCGGCAATTGTACCTACAAGATAAGGAATATTTTGTTTATGCCGCTGCAATTTATAAAACTGGAAATCCTCTAGGAGTGGACTTTTAAAGTAATCTAATCTAGGAACCATAGGAGTGTAGTTAAAGGGGCAACTGAAAAAGGACCATATTTCAGTGTTTAAGAAGAATCACAATCAATGCTTAATTAATTCAATAAGTTTTTATTATAGGGCATGTGTATATAATATATAGCTATAGATAAACATACATACATAGATACATATATCTCATTACTGTCTTTATGACAGTATTTATATAACCAATGTCATTACTGTCTAAATTCTTACCAAATTTACAGATGACACAAGGCTGGAAAGACAGATGATATACTGAATAACAGAGTTCAAATCCAACAAGATCTGGCCCAGATTTAATGAGATGAAAATCCAATAGGCATAAACACGAAGCCTTGTACTTGGCCTAAAACAATAGCAGTTGCAACAATAACAAATTACTTCTCAAGTTCAAGGTGTAGAAGGATGATGATCAGATGCAATTTGTCTGATAAAGATTCCGGGGGTTGCAGAGGACTGGAAGGCCCATAGAAGTCAACAGTAGAATATGATAACCAAAAAAGTTATTGAAGTATATGTCGGCATTAAGAGAGGCACAGGAATGATGGGAGTGATAGTCCCTCTGCAATCAGCCATGATCAGACCTGTTAGAGTGTGTGTTCCAGTCTTGACACTACAGTTTAAAAAGACTTGAGAAGTTGAAGAGCGTGCAGAAGAAGACAGCTAGGATGGCCACTGTCATGTGTTGGTAAATGTTTAACAACCAGCTTTTTTTTGGGGGGGGATAATGTTTACATGACACAATTTTATGTAGATTCTGCATTATTGACATTTTCTCCATTACTTTGTTAAATATAGACAATTAGCAAAACCATTAGCCAAGCCCTTGATTTGTAGGGATTGCCAACTTTTTAGGTACAAACGCTCACTTTGAAAAGAAAACAATAGATTCTCTCAAATCACTGGAGCTATCTCCAGCACATCCCTGGAGGGGTCACGAATGCCAGACATAAGAGGGTCAGTTAGAGGAACTGGGGATGTTCATCCTGGAAAAGAGTCAGAAAGAATGGGATAGGATTTGAAAGGCTGTCATATGAGGGAGGGATACGACTTGTACTGTTTGACTCCAGAGGGCAGATCCAGGAGCACGGGGCAGCTTGGTATCCAGAAAAAAAATAAACCTTCCTGAGAACATCTCCAGAGTGCCTTGACTGGTGGTGGGTGTCTGTTCACTGAGGATCCTCAGGCAGGGATCAGATGGACTCTTGGGCACTTTGTAGTGGAGATTCCTTCAGGAAGTGAATTGTACTCAGTGCTGGAGGGACACTGAGGTTTTTTTCACCTCTTCAGTTCTGGGATAGAGATAGTAAGTGAGCTTTATAGGAGTTCAGTAAAGTAGCTAGGTGATGCAGTAAATAGAGCACTGGGCCTGGAATCAGGAAGACCTGAATTCAAACACAGCCTCAAATACTAACTGTGTTGTGACCCTGGGTAAGTCCTTTAACATCTGTTGTCCTCACTTTCCTCATCTGTAAAATGGGGATAATAATAACACCTGACTGCTAGGGTTGTTGTTAGGATAAAATGAAATGATAATTATGAAATACTTATGACAGTGCCTGGAACATAATAAGCACTATACAAATGTTATTATTATTTATTATTGTTATTATTTATTGATACTGTAGTCAGTGAGGGCTTCCTGGAGATGATAGAATTTCAAAAGTCAGAAGGAATGTCAACTGGTAGCTCCTGACTCTCAAAGTTCTTTCAGTGACTGATTGGTCAATCTAGCTGAGTAACCTCCTAAAGATAGGACTGGGGAGTGAGGTAGAGAGAGGAAAATAATGGTGGCAGAATGGCCTGTGGAAAAAGTAACAATTTCAAGTCATTTTCCATATCTATCCTACAGTCTTTTGTGAATCTTTGGCTACCATTGACTTATACCTTCCTGTGTAAGCTGTCATATGATAACAGGTAATATTTTGGTATGATTTTGAGTGAATTTAAGGATACATACATGAATGCATATTTGCACACACACATACATACATACATTTTTTTCCTGGCCTCTCCTTGTTCCTCCCTCTTAGCTAAGGACTTAAAAAAAATCCTTAATGGGATGAACATGGAAAGATGCTACCAGGGAACTTGCCCCAGTAGAATAGTGCCCATTTTTATTTATGTCCATTATCAAACTGTCTTACACATCCACAACAGATAGGAGAACTAAGAATGAAGCCAGCGAAGCCTCCTAGTCTCCTAAATATCTGCCATAAAGTCATTGTGTGAGGCTCATACGTGTTTCTCAAAAGATAACCTTCCTCCTCCCAAGCCTAATCTCTGAACATATGAATTCTTACATTAAATATATTTTTTTGCCATCTTGGTCATCAGACCATAATGGAAGTAGCAATTAGGAGGTGAGAGAAGGGGTTATAGAGGTGGGCACATGATCAGCAGCAAAAATGACAGCTGCCAAAGAAGGAAGAAAGTTGACAGAACAACTAAAAATGGTACAATTCAGGACCATTTAGAATATGAGCAAAGAGTCCTATGCTGCACTATATTCTCCAAGGCCACTGCTGTATTATCACCAAAGACAAAGAAAGAAGTCCTTAATGATGACAAAGTCGTCAGGAGAAGTTTAAATGATGTTTGTTCAGTGTTCTCAATAGAAGAATGCAATGAAGGATACAAAACTGCTTTGGAAATAAATGCTACCATCAGAAATGGCTTAAAACAGAGAGAGCTTTTGGTGTTTAAAGAACTTCAGGTATCTAGAAAATTCACAATGTGGAACGTTCCTTTTCCAGTGTTAGATAGATGGATAGACAGATAGACAAATATGATAGAATAGACAAATGGATAGATATCATAGACAAATATGATAGAATAGATGGATAGAAAGACATGATAGAGAGACAAGTATGAGAGAGAGATACAGATGTAATACATAAATATGATAGAAAAATATGATGGAAATGATAAACAAATATGGTAGACAGATCTATTGATAGATATGATAGACTGAACAGACAGGCATATGTGTGTGTGTGTGTGTGTGTGTGTGTGTGTATAGAAGTATGACAGTCTCTGCTTTGAAGGAGCTAATGAGGTGAAGATAAAATTATGGACTTCCCACACTCTGCTGTGGTTGTATATTCTGAAATCACACTGCATGTTAGGTGAGGGGATTAACGATCAGGTCGGGAGTTTAAAGCAGAGCTGGAATATATGTGGTAGCATGTTGTGTAGATAATTGGGATGTCGTGTAGAGGCTTTCTTCTAGGCAAGATAAGGCAAAAGAAAACTTGGGGATCCAGGAGTTGTATCCAAGGTTGTGGTACAGCAAGGGTTTTAGTAGCAAGGTAAAGAGATGACCATCAAGAAGAATCAGGAACATCTGGATTAATATCTTGTCTGTGATACATAAAGGCTGTGTGACCATAGGCAAGTAACTTAATCTCTCTGAGTCTACTCTGAGAGATATTGTGATATGAATAAGAGTTTGGATTTTATTCATGTGGCAATGGGGAACCTTGGAAAATTTTTGACCAAGAAAATACTTTAGAAAAATTAACCAGAATCACTCTTTATTTCTTCTCCTTCTCCTTCTTCTCCTCCTCCTCCCCCTCCCCATTCTCCTCCTCTTCTTCTTCTTCTTCTTCTTCTTCTTCTTCTTCTTCTTCTTCTTCTTCTTCTTCTTCTTCTTCTTCTTCTTCTTCTTCTTCTTCTTCT
>NW_027186296.1:80969526-80988050 GCF_028583685.1 Petaurus breviceps papuanus
CTTCTTCTTCTTCTTCTTCTTCTTCTTCTTCTTCTTCTTCTTCTTCTCTCACCCACTTATATACTTTTAATTTGAGTTCTATAATCTTCTCTGATCCACTTTATTTCATCATATCATGATTTGCAGTTAGAGTCAGTGTGTCATAGTGGATAGAAAACTGGCCTCAGACTCAGGAAGACCTAGGTTGAAGTTCTCCTTTGACACATACTTGCTGTATGACCATGGGCAAGTCATTTCATCTCTAAGCATCCCAGGAATTCTTGAGGACTTTAAATGACAAACTAGTTGCCAATTGATTGGTCAGTCAGGCAGTAAACATTGATTAAGGTCCCACTATGTGCTGAATACTGTGCTAAGCTTGGATATATAAAGAAAGGCAAAGACAGTCTCTGCTCTCAAGGAGCTCACAGTCTAATGGCAGAGACGACGTATAAACAACTATATACAAGTAAGCTATATACAGGATAAACTGGAAATAACAAAAGGAAAGTTGTAGAATTAAGGGACTTCCTTTAGAAGGTGGGATTTTATCTGGGACTTCAAGGAATCCAGGGGAAGCCCAGAAGTGGAGATGAGGAGGAGGAAGAGCATTCCAGGAATGGACGATAGAGAAAATGTCCAGAGCTAGGGAGTGTCTTAAAGGAGCAACGAGGGGACCGGGATCTTTGGATCACAGCGTACGTGGTGGATGAAGGAAAGTATAAGAATATGGGAAATGGGAGTCAGGTTGTTAGGAAGGGCTTTAATCATGAAACAGAGGACTTTAGATCTGATACTAGAGATGATAAGGGAACCCCTGGAATTTATTGAATCTGGAGGGGCATGGTCAGGCTTTAGGAAGATCACTTTAACAACCCTGTAAAAGATAGATGAGAACTGGGAGGGACTAGAAGCAGGGAGATCAACCAGCAGGCTTTTGTAATGGTCAAGGCATGAGGTAATAAAGACCTGCATCAGGCGGCAGAAACAAAAAAGAGAAGATAGTATATGAGACATATTATCAAGGCAAAATCAATAGGCCTTGGCAACCAATTGTATATAGAGGTTGGGGGAGGCACAGGTTGAGAAAGAATGAGGAGCCAAAATGAAACCTAGGTTTTAAACCTAGATGCCTAGAAGGATAAATAGAAAAGTTAGGAAGAAGGTAGGGTTTGAGGGGAAAGATAATGAATTCAGTTTGGGACCTGTTGAGTTTGAGATGTCTCTGAGAGATTCAATTCAAGATGTTCAAGATATAGGTAATTTGAGATAAGACACTGGACAAAGTTTAGGGCTAGATAAATAGATTTGTGGATTATTGCCACAGAGATGACAATTGAAACCATGGGAACTGATGAGATCCCCAAGTGAAATAAGTAGAGAAGGAAGAGAAAAGGACCCAGAGCAGATTGGGGATGATCTGGATGAAGATCCAGCAAAGGAGAGTGAAAAGGAGTGGTCACATAAATAGGAAGAGATCCAGGAGGGAATAGTACCTTAAAAACCTAGAGAGAAGAGAGTATTAAGGAAAGGAGGGTGGCCAACAGTGTCAGAGGCTGCAGAGAGGTCAAGGAATTGGTAGAAGGCGTTTGTACATTGGGAATTCTCCAAGCAAATAAAATCAAGAGGTCCAGATCTGAGTATCTCCTGCTTCAATGCAGTTTGGATTCCCAAAATATACATGTCTCTTAAACAGAAGAAAAAAATCTCTTAAGTAATTGTCTTGGATATCACCAAGAGAATGTCATAACCCAGGCAAGAAAAGACACCCAAATGGTGATGTGAGGAGGATATGGATACTGTTCCAGTCACAGAAAGGCAGGTCTCCAATTGGATTGGGTTCCAGTAATGTAATGATTACTCACCCTCTTAAATCACTCTGATAGATATGCTATATTGTGATTCCATAATGTGCAACCAGGGCAGAGTTTAGAAAAATCTGTGAGTTTCTTTTCTACTTTTCTAGAAAGGATCGATCTTTCATATTTATCGAACCCTTCAAATGCTAGCCTTTGGAAAGGTCAGTATTGATCACTATAGTCACTCAGGTTGTGTGGCTCTTTACTGTACATACAGATGAGCCCACTTTCTGAGACTGCTGTTGTTTTTGGTGTGATAAGAGATGATACAGAAGGGGTCATGCTTCTGAGCTTCTAACCAAGCATCTTTGCAGAATGTAATCAAGAAAAATGTTAAAAGAGACATCCCTTTATCCGGAGAACTCCTTGAATGCTATGATAGCCTTTCCCAATCCTTCTTAATTCTAGCCTTCCCCCTGGTAATTTTATTCTGTGTATGGCTTGTTTGTATATATTGTAGATATGTGTATGTGTATGTGTATATGTCTGTTTGTATGTATGTGTGCGTGTGTGTGTACATACATACATACATACATACATATGTATATTGGTTTACCTGTCCTCTACCTAGATTATGAGCTCCTTGAGGGCAGGGACTGCTTTTTGTATTTCTTTGTATCCCCAGTGCTTGGTACAGTGCCTGGAACATAGTAGGCACTTAATATATGCTTATTAACTAACTGACTGAAAGAGAGGAACTTTTGGTAGAATGGCTGTAGCTTGCAATTATTCTCAGCAATATTTTTTGCCCAGTAGTGCTACTGTTTTGGTGACTCTTGACCTATCTCTTCTTCTCTCTCAAACCCTTAGAGTTTTTGGCCACTTCAGCCTTCGCTCTGAGTGGCAGCTGGTGAAAGTGGACTACAAATCCATCTTCAGTCGAAGGTGCAACAAGGATGACTTCCAGACCTGGCACTTGCTTAATCAGGTAGACCCAGTTGCCTCTGCTTTCTCAATTGAAAGTTTCACCACATTCCTGACATTGTCTTTGCAGAAACTCTTACTGTGGGTCCTTCCACCTAGGACAAAGAGGAGAGAAATTATGAGAACTACTTAATTTCCCCAGAAGGAATTTATACCTAGATGTCATTCTCAGATACTTTTACTCAGATAGTTTTAACTCTTTATGAGGAAAAGTCACTAAGGATCTCCTGTTTCCTTTGGCATTTCAGTGATTTTGAAGGACTTCAGTGGCCTACTGGGAGACTGGGTATTAAATCAGACAGGCTAAAGGAAGGATGATAGGGGCATCTCTTTAGAACTGTTAAGGACAGTAGATGTCATGTAGCCCAATCCTCTCATTTTTACAGATGAGGAAACTCTGTCACCCAGAGATACTAAGTGACTTCCCCAAGGTTTCATGGGTAGTAAGTAGAAAAATTGGAATTTAAAACCAGATAGATCTTTGACTCCAAAATCTAGTGCTCTTTCTACAAAGTTGTAATGGTCTGAACCACATAAAATGATTTTACTTAAAGCTAATATTATTGCCATTTAGTATAATAGTTTTTGTTTAGTATTTTTCAGTTGTGTCTAACTCTTCATGACCTCATTTGGGGTTTTCT
The DNA here is from genome assembly GCF_028583685.1 of Petaurus breviceps papuanus. Taxonomy (NCBI): domain Eukaryota; kingdom Metazoa; phylum Chordata; class Mammalia; order Diprotodontia; family Petauridae; genus Petaurus; species Petaurus breviceps. Next base: position 80,972,930 of record NW_027186296.1, read on the forward strand.
TGGCAAAAATACTGGAATGGCTTGCCATTTCCTTCTCCAGCTCATTTTACAGATGAAAGAATTGAGGCATACAGGATTAAGTGACTTGCCCAGGGGTCACACAGCTTATAAGTGTCTTGAGGCCAGATTTGTACTCAAGAAGATAAGTCTTCCTGACTCCAGGCCCAGTGGTCTATCCACTGCTCCACTTATCTGTCTTTAGTGCAATAATCACACAGTAATTAGAGAAGTAACTGAATTACCAAAATGGGGGTCCTTTCTGCTCAGTAGGAGCATTTCAGTAGAGCCCAGTAAAATTTTTAGAGACATGTGTGTTCTGGGTGGGAAATGACTTGTGTTAACCTCTGCCCTTTATGGAGTACAGGAAAGGTATTGCAGTGGTTTGGCCTTTTGGCAGCAGCGTGGGTGGCCAGTCTTACCTTGTTATTCCTTCTCCACAGTAGAAGGAGCTTTTTAGCTTTATTCTAACACCAAATGCAATTTGAGGATGGTGGACCTGAGGTTTTGGCAGCCTGAACCTGATATAGGGCATCCGGAAAATGATAAGACAATAGGAATATTAGTCGAGAAGCCAACCTCGCCCTTCACCTCTACCCTTTCACTATGGTTTCTTTTTTACAGGGAGAACCTTGTGTCATGGGGGAAAGGAAAATATTCAAGAAACGCAAGCCAGGAGCACAGTGTGCATTAGGACATGATTACTCTGGAACCGTGGTCTCTGAACCATGCGTCTGTGCAGACTGGGACTTTGAATGGTGAGTCTTTTTGGTTTCCTTTTCCACTGATTTACAGATATGGCCTTCTGCCCTGGGATTGAAACAGGACTAGGGCAAGAAGCGTGTTATATGTCAGTCATGCTGCAGGCTCTGGGCCCAAGCTGCTCAGCACAGCGGAGGTGCTGCACGTAGGAACACGGCCTGTTCAGAGCAGATAATTTCATCTATCCAAGCAGCAGGGGGAAAGTGATTGGGTGATCCTGCTCCTACTTCAGGAAAAGTATTACAGAATTTGAAGCTAGAACCTGAATGTCCTTCACTGTCCCCATACCACAAAGATAAATATACACGGCAGCCATTAACACATCAACTGAACAATTGACTATGGACTTCTGAGTGTGTTGGTTTAGCTGTTGACTGGGTCTTTTCTACAAGAACGTGGATGAATGAATGAATGAATGAATGAGTAAAAAGCATTTTTAAAAATTCTTACCACATACTGATCATTGGCGAAATAGTTCCCTTGATAGCTAAGAGATGGCTAAGAAGAGGTATTTTGGTTTGGAGAGTCACATGAATGGTGAGTAGGGCCATAAGGGATGAATTAGAATACTTTTTCCAGTAGCAATTGCAATATTGCTTTGAATTCAAATGAATGAAATGAAGAATCTTTCAGTACTTATGTGTAAACCATGATTCCAGAATTGGAGGGAGATGGAGGGAAGGGCAGCTGATGAGAAGACGGTCAGGGCATAAGGTGAGGAATGGCTGAGGCTGCTCAGAACTCTTGGACCATGGCCATCACATCTTGGGCCCTGGTGCCTCCTTTGGAAACCTAGCTAGCATATCGTGTTTCCCCAATAATAAGACCTATCCCGAAAATAAGCCCTCCCCTTACTGTGTAAGATTCTTCTAAAATAAGCCCTCCCCCGAAAATAAGCCCTATTGAGATTGCTACTGTAGTGAAGGTGATCCCCTGCGCTACACGCTACATTACGGTACCCTCTGTATGCACCGTTCCCCCCACCCCCCGGGGGGAACGCACGCCGCGCTCCGAGCTGCATCCAATCAGAGCTGCAGCAGTGAGCGCGTCATCCTGTTCTTCCCCAGTGATTTGCTTGCTGGTGCCATTGAGAGCAGTGCCGGGGAGGAGAGCTGAGGCAGGACAATATAAGTCCTCCCCTGAAAATAAGCCCTCTGGTGTTTTTCTTTCCAAAAAAATTAATAAGACAGTGTCTTATTATCGGGGAAACACGGTAGCTGCTAACCGGCAATGAGAAGCTGACCTGAGACCATGGGGTCAGGAACTCTGGAGATCTATGCCCAAGACCAGACCTTCTCTGGGTAGTTTCAGTCACAAAGAATTACTGAAAATATGGAAAGGGTTTTTCATGTGAATGAAATGTGAATGCAGGGCAAACCTCTCCTGTAGGATGAACTTGGAAATATAATTTCCCAACTCATTCATGTTTTTTAAGAACACAGAAAGAAACCCAGCACCCATTTGTTCAAGCTTTTTTTTTTTTTTGGCAAACAATGAACCATGAGTGAATTGGAATAGACAGATTGTACTTGGAGAAGTTCTACATGCTAACGCACCTGCTTCTGAAACAGTCCTTCTAGGTATTATAAAAAAAATGGATGGGAGAAGAGTCATGTTGAACTACTTCTGGATATCCTACTGAAAGATATTTTGTACCCAGACAGGCACCTTGTGGAGTAAAGTCCCACTTTCTTGACATATATGTGGAAGATCAGACTAAAGTAGGAGTTTATAGCAAGTCCAAACCTGAAGTTTATTGTTCCATTCTGCAAACTTGTAGCGAGGACAAAGGATTCTACTTTTCTGTTTAATACAGTTGGAGGTATCTTTAAAGCAATTTTGGAACAAACTCGTTCTTTTGCCATTTAATACAATTATTTAATTTAATTTAATGCAATTATTTAATGCAAAATAAGAGAATTAAATGCAAACCAAGAGAAGAGTGAACTGTTAGAAGCTAAATCAGATGATATAACATCCATAAAATTCCCTAGGGAGCAAAAGAAAGGAAAGAAAGGTAAGGATTCCTCCTCAAGAGAAGAAAAACCAAAGTGGAAAAACAGAGTGATGACACTTTGGGCTCATCCTTCAGTTTAACTATGAGGAAATCATTAATAGACTATTTGAAATGTCCAGAAGGCAAAGCACTCCTTCCTTGAATCGGGAGCATCTCTACAAACTGATCAGAAAGTTCCAGAGCCTTGCTGAAGGCATATTCCTTCAACATGGCCTTCCCTGGCTTAACAAATTGAACAGGAATAGGCTTCAGCAAAAAAAGAAAAAAGACTTTTTTGCCAAAATCAAAATTGCAAAAAGAGAAAAGGAAAAAAAAGATGAAAAGCAAAATATGGAGACAGCTGTGACTCTTGAGAAAGATGGGTCAAGAACTATGAAGAGAAAGGAGACAAATATGAGATAGGCATGTCTGAAACAGCTATTCCCTTAAATTCTCAAAACAACAGCTTAAGGAGAGCATGTAAAAGAAAAAAAAAGGGTCAAGGACGAAAAGCCAGAGAAGCAACAGATGGCTTCCAGGGGGCAAATAAGAATGATGAAACAGAGATCCGAAAGAATGAAAAAAAAAGCCTCACACAAGGATCGACAGACCTTGAAGTGATACCAGCCATTGGCAAAAGCAGGAAAAAATGATGCTTGTAAAAAGGTAGAGACCAAGGAACAGCAGATGAGAAACTTGCACACCACACTTTGGAAGGCTTATACAGAAACTCCTGCTGTGAAAGGATTGCCAGCACATCCTATTATTTCCCCAAAGCTAGAAAGTAATGACATAGGAACCCCTAAATTGGTCACAAAGTAAAGGAAGCAAGTTGTTAATGGAAGCAACCACATTGCTCCCCAGGTAACCTCAAAGGTTTCTTCAGAAATGGTTAATCTGAAAGAGTTATAGTTAAGTAGAACCAGTGACCTAAAGATAGAGTGTCGGGATGTAGGTACTGCTAGGATGATAAAAAAGAAACATTAGTGGGTTAGTAGAAATAGCATTGTTCCTCCCCAGCAAGATAAGGACAGATTATCTCAGAGGAAATTGGCAAAGAGCACAGAAAAATCCAACAGATTGTGATTTATTCCCCCTCCGAAAAGGCCAAACAGGAGTGTCAGCAGATCAACAGTTTTCTTAAAGAGGAAAAATAAACAAATTTTGTGGTCTCTAGAACCAAGGGTGCTTTTCAGACCTCTAGGTAGAAGAGTAAAAAGAACACAAGGAAAGATCTTTAATGTTTTCTAAGTGTTAGGACTGGTTTTCTGAGTGATCTTCGAGGATTCCAACTTACAGAAAAAAGAGTAGGGAGAAGAAATATTTTCCATAACAAGGCAAATAAGTATTCCAGGATGTCATTAGCAAGGGATTGCATTAAAAACATCATTATTTTTTCAGCAGTAAAAACTGAGTTGTGGCATAAGAAAGAAAAAAAAGATATAAATATTGGGCCGTGTGATTCACTAACCATTTAGGACAATAGGGTCCCATTCTTTCATTATTAAACTAATTCCCTTCCACATACAGATTACTCAGAATTATTTGTGGAAGGGGTGCAAACTCTCCCCATAGTGCTGTGAACTGGAGCAAATCCTTTTGACCCCAAATGCGAGGTTTCTTTATCCCCCTTGCCAATCAGAGTTTGTACCATAATTTTATTTGGCTGGTTTATAGAGTATATCCCAATTAGTTTAGAACAGAGGTGTGAAATTCACAGCCAAATGGTGGGCAAGAATCCCAAACAGCACAAAATGAATTAAAATGTGATGGGGAAATGTTTAACAAAAGAAAAATATAGAATACAACATAGATATTATTAATTTGTGGTTTTCTAAATCATTGTGCAGCCAGCAAGGGTCCATTTTTATTTGAGTATGACATCATTGGTTTAGAAGATGCACTAACTTGTAAAAAGGGATTGAGTCAGGAATTGTCAGATTTGGTCCATCTCTGAAATTTTTAACCCTGAGTTGGGGTAGAGAAAGAAAAACCACTCCGTTCCCCAACCAACTTCATTTAAAGGAGTTAGCCACCCTACTTATAGGACTGAACCTACAGTGGGGCCCCAGACTTTGAAGGTACTTCTTATCATGTGTTTCATTTGGTAAATGATTGCTTCCTAGGTCACTATGCTAATGGGTTCTCCTACTATCTGTCCCCTGCACTCTGGATGCCCATCGCTTAGAAAGCTTGTCTTCAGTCAGACTCACTGCATTTTTAAGATGGAATGGAATTTAAATTATGATAGCAGGACCCTTTTTCATGGTTATTCAGACAGGCACTTCAGAGCCAAAGGATGGTTTCACATTTGGGATCAGTAATTTTCAATTATTAAACACAAGTACAGCAATATATTTCTAGCAATGTGGGTGCCATGCAGATGTGAAAAGTATCCATCATGTGGCATCCACCTGACTGTGAAATACATATTTTTGACTGTTAAGTTGGATTTATTTTGGTTATTGAATTCAAGTATTTAATTCAATTTGGTTCAATTAATGCCTAGTTTGTGCAAGGCACAGTGCAAGGTACTGCAGCAAAAATTATATGTTCCCTTTTTGCTGGACAGATAAAAGAGATACATAAAGAAGTAAATGTCAGCAATTTCAGGAAGGAGAGAGCACCAGCTACAAAGATCAGGGAAGGTGATGACCATAAGGAGGCTCTTAAATTGATGCTTAAGGGAAGCTAAGAATTCTAAGCATTGGAGGTAAGGAAGGAGTGCATTCCAGGCATGAGGGGCAGTATGTACAAAGGTACAGAGATGAGGGATGGCATTGTGCATGTAGAGAACAAAGTGTAGGTCAGACAGAATAATTCCTGAAGGATAGTAGTAGGAAATTATAGAATCCAGAAAGTTAGATAGGAACCAACTTATGGAATGCTTTAAATGCCAAGTTTGCTTTTTTATTCTTGAAGCAATAGGGAGACATTGAATATTCTTGAACAGACCTATGTTTTACAAAAAAAAAATGTCATTTGTGTAGAGGAGTAGGGGAGAAGATGAGAGAATAAGAGTAGAGAGTCCAATTAGGAAGATATTGTAATACAGCTGAGAGATAATGAGAGAGTGAACAAAGGAAATGGCTGTGAGAAGAGAGAACAGATGCAAGACATGTTGGGGGGGTAGCATCAGAAAGACTTGGTAAATGATTTAGATATAAGGCAAAAATAATTCCACTGTGCTAAGCACTGGGGATTCAAATGCTAAAAGGAATAAGACAATCAAAGTGAGATAGTTTCTTCCTTTGAGAAATTCACATTTTGAGGGGATGCCTATCGATTGGAGAATGGCTGAACAAGTTATGGTATATGAATGCAATGGAATACTTTTGTTCTATAAGAAATGATGAGTAGACAGACTTCAGAAAAACCTGGAAAGACTTGCATGAACAACTGATGCTGAGTGAAGTGAGCAGAACAAGGAAAACACTGTACACAATGATAGCAACACTGTGATGATCAACTCTGATAGACTTATCTGTTCTCATTGATGCAATGATCTAAGACAATTCCGCAAGACTCATGATGGAAAATGCTATCTGTATCCAGAGACAGAACTATAGAGTCTGAATGCAAATCAGAGCATATTATTTTTCCTTTTTTTTCTTTCTTGCGGCTTTTCCTTTTGGTTCTAATTCTTCTTTACAACATGACTAATGTGGAAATATGTTTAATATGAATGTACATGTATGACCTATATCAGATTTCATGCCATCTTGGGGAGGGGAGAGGGAAAAGAAGGGGAGAAAATGTAAAACTCAAAATCTTACAAAAGTGAATCTTGGAAACAAAAAAAAAATCAATAAATCTTTTTAAAAAAAGACATTTATATTCTTCTAGATGTGACAAAAACTACAGATTGAGGAGTGAGAAAAGGCCGTTGTTTTTAGCAATCAAGGGATCAATGTAAATTTTGGAGAAAGTAGTTTCATTTTGGTCATGTGGGTCAGAACTCAGGTTACGGAGGGTTGAGAGGCAACAAGAATAAATGAATATGTCTAGAACTATGACTAAGAAAAAGAGAACATAGGACAGTAGCTTGGGTCAAATAGCAGGGTCAAATGAAGACCTTTTAAAAGGAAGGGAGAGACCTGGGTAATTGTGTAGACTTCCATGAAGGATTGATGGATACTTAGAGATTGAAAAAGAGAAAGATGATGGGGGAGCAGGGAGACTGATTGAAGAATATGACACATCTAATATTCCCTCTGCATTTTCTAATGTGTTGTGACTTGGAGGTTCTGTTCAAGATTTCTGTATGTAATATAACATTTGTTTTCTTTATGTCTCTGCAAGGTGTATTGAGACCCTGTTCAACAAAGCTGGGAAACATAACATCTCTATGGGACTAAGATTCTCATTATACATCTGTTCTCTCCCCCAATGGTTTAAGATGGGACAGGTCTCTTCTTGTCTTCCTGTTATTCTCCTGCACCAAAAGTGTATATTAGTTTTGGCACTCCACAGTGTGACCAAAAAGTAACAGGACTGGCTTTTAACACACCAGAATTTATAGATCTGGATGAGAGCAGTCCATCAAAGTTTAACCTGGGGCAGCTGTTTACTGAAGCTACCATTGCTAGAAACATTTCCAAATATATTCCATTTTATTTGGCAGGTTTATGTAGCACATCCCAATTAGTTGGATTCTTTCCTTAGGAAGAAAGTATAAGCTTATGACATGGAAAGAGGACTGGAGCTTTGTGCAGGGGCAGTAGCATAGCCAATGAGGTTTATTTGAGGCATGATTATTCCTGATTTGAAAGAGCATTAAGCATAGCATCCAAATAAGAACAGAACTGGCATTCCAGATCTGCCATTTATTCACAGCAGGACCATGGATAGATCACCTCCTCTCTTTAGGTCTCAGTTTCCTCATGAGTAAACTGAGGTGGGGATGAATTACCAGGGGTGGGGGGCCTGCAGCCTGAAGGTCACATGTGGCCCTCTAGTCCTCAAGTGCAGCCCTTTGACTGAATACAAACTTCACAGAACAAACCCCCTTAATAAAAGGATTTTTCCTATAAAACTTGGACTCAGTCAAAAGGCTGCACCAAAGGACCTAGAAGGCCACATGTGACCTCAAGGCTACAAGTTCCCCGCCCCTGGATTAGACAATCTCTAAGGTCCTTTCCAGTTCTAACATTCTGTGACCAGTGAGTCATAAAAGAAAATGAATATTATTATTTTCTAGGCATATCTTGTTTTGATCCCACATGGTATCAGACAGCTTGATCCTTCACCTTATTCACCAGAAGTGACTATAAATGACTTTTAGCTATTTCAAAAAATCAAACACATCCTCAGAGGATGCCACCACTGAACAAATTCAAAAGAGCATGCCACAAGTTCAGAAGACCTCTGCTAAGGAGAGGTTACTAGAAATATTTTATTCAATGACAGCCTCATTAGAATAAGTGTTTACCATCCTACCCTTCCCCAAGGGGACCAGTTTAGAGGCCTGGTACTTTTTTATATGGACACATTCTGTTTGTTGAAATACGCACACACACACACACACACACACACACACAAGTCACTTCATTTCTCTGGGTTTTAGATTAGCCTTCTGTAAAACATAAGGGTCCTACTAGATGATCCCTAGGGTCCCTTATAATTCTAAATCATTTTAAATTCTGAATTTAAAGGAGTAATCAGATGGGATGGAGAGAACCCCATGGGGAGAAACTTATATTAGAAGAAGCAGCATCATTCAGAAATAACAGATAATAGAAATGATCAGAGGATAAGCATGAGTAGTGTTTAACAAAAAGTTTTTTTTTAATGCCATAAAGAATTTTCAGACATGGAAAATCAAATAATAATAATTCCTTATGGACTCCTTCTCCTCTAGTCTTAAGATGTATCAGTTGAAGGAAGCGGGGAGGTTTAGTCTATAGAAGAGTTGACTGTGGGGGAACATGATCATGATCCCAAAATAGCTCACATGGAAGACAGGTTCAACGTATCCTGTTTGTCTCTAAGGGACAGACATAGGCCTAATGCATAGATGTTATTTTGGCTTAATTTAGGAAGGCTGTCCGGCAGCAGAATAGGCTGGTTCATGAGGTAATGAGTTCCGCATCACTAGAGGTGTTAAAGGAGAAGGTGCACAGCAAGTTATAGAGTTTCTGAAGAGAGCGTTCTTGTTCAGGCAGAGTTTGGATTGAGTGATCTATCTCTGGGTGGTTCCTTGAGACATGTTCTACCAGTCCCTACCACACGGGGATCATTAGCTGTTACCTCTGAGACACCCAGCTGAGAGTAATTGTGTTGAATTAGACATTCTAGGAAGAAAAAAAGCAGCATGGTTTAGTTCAGATGTTCTAGTGCCTTTTTGTGCCATGAGCAATCTGCTGAAGCTTGTGGACGCCTTCTCTGAGAATTGTTTTCAAACGCATAAAATTAAATACATAAGGAAATTACAAAGGAAGCCAATTATATCAAAATACAGTGTTATATATACACATATGCCCATGAGGATTCTGCATATATATATATATATATATATACACACACACATATGAACCCAAATATGCTGCATATATACATATGCACACAAATATGCTGAATATAGACACATATGCACACACATGTGTATGTATTCATTTGTGTGTGTATATTTGTAGATATCAGTATATGCTATATATTCATATATACATGTGCACACAAATATCTTCCTATGTATATATATATGCAGTGTATCTGTGTATATATGTATATATGAATATATGCAGTATATTTATATGCACATGTATTAAGCACAATATACTCACATACATACAGTATATACACACATGTGTATACATATGCACACACACACATATATATACACACAAATACATACAGTTTTACATAAATTATATACACATACAAGTTTGTGAACCCAAGGTTAAGAATCCCTGGTTTAATGAAAAGAATACTATTTTAGTCAATTAGTAACCCACTTGACACCACAATTGAGGAAGATGATTAGGAAATAATAGAATAATCAGTTGTATTGAAATAGATTATAGAGCTACTTTCATGACAGGAAGTAAAAGAAACTGGAGTCCTCTCCTCCAGAAACACGCAGCCTTCTAGGATATACTGTGATGCAAGACTGGTCTGATCCTTGCTGTGGGCCTAAGGCTGGTTCTGATCCTTGCTGTGAGCCTAAGGCTGGTTCTGATCCTTGCTGTGGGCCTAAGTCTGGTTCTGATCCTTGCTGTGGACCTAAGTCTGGTTCTAATCCTTGCTGTGAGCCTAAGGCTGGTTCTGATACTTGCTGTGGGCCTAAGGCTGGTTCTGATCCTTGCTGTGGGACTAAGGCTGGTTATGATACTTGCTGTGGACCTAAAACTGGTTCTGATCCTTGCTGTGGGCCTAAGGCTGGTTCTCATCCTTGCTGTGGGCCTAGGGCTGGTTCTGATCCTTGCTGAGAGCCTACGGCTGGTTCTGATCCCTGCTGTGGGCTTGAGATATACAAGCCCTTTCCCTTTACTGGGCCTCTTTCTTCACCTGTGAAAGGAAGGAGTTAGATCAAGGATCCCTTCAGCTCTGCTATCTGTGGACACTTAGTTACTTTTCTGATCCAAAGTCATATCACTTCTAGCTGAATGGCACAGTTAGTGTTAAGTCTTAGAGACAAAAGCAAAGGGGGAAAATAAATGTCCTAGTTTAGTGGGTCAGATAACAGGGATTTAAATGCCCATAGTTTAACGTGACAGTTGAGATGTTCAATCTGATTTTAGAAGAATGTTTTTTTGTTCCCCTCCCCACCTCTTTAAACATGTAGATTTTATAGATGCTCAGAAATACTTGGTAGGGGAATGCTGTGTTCTCTCACTCCTTTCCTACTGCCTTCCAGAGTGGGTGTCAGAAATCAGTAACACTCTTGCATAAATATTGAAGTTCCCACTTAATAGCATCATAAATCCCCCTAGCTCAAGGTCATTGTGAAGAACCTCCTTTCAGCAAGCCTCTAACACGTCTCTGGCCTAAGGGAGAGCAGTCTGAAGTGGTGGAGAGTGAAGCCTCTTCCAGAGACAAGTTTGACAGAGACATATGGTCAGCTGGCCAAAGAAAGGAGTCCCTCGGGCCTGCTCTGAATCCAATGAGGGCCCTCAGGCAGGCCTAGCCAGCAAATAGAGTGCAGCATGTAGTGCCTTTTCCTAATACTGTCTGGCTCATCAGGACCACTGCCCAGTTTGGTGCCAAGTCCACACTGGGACCTCATAAATGCCTGAAGGATAGGAAAAAGAAGCAGTGAGGACAGTATTTGAAAGTTCTCAATTTGAATTCCACTTGAGAAACATCTTAGGTGTGACTCTGGGCATGTCACTTAACCTTGCTTAGACTTAGTTTCCTCATTTCTTAAATGGGGATAATAATGACACCTTTACAGGATTGTTATGAGGCTCAAATGGTATAAAATATGTAAAGTGCTATGTAAAACTTAAACTGCTCTATACATGTTAGCTATCATTCTTTTTATTATCATTACTATCTTGGTCAAGAGGTCACATTTTTATCAATTGTTTCCCAGCTGCCATAGTGGGAGAGCTCTGAAATACAATGAGCCATCGTATCCATGCCATTTAGTAAATGCCCCTGGATGGAGGGATTTACCTAAGCAAATGATCAAGCAATTAATATTTTCTGATCCCCTCCATGTATCCATCCCTGTACTTAGTACCTGGTCCCTGCCCTAAAGGAGCTGGTCATCTACCTGAGGAGATGAGAGACACACTTATACAGATAAGAAAACAATGAAGGATGTAAGAAGGCATGAGTAACTAAGCATTAAATTGGGTGATGCATTCTATAAATGGTGTAGAAGTTTAGGGGAGAAAGGGGATGAATAAGGGCTGGGAAGACAGAAAAGGCTTCATGGAGGAAGTAAGACTTTAGCTGGGCTTTAAAGGATAGAATTTGGGAAGGGAGAAGGTAGAGTGTTCCTGACACAAGGAACACTATGAGCAGAGACCCAGAGGCAGGAATGAACATGGCGGATCTGTGGACCAGTGAAGGAACCAATTGGTCCAAGGGGAAGGAGTGTACAGAAATAAAATTAGATGTGTAGTGTGGAGGGAGATTATGGAGCTTCTTGAAAGAAAGCTTAAACAGACCTGCCCTCTGCCCTCTAAAAGCTTACAGTTTAAAAGGAATATTTGCACTACACAGAGTTTTTTACAAAAAGAGGATTTGTTGGGTAGGGAGGAGGAGGAGTGAGGGGTTTTTTTTTGTTTTGGATTTTTTTTACCTGAAATCACTTCTGCCATCAACAGTATCTGGTCTGACTGGAGGCTTGGATAAAATTACCTTCTTTTCAATGTTTGTGACCTTAATCCAGGACTTTACCTGAATCAGATAAAGAAAAACTTGCAAAGCTACATTGTGACTTTTAAAAAATGTTTGTACAACTTCTTGTAATGGTGAAAATCAAGGTTAGTCAGTCAATATACATTTATGCACCTGTTGTTTGCTGGGCACTGTGCCTGAGCATACAAAGAAAGGCAAAAGGCAGTCACTGTTTTCAAGTTGCTTACAGTGTAATAGAGGAAACAACATTCAAATAACTATGTACAAATGAGCTGTAGACAGGAAAAACTGAAGAAAATCCATAGAGGGAAAGCCCTAAGAATAAGGTGATCAGGAAAGGCTGACTGTAGAGGTGAGATTTTGGCTGGGCCTTGAAGGAACCAGGACATAGAGATGAGGAGGGAGAGTTTTCAGGAGTGGGGGACAGCCAGTGAAAATTGCTAGTGTTGTTGGCTTTGCACTCTCCATTTGTTTCCTATTTTCTGGTTATGCATGGGCCAAAGGCCAGACACCAGTCTTAGCTTCCATAGTCCTGTCTTGGTTCAAGGATTCAGAGTTGGGGCTGAGGCTGTTAGGAGTGTTGGAATTTGGTTGCCTGCTAAAAATGCTAGGCTTTTCATGAAGAAAGCATTGGACTTGTAATCAGAAAGACCTGAATTCAAATCTTGTCTCAGACCAAGGGTGGGGAACCTTAAGGTCACATGTGGTCTTCTAGGCCCTCAAGTGTGGCCCTTGACTTAAGGCCTAGAGGACCTAGAGGGTCACAGATGGCCCTGAGGCTGTAGGTTTCCCACCTCTGCCTCTGACATTTGCTAGCTGTGTGACCCTAGGCAAGTCACTTCACCTCTCCTGGCCTTAGTTTTCCTATCTGTTAAAGTGAGGATGATAACAGCATCTACCTCACAGGATTTTTGTGAGGGTTAAATTAAGTAACATATTCAAAGCACTCTGCAAAACTTAAAGTACAATGTAAAGGCTAACTATCTCTAGAATATTATCCCATGGGTCCTAAGATCCTGGGAGTGCCCCTCTTACCCCATCTGCCCCATGTATCACTGAGGATTGCATAGTAGCCATGATTTGGTGGGCCCCTAGGATCCAGAGCCTAAAAGCTATCCCCGCCTTCCACAATTCCTCCATTAGCTTTGTGACTCAAGGCTTTCTACTTAGATGAGATGCTTCTAGGGCTTAGGATGATGATGGCAAGGTTTATTCACTGAGGGTCATCATGGAATTTCTGTCTTTTAATGTTTAGGAGTACGACAGCTGAAAGAGAAATGTAGCCAAGCTATTTCCTGGCTGAATTTCTTGGTATATTTGCAGCGTCAGTGGGACACATAGCTTGAGAGTTCTAAGCAACTCCTCTCTGGGTTTTTTCTCCTTGATCCTCATGATTGACTTTGCCTGAAAAGCACCTTTCCCCTGGAAGCAACTGGCCCTGGTTTTTCACCTAAATCATGCAAACCCCAGGGCTGTGGAGGGAAGTTGGGCAGCTCCATGAGACTTTAATATACATTTAGCTCTAGTTAATGAAGAAACCCACAGCTTGGGGGCCCCCAGTGATGTTTTCCTTAATGTTATTAAATATTAATGAGACTTTTTTCCATCTTTGGGGCAAAGCACTGGGCCTCATATGAGCACATTTTTAATTACTGAGTTACTAACAGGTATATTTTACTGCACAGAGCCGAAGTGCTGAAGATGAACATTTCACAGTAAGATGGAGAACATTAAGAAATCTCTCTCCTTCCCAAGGCAGCTTGCAATGGTAGCCACCCTCCAAAGAATACTAATTGCACTCAAGGTCAGTAGAAACTCAGCCAAGGTTCTTCAATAAACCAACCTGTGGAACTTTCTGGGTGCCTGCCACACCAAGTCCCCAATATTTCCACAGATAAATCCAAGGCCAAATATTCTAAGCATAGGCAAATTCATGATTCGTGATGCTCTAGTATTCATTCAGTAGTATGAATGTGGTAGTAGGTGGAGTGAAAATCCTCCAACAGAAAGTGAGAAAGGTTCGTGAAAGATTTTTTTCAGTTCTCCTCCCTGCTCAGAACACCAGCCCTTACCTAAAGCACAAATGTAATTCCCACATTGCTTTCAAGGCTCAGATAAATTCCTTACCTCTCCATACCACCATTCAGAACTTTTCCATATCGTATTGATTTCCTCTGTCTCTCTACAATAACTATATATTTTCTGAACTGTATATTCCCAAGGTTGGTTACCTCCAATCTTACATTTCTCCAAAAAAAGCTTTCCAAGGGCTGAGGCTTTGTCTCCTATTTTCTTGTATACATGACACATATTAAGTATTAGATAAATGCTTATTTGCCTCCCCTTCATATTCTAACCCCTCCTCTCCAATCCCTGCTTTTTTTTAAGAAGTGAATGATGTTTTATTCATTGAAATGTAAAATATTAGTTGACAAACAACTTAGTTTACAAAATCTCAAGGGTAGATCAAAATGCAAGATCCCTGTGAAAAGATAATGAAGGATTGAAAACCTGAAGGACCAGGATGGACCTATAAAACATATAGGTCAATACTACAAAAGTCACGAAAAAGCACCTCTGAGGGTCTGGTTCAGAGACTTCATGCTTTGGAAACACCCAAGTCTAAAGGATTGGGAGCAAAAACCTCCTACAAGAATCTTCACTGGGACCTATGGGTGATTTCTACTGAATATTCATAGACAGAACTTGATATACTTATAAACCAGGTTTATCAGGATATGTGGAAACTTCAGGCTGAATGGAACCTATACAGACTTTCATTCTTAATTATTTCTTATTGCTAGTACAGGATATTTCCCACTGTTCCCAAATAAAGCCCACTCTCCAAGATCTAAACACTGAAAACAGTTAAGCAAAGCTATGTAATTATGTCATTGTGACTGGTAGTACATCACTTTGTGATGTAGTTTAACATTCATTAACAAAATGAAGACAAAAAAATATAAGATAAAATAAGGAAGCTGATTAATGGATAGATAGAAGATAGATGGATAGATAGATAGATAGATAGATAGATAGATAGATAGATAGATAGAT
>NW_027186296.1:80988060-81010832 GCF_028583685.1 Petaurus breviceps papuanus
GATAGATAGATAGATAGATAGATAGATAGATAGATAGATAGATAGATAGATAGAGGAATAAAGAAAAGTATCAGAGAGCCATAGTGGATAGCCCTTATCTTACAGTGGGGAAGAGTCATGATCCCTGTTAAGAAAAAAACCACAACCACTTGCTTCACCATTAATCATGACTGGAACCCTCTGATCCCCTTCCTCCACCCCCATGAAGACTTAGCTTGTACGTCTTTGAGGCCCTTATCACATTTTGCTTTGTACTACAGTTATGTGTGTACATGTCTTATCTCTCATACTTGAGGGTTGATGTCTCATTCATCTTTCTAATCCTTACAGCAACTGGCATAGGGCCTTGGCTGTTTACTCAATGAATGAGTGATTGGATGAATGAATGAGTAGTTGAATGAGTGGAAGAGTGAATGAATCTTGACTAGAGCAGAAGAAGATAGACTGGACAAAGATGGGAGGGTCGTCTCTTGGGAGAGAAATATTTCACCAGAGACAATCTGGAATGCTGTTTCACTGCCAAAAAAAGAGATGATGAAATAAGTGTCTAGGTTCATATGGCATGGCCTTTGGGTATTCAGTGAGCCATTCTGGATTTTGCTTGCAATTATTGTCTATAGTAGCCAAAAGATGAATAAATAGTGGGAATGGGTTGAGAAACATGAGTTCCCTCTTCTCCCTCGTGTTCCTCTTCATGACCTTTCCATTTTTAAAAGTCCTGCAAAAGTATGAAGAACTACGGCCATTTGGAAGCTCTGTGGTTCTGAGGCACAAACTCTAGACTTTTGATGGGCATCCCTATTTACCCAACTATTGGGCTGGGATGGGGAAAAGAGTAGATGCCCATAGTAGTCCTCACTATTTTGGCATCTCTTCTCCAACTTGCTATGACAAAGGTCTTCTCTTGTGTATTTCAGGCAGTTAAAAATTTTGGTAGAGAAAGAAGAATGGGCCTCTCATTAAAACGGCCATTTTGAATGATTATGTGTATGTACACATGTACATGTATGAAACTATGAAACACACTATAAAATACACATATACACTATAAAATGACACTTTTTTTTGCTTTTTGGAAGAGGGAAGGCAGGGCAATTGGGATTAAGTGACTTGCCCAAGGTCACACAGCTAGTGTTAAATGTCTGAGGTCAGATTTGAACTCAGGTCCTCCTGACTCCGGGTCTGGTGCTCTATTCACTGCTCCACATAGCCGCCCCCAAAATGACACATTTTTAAACAAAAACTAGAGATTAGGTGTTGCCTTTCTTGAGAGATTATGCACATATACCAGTGATGGGAATTCTCCTTTTAAATAGCCTTCATAGATGACTGAGGCATAGACAAAAATCCATCTCATTACCCAATGGATATGCCATCTTCTGGGTTAAAATTATAATTCACAGACATGCCTAATTCCTGATATTTAGCTCTGAAAGAACTTTAACCATTTCCATCAATAAAGATTTGTTACCCCTGATCTTCAAAAGAATGTGTCACTAACTCTATGTCTCTATACATGCATCTGTTACGTATTCCCAGTGGTATTTCTGCACCTGCATATGTGTATACTTATATATCTGTCTGTATATATCTATAGGCACACATGTGCACATATATTCATACATGCACAATACATACATACATTCATGCATGTCTGAAATGTGAGGGATGGAAGGTGCCTGGAAGTTATTTAGTCCAACCCTTGCTTTTTACACTTGAGGAAACTGAAGTCCCTTCTGAGAGTTAAATGACTGATCCAAGGTAATGCAAGTGAGTGAAAGCAGCAGAATTTAAATCTAGGTCCTCCAATTCTAAAGTCAATGTTCCTTTCACTTGCTACTATAGTTCATGCAAACCCTACTAGAAACATGAGATTGTATTTGAGTATGTATATTCATGTTTCAGGTAGGGATTACAAGAAGTTACTTTGAAGGTCCTGTCTAACTCTAGAAGCCTATAATTAAATGTATAAAGGCACATATATACATATGTATGAACATATGTACAGTTCCATGAAAACAGGAACGATGCATTTTATTCATGAATATATTCCTTTAGTAAAAATTCATAGAATATATATGTACATATGTATAAAATAACCTTGAGAACAATAACATTCATATGGCACTTACTTTGAGCCAGGCACTATACTAAGCACTTTGCCATTACTATCTCATCTGATCTTTGCAGCAACCCTGGGAGTTAGATGCTATTATAATTCCTATTTCACAGTTGATGAAACTGAAGCGAGAAGAGATTAAGTGACTTGCCCAGGGTCACACGGCTATTTAATGTCTCCGTTCCGATTTGAATTCAGGTCTTCCTGATTGCAGAGCTAGAGTCCTATCCAGTGTGCCACTGATGTGAATGTGCATTAGTTTATGCATTGGTCTATAAATGGATATGTGTCTGTATACACATGTGTATAGACATCCACATTCACAACTCATTGTGCTTCCTCCACCTGCAGTGATTATGGCTATGAGAGACATGGAGATAATCAGTGTATCCCTGCTTTCTGGTACAACCCATCTTCTCCATCGAAGGACTGCAGCCTTGGTCAGAGCTACCTCAACAGTACTGGGTAAGTGCCAGGGCCGCTCACTTCCCGCTCTCTTCTGGCCTTATGCCTAAGTTGCAACAGGACAGGGTGAGCTTCAATTGTATTAAGAGGAGCTTATGTTTAGGGCTTGTTAGGAAGAGACGACTGGTCAAAGTAGTAGAAATCTCTTTCTTAAAGTTCTTTAAGAGCAGCAGAGAGTCCCAGGCAGCTAGGATGCTTGCGATGACATTGTGCTAGCAGCAAGGCTTGGAGGAGGTGAGTTTGGGGCAGTCTTTTTATACAGGCGATCAAACTGACAGGCACCCTGGTTTGGGTGATTTGGTGACATTTGTCCTCCTACGGTAGGATTGGCACCATCAAACCAGGGTGTTTTAACTCTCCCTGTCAAAGAACATGAATTGGCTCATTTCTGGAGCCTCTGGCAAAGAAAATAGTCATAAGTGACATGTAGGTATTCTGGGATGACAGACTGTCCCAGGATCCTAACTAAGAAGGTCTTGGAAATGTAACATTTGTATGCTTTCTATAGCCCTCAAATTACGTGTGTGTTTGTGTGAGTAAGTGTGTGCATGTGTATATATGTAGTGTTTGCTCATTTGCATCTATCTTCTGTTCTTCCCTTAATGATTCTATCAGAAACTTAAATAATTCTCTTGGAGATTTATTCCCTCTACCCCAACTTTGCTCCTTGATGACCTGCATCAGACCCGCCAAATAGTCAACGTAGCTAAATACAGTCAACACTGACCTGGGAGTTATGAGACTAGCTTTGCAATGCCAACGACCTTCTTTAACAAACTCTCTATGATTTCCAACAAGTCACTTGCCTTTCTCTACCCTCTACCTCTAAAGTTGCTCAGCTTTATAATAGCATTCACACCCCCCACTAATACCTGGGAGGGAGGGAAATGAGGCCTAAGGACAGAAAACAGTTTGAATTGTTCTGTAAAACAACAAACCCTGAGCCAAAGCTTGACAAGGACAGTGCTTTGGTCCTGGCAGGGTTGCTCCTAGGGGGCTGATCTCTGGTTTAAGGAAACTTGGCACTGAGATTCAGGGGATTCAAACTATATATCAGGCAGCTTTGCCTCATAGGCTTGTGTTTTCACTGACAGAGAAATGCTGAGAGTGGGCAGGCTGCTTGTGAGCTTCTGATACAGTTTATGGGGTTGGGAAAGGGTGGTCCAAGGGGTAACGTCGGAGGCAGTGATTGGTAGTGGGCAACTTTCTCACAAAAAAATGTTTTACATAGTATGCTAGTCTTTGTTAGAGAAAGACCCAGTTATAAATTCCAGCCGCATTTATGGGCTGACTCCATTTAAGCTCGCCGAATTTAGGCATAACTTGGCCTTATAGGATTCAAAAACAGAAGAACCTGAAAGATGATCCTGTCTACATCCTCTCCTGTGTGTCTGGATGAGGAAACTGAGGTCCAGAGTGGGGAAATGACATGTTAAAAATTATGCCACCTGATATGACCAATACTGTTTCGCAGTGCTTCATGATAACCAAATCCCTCCATATCACAAAATTTCACTGCGGTGCTGCGTGGCCAATCATGCAAAGCACTAAAATTATGTTTATTTTACTGGTTTTTATAAAATATCACTACCACCATAAAAATATATCATCAGACTTGTCTATAATAAAAATGCTTTTTAAAGTTTTTATGTTCTGAATTTTGGCTACGTGGGATCTGTCTATTTATGATGCTATTCCAGTGAATCTCAGTGTCCTCTGTAACATTTTCTTACCGTGTGTGTGTGTATGTGTGTGTGCGTGTATGTGCGTGCATATGCATGCGGATGTGCAGGCCTGAGATGTTCCTCTATGTTCTAAAGACCCTAACTTTCCAATCAAATACTACTTCGCAGAAGGGTTTATCATAGAATGACTATAAATAGTAGATACCATCCTCTACCCAATTTTCACTTGAACATTGGTTTTGAATTTTTGACTCCATAACAGAGAATTTGGGTTTGGAGGAAGAAGGTCTAGCTGAGGCAGAAACGTTTAATGTTCAATGACCATTCGACTATTCTTCCTAAATGAATGTAAGGCAGTCATAGAAAATCAGTAGAATGGGCTTTCATCTATGAAAGCTTGATCTAAAAAATAAGAGGGGAGGGTAATGTGAGACCTGGCTGCTCATGGAAAAGGCTTTCTTCCTTTCTGTTCTTTCTAGCTTAGTTATCTCAGACTCTAGTTACAGACCCTGTCATTAGAAACTTTGCGCTAAGTGTTGGTGAGCTAGTTAGCCATGCTGAAGGACAGATAGGAATTCCCAGCATGCATTTCATTCTTTGCCTTCCTTGATCCTCTGGATGCCCTTTGAGTGAGGACCATTTGAATGGTTATGACAGATTAATTAGTCCTGGCATGCAAGGGAAGAACCTGGGTCTCTTTGAAGTGAACGGTGTCCTAGATTGAAATGACCATAATCTTCCCTTGCAGACAGCCACATGCCAGTGGCCGGTATCAATAATTCATGTCAAGCTATTCGGGAAAAAAAAAATGTGAATGAAACATGTTTAATTGTACAATAAAGGGTCTTTTGGGATACGTGCATGGCATTCTAATGCATTAGGGGTTACAGAAAGCCTTTTGTTAGTAGTATTGGAATAAAGTTGAACTATTGATCAATAAACATATTTATTAAGTGCTGACTATGTTTCAGGCACTGTGCTAAGTGCTGGAGAGCAAAAGAAAGTCCCTATACTCACTGAGCTTATATTCTAATAAGGGAGATAACTCAGACACAAATGAGAATTTACAAGACACTTTACAAGAGGAAGGCAGGTACTAACTGACAGCTGGGGGTGGGGCGGGGTGAGGATGACTTGGAAAGACCAACCACACAATGTTCTATTTGAGAGAGAGGCAGTATAGTGTGGCAGAGAGAGCATCAGCAGCTTATGTCCTAATCAGGGGTGGGGAGCCTGCAGCCTTGAGGCCACATGTGGCCTTTTAGGTCCTCAAATGTGGCCTTTTGACTGAGTTTTATAGAACAAATCCTTTAATTAAGGGGATTTGTTCTGTGAAGTTTGGATTCAAAGAGTCTCTTGAGGACCTAGAAGGCCACATGTGACCTGGAAGCTGCAGGTTCCCCACCCCTGTATTATCTCAGGCAAGGCATTTCTCTCTGGGACTCAGCTCTGAAACAAGGTTAGACTAAGTGTTCTCTAAGGCCCAGTCAGGTGCTGTGATTTTATTTCTGCAACAGTGGTCAGGGAATAGGCTCTGACCTGCTCTCGTGGGGTCCTTGACCACGGAGGTTCGACCCAGTGACCTCTTACTGACCCCTCTAACTCTGAGATCCCTTTACTTGAAGATTGTTCTGCTGCAGTGGCATTGAACAGAGACCTTCTATTTGAACTTTTCTTTAAAATCTATCAGTCCTACCATGAGCAAAATGAAATACTGAGGGTGGTGTCAGAGAGGGTGCCATAAAATGCTATCAAACAACCTGATGACTCCAAAGTGAGAGCTGTTAGGTGACAGAAGGCCCCACAGGGACCAAAGAATGTTTTCCGTAATCCAAGGCAGAAGCAGGCATGCTAACTGGACGGTGGTCCGTTTCTGAATGGGGAGGAGCAGAAGGAGGCCCCAGAAGAGGGAAGGCAGCTTTTTCTCACCCCAAGGGCCCAGCACGATTCCATCAGCAGCCTCCTTCTATGTTCCATGTGATTCACACATTGATTTTCCTTTCTTGGTTCAGCAACATGAGCCACAGATCGCCAGGTAGAACCAATCAATAACAATGTATACATACAGAGCTGCTTTTCCCTAGGATGAAGGATGGAAACTCCTCGCTGTTTGTTTAGCTTTATAAGGAAAGCTTGGCCTCAGCTGCTATGAGAAGTCTCTTTTCTTTAAACACACAGACACATACACATACACACACACACATACACACATAAACGTGAACCAAAAAACAAAACCATAATGTCAATACCTCCAGGTACCGGAGAATTGTGTCTAACAACTGCACAGATGGGCTGAGGGAGAAGTACACCGCTAAATCCCAGCAGTGCCCAGGCAAGGCTCCAAGGGGGCTCCATGTGGTGACTGTGGACGGGCGGCTGGTGGCTGAGCAAGGGCACAATGCCACCTTCGTCATCCTCATGGAGGAGGTAGGTTCCAAACTTTGATGTGGAGGCTGAGACACACGGAAGTGACATTTCTTTCTGCCTGGGTGAGGACACGAACCTTATTAGATGCTGGGTGCCTGCAGAAAAGCCAAGCCTAGGGGACATAGCTGGAACTTTTGAGATAAAAGAATGAAGAGAATGGCATGGTGTAGGTACTGGCAGTGGAAATAGAAGCTGATTTGGTATCAATTCAGTGGCATCAGATTATTTCATGAGGGACAGGAATCTGAGTGGCCCCCTCCCTAGAATTCCCTTTCAGGGACTGCTCTGTGTATAGAATTTTTCTCACTATCAGTTTATATATACTACATGAAAGAAACATAAGCCTTCCTTTGTGTTACTCTGAGCTTACACAGTCCATATTTCTTTCCCTCACTCCAAATTCTAACCTCTCTTGAGAAATCCCTGAATGGATTGTCACATTCCAAAATACCCCTACCTTGTATTCTCTGAGATTTTAAAAATGGGATTTGGAAGACTATGTTACTAAAAATTCCTTTTAAAAGTGGTATAAAGTTTTTGTTTTGATTCTTCCTCTAGCAATTATAGATTTCATTTACATGTTTCCTGGACTGGTCAGTGAAACTGAAATGCACATAGTCACTTTTGGACTAGGGGAGGGGTTAGCCTCATTAACTATAGGAACAATGATAATCATAATGATGGTGATAACAGTAATAAAATAGCTTACTGTCTATAGCACTTTACAATGCATAAGCATTTTCTTTCCAATAATCCTGTGAAATTTGTAATCCAAGTTCATTATTCCCATTTACCTGATGAGAATCAGCAAGGTAGTAGCCAAAGGTAGGATATGAGCCTGAGCACTTGATCCACACACCCTGTGCGTGTTCCACTCTATACCATTTTGTCTTTCCAGCTACCACTTTATTTATTCCATGGTCATGGAAAATATAAGTGCCATTTGCTCTTGTGGGGCTGCATGTGGGATTTTTGATTTATAAAGTCCTAAAAATTTACATGCAAATTGCTCTGTGCTTTGGGGTTCTTGGGAAGTGACCAAACTGAATTTTCTTTCTCCAAAGACAGAGTGCTTTGGGAATTTTTAAAAGCAGACTCAACATGAACTGGGTTTTTGAGGTATATTATCTGAGACTGGCCAATTGGCATCTATCTCCCTGTCCAGGCACTTGATTGAAAGAGTTAGGGGCTTTAGAAGAGGTCAACATCACATTTCCATTTGGGGAGTTTTAAGGGCCAGAGCTCTGAAAGGTGACTCTTGAATGACTTGGTAGATCCCCAATCTTATCCATTTGAAAGACTGCCAGTTCATTTCCACCTTAATTTGTTTTCATAAACTCATAGATAGTTGACATTGTGTGGGGGCTGGAAAGCATCTATCAGTATTCATACATAGCCAAGGCACTGCTGGGAAGGAGGCAGAATAAAGAGTGTAGGACTCACAGTCATTCTCTGGAAAAGTTATTGGTGCCAATGGTCCATTGTTGAGAAATTTATTTTCTTCTTTTGCTCCACCTCTTTTCATAAAGAATATAAATGGAGTATGAAGCATTTGCAATGAGGCAGGAGGGAGGGACTTTTTGACTTTGGCCTCCCTCCCTCTGTTTATTTGATAATTAGTGTCTGTGCTGCTTAAAACACTCTGGATTTCGTAGATTCATGAGGGAGTGAAGTGGCATTAAACTGAGGAAGTTTGGTGGACTGTGTGCTATGTTTGGAGTTAGGAGAGACCCTGCTTCAGATCTTGACTCTGACCCTTATAAACCATGTGACTCTCAGCAAATCACCTATGCTTTGAGTTTCAGTTTCCCCATCTAAGTGGGAATAATACCTGCAACACCCATCTCACAGCTGTATTGTGAAACTCAAATGAGATAATGTAAATGTAATGTAAAGTGCTATGTAAATCTTATAAATATCAGTTATTGTCCATCTGTCCAACTGGGAAAGGAATGAAGGATCTGGAACAGAGATTCAACCCATATTTGTAACCAGCCGTTGTCCATAGCTCCTGGAAAGAGTCTTATGGATTCAGAGGCTGAGAGAATTGGGTTTGAATTCTTCCTTTGAAGCATCTTGTGACCTTGAAATGCTTATTGATACCCTCAGTTCCTTCCCATTTAGGGAGAATTTGCTGTTTGCCTCATAGTCTGGATGGAAAATTTTGGAAATTTTCATAATCTGGCACCATGAATACCCCATATACCTTTTGTCACTGGGGAAAGAAAGCCTCCAACCCAGGTGTCAGGTATGGCCCAATGTCCTTTGCATGGGCCTTGATACAGGAGAATTCTGATAGGCTCCCTGAGGATCCTGGCCTTGGAGTTCCCTAGTGTCCTAAGACTAGTTAGTTCAAGGTAACTGCTGAGGGATGATAGAGTAAGGGGTTGTTTCCTGCATTCCCACCTTGTCTAAGAGGAGGAAGCATAAAGAATAAGTAAAGTCTAAATCCCTTCATCAGCCCAGGGCAATGTTTCTTCCTGCAGGGTGATCTCCAGAGGACAAACATTCAGCTAGACTTTGGAGATGGGATTGCTGTGTCCTACGCTAACTTCAGCCCCATTGAGGATGGCATCAAGCACGTGTACAAGAGTGCAGGCATCTTCCAGGTGACGGCCTATGCAGAGAACCACTTGGGCTCCGATACTGCTGTCCTCTTCTTACATGTGGTTTGTAAGTAGGTGAACAAATGCAGACCCCCGCCCCTGAGCTTATCCACCTTCCTTGCTACGTCCCTTTCCCAGAGTTCAAAACTGGGGGGGAGGGATGGGACTGAGCTTTGCAGATTGCAGGTAAGGTATAGACTTGACTGAATGCTAGTCCTCCAATGGATAGTAAATCACATCTGAATTTCACAAATATCAGGCTTCTGTAGTGATCATTACTTTCCCATTTCCTTCACATTGTGTTAGAATTAGAAATTAGTGTTATTACAGTAACACTGTGACTCTCCAGAACCCTTTGAAGGAGGTCATTTTAGGAAGTCAACTTTTTTTTTCTGATTTTTGAGGATTTACACACATGAAACTTTCTTTGGAAAGTTTAACCATTGGCATGGAAATAATTCAAAAACAAGCCTCACCCTTCCCTGCACTGTTACATTGAGAACACTGGATGAAATTTAACCTTTTCTTGGTGACTCCAGGGGCATCATTAGATTGTTGATTTCTGCTTTTCAATGATGCCCTCAGAGGCTGATGCTGGTTATGAGAAGACTGTTTACCCTGGCAATAAATGACTTCAGACTTTTGCACTTTCTTTTCTCTTTTTGCTGTTTCTCTCCCTCTCTCTGTCTCTCTCTGTATACACACACACACACACACACATACATACACATACATATATAGGCATACTATACACACATATATAAGAAGCAGCATGCTATAAACCAGAAACGATACTGGCCATGGAGTTGGGAAGGTCCTGGATTCAAATCCTGACTCTGATCTTTATTAGCCATGTGACTGTTGTCAAGCACCTCAGTTTCCCCATCTGAAAGACAAATGGGAATGATCATACCTGTACTTGGTGGTACAGTGGATAGAGTGCTGGGCTATGCATATGTATTTGTAGGTAGGTATAGATACATACATAGATGTATATGTATTTATATATATATATAATATAGGTCTATATATCTTACAGAAGCATATTCTATCAATATCTATTATGCATATATTTGTGTATATATGTGTATGTGCATATGCATATATATACATGTATACACACATATATGGTTTCCCAAAAGTCTTAGTTTTAATAACTTCAGAAGTATATATGCAAAAATTTTACAAAAAGTAATTTGAAAATTTAATTGCTTAAATTCCTTTTACATGAATATAGTTTTGTGAATTTTGAATAACATTTTTTATTTTAAATTTAACAACATAGGACATTATGCATTGTGTGTCTCAGACTGATACATTAGTAGAGAAGAGGTCCTCTTGATTGGATCCCCTCAGTCTTCATTAGACTTTAAATTATAGGATCACACCAAAATTGTGTATATGCACTAAAACTTAAATCTTTGGATAATCTTAAGGCCAAGACTACAGATGCAGTCCATTCAGTTGCTGAACAGCAAGCTGATAAAAGGTCTTACAATTGACTAAAGCAGTGAATAACACAGGATGGTGGTTATGTTGAATTTGAATAAGAAATATCAATACTTAAAATGAGGGCTGTAGGAAATATCTGATGAGAGAATAAAACTTTTATTATATAGATGTTTTGATATCTATTTTGACTATTCACCAACCTTTTAAGCTTTCTCCTTGGCTTTAACTTGGACCCCAGAGAAAGGGGACCTCTAGAGAGAAGAATTTTTGTGTACTTATGTAGCTGTCCTAAACACTCATTTTAAAAAGTTAAACCCATTTTCTGGCCTGAATGCAAGCAACATAAAACAAAGCTAGCCATTATTTCTGTGAAAGCAGGAGAAAGATTTTAAAGGAGACATTCTTAGTTTTTAAAAAGCCCTAACTTGTAAAATTAAAAGTTTAACTCTTATAGTCAGATTTATTTCAGGACAAAATCCTGTTGCAGCAAATGCCAAACAAACTTGTAAATACCTTTTAAAGTACTAGGATATTTCCTTCCCACTAGAGGCGTGAGATATATAGCAAAGAATATTTGAGATAGTGTCCAAGAGAACATGCATTCATGTCTTGCCTTACTGCCTTACTTGCTGAGTGAACCTGGGCAAGTCACCTAATTTCTCTGAACCTCAGTCTCTTCATCTGTAAAATGGTAGCAGTAATAATATTTTTTCTTCCTATTTTATAAGGTCATTGTGAGAACCAAATGAGATAATATATCTAAATAATTATAAATCTTAAAACATTACATAAAATTTCAGATATTATTTTAAAACTGAATCTTGCTTGATATAAGGAATTGACTGAGTTCAGAAAGCTTTATTTTGTTGCATAAAAATTTATAATATATATGTTATGTATTGTTGGTGGTCTGTTGTTTTTAATTGTGTCTGACCCTTCATGACCCCATTTGAGGTTTGTTTGGCAATGATACTTCAGTGGTTTGCCATTTTCTTCTCCAACTAACTGAGGCAAACAGGGTTAAGTGATTTGCTCAGGGTTCCACAGCTAGTAAGTATCTGAGGTTAGATTTGAACTCAGGTCTTCTTGACTCTATGCCTGGCACTCTATTTCCTGTACCACCTAGCTGCCTAAATGTATGCACATACACATATATTTATATATACTACATATATACATATTCATATATATAATATATAGTATATAGAGAGAGGACATATATCCAGGGGTGGGGAACCTGTGGCCTCAAGGCAACATGTGGCCCTCTAGGACCTCAAGTATTTTTATTGTTTTTTATTGTTTATATCCTTTTATTTATATTATATTTTATAATTTATATTGTTTATATTTTATTTATGTATTATTATTTATATATTATTTTATTATTTATATCCTTTTATGAAGGGAATTTGTACTATGAAGTTTGGATTCAGTCAGAGGGCTGCACTTGAGGACCTAGAAGGCCATGTGTGGCCTTGAGGCTGCAGTTTCCCTACCCGTAGACAATACTGCATGCACGCGCGCGCACACACACACACACACACGTGCATACACTCACACACAGTTCTCCCACCCTTAAAAACCCTTGCATTAGCACACACTTCCTTTGGGTGTGGTCCTTACTGGTGGCGAGACTGGTCTGAAGTTCCTTGATGGCAATAGCCAGTCAGAAGTGAAGCTGGTTTATGCTGCAGGTTATGTGCAAGAAGGAGGAAATGTTCCTTGAAAAATTTTATCATGCTCATAATTCCCTCAAAATCAATCATGGCTGCTTTTAACAGCCAGTTATTAGAGCGATAACTGCTTTTGGCCTCACCTTGGCCATTAGCTAACAAAAGTAGTTGTTGGCTGCCCATAATAACCAATTTCTCATGGATTATTGGATTTTATCAGAGGGATCACTATTTGATGGTGAGAGTTTTTAGGAGCTCGTCATTTTCATTTTCACCTGAACTCCTCTTTGCCCCCTTCCCTTTTGCATACTACTTCATAGCTTATCTCCAGCTTTGAGGCAGGCTTATATTCTTCCCTATGTTGAAAGCGTCCTGCCCTTATTACTGTTATTTGAGATATTTCACCCACATGAGTCATACCCTTTATCCATGAGAATGAGTCATGCTGATCATTGCTGGTCAATCCCACTGACAGCCAAAGGCTTTTGCCCTTGATGTGAATTTAGGGAAATCCCTGTTAGTGACTAACCTACCCAGGACAGCTAGGACCAGGTTGAACAAACCTAATAAAGGTTGAGCAGAGTGTGGAGGATGGCAAAACTAAGGGAAATTCCCAGGGTCATACCTATTTACTTCTTTTCACATAAAAAAAAACCATGATTATTCACATCATCTTTAGAGCTCTCAAAACACAAAACAAGCAAACAGAAAAAAAAAACCAACAACACAAAAACCTCCAGCCTCATTGCCTTCTGAGGAAGTTCTTCCTCATCTCAATCAGCAATAATGATAGTAATGGAAACGTCACTGTGAGGAAAGAAGCACGAGCTGTTGCTATAGCCCCATTTTAAAGATGGGAAAACTGAGGGCTAGAGAGATTAAGCAGTTTGTCCAAGCTATTGTGGGTAAGTCTAGACCAGATCTAGGACAAGAAGCTAAGTCTCCTGGTTTCTAATCTAGTACTTTCTCTGAAGCTTATTGCTTGAGATATGACTATAAACACAAATAATAAAGGTTATAAAGCTTGAAAATCTTTGGCACCCCCCAACACATGCCCCTTAATCCAAGAGATGTGAATATGGTCCTTACTTTAGAAATGAAAGACAATGTCCCTCTGCAACAAAACAGCTGCCTGTGCAGGTATGTTCACCAACTCTGGGATATGTGCACTAAAATGGCATCATCATGAGAACTCTCCCTCACCCCCTCCTCAGCCCATTTCAGTCAAATCAAACTCTGTTACTGCAAAGCCTTGGAGAGTCTATCTAATATATCCTGAACAGAAACATTAAGCATTTTAATTTAATTCAGCATAAAAATAAAACAAGATTGGGGAACATTCACCCAACTAAACGTAAAGCTGAAACATTTGCATTTCCCCACCTGCATCTTTCTGTCCTTGTTTTATTTCCCAAATGCTCTAAATTAAAATTCTCCATTGGTATGCATTAGATGTGTTTTGGCATTCTGATTACTTGCTGCCTTAAACGTGCTGCTGCTCACACCTGTTTTATGAGTGCAGCAAGGGATAGTTGGTTACTCCCCTCGTGGGTGGCTTAATCCAAGCTTGGGAATTCTGCTTGTGTTTCCGTTCCTAGTTGAGAGCTCCCTTTGTCTCCTAACAAAGCCCCACCTACCAATGTGGGCACTGCAGAGGACAGAGGACAAGAGGCCAGTGGAGAAAGGATGATAATGACTTGAAGGAGGATAATAATGAGGAAACCCTCCCTCCCATACAATGCATTGACCCAAATCACAATGCCCACAAATCACTGGAGAAAAAAAATGATGG
The DNA here is from genome assembly GCF_028583685.1 of Petaurus breviceps papuanus. NCBI lineage: Eukaryota > Metazoa > Chordata > Mammalia > Diprotodontia > Petauridae > Petaurus > Petaurus breviceps. The sequence continues at coordinate 81,002,280 of NW_027186296.1, forward strand.
CTACTTCTCCCTTTGTTTATTGGTTTGTGCGTCTAGCAAGCTCACTTTGTCCTTGAGCTGAAAGTTTCAATGAGTATTTGTAGATAAGCTAGAATGTATAGGTGATCACCCAAGGTTTTATTTAGAGTCCGCAAGCCCTTAGAGATTATTTCAAACCAAAATAATATAAACAAGTACATGAATAAAATTTTCGACTCATTTCCTATTGAGTCCGAATTCTCTTCATCCAAATTTCCTCCTCTTGATGGGAGTGCACTTTCTATTTGAGCATATTTGGAATGATGGCTATGATATATTGTTAAACCTTGAGGGTAGGGGAGCAAAGAGGGAATTGGTGATGTTGGATAGTCCATTCAAGGAAGAGAAGCTTTTAAATTGTTTCTTCCCGTTCTTCTAGGTCCTGTGGAACATGTCCATCTCAGTGTTCCATTTGTAGCCATCAGGAATAAAGAGGTCAACGTCACTGCTGTTGTATGGCCCAGCCAGCTGGGAACCCTCACCTATTTCTGGTGGTTTGGCAACAGCACTAAGGTTTGAGCATGTTTTAAGGGTCTCTGCTGTCAGCTAATGCTGAGGGGTGGGTTTAGGATCTTCTCTTTTCTAATACAGGGATGGGAACAACAGCAAATGTGATTTAACAAACTTGAATGATTATTTTCTCTCTTCATGAAATTGTCATTGTATTTTCCTAGGTTGCTGTTAGTGTGATGGGACTTTGGCTCTTGTGATGATTATTTTAAAATTTGAATCCTAAAAGAAGTCCCCCCCGACATGCATAAATAAGAACTGTGCACTTAAAAAGATGGTGGAGTATACAATGAAAGATGACATGATGTAATCAAAAGAACACAATTAGGAGACTGAGGGCTGATCTGAAATCATCTCTTCCCTGCCTCTGTCACAGAGTTGTAGAGTAGAAATAGCAATAAGTAGAGTCAGAAGTAGTGGGTTTGGATCTCAGCTCTGATCCCTGGGTGACCTTGGAAAAAGTCATGTAGCTTCTCTGGGCCTCAATTTCCTCATCTGTAAAATGAGGAAGTTGAATTACATGATGTATTTGGTACTTTCCAGATGTGAAGGTTAATGATTATTGGTGTGGGGGCAGCTAGATGGCACAGTGAGTAAAGTGCTGGCCCTGGAGTCAGGAGGACCCGAGTTCAGTTCTAGCCTCAGACACTTAATACCCCCACAAAAAAACTAGCCGTGTAACCTTGGGCAAGTTGCTTAACCCTAATTGCCTTCCAAAAGGCAAAACAAAATGATTGTTGGTGTTGACAAGGTTTAATTTACCCATGGAACTGGTATTTTTCTGATCACTCCAAGGTTAGCCACCAGAATTATGCTTTCCACCCTTTCTGGAAGCTCGAGATGAGGGGTAGAATAATAAAGAGTGTCTCCTGTACTTCCTGTCCCTTCTCCTCCCCTCCCCTCCTATCCCTTTCTCCTCTTTTGAACTTTATTTTATAAGCAATAGGGAACCATTGAAAGCTTTTGAGTGGGGGAGTGACACACTTGCATGGCCTGATTATTCAGAAACATGTTTACACTGAGTTCTTATTTTAAAATTCTTGATGATATGTGACTATCAAATATTTTTGTACTTTAAAATGAACACAGAGTATGTTGTATGTTATGCTGGGGCAACTTGGTGTAGTTAACTACAATAATTTCACTTGCAGCTCCCTATTCCTATTAGTCAAGTGGAAATCTCCTAAGTAAATTGTCACTCACTGATTCGTCAGTTGGCTGCCTAAGCTTGGTAGATGACTTGTTACCTGTCTCACACAAGGAGTTCTCAGTAGGGGATAGATGGAGCACACACATGGATGGACTCCAAACCAGGCATTATTATTTTAAAGCATCTTATTGCAGCTCCACCCTCCAGTCTGTCTAGAAGTCAGATTCAAAGGAGTCAATTGCTTGTCCATTGGATTGGGAGTCTTCTGAAAGGCCAATTTGCTGGAATTAAAAGAGGTCCAGCTTAATAAATGTGTCTGCTTGTCTAATAGATTTGAGCAAATGAACCTTAAAAGACTTGATTTAATTTAACATGCATCTCCAGACATTAGTGGCTGGTTGAAAACTCAAGGAGCCAGTTGAGAGTTCCAGCTTCCTGATGATAGTGAAACCAGCCATGATGCTTAAACAGCTGATGAAAAACAAAAGCAATTTAGAAAAACAAAATTAGCTGCCTCAATATCCCTAGCCTAGGAAGCCTGTGGCTCTGTAGCCCAAAGGCTGTTGTAAGCATCCTGCCCAATCTTGTTTTATGTGGTCTTGTGCCAAACCTGGGCTGGCTGACCCACTGGGAGAGTTCCATCTGATTTCCTACAGCCCATCCTTAGATCCCTGAATTTCTCAGGATAGTGGAAGGTCATAGTGAGCCACAATTCTGTATGGGCAGAACTTGCCCACTCCCAAAGGAAATGAATTTTGAATTTTAGCCCTGACCTTAGTGCTGATACAGCTTTTAAAGTGGCATGAAAAGTGGTTGATAATATAAATGTAAGAGTAGAAAAGCTTAGTGAAGTAGAAATAGTGCTGAAAGACTGGGTTTTGAATTTAAGTCTCTGCTACTTGTAACCTATGTGACCTTGAGCAAATCAATCCCAGAATTCCAAAGATAGAAGGGAACCTCTATAAATGTTTATTGACTGACTCTTGTTGCTTAAAGATTCCAATGAGGGAGAGCATCTACAACCTCCTGAGTCAATCTATTTTGCTTTTGTTTACCTCAAATTTTAGGAATATTTCTCAGAGACAACACAGGGAAGTGGATAGTGAGAGTGGGACTTGCATTCTGGAAATCCCAGGTTCTGATCCTGACTCATATTCAGTAGCTATGTGATCATGGACAAGTGTCTTGGCTGCAGTTCCTCATCTATAAAACGAGGAGATTGGACTAGATGGGCTCTAAAGGGGCTTCTGACTTTCCATCTACGATTCTTTATTCCTTAGTTAAATCTGAAATTTGCTCCTTTGCAACTTCACCCACTTTTGTCCTCTGGCACAAAAGGGAACAAGTGCATTCCATCTTCCACAAGAAAGCCCTTTAGATGTTGGGACCTAATCATCATGCCCCTCTTCCCCCTTCCTTAAGGCTTTTCTTCTCTAGGCTAAACATAAGGCTTTTCACCATCCTTGTTCTCCCCCCTCTGGAAGTTCTCCAGTTTATCACTGTTATTCCTAAAATTGTACTTCTGCAACAGGAAATTATCATCTAAGAATGGTCTCATCAGGGCAGAGTGAGGGAGGGCTCTCACATACATACATACCGTGTTTCCCCGATAATAAGACACTGTCTTATTAATTTTTTTGGACAGAAAAACACCAGGGGCTTATTTTCAGGGGAGGGCTGGCTTATTTTAATGAACATTGACAGCAATTTTAATAAACAGGTAAATGTGAACAAAAAAATGTACCTTTATTCAATAAGCAAATCACTGGAGAAGAACAGGATGACGCGCTCACTGCTGCAGCTTTAATTGCATGCAGCTCGGAGCGCGGCGTGCGTTTTACCGGGGGAGGGGGGACGGTGCATACAGAGGGTACCGTAATGTAGCATGTAGCGCAGGGGATCACCTTCACTACAGTAGCAATCTCAATAGGGCTTATTTTCGGGGGAGGGCTTATTTTAGAGGAATCTCACACAGTAAGGGGAGGGCTTATTTTCGGGATAGGTCTTATTATCGGGGAAACACGGTACATACACATACATGCATGCACACATGTGTTTGTATGTATATGTGTATATATAGATGTATGCATGTATATGATATGTATACATATATAGAGATAGCTAGAGATGGAGGTGTAGATATAGAAACATAAGTCTAAAATTATGTTAGCATTTTTGACTGCACCATTAGGCCCACATACAGCCTGCAATCTACTAATATCCCAGGATCTTTTCCTCCCCCCAGGCAAACTGTTATCTAGTCATGTCCCCTTCCCCCATCTTGTACTTATGAAGTTGATATTTTTAAACCCAGGTATAAGATGTTACATTTATCTCTGTTAAATTCAGTTCTCTTAGATTCTGTCTAACACCCTCACCTATTAACAGCTTTTCAAATTAAGAATCTGCCAACCTGAATATCAGCTGTCCTTCCTTGCTTTTTATCAACCATAATTTTGATAAGCAGGCCAACTGTTCCTTTAAGTCAATTTTTTTTAAAATGTCAAGCAGCATAGGGCCAAGAATAGATCCCTGCAGGGTCTCCATTGGAGACCTCTTGCTAGGTTGATGTTTCGTCAGCCCCACTTTGAGTTTGGCCATTCAGCCAGTTCCAAAACACCTATCTTGTGCTCTAACTCATGTTCCTCCATCTTTTCCCCAAGAATAGCATAATATGTCTTGTTAGATGCCAGATATAAGTCAACTCTATATATCTACAGCATTGCCTTGATTTTCTACTCTAGTAATCTCATCAAAAAAAGTCAATGAGTTATATCTGGCATGACCTAAGCTTGTTGTAGCCTTGCTGGTTCCTTTTGAGATCAACTTCTTCTTTTTCTCAATTTTCCCTCTCTTTTAGTAAATTCTAGAACTTTGTTGGCCATCAGAGGTCATCTTGGCCACCTAGTTAATAGTCTGCATGTTCTCTGCCCTTCCTTTCTTTGAGACTTTATATACATGATACCCTTGGATTCCTATAATCCTGGGAGAGAAGTTCTATAGCATAGCATTGTGGATGGCAGGCTGGACATTGGTTAGAAAAGCTGCCTTGGTCTGCTTTTGTGTGGACCCTCACTTCAGCTTTCAAACTCTGAGTCTCAGTTACCTCATACTTAAAACGGGGATAAAAATACCAGTAGTCCTGCTTCAAGAAGTTGCTTTGAGACTCAAATGAGATAATAATGTGTGTGAAGTGCTTACAAATTTTAGAGCATTATAGAAATGCTAGTTATTATTTGTATTATGGCCTCTGAGGTCCCTTTCCACTCTGAAATTTTCTGCTTCTCTCATGAGAGACGGGGATTCAGTAAGTAGAAAAATTGAGAAGGAATCATTTTCCTTCCAAAGCAGCTAGAAGGCCGGTCTGTCAGGGTCTTGACTAAAGGAGCTGCAGTAGGTGTCTTGGGATGGTCCTCACTCTTTCATTTCAGACTTTGATGATGAGGCAGTAGAAGAACCTTGGTCTCTATGAAGAGCACCTTATTCTATTGTTATTCCTTTATTTTAGAATCAGAGATAGGAGACAGTGTAGAAAAGCTACCCTTGTCCTTGTCATACGAAGGGTCAGGAGATCCTTCCCCCTATTTCTGGATAATTAAAATTCCAGAAGGAATAACAATCACTTGATAATATCTTACATTTATATTTTAAATAGTATATTATGACTACAAAATTATTTTACATCTATTAACTCATTTGCTTCTTATACCACCCTGAGGTAAGGCAAGTATAATTACCTCCTTTTATAGATTAAGGAAATTAAGGCCCAAAAGAGTTAAATGACTCCCAATTCCATAGAACTTGGTTAAGTGATGGAGGGAGTATGCAAACTCAGGTCTCCTGAGTTTAAGTCAATTGTATGGTGGATAGAATGGTAGTCCTGGAGTCAGGAAAACCTTAATTTAAATCTCATGTCACACCTACCAGCTCCGTAACCCTGGGCAAGTCACTTAACCTCCGTTTGCTTCAATTTCCCCGCCTAATAATGAGGACAATATTAGCACCTACCTCAGAGGGTGGTTGTAAAAAATAAAAAAATAAAATAAAAATAAAATTTTTGTAAAGTACTTCACAAACATTCAAGTGCTATTTAAATGTTCTTGTTATTACTATTATTATTACTCCTACATTATGCTGTTTCAATCACAGCTGCTAGTAAGTTGTACCAATTAAATTTATTTCATCTCACTAATTAGGAATTAGGGCTCCGTGGGGGCATGGGAGAGGCAGGTGAATAAGATGCTGATTAAAGTATTCTTGAGTTAATCAAGGGAAGAATCCAGTGACTTCCAAGAACTGGGAATGAGGGGTGTTTGTTTTTTTCTTTGATGTCTTCCAGCCCCTGATCACCTTGAACAGCAGCATTTCCTTCATGTTCACCTCTGAGGGACTGAACACCATAACAGTCCAGGTGGCAGCTGGCAACGCCCTCATCCAGGACTCCAAAGATATTGCAGTGCATGGTAAAGTCAAAGACCTTCCATTGCATCTCCTGTTGGCTCCCAGCCACTCAGCCAAAGTTACACCTCCCCACCTCCCCCAGCAGGCAGGAGAAGCCTTTGTAGAATGAGCAAAAGGCCATTTTTCTCCTCTGAGTGAACTAGGATGAAGTGACAGTGGGGGCAGGGCAATAAGAGAAGTAGAGCTCCTGCTCTGTTGTTTGGACCATATGTTGTCAGTAAACACAGTTTTCCCCATGACTTTATAGTTACAACAAATGGACAGGTGCGTAGGGACTACACGTTGTGAAATCTCCTGACTCCGGGAAATGCCAGGTCAAGAATAGTGAGATGGTGAGTTCAATAAGTTGCTGGTCTGCATTGACAAAGGGAGGTCTCTGTCAGGGTCACTCTTCCAAAGGAAAAAGAAAGTAGTTGTCGCCATTATCAAGTTAGGAATGCCTTGACCTGGACTAATACTGTTCTTAAGTACCGATGCATATTTGACCACAGGTAGGCTAGCACCCTGGTGATGCTTATTCATCCAGTTTTTAAGTATCCATGACATTTAGCAGGAGGAAAGACAAAAGTACAAGAAGTAGGGGAAAGTATGATGGAGTAGTAAAGTTGTCCCTATCTGGCCCCATTATTTAAGATAAATATAAAGTTTGTTATGGTATCAGCCTTTGCAGCAAGAGTATTGCTCTTCTGGGATTTCACACAGAATGTCTATTTTCAGAATTTGTGTATTTCAGAAAATGGATCTTTTATAGTGAGAACATGTTTATAGTTCAGAATTAACAGGACTGGTTTATGGAGGTGGATAAACCTGTTTTCAATAACCAAAGTTCTTTTATTTGCTGGTGTACACACTTCAATGTAGCATAATCATTGGACTAACTTACTTTCCCCACCCCACCCTCTCTCTCCCTGTCTCTGTCTCTCTCTCTTCCTCTGTGTCTCTGTCTCTCCTTCTGTCTCTCTTTGAAGAGTATTTCCAGTCACAGTTACTATCATTCTCACCCAATCTGGATTACCACAATCCTGACATCCCTGAGTGGAGACAAGATATTGGCAAAGTCATCAAACGGGCTCTGGTCAAAGTAGGTTGACTTTCCTTCTGCCAAGTAATTGAAACTGGGGTAGGAGAGGGGTAAAAGAAAAGATATAAAGTTAGAAGGCTATTCCAGGAAAAATCACCAAAGTGGGGGGGGGCTAATAAAAGTAGTAAAAGTGGTTTTATGTTTTCTCCTTTCCTTCCATTTGGGGATTGGTTGAAGACAACATTGGAAGTGTTTAATGGGGATAGGGGAGTGTGATGAAAGCTTAAGGAACTGGGGTTGAGGATGTCTTTAAATATTTAAAGATCTATCATATCAAAGAGTAACTGGACTTGTTTTTGGGTAAAAAAAAAAACAAAAAAAACCCCATAAACAGAAAATAGAAATAGAGTCAGAGGAGAGCAGTTTTTGCTTCATCACAAGGGGGAAAGGTGTCAAATAATTATAACTATATAAAAATAGAATGGGCTGCCTCAGGGAGTAGTGAGTTCCTTATCACTGGAAGTATCTAAGCAACTGAATGACCACTTATTGGGTAGAAGTGAAGGCAAGTCATTAGACTAGATGACTTTTGAGATTTCTTCCAACTCTAAAATACGATGAGTCTATCAATCCAGTCAGTTTCTTATAGAGAAACAAAAGTTATTCTCCAGCAGAATGATCATATTTCAAGGCATACTAGTTGACAGAGGATTCACAAATGGTGGAAGTTTGATTGTTTAATCTACTCAGATATGCTCTAAAATGCAGAACTTGGTATGGTACCTGATGCTATGGCCTCTGAAGGGTAAATTCCATTTCATTTCTTTATTGGAGCGATTGACTAGCCTCTTCCATCATATAGGCTGGCAGAGCAAAAGCTTGTTATTTGTAGAGAAAAAAATGCCCCTTGCAGATGTTGGCACCACAGAGAAAAACCTAATTTTCCTTTTTCTGTTTATGACTCTATGATTTTGTGCCCTGCTCTTTTCTGGTGAGTGCATGTTCAATGATCCAGAAGTTTTAAGAGGGTTAATTGTGACTGCTTCATCTCTATCCATCACTTAAAAATTTTATATATTATTAACTATCTATATAAATATGCTATTACATATCTACTATGTGTAGAACACTGTGATCAATGCTGAGAAAGAAATGCAAAGTTGAGAGAAAAGCAAATTGAGCCTGCCCTCACTGAGCTTATAGTTTTTTCCTGGAGGATATGACCCATACACAGCTAAATACTACTATCACTGTTATTGTCATATCTCTGCAGGTCACCAGTGTCCCAGAAGACCAGATTCTAGTGGCAGTGTTCCCTGGCCTCCCTACCTCAGCTGAACTCTTCATCCTGCCCCACAAAAACATGACTGAGAGAAGGAAAGGCAACGAGGCT
>NW_027186296.1:81010842-81037445 GCF_028583685.1 Petaurus breviceps papuanus
AGACAGCTTATCTTGGTTTAAAGGTATTCTTGGGTTCTTAAAAGCTATGCCAGTGGAAAGCCATCCCTGGTAGGTCCTATCAGGGCAGAATGGCTCCAAGCATGAGGTTCATGACTGTATTTCAGTCATCTTGGGAAGGGTATACACAGCACAATTTATCATCATATTTTCAAAAGAATGATTAATTTTAGATCTACAGCAATTCTTAAGATCCATCTGTTATGCCATAGGAGGGATCTCTCCTGCATTGGTTGAGGAAAGAACCATGCCAGTGGTATTAAACATCGTTGGGATTGCCATTAAGGTTCCAGAGCAGGGGTTCTTAGCCATTTTTATATGGCATAGACTCATTGGCATTCTGGGGAAATCAATAGATCTCAGAATTCAGTTTTTAAATGAATCAAATACATAGGATTATGTTTTGAATCAATTACATTGAGGCACAGTTATAAAATGTTTTTTAAAAATTCATATCTTCATAGCTAGGGATAAAGATGCACACCTATAATGATAACAGTGAAGGTGGGTAGATCACTTGAGCTGGCAAGTCCTGAGGTACAGTAGGGCTAAAGTTGATTTTGTGTATGTCTACACTAAGTCTTTCATCATTGCGGTGAACCAGAAGAGTAAAGGGCTACCTGGCTGTCTAAGGAGGGATGAACTGAGCCAGGTCAGAAACAGAGCAAGTGAAAGGTTCTGTGCCCATCAGAAGTGGGATTGGACCTGTGAGTAACTGCTACACTTCCCGCCTGGACATGACAGGGAGAACTTATCTCCACTAAATAGCTAACTAACTAAATGAATAAATAAATTAAAGGGTAAAGAAATGAATAAATAAATTACTTGAGAAGTTATTAAAAAAACATCAAATTTACAGACTCCCAGGTTGAGAACTCTAGTGTTCTGTGTCTAATCCCATGCAAGAGTCCTTGTATGATTGGTTTCTCAGCCGGTTCTTGGTAACTCAGTTAAACACATCTCTCAGATAATAGCCAGCCCTCCTATATGAGTATTTGGCATCTTTGCAGAGCCTTAACTAGGGATATTTTCCACTGGAGTGAAAACAGTTGGCAGGAGTGGGCAGGTAGTGGTGATACAAAGGACAGCCTAACTGCCAAGGATAGATCTGGTTCACAGGATGGCAGAGGAAAAGCTTGCTGTATGTGGAGAGGAGGAATGTCCCCTCCAGATGTTGGCACCAGAGAGCAAAACCTCATTTTTCTTGTTCTGGTTATGGCTCTCTGCCTTTGTGCCCTGCTGTTTCCTACCCCTCAAAGCCCTGTCCAAAAAGTTGGAGAAGAAAAAGTATTTGAGTTTTTCTCTGTATGCTGGGAAACTTTGTTTCTTATCTCCTAACTCTGAGATGCTGAACAATTTAAGCTGTTCTTCTGTGGAGAAAATGAATTGCTTTTAGATATGACTCCCTGGGGAGAGGCAGATTGCCTTATCTTGCCTTGGCTAAGGAAGCAGCTTTTCCCCAAGATTTTCCAAAGGGATTATGATTTACCAGTGTCTTCAGGTGGGTAGAGGAGCACCAATGGGTGCAAGGCACTAGTAACTACAGGAAACATCCTGAGCCCATCATTTCCTCTCCTTTATCCTCCTGAGCATCAATTCTCTACATTTGGAGGAGACCTGGCAATTGCAGGTCTACAAGATTGCCTTCAAAATGACCGTGAAAAGAGGCAGAGGGGGATGGGTGCAGTGAGCTGAAGGGGCTGCAGCGGAAATGTGACTGGAACAAAGGTAAAGTGTTCTTTAGCTTCCTGTAGTCTGTGATGAGGGCTTGATCCACACTCTAGGTGACTTTCTGAGACAAAGGACAGTTGGATTGTCCCATGTACTACCACCCCTTGCTCACCCCCTCCAATCTTCCTTCATGATAGCTTAGTAGAGTCATGTGGCCTTGGAATCTTGAAGATCTGAGCTAAAGCCTGCCTTAGCTACCTATTGTGTGAGCCTGGACAAGTCAATTAACAACTCTGAGTCTGTTTCTTAATCTAAAATATGGAGATTATAATAGCACCTACCTCACAGCATTGTTGAAATGAAATAATATATGTAAAATACGAAATGAAATGATATGTATTAATATATGTAACATTTGAAATAATAACATGAATGAAATTAAATAATATGAAAATGAAATAATATATGTAAAAGATTTTTGCAAACCCTAAAATACTACATAAATCAGGGGTTCTTAAGCTGGAATTCATGGCTTGTTTCATAAAAATGTTTTTATAACAATAATGAGCTTTTATGTAATAGTATAATATTAATTTCTCTCATAACTATATTTCAATAAGATTGGTTTCCTTTGTAAGTCTATTTTATTTTATGCTTTTAAAAAAGCTTTATTCTGAGATGGGGTCTGTGGGCTTCATCAGACTGATAAATGAGATCTATGACACAAAAGTAGTTATGAACCCATGATAATGATGTTAGCTATTATTACTGTTCTTGTCGTTGCTATAGAAAAGTGATGGATTTGGATTCAAATCCTGATTCTGCAGCTTGCTACCTATGTTTCCTTGAGCAAATCACTTAACCTCTGGACCTCAGCCTTCTCAGATGTAAACTGAGATGATCCCTAGGACCAGCTTCAGGATCTTCTTCTCGAATCCATCTACATATCCCTCTGGCAGCCCCTAGTCCTGTAATGGTGATAGCTCTAAGAAACCTTCCTTGAGCAGAAGGATTGTGCGTTGGAGCTGGCCAGAAATAAATCAGGCTTCTCAATGAGTACATCACTTTTACCAGACCTCTTTATTCTGAAATAGCAAGTGACATGTGTGAACTATATTTGGAAGCTACAATATCCATCCATTTAGATAAATAGGTAATTATGGTGATGAATAGCAGCTGTGATATTAAGGCGAGTAAGGCAAGATAAGAGTTGGGAACAACAGCCTGAGTCTGCTAAAGCTTTCATGCTGGAATTATGGAGTGATTAAATCAACTTTCCACATGCTTAGTCCGCTGGAGAAAATGAAGTAGGAAAAATTATTCCTAAGTTTTTGGTGGCAGGTCCTTGCTTTTTCTCTGCTCTGCTCCCCATTGTTCATCAGTCAATGATTGGATATGGGCAGTGGGGCTGGGGAGAGGAGAACAACTAGAAGGTACTTTTTTTCCCAGAACCCTTCAGGAATTTTCCTTCTCTTCACTGGGCCCTCTTGGTACAGTTGGAGGAACTGATGATGATTTGACAAGCACTGACGTCTAGGTGGATTGGTAGATAGTGGAGAGAGTCTGAGACTTGGAGTCAGGAAGACCTGAGTTTAAATCCCACCTCAGACATTCTGTGTGACCCTGCCCAAGTCCCTTAAGCTCCTTCAGCCTCAGTTTTGCCATCTATAAAATAAAGAAAGTGACTTGTGGTGACCTCTAAGGTCTAGCTCTAAGCCTATGATCCTATGACCTACAGTGAGTGCTCAATCAATTGTTTGACTTCAGACTGTTCCGCATGGCCTTGATCACACTGAGAGTAATACCACAGTATACCCAAGCTCCAGGTCCATGGTTATAGAAACCAGGTAGCAAATGGCCATGAGCACTGTAGGCTAGAAAAGGTACTAGATGAGAGTTCAAGTTCTGAGCCTAACTCCTTGTGTAATCTGGGTTACACTTCTCGATCTTGATTGTGGGGATATTACTACCTATCTACCTGAAAATAAGATGGAGTAAAAGACCATACATCATGATGTAAGAGATTAAGTAAGAAACTCTAGATAAAAGCACTTTGAATTATGATACCAGATTATGGTGCCGAGTCACATATTTAACAAAACTCTTTCTGAACTTTTTTATTAACCAGAGAAGACTTTTCCTAATCTTTGACCTTCCTTCTCTCCCTTCTTTGAATCCTCACTATCCTAATGAAAGAGAAAAACTATTGCTTCCCCATCTACCTTTCTGTCCTTTTGTCTTTGCAGATCGCAGAGCTCCTGTTTAATGCTCTAAATCAGAACTTGGTCCAATTTGAGCTGAAGCCAGGGGTCCAAGTCATTGTCTACGTGACTCAGTTGACATTAGGTGAGTGCCCACAGGAGAGGGGAAGTAGTGCTGAGGCTATGATTTTCAATCCTTTGAAGAAAAAGGAAGTGAAAGCTTTTCTCCTTAGGTTCTATAAAAGATGCCATTTAGAATCTGCTTTGTTTTTAGTGACCTGGTAAAAAAAATCCTACCATTTGTGAATAATAAATAACATGATAGAGAGAAAATACTGGATCATAAGTTAAGTAAACAGATTGCTGTGCATTTTGGGGTGAATAACACTGCTTTCTGGCCTTCCATTTCCTTGCTTGCAAATTGAGACCATTTGCTGAATTGATACTTAAGGTCCCTTCCAGATCAACATATTCTATAAATATTGGGTAGGAGGCTGAACTAAAACTCAGTCATTGTAAGTAATGGAGAATGTAGACAACACTTCATAGTAGTGATAATGTGGTCCCCCCCTGCTATATACTTGTCCCTGACCTGGAATGGTCAGCTCTGAGAGTTTATTCTCCTTAAATCATTCCAGTGAATGGAAAGTGCCCCCTATAGCCCAAATGTGGAGGCTTCCAAGTACCAGACCAACTGTGCTTACCAGGATTCAATAGAGAAAAAGAGTGAAATATTTCATTATTATTTCACCTTGAATGCCCTAAGTTACAGCACACAATAGTTGTCCCAAAGCACTTTGAGCAGACAGAGAACGTTCTAACCTTCCTCCCACTTTCCTCAGCTGGGCATAGATTACCTAAAGAACAGTGAGCTTACTCAAGCAGTCTGCTGTGATCTTTTATCTGAGAAACAGTGGTCCATGGCTTTCTCCCTGATGGAGGCCATGAGCTCAAAATAAAATGCAGCTTATGTGCATGAATTGCCTTTGCTCAAACAGCAGGTGAGGCAGTAAGAGCCAGCAGATACCACCCAGTTAAGGAAAGCAACAGACTGCCTGGCTTCCTTTCCCAGGGCAGGGCCCTTCCCCCATCCCCAGATAAAAGCATTTATGGAGAACTTCCTAGTATGTTTTATTCCTTTCAGCCCCACTTGTGGACTCCAGCACAGGGCATAGCAGCTCAGCGATGTTGATGCTTTTGTCTGTGGTGTTTGTGGGTTTGGCCGTCTTCTTGATCTATAAGTTTAAAAGGTAAGTGTCAGCCACTTTCAGTTTTTACCCTGGTAACTAGGTATGGAGGTAGGGGGAGGTGAGTCCTCATCTTCCTTCTACCTAGACCCTACCTCCCCTCCTAGCCCAGCCCAGCCCAGTGAAATGGACTAAAACCTCATTTAGTAACTGTATACAGTATGTTAGAGGGGATGGAAGTCACAGCAGGACTTTCCTATAATCTGTTTTTCTATGTTTTTCAATTAACTTCAGCCTTGTGCTGGTCTTACTTTGTTCAATTATACTCTCCTCAGGGTTAGAATTTCCTGTCTTATTTATCTTTGCACATAGTGAGTACTTAATAAATTATTACTTGTTGAAAACATGGATGAAAAAATAGATAAGTAGATAGATGAGTATTGGGTAGATGAATGGATGGATGTATGGATGAACTGGGTAAAATGATTAGTGGATTGAGTATTATCTTTGCTCCAAGTGAAGAGTAAAGAAGCAAAAGGAAAAAGCTGAAAAAAATTACTCTTATTTCTTTTTATTTCTCTTTGATATTTAAGTTCATCTCTGCAGTCACACATCCTTCCAGCTGGAAGTTCTCACTCCTCAGAGTGGCCCTGACTCCCTCTGATACCCAACTGACCTGGGAGGTGCTAGCAGGAAATAACTTTTCACGCCTTAAATGATTTTTTAAAGAAAAAAATCTCGCTTCACAAATTTAACTGAGCAATAACTCAGTTAATATTCACATGCTAAAAATATCCACCTTCCCTCTCTCAGTTTTCCTAATCAATTTCCTTTTAAAAACTTAAGGAGGAAAAAAAACCCAACCCTGCATGTGTTCAGGAACAATTTCTGAAAGCAATGGGAGTGGTGTCATAAAAGGATACTTTAGGACATGAAATTATAATCAATATTTCTATTCCATTAGTCCCCAACTGTAAGTCCTTCTATTAGCGAAAAGGATATGTTCCACTGACTAGCCCCTTTGGCAGAAACTTCATAACCAGAGGCAGAAATAAAATGGGCAGCATAAGGCATCTAAGGTGAGAGATAGGGGTGGGGGATAGGGAGTAGTCTGCAGAATGAAAAATCATTAAATAATAATGTCACAAGTGCTACCAGGCACTGCAAGGAGACAGAGCAGGTTCTATCTAGGTTGAATCCAGGAAACTGTAGGACACTGGGTGTAAGAGATTACAACCTTTACCTGAATTCCTACAGCTGCCCCCTCTGTAGTCAAAAGTTCTAAGATACCTTTCAGGGCTTTATCTTCTTCCCCTCCCCTCAGATCTGGCAACCTAAGTGCTGGGGCCTGAAATGGTTTTAACAAAGGATTGAAATTTTCTTCCCACAATGAAGGCAAAAAAGCTTCAAATGCCCAGTTGAATTTAAGCTTATTAGTTAAATCAGTCAACATATATAAATGAAAATTTATCAGATCTTTCTTTGATTTGATGGGAGAAAGGGGAAAAGATTGAGGAAATGGAGTAGTGAGTGGTTTACTGATACAGGAAGTAGAGCCTAGGGAAAAAAAAGGAAAAAAAAAACTTGAAGACTTTGTTTAGGGCTAGGACAAATAGAATCAATTCCTGGATGTGCCTTTGTTATGTCAGACACAGCTGAGTCCTGTGATTTATAAAGATTCCCTTTTTAAAAATTTCTCTCCACTTCTTTTCCTTCTTGGTTTTACTTTGAACACTACTGACTTCCTTAAAATGGAAAGCTCCATTAATTGAGATCCTTCTCTCAATAGCACTTCAGGAGCACTATCGCTTTGGAGGTGCCAAATAATCCACAATTCCCTATAAGGCTACAGGAGAACTATAGTGTCAATGAAATAAACTCATACTTTTTCAAATGTAATCAGCAACCTGCACACTTTTTCTTGAATATCAAAGATTTCTGGAGTTACTCCCCACACTAGCCAAACCTTTAGGCCTACTTCCCATCCATGGATGCCTGCTTTCTTTTCTCTCTTCCTGCCAGGTCAGCTGCGACTGTAAATGTTTCAGTTCCATTAGGCACAAAGAATCACAGTGGTTATGAGTGCCTGGCTGGTGGACACAGTCTTTGCTTTTGTATCTTCTGGGGAAGTTGCACTTTCCAGATCATTGGCTTGATTGTGCTTCCAAAATCAAACCTTTCTCTTTGCAGCTCCCTGATCATTGCCCCCAGGGGTTGATCAACAGGAGGAAAAGGTTTGAGTCACATTGCCAGCCCTAACTACACTTTAAGTAAATGTTATGCACATCCAATAACATGACTGTTATTTTATGCTGTCTAAAGAAATAATAAAACAAAGGTTCAAATGTGATCTTGCCCTTCCCAAAGGTCTGCCTGAGAGGGTGCTCACTCTCACAGAGATCTGTACTCAGCCTGCTAAGATATCCAGTTTCTTGGGAAAATGTTTGAAGCAGCTAAAATACTTTGAAGCTTTTAAAGCCAAGCACGAGAAGCTTTCCAGAAGAATGCTACTGTGAACAACTTTTCAAGATCCTGATTACATAGTATAGTGGATGCTTTATTCAATAACAAATCAAAGCAAAACATTCATAGTAAATCAAGGTACAGCATTCACAATAACCTAATAACTTATCACAGATACACAGATAATCAAAATACAACATTCACAATAGCTTATCATAGAAAATGGCCACATAGTTTTTACCACAGTGGTCACAAAGTTTTGAATGAAGAACAATCATTTAGTAACTCAATCATTTAATCATCTCAATCATTCAATCATCCTTAAGGAGGTTTGCCTCCTTAAAGGACACCAAGTACAATAGTCAAAGTTCTCCACTCATGGGGCACATGAAGTAACAAATCAATTGCTTATTCAGTCATCATTCAATTCAATCATCAGAAAATACATAAACCCTCCACCCCTAGCTCACTAGTAAATTACCATTTCTCAGTCAGTACACAATATCCAAGTAAAGTCTTCTTTCAGCTTGACTCAGGGTGGTCTCTCCGATTCCCTGGATCCCCTTTCATCATCCTGGATCCTACCTGGATTCACCAAACTGTCACCTGGGTTCAAAGGCAGGCAGCTCCCAGGTCCTTGTCCAGCTCTCCACATACTTCCTGTTCCACACTGAAGCTCACAGAGTCCAATCCACCTTAAATCCTACCCAGTCTCCGTTCCCAGGAAGTCAAGGCTCAGCAAAGTCACAAACAGGTTAATCAAAATCACTTCAACCAGGTTCTCAAAATCAAAATCAAAATCATTCTCTCCAGCCTGGGAGGGACTTCCTTTCGTCTTCAGCTTCCTGGTCAGCAGCAGCTTCTGCCTCCACAAAGCTTGCTCCAAGAAGATCTGACTTTCCCAGCTAGGGTCTTTCCTTAATACAGTATTGCTCCTCCCTATTCAGCCTCTTCCTGTTAGGTCAGCAACAGGAGTTCATACCTTCTGTTTCTTGAACAGAGGCTTGATTAATTTCTAAGTGCTAAGTACCTGTTACTTTTGTCAATACAAAGGGATCAAATTACATTACTATTACAAGGCTTTACCAGTATGGCTTTATCATTATAATCTTACCTCCATAGCCTACTTGACTGTCTAATGCTATCTCTGAAACATCTCTGAAGGTCTCTGGACACATTATGTGTGAGTCACAAACAAAAATAATGTTTGTTAGCTGGAAATTAATGGGAAGAGCATCAGGGTCTGTCTCAGGAAGCCCAAGTTCCAGTTCTGTCTGCCATTCAATAGTTGGCTGACCTAAGGCAAGTCTTCTAATCTTACTGCAAAATGAGCTAATATTTTTTTTTCTTCCAGTGTCCCAAGACTATTGAAAAAATTGAAAACGAAATGCTGAAGCACTCCATCCAAGCTAGTGGCACTACACAGATACAAAAATAGAATTTTCTGCCATTGTTATCATTGGGCAAACTGGGAAATGAACAATGGAAAATCTGGTCAAAACACCTTTGCATCTTTGCATTGATTCATGTGATCAGATAAGGGCTTCATCTGCCCCAGAGTATAATAAGTGAGAGGGGGAGTCACTATTTGAGTAGATTCACAATATGTACTTTTATGATTAAGCAGAATCCCCATCCTAAAATGCAGCTTTTTGATTTACATAAGGAGAAAGCAGCCTGGGCTGGCATGAATTTTTAATTCTGTGCATTTAGAGAATTTGCCTCTTTCAGCCTCTCACATTGTCTCTTCTTTAGGGCCCTTAAAGCCTGAGTCTCTTGACCCACTTTAAAAGAGTGGGGATAGGTCAGTCCATCAACAAATATAGATCTGTAAAAGACATACCTGCAAATGACGGACCTACCCTCAGCTCAAAGGAGAGACTGATAGAGTGTATTTGTTTTATTTAAATATTTTTGGCCTGCTGTTTCCTTAGGTAGCTTCAGTAAAAGGTTAATGTAAAGCTATGGATTTGGTTTTAAGGGAGGGCACAGTTGTGATTCCGTTGTGTCGGACACTTGGTGACCCCATTTGGAGTTTTTTCTTGGCAAAGATATTGAGTGGTTTGCCATTTCCTTTTCCAGATCATTTTACAGAAGAGAAACGGAGGCAAACAATTAAGTGACTGGCCCAGGGTCACAGAGCTAGTAAGTGTCTGAGACTAAATTTAAACTCACAAAGTTGAGTCTCTCTGTCTCCAGGCCTGGCACTCTATACACTGTGCCACCTAGGACATAGTTTCCATCGTAACTAGTACGTTTTTCTGCACAACATATCTCTACTTATTTTGGAGGAATTTACGTTTGCTTTGCAGGTCAGAAATCTAGGATCTAGAAGTGCCAGGATCTAGGATAGGCTCTGCCACTAACAAGCTGTATAATGTTGGGCAAGACCGGTCCCTTCTTTGGGTTACAGTTTGCTCATCTGTAAAATGCAAAGGCAAGACCAGGTCTAGATTGGTTCTCTGAGCTCCCCTCCTGCACTGATTTGGCTGCATTTGGTTCTGTCCTAAAAAGCCAGTGTGATGCCATTATCTCAAACACCATGAACTCTTTTTTATTAACATATAATAATCACAGACCATGAGGGTAGGAGATTAGGGATCTGAAGTGAAGTTTAGGGGCTTGTCTAGACAGCTGGTGATCCTTTTGGGGTGCTCCTGATGGTACATTGGAAAGAATGGTGAATGTGGAATGAGAAGATCTGGGTTTGAATTCACCACTACGCTACAAACTCCCCATGTAATCTTGGTGGCCATTCTGTTTCCCACATCTGCAAAATGAAGAGTTACATTCAATTTAATCTTTAGATGGTCTTTTTCCAGCTTTGATTTTTTTTTTACTGCCTGAAAAGCTCCTCTCTGTTTGCCCAGAATTCCTGTGTTTTGATTTGCCTAATATGTCCCTAACTTGCCCTAATAAGAGGTATTGCTACTCTTTCATGTCACCCCAGGAAAATTCCCTGGATTAACATCTATGCCCAAGTTCAACATGACAAGGAGCAGGAGATGATTGGGTCAGTGAGCCAAAGTGAAAATGCTCCCAAAATCACCCTCAGTGACTTTACAGAACCTGAGGAGCTGCTGGACAAAGAACTGGACACACGGGTCATAGGTAAATGTGTTCTACATCCTGCCCTTCCTGGGCACCTAAAACTGGGAAATATTTAACAAAATGAATAAAAATGCTGTAAAACAGATAACATTACATTTTAATGCTAAGTCAAAATGCAGTCTGCAGAGATCCTTATGCATGGATTAGTGGCCTTCCATTTCTATTTGAGTTTGACAACCCTGTCCTATGGACTAATTAGCCCAAAGAAACCTCATTTTCCTTGTATAAAGACTAAAGGGCAGTAGCCAAGAGAAGGGGTTTATTGCTGCTCCGTCATTCAGTCATGTCCCTCTCTCTGTGATGACCTCATTTGAGGTTTTCTAGGTAAAGATACTAGAGTGGCTTGCCATTTCCTTCCTCAGTTCATTTTACAAATGAGAAACTGAGGCAAACAGGGTTAAATGACTTGCTCAGGATCATATAACTAGTAAGTGTCAGGGGACACATTTGAGCTCAGGTCTTCCTGACTCCAGGGCCAGTGCTCTAGACTACCTAACTGCCCCAGAAAAGGGGTTGGGAGTACAGCAGTAGTTAAAGAACCTTGACTGAGTCCTCACACTAACACAAATAACTTCTACTGCTACTCTAATGGACTCTGGGGATACAATAACAACATGACCCCTAAACTTTTTTTATAAGCACAATGTTTTTTGTTGTGTTTTGTTTTCTTCAAAGAAGATAGATAGATAGATAGATAGACAGACAGACAAACACACACATACAGAGAGAGAGAGTAAATAATCAGTAGGAAGTAGGAAGTACATCCTGGAGTAGGAAGGCAGATCCAAATTATGTCTCTGTCACTTATTGACCTTGGGCAAATCACTCAGGGAAGCTAGGTGGAGAGAGTGATTGAGTTGAGTTTGACAACCTGTCCTATGGATAGTGTTGGAGGAATAGTTATATTTATAATATAGTGGAGAGAGTACCAAGAGTACCTAGAGCCAGGAAGACTCATCTTCCTGAGTTCAAATCCAGCCATCAGCACTTAGTGGCTGTGTGACTCTGAGCAAGTCATTTAACCCTGTTCCTCATCTGTAGAATGAGCTAGAGAAGGAAATGGCAAACCACTCCAGTATCTCTGCCAAGAAAACCCCCAATAGGGTCATGAAGAGTTGGACAAAACTGAAAAATGACTGAACAAAACAAAAACTCACTTATCCTCCCTCATCTTAAGTTGCCTCAACTATGAAATAATAATAATAGAAAAAAGGTTGTATTGGGTGGTCTCTGATGTTCCTTCCAGCCCTTGATCTTTGATCCTATGAGTCTATAATCACATCATTTGAGCACAGAAATATGGACCAAGATAGTCTTTTTGCTAATTCTAGGACATTTGCCTCTTTTAAGTATAGGCTGGATTGTATTTCTGTTTTAACAGATCTTCCACATAAATGGTTTCCAAATGTTTGGGGAGACAATGAAAATCCCTTCTTAAGAAAGAAGTAAAGACCCTAAATTTCTGAGTCATTCTCTGGGGATCGCAAATGATAGGAACAAATATTTCTCATGTTAGATTCCAAAAGAATATTTGGTGAAATTACTTCGTGGAGAGATCTCAAGAGGAAAGCAGTTAGGATTGCCTCACAAAAGGGAACTGTTGCAGGAGGGTGATGAGGCTGGGGGGGTGGGGAGAAGCAAGCAGAGCTGGCTCTCCCCCATGCCTCTTTGCTCACATGTATTGCTAAAGTCTGTAGTTTTTAACCATCCGTGTCATGCAGAGATAAGAAATGTCGCTGTTGACTGCCTGTCTGAGACTCTCTATTTATGTGTTTTATCACCCCTACAGGTGGTGTTGCCACCATTGCCAACAGTGGAAGCACAAAGGAAATCCCCAACTGCACTAGTGTTTAATGTGGAGAAGCCCCTTGTCTACAACATTTCTGATTTTTTTTTATTCTTGATGATTACTGTTCTTATTATTATGGGAGGGGGGGAAGAAAACTATCCTTTTTTTTAATCCTCTGCTACCCGAGTCCCCTTCACAAACAGAGGACATTGGAGGAAGGCCTTCTTAACCAATTAAAATGATCCAAGAATCAATAACTGTGTTCCTGTCATGGTGGAAGGCTCTCCTCCGGCTGCTTCTGTGCCACCTTCTGCTGGTGGCAGCTCAAAAGCAGGACTTTCTATGTCCTCCTGGGCTCTACCTTGTTTTGGCTGTTGTTGTTGTTGTTTTTTTACACACACAAACTCACCAAACCACACAGACACAAACCCATGATCTAGTCTGCTTCTGCTGGGCCCGGTGGGAGAGGAAGTAGCTACCAGAAGCATGGCGGCATCATTTCCAGAGGCCCTGCCTAGTGCATGTCAACACTCAAGAGACCAACAATGAAGAGGACAGCATATTGTAGATAATGACAATGTAAATAGATTTTTATTTCCTGGGAAATAATTTAATGTTTAGTAAAAAAAGAAAAAGAAAAAAGGAAGAAACTGGGTGCGCGCACATGCACGCACGCACACACACACACACACAATGGACAAATCCACCAGGAGCCTGTTGGGCAAGTATGAATTCTGGACCAAGTCCAGTCGTCTGTCACATTTAACTCCTTCATCTCTGTGTCCACAACATAGCTGTAAATAAAAAAGGGGGGAATTCTTTTAGACAGTTAGAAAAGATTAGAATGAAGTGACCTGACAATACACAGAGTTCTTCCCCAGATGGCATAGCACAGCTGTCAAGATACACTCGACAAGTGTGCTGTAACCTGACATGAAGGTTTCCCTCCCCAAAGCACTGCTTTATCAGGCCAAGAAGACCGTGTTGCCTAATGGGGAATCAACCTGATTATGAAGTCTGTTAGGAAATTATGATTTTAATTCCTTCTGCCTGTGAGGGCACACTGATTGTGTTGTCTTAGCCCAAAAAGATATTCTGGTCACCTAGGCTCTCAGTGATTCCTCGCTGAACTCAGTTGAATGGTAGAAGATGGGAATGGTTAGTAGAATGGTAGCATGGGTCTGGCCCATGTACATTTTATAGGCCAAATAGCAATCTAGTGGTCTTTAGTCAACTCTGCAATGCTGTGATATTTCTTTGTCAGGAATATGCACACTTCTTAAAGTCAAGTGTCTGCCTTTAGTTCCCTTTAGATGATTCGAGTCTTGGGGTGGGGGGGTGAGCTTAGCAGTCATTCTCATTTTCTCTGCTTCACACATTTGCCAACCCTAGTTCCATTACCTTTGGGTTGTTCTAACACAAACTCTGAACACTAATATTTTTTCAGGGGGGTAAGATGGAAACATTTATTTAAAAAAAAAGATATATTCATAGGATAGTCCTTATAGGAAGTAAAAAGGAAAATTATGTTTATGGGATATTTTTTTCACCTCCTACCCTCTATGAAAAATGTAAGACATCTGAAACAATGCCATTGGTTGATTATAGTGGCATAAAGCATCCATTCCCTACATTTCTTTGAAAAGGAGTGTTTATAAACACCCCACATTTTTGTTTCAAGGGTTAATTGGGGCAGACAATTGCAATACTTGTATTAAACACTGGAATACAAATGCATGAGTCATATCTATATATACAGTATATGTATATATACTGTTCTTGGTTTTATTGTTCCATTTGAATATTTCTACTGTAAAAAAAGGCAGTGGTTTTGAAATTGTTGAAAATAAATGTATTTTTGTACATCAAAGCTACATCTTGGGACTGAACATTTTTTTAAGTTTTATTATTGTCTTTTGTTTTTACACTTTCGTTTTTATACTAGCAGTCCTTTCTGGACACGACACTAATTCGCAATTAGCTTTCCTTTGTAACAAAGAAAACCAGTTGGGCAAAACCAACCAATATGGTAACTGTTATCTGACATTATATGCAACATTCTGCAGCTCTTTCCCCGTACTGCTTCAGCAAAAAGGTGATGGGACAAAATGGACCCTATCTTTTCTCCCTGGGCCATGTTGCTTATTAAAATTAGACACCATCCAAGTTTGTTTTATTACTCTTTTCATGTACATATTCTCCCGGCTTCTCAAGTTTCCCTGAATTCCTCATATTTGGCATAAATTTTTGTCTTTTTGGAAGGGGTAGTCAGGGCAATTGGGGTTAAGTGACTTGCCCAAGATCACACAGCTAGTAAGTATCAAGTATCTGAGGCCAGATTTGAACTCAGGTCCTCCTGACTCCACAGCCAGTGCTCTATTCACTGTGCACAATAAAATTCAACGACCTTTATATATCCCAATTTATCCAGACATTATCTAATCAACAGGCATCTACTTTGTTTCTAGTTATTTGCTATCCAAAAACGTCTTAGCTCTTCCTTTGTGACATTTGGGTGATTACTATCCAGTATGCCTGTGTAGGACCTTAGTCTATGTCTTCTTAATGTATTTTCTCTCCTGTGAATGGCATATTCACCTCACTTTCTCACCCAAAGCTATTCTCTCTCCCTTTACCAATGTTGCTTATAGTTCAATGGTAGACTTACTCATTACCTGGAGATGCCCCTCAACATGATCTGACTTCCCTTTCCAAAAATAATTCTGTGAAAATGAGTTGATTTTTGGTGCATTTTGGTTTAAGAGGACATGGAGAAACCATGCTTCACATCTTTGAAAAGCTGCCATATGGAATAATCATAATTAGCATTAGATCCTTATGTTTTGCCATGCGCTCTTCCACACATTATTTCGTTTGATCTTTACCACAACCTTGTGATATAGGTCCTATTATTGTGTCCATTTTACAAATGAGAAATAGAAGTTAAGCAAAATTAGGTGATTTTCCCAGAGTCTCACAGTGAGTATCTGGGAACAGGATTCAAACTGTCGTATTCCTAATTCCGTGTCTCTCCACAAAGATACAGATGAGCCCCATTCTTCTTGGCTGCAGAGGACTGGAAGAACTACGTATGCAAGTGTGCAATAGGCAGATTTAGCCTCAATATGATGGAAAATCATTAGAGTTTTCCAGAAGTAGCAAAAGCTGCCTCAGGAGGTAGCAGATTCCTCAATGAACATTTATTAAAAAGAAGTGTCAAAATGAAATAATCTCTACCCTAAAAGAGCTTATATTTTAATGAGAATGAATCAAGTATATGTCATATAAAGATCCTTAGCAGGTTTTTTGGGGGGGGGAAGTAGGAGGTGCTAAATCAGGTAAATAAATCAGGAAAGTTGTTATTTCAAAGATGTGTTTCTGCTGTGTCTTGAAGGAAAAGGGTCAATGAGGCAGGAAAACCTTCTAGGCATGGGGATGTCCAGTGTAAAGGCACATAATTCCTCAAGCATTCATGGAAAGTATGGAGGGCCACTTAGAGGCCATGTTGAAGGGGAATTCTTGGACAGATGTGATCTGGACTAAATGTCTTCTGGACTAATTCCCTTCTAACTTTGTTACTTCCTGAGGTTAACCTACTCTTTGAATGTTGTAAATGCAGATAATTGACAAGAAGTAAGTGCCATAGTGGGATAAAGTCTTGGGAAGATCTGGGTTCTGATCCCACCTCTAACTCATACTGGCCGCAATCTGTTTGCTTAAACTTCTGTCCTAGGCAACTCTCTAAAACTGTAAATTGCCAAGTAGATGCTAATCTGTAGAGTCCCCTATACCAATGAATTTATGGGCCTGATGTTACAGGTATAAGGGGTTTCAGTATATTGAGTCCAAACTCCATGCACAACTACCTTTGTTATAAAAACTAAGCAAAAGAAGATTTCAGGGTAACACAATGTTTTCCACTTTCAGGACAGAGCTGTTCTTCGTTTCTTGATTCCTGTCACTTGTTGAATATTCTACAATATTCAATATTGGTATCCAGCCTTTGAGTCCCGGGATCAGGTAGACTTTAAAACTTTGGGCACTGGAAAGTAGAGTGGGAAGTGGAGCCAATAATGTAATGAGTAGTTCTTAGTAAACCTTCAACAGCAACCCTGAAAGACAGGCAAGACCAATGGCCAAACAGAAGGAACTGTTTCTGCTGCTGGAGTGGAGTGGAGTGGACTTTCTGTAACCTATCTCAGAACAAAACTTTGTGGGTCTTCCTCTGGCTATGTAGATGTTACATAAAGTACAAGGTAAATCTTGTGACAGTTTTTTAGGTAGGGATTGTAAATTTTGTAATTTGTAAATTGTAAATTGCTTTATCATTTGGAAAAAAAAAACAGACCAAAGGTGTACAAATTATACCTGAAGGCTTAAAAAATTAAAATTTTAAAACTTTATGATTTTTCACTTAGTGGATACCAAAAAACCTAAAAGTATGTTATTTAAAGAAATCAATATTATTGATATCATTTTAAAACTTTAGAAATATATTCTTTACCCTCTGAGAGCCATCTTTTACAAAAAGGATCCAAATAATATTGAGGCAAAAAATAAAGTTAAGACAAAATAACTATGATATGCAAGAATTCTGGTGTTACATGGAGTGTTCCACCCCCGTGTCCTGCCACCACCCTCCACACCTCCACCTCTCAAAGGAAGGGGAATGAGATGCATTCTCATGTCTCTTCTTTGAGGCCAAGCTTAACTGCGTGGCATTTGATTCTTCTTCCTTCACCTTAGTGAGAGTGGAATCCTTCCTGAGTCTTCCCTTTCTTCTCCTTCATGGGTGGAGCTTTGGGGTTGATCTTTTGTTAGTCATGTCCTCTCCTCCTTCCCTTTTTTCTCTCTGCAGACTCACTCTCACTTATATTCACACTCAGTTATAATTAGTCTCATTATTTAGCTTATTAGGTAGTAAAATGGTTCTCGGTTTGGTAGGTAGCTTGAACTCAGGAGTAATGAGCTGTAGTGTGTAGTGGGATAAGCCAAACAGTTGTCAGAACTAAGTTCAGTACCATTATGGTGAACCCTAAGGTGGGGAGACACCGGGCTACCTAAGAAGGAAAAAATCAGCTCAGATTAGAAATGGAGCAAAGCAAAATTTCTTTTTCTTTTCTTTTTTGGAGGGCAATTGGGGTTAAGTGACTTGCCCAAGGTCACTTGGCTAGTTTTTGTGTTAAGTGTCTGAGGCCAGATGACTCCAAGGTCACCTAGCTGCCCCACAAAGCAAAATTTCTAAGCCAATCAGTACTGAGATCTGGCCCATAAGTAACTGCTGTACTTCCAGATGGGGCAAGATAAGAAGACCCAATCTCAAAAAAACAAACCAAAACAAAAATATTTGTCCCATTTCCTTCTAAGGGTGGTTATGAGGCTCAAGTAGAAATAAAAACACTTTC
Source organism: Petaurus breviceps papuanus (assembly GCF_028583685.1). NCBI lineage: Eukaryota > Metazoa > Chordata > Mammalia > Diprotodontia > Petauridae > Petaurus > Petaurus breviceps. The sequence continues at coordinate 81,028,688 of NW_027186296.1, forward strand.
AAAATCCTAAAAATCTTGAATGTTAGATCTGGAAGGTATCTTGGGGGCAATTGAGTCCAACCTCTTCATTTTATAAATGTGTAAAATGAGACATAGAACACTGAGCACTTAAGTGAATTTCCCAGGGATTCATACACAACTAGTATGCATATAAAGCAAAATTTAGTCTGTGATGTAGGATTTGAACACAGGCCTTCCTGACTTCATGTCCAGGGCCCTCACCACTCATTATATCAGACTTCCTCTTAATGAGGCAAAGAAAGGTTGTGTTTTTTTTTTTTCCCTAAGGTTAGACAGTTAAGTATTTGAAGAAGGATTTGAATTCAGGTTTTCCTAATGCACAGAACAATTGTCTCCTCTTTCACCTATTCTAATTTGGCTTTTTCATTTCACAGATCAAGAAACTCAAGTCAGAGAAGGTTAAGTTAGTAGAAGGATTGATTAAAATAACTATTGAAAGTGACCTGGGTTACCTTAGGTAGTGATTAGTCTCCCCCCCTCATTTACTGTAAATCTTTAAGTAAAGATTGGATGAATATCTGTCTATGTTGTAATGTTAACTTTTGATTTTGAAAGTCTATGATTCTGTATTCCATAAGGCAAACTTAACTTGGCACACTTAACTTGAAGTCAGAAAACCTGAGCTCAAATCTACACTCTTACTAGTCATGTGACCTTGGGCAAATCATTTAACCTCCAGGGACCTCAGTTTCCGAATCCATAAAATGAAAGGCTTAGATTCCACAATCTCTAAGGTTCTCTCTAGCTCTAAGTCCCATTTTTAGATTTTTAGAGGTAAGTGCAGATCCTGAAACTGTCAACTCTAAATATTAAGGTTTCCTTTGGCTACCTTTGGCCACTTCCCAAGGGATGGGAGATAAATAAATAAAATAAGAGAGACAAACAGACAGAGACAGAGAGAAAGAAAGATAGGAAGGAAGGAAGGAAGAAAGGAAGGAAGGAAGAAAGGAAGGAAGGAAGGAAGGAAGGAAGGAAGGAAGTAAGGAAGGAAGGAAGGAAGGAAGGAAGGAAGGAAGGAAGGAAGGAAGGAAGGAAGGAAGGAAAAAAGCTTTTCAGGTAGTATACAAGAATCCAGTTGAATCATCCACGGGACAGCACTTCACTGAATGGCATCCCTTTTGACCTTCCCTTACCCATCCCAGTGGATGTTAATCATACATAGGTGGTAACTGCCAAGTCTTGGTCCTATCATACATTTGCATGTCTTCCAGGTTTGGAAGGGAAGCCAGGGAGAAACAGATCAATCAAAATGGAAAAGAGAAAAATCCTTCATCCAGACACATCCAATCAGAACTAGGAAACAGAGAACCAGAGAAATGTAGGGACTTGTCATAGGTAGTACCTAAGTAGTAAATAACAGATCCAGGATTCAAATTCAAGTTTTCTGATTCCAAATCCAAAAATCTAACCATTAGAGGTTGAAAATTTGGGAACCTTTAATGATTTTTTCCCAATAACATGGGTCTTATCCCAGTATGGTTTTTGCCCTTATAACTCCAAATCTCAAACATCTTTTTTACCTGTTTCAGGATTAGGAAGGAAGTGGGATGAAATCTGTGGAAACCTGTAGTTACCTGAGGATTCATAAAATGTAGACTCTCAGAGCAAACTGGAAGAGACCTTTAGAGGTATGAGGGCATCTCATTTAACCATCATGTCCCAGAGAGTTCTGTCTTATTGGTAGATGTGTTTTCCACACTGGGAGTCCTTTATATAAATGAAATCAAAAGTCAGCACCTTCATTTCCCTCATCTCCTTCCCCAGTCACCACAACAAAGTATTACTATGAATCAAAGCCCTTGCTATTGCCTATGAAAAGTTGGAGAGCATGAGTCCCTGGTCCTAAAAGTGGGTGGCAGAGCTGAAGCCTCTGTGGAGGGATCTTGTCCTTCCACAGCCTTTCTAGGAGCAACATGGACTTTCCCTTCAAAGGAGAAGGCACTGATAGGGGAGAGGAAAACATCTTGGGGTAAAATGAACTAGTCCCCCAAAAAGGGTATTAATCCGAAGGGTGGGACCTGGGTTCTAATCATGCCTTGGTCATTTCCCTCTGTCAGTTTTCTCAGTTAAGCTGATCTCTAAGGTGCTTTCCAGGTCTAGAGGGCCCTGTGTTTGTGTACTTATACTTTCCAGCCAGCCAAGACTCTTCTGAAACTGTTTCTTTTCTTTTTTATTGCTTTTTTAATATCAGTCTGATTTAATTTTGCATGGACCAGGTAAAAATGATGAACAGTGACCATTTTTTTTATCAGGGTCTGAGGGAAGGCTCAATACCTTGTAAAAAGTAAGGCTGATCACAGAGTTAACCAGTTTCTATAAGAAGTTTATCCAATATGGGCTTCCCCTACGGCAAGCCATGCTGAAAGTTTGAGAAAACTCATATTCTGTCTGGCTCCTTAGCCCTCAGATTTCTTGCATTTCGTGATTGTCTGCAAACAACAGTATTTTTTTCCTTTCATGATAACCTCTGTGACCTTTGCAGCTGTGCAGAGCCCTCTGAGCTCTGCCTTAGAATTAGTGATTGAAAAATATATAAATATGCACAGGTGAATACTGGGCTACTGAGTTTTCAAAAATGTCTGGACTTCAGGTCAAGACTAGTGACTGAACCTGTGATTTCATTAGTGTAGTAAATCCTGGGTGAATAAACTCCCTCTCCCAAAGTTGACAATTTCTCTTTAATTTACAGTATTAGAATTGCCTGGAAAACTTAGAAGTTAAATGACTTGTCCAGGGTCTAACAGTCAGTAGGTAGGATTTGAATCTTCCACATCTTCCAGGCTCAAAAGTTGGTTCTGACCATTGCCTCTCTCTGAACTCCAAACCACAGGATATAGATGGTGTCAAGGAAAAAGGTATTTCAGGTCAGTTCTGTCAGATATAAACATGAGAAGATACCAATTGAAATGGAAGAAAATGTATTATGATAGACACACATGCCTTCTGTCATCCAGTACCAGTTTCCAGAGAATATTGACACTTCAAGCTCATTGTCACATAGCAATGGAAAGAAAGAACATTGGAAGAGTTGTCAGAAGACCAGGATTTCAGTTGACTCCTATTGAACAGAATGAATCTATGACCCTATACATATTTCTTTAAACTCTCAACTCTCAGTTTCCTGATCTGTGAAATGGAGATATTATTGTACTGTGTAACTCCCTGGGTTTTTGTAAGGATCAAATGAGGTAGAACATGCATTCTATAAGCATAAGGTAATAAAGGGAACTCTAACTTTATTTTCCTGTCTTCTGTGGGTTCATGTCCTCTCTCTGTCACATACTATGTGACCATGGGAAAGCAAGTCGAATAAACATTTGGTGCCCCAGGTAACTTTCTAATACTCTTAAGTTACAGATAAATTGCTGATCTGTTAGAGTGGAAGGAATTTCCACCCTGAAGGTTTCTAATATCAATGAAATTCAGAGGCAACATGGTGTAGTATGTAGAAGGGCTATTCTGGAGTCAGGAAATAACATGGTAACGGGGAATGAATTCTGGATTTGGGGTCAAAGAACCTGAGATCAAACTCTAGTTGTGCCTTGTTAGGAGTTTGACCTATCAGATCCTGTGGAATGAGTGCTGAGAGTCAGGATGATATGATTTCAATCCTGCCTCAGACATATACCAGCTAGACATATACAAAGTTGGACAAGTCACTTAACTCCGTGCCTCAGTTTCCTCATCTGTAAAATGAGGGTGCTAGACTAAATGACCTTGAAGGTCTCTTCCAGCCCTAGATCTATTTTCCCGTCAATGGGTTCATGTCCTGCCACTGGCTATGTGACCATAGCCAGGTAGATCAGATAGCTGCTGCATGCCCCAGATATCTGTCTATGAGATGAGTGGCTAATCTAGATTAATATAGGGAGGGAGTTTCTGCACTAGAAGTTTCTTACATCAATGAAATCACTGATTCAAACTCCGATCCCTCCCCCTCCCCCAAAAAAAAACTTTTAAAAAGTTATTACTATTTCTTTGAGGCTTCGATCTTATAGTAGCCAATAAAAACAGTGGAGCATTTGAGTGTTCAGAAAGCTTGCTTCTTTAGCCCCACAAAACACCTCCTCTGGTCAGATGGACAATTGCCTACTTCCCAGGGTTTGATTAATCCCACCCTGTGGGACGCAATGGGCTATCGGTGAATAACCCAAAAGTTATTCAGCTGAGCACACTTTTTGACCCAGCAGTATTACCACTAAGTATATAACCCAAAGACAAAAAAAGAAAGAGAAAAAACTGAACAAATAGGCTATTTCTGTTTATTTGTTGTCCTGAACTGGAATTTAACTTCCTGGTTGATCCAACTTCTCCTTGACCACTTTGGTGCCCTGTCCTCCAAACAACTCCTTTTCACCAAGCACTACCTTACTCCCTTGCTGTTAGCTTACCAATAATTGGTTCTTATTCCTGCTCCATCCATGTGGTGAGGACACCTACTCCAATAGGGTGGAGACAGGGGGAGGGGGCATGGCTGCAATAACAACAGGAACTGAAAAGACTTTCTTTTTTTGTCACTAATCTGTCTTTTAGCTTTCCCAGGTACACTCACCTGGGAAGCACATAATTGTCTCTATAAACAGTGCACCTGGTCCTTTCAGTTCTCCAATGATATGCTCATGCTGTCCTTCTCAAATCTTAAGCTTCAGTTAGGGAACTGCTGGGCTTCTCTCACTGGTAACTGGAACCTTTTGAGAATTTTTATTTCTTTTTTTGGGGGGGAGGCTAGAAAATGAGGAAGGCAGAGAGGAGGTTATGGAAATACAGTTAATCTTTGTCAATTACACAGATCCACTTGACACATCCCTATTTCAGCCCGTCAACTTCAGTCTCTTCTCAGTGTGGGGGAAAATGCAGACGCTCCCCCAACATCTAATCTATTTATAATGGTAACAAGGCAACTCCAGGCAGTGTGTGCTCATCATGAGCTAATCATCCTTCGCTATGCCTTGTGCCTCCTAATTAGCTGCATGTTGGTTGCCTACTGATCAAGCTCTCCCCTCATCCAGACAACAGGAGTGAGGGGAGAGGCAGGTGGGAGGAGGGGGCCTCTGAAAATGCTTCCTGCTCAGGCTGTCTGCTCCATTCTGTTCTAACAGGATGGACTGCCTTTCTTTGTACATCCTTTAAATAAGTCATAGGAAAAAATAATTTCAAAGAGAAGGGGGTTATTATGATGATCTAATATTCTATACTTCATTTTACCTGTTGAGAGCCTGAGTCCCCAATATAGTAAGTCACTTGTTCAAGGTCCCATAGCAAGTTAGTGATAAGTCTCCCCATTTAGAGACAGTAGACTAATTTACCTGATGGGTAAGGAAGACTGGGTAGGAAAAAGCACTAGATTGTTCAGGATACTATGCTTCCAGATATGATTTGGCCACTGTGTGACCTTGCTAAGTCACATTCCTTCTCTGAGCCCAAATTTCTTCTTCATGAAAATAAAAGCTTGAATTTGGAACCCCAAAAGTTATTCAGCTGAGCACACTTTTTGACCCAGCAGTATTACCACTAAGTATATAACCCAAAGACAAAAAAACAAAGAGAAAAAACTGAACAAAAATATTCATTGAAGTTTTTTTTATTGTAGTAAAAGACTGAAAACCATGAGGTTCCCCATTAATTGGAGATGTTTCTGAACAAAATTGTGCCATGAGTTGTTATTGCTCTGTAAAAATGATAAAGGAGAAACTTGGGAAGACATATGTAAACTAGTTTAAAGTGGAGTGAGCAGAACCAATGACTGCAACATTTTAAAGACAATGACTAGAAGATTCATCTCTTAAGATATACCGGCAATGGGGTACAGAAATCTATCTTGCCCTACAGGAAAATAGAAGGGAAGGAGATAAGAGAAGGGGTGGCAGGTTGATATAAGGGAGGGCAGATTGGGGGAAGGGGTAATCAGAATGCATATACATTTGAGGTGGGGGAGGAGAGAGATGGGGAGAAAATTTGGAACTCAAAATCTTGTGGAAGTGTATGTTGAAAAGTAAAATAAATTAATTAATAGAAGATGCATCTTGAAGTATGCTTCCCACCTTACAGAGGGGTGATGGACTCCGGGTGTGAAATAAGATGGACATTTTCAGACATGACCAATGTGTGGATATTTTTTATTTAACTTTTCTACAAGGGAGACTTTTTTGGGGAGTGAGGTGAAACTTGGGAAGGAGGAAGGTGGTGATGATAGTGATGCCCTTGTAAAAAGAGGAAAAGAATGTCAATGAAATATTTAAAAGAATGTGTAGACCAGAAAAAGGTTCAGAGGGAGACACAGGCCATCAGGGTAACTTCAAAACTATAATATTGATAATATTGATTTTAGTATATATTTAAAAAATAGAAACAATGTGGATGTAGTGGGAATTAGGTTTCAATGCAAACCTCTTTTTCTGTTCTTTGCAAATAGAAATTCTTGTATTTGTTGATGTTTGTCAAATTCCAAATAACCAAAAAATAGTGATATAAATTTGAGTTAAACAAAGGACTTAGATGTGTTGATACACCCTATCTCTTTACAGTCTAAAGTTCTGTCACTCCACGTATGAGTCTTTTAGACATATATCTTCTCCTTCCACTGGAGAGTTGGGAGCCAAACAAGAAATGAGGGACGCGAGTCCAAAAATCCAAAGTCAGCAGACATCTGGGACTATAAACGAATGAACCCATAGATAACTGTCTTTGAAGCAGCTCAAGTTGTGTTCCTTCCCCCCGAGCCCCCACCATTGCCATTTGACATTCCATTTCGAACATCTATCCCCTTTATTCATTTCCACATGTTTCATGCATTCCCTTCTATCTTCTCCCTCTTGAAATTTCTCCCTTTCCTTTAAGATGCATTTCTAGTAGCACCTGATACATGAGTCTTTTCTAATTCTGCCCACCTCCCAACCCCAGTTGTTAAAGCTTTTACTCTCTTAAAAGTAATTTGCTGTATATGCTTTGCATATGCTTATCTGTGTTCACCTTGTGTATGGAGCTCTTCAAAGGCAGATAATGTTTAACTTTGCATCCTTATCCCTTTCATTTTTTTTGAAGCAGATATCTGACTTGATCAGTGTAGAGAACTTTCACAGAAGAAACTTCCTCTGCCGAGACAAGTGCGTGCTCTTTAACTGATAGTCTTATGTGTTGCCTGGGGTGGTCAGAGGTTAAGTGAGTTGCTCAGGTTTACATCCCAAGTATATGTCAGAAGCAGTTCTTGAACTCAGGTCTTCCTGACTCCCAGGCTAACTCTCCATCCATTACACCACACTAACTCTACATCAAATTTACATATAGTAGGAATTGAGTAAATATTTACTTTAGGGCCTCCTTGCTCTGGAGGAGCTTACCACCCTTGTGGCCTATCCCTCTGAGGAATCTACCTCTGCAAAGGTCCCCCCCCACCCCGCTCCCCTACTCTCCCTCCCCTATCTCTCAGTGGTGAGTTCCTCTTGGAGCCTCCATTTTATAGAGGGGTCCAGGCTGGTTTACCTTCATTGTCCTCCTGGCACTATACTTGACTTCCTCTGAACCTTCATCCCCCAAATCCATTTTTTTTCAACTGCCTTTTTTGTGTCTTCTCCCATTAGGGTGTAACTAGAATGCTTCTTGAGGGCAGGGACTACTATGTCTCTTCGTTCTTGTTAGAATTTAGCATTTAGCACAGTGCTTGGCTCATGGTAAGGGCTTTATAAATGCTTGTGTCCTTCCTTCCTTCTTACAGGAGGCAGATTATATGAAAGAACTTTTCTGGCCATAGAATGGGCTGCCTAATGAAATAACACGCTTCCTGTTGTTTGCCCTACAGGAAAATTGAAGGGAAGGGGATAAGAGAAGAGGTGGGGTGTGGGGGTGATAGAAGGGAGGGAAGATTGGGAGAAGGGGTAATCAGAATGCACTCTGTCTTGGGGTGGGGAAAGGGAGAGCTTGAAATTACTAATTGAAACTACTAATTGGAGTTGTATCTGTGCTTCATGTAGAATTTGAATTACATAAGAATTAAGGTACTCTACAGCACTGAGATTCTAATTGCAGTGGGGGGGGAAGCAGTGATCACAGATAGGGGCAAGGAGTCAGGGAAGAAAGGGAGAAAATGAAAGGGAGAGATGTAGCACTAGGAAGTTTGGAGGAGATACATTGGACTTGTCCAATATTATTCACATTATAGCTATTTCCTTTTTTATCCCAGAACAAGAGGGCCTTTGCTTAGAATAGAAAGTAGAAGGAATGAAATGAGACTGATGACAGGATTGCCAAGGTCCCTGCCTCCCCCATGCCTGGACTCTTCCTTCTTTCTGAAGCCTCAAACAGGCCTAACAACCACTGGCCTCTCTCCTATTCATTCCAGGAAAAAAAGGAAAGAAAGAAGAAACAAAAAAACAACTAAAAATAAGTTTCAAAAATGAAATCCCACACATGATATTTACACCTGTTCTTTTGTTGCATCTCAATGAAGAGCAATAATACCAGTCCTTTGACAAGGGTGGAATTAGGGCCCAGATCGTGCTAGAAAATAAGAGCTAAGGCCTGCAACTCGGCTCCCTGCTCTGTTCCCTGATTAATGCCTAGCTGCTAACTGCAACCATCCCTGCCAACTGAATCCCTCATTTCTTTATAACAAATCAGAGACCAACCAAGGTCTTCTCTGAGAGCCTGTCATTAACTTGGCAATTATGGTTATTATCAACTATGTGCCAATTTCTCAACATCTTTTAAGATCTTTAAATTATGAAGAGCTGAGTATATATCC
>NW_027186296.1:81037545-81092295 GCF_028583685.1 Petaurus breviceps papuanus
GTGCTTATTTTTTTTTGACAGGGGGGAAAGAAATATTTGTACATTATTCCTCATTCTCCAGGTTATTCATCAAAAGTTTCATTTTTCACGAAAGTCTTTTCCTTATCTTAAAGCCACTGACACAAAAAATACATCATGGAGTTAAAAAGATTGAATTACATTTTGCTGGCTACCACAAAGATTCATGGAGGCTCAAAGGCCCAGCCAGTCCCTCGGTGTACCGAGTCGCAGCATTTTACGATTTCTTTCTTTCCCAGAGAACAAACGCTAACAGGGTTTGTCTCTTCATTGTGATACGGAGATGATTGAAAATATGCTCTGTATTGCTTGATAAAAGACCTTTACTGAGGAGGAGAGCAGCTTTGTCATTGAGGACATTACCCACAGGGGCTCCAGAGACCTGCCTGTACACTGGAGTTCCTGCTGGCCTGTTTTTTAATGGGATGTTTTCGAGCAATCAGACTGCCCGCTGGGCATCAGGGCTGAGTTGCCAATGTGGTATCACTGGCCCCATGAGTCCAATAATGGAGTGGAGTCTCAAGGTCAATTAGAATGAGAACCACAGTGAAGTGGAAAGAATGCTGACCCTCAAGGGACTAGTGAGAGGCAGTCTTGTTTAGTGTGTGGGTCATTGGACTTAAAGATAGAAAGAACTCTGGTTACATCCTGCTATTAGACACTTAGTAGCTGTGTGACCATAGACAAGTCAGTTAACTTGTCTGGGCCCCTACTATATAATGAGAGGCTGGGTTTCCAAGGATTGTGCTAAATGTAAATCTATGATCGTAAGATCCCTTGAGGAGATGAGAGTTCAGTGATTCCAGTCCTAGAACTAGCTTGCTATGTGATTTTGGTTTGGGACACTTCCTTTCTCAGGGCTGAGGCTGTGAGATGTGAAGATTAGTCTAGGTCAGAGCAAACTCACCTTAGTGCCCAACCAGATTAAAATGTAATTGAGAAATGGTTAATTAAATAAATGAACATATAATATAATATAGATAATATTAATGTGTGGTTTTCTAAGTCAATATGCAGTCTAATTGAGTTTGAGAGCACTGGATTCAAATTCTACCCCTGTCACTTACAAACTGTATGACCTTAGGCAAATCAGTTAGCCTCTCTGGGTTTCATTTTCATTATCTGAAAGATAAGGGGGTTGGACTAGATGGACTCTGAGGTCCCTTGAAGCTCCGATGATGCTTTTAGAAGGGATAATGACCAGCTTCCAAGGATGAATTCACCTGTAGATAAGGAGCAAAAATCACTGTGCCCATCATAAGACTGTGACCATGTCTACACTGACTGGCACAAATGACTTCTTGTGTTCTTCTTAATAGTTTCAGGTTAGCTGGGAGGGAGAGACATGCTCATCTGTATAATATTTACATGCATTTGCATATCAAGTTCAAGAGCAGCTGAACTTCAGGGATTTGAAGTAATGTGAAATAAAATGTATTCTTGAGACTCAAGGCAGCTGCAATCAAACCTAATCATTCAGGTGTGGTATAGCTGAAATGATATCAAGGGGAGAAGATGCTGGGTGAGAATGGGCCCCTAGGCTGAAGGCAATGTGGAAGGTGGTGGAAAAAGGACTGGCTTAGAATCCTGGCTAAGACACTTATCACCTGGGTGAATGTGACCAAGTCACAACCTCTCCAGGCTTCAGTTGCATCATCTATAACATTAGGGCACTGGACTGGGATACCATGCCTTCTAGCTCCGAGCCAGTGAAATGCTGACGGAGGGAGGGGAATCAAGGAGAAGTCTAGAGACATCTGTTTTCTTTAACATCCCCCATCTATTTTTCCAGGCTTCTCTTTCCCTTCTCCCCAGAATGTACCTTTTGGTCGGTCTTGTCTACTCCCATGTTCCAGGTTCATTCTTGTAGTCACATTATTTATAATTTTCCTCCTACCTGGATTCTATCCGTGTGTCCAAACTTTGAATTCCTGTTACTTTCAATATTTAGCTAAGTTCCCAGTGCCTCTGTGAGATCTTCCCTGATTCTCTAGTGATCCTCCTCTGTAGGCCTATATTACATATAGTCTGTACCACTCAATGGACACTAATCATACACACACCTTCTTGGAAAGGTAACACAAGAGACATTGACTACTTCATGTGTCAGGCAGGCGACACAGGAGATTTTGGGCTCCGGCCCCTAGCAGGTTCATTCTTGATCTGGGCAGCCAGAAGATGTAATCTTCTTCATCAGAGACATAATAAGGGCTTACTTAATGGCTTATTCTATTCTGCTCGAAGGCGTTGCTGATAATGGGAGCACCAATTCTTATGGCATCCCCTAATTACTCTTCTAGAAGGGGCAGGTGAGAATAGAAGTTCCAACTCCTAGCATCCCTTAAGTCTTGATGGGGGCCTATCAATGCATGTGTAGCATTCTAGCTTGTACATTCCCCCTGTGGGTTCCCCCCTAACAGACCTGCAGTTGACTTTGATTTCCAATGTTCACTTGATTTGTAGAGAATCACACAAAGAAGGCAATTTGCCAGCAATAGTCTCACAAGTTTACATTAACTTTAGCAATGTCATGGTGACTTAGCATAGCGCACACAGTGGGTGTTTACAACTAAATTCAAATGTTTACATTGTCTTAAGATTATAATATGATGCACAAGCATGGTGAGATTATTTACAAGCCATGAGTCTGGGAACTAGTAGATTGTTATGGCTGTGGAACCCGGGAAATAGTATCCATAATCCTGTGAACTACTATCTAAAAAAGAATAACAAAATCCACCTTACGTGCACTAAAATCCACTTTAAACATACACATAGACACACATTAGCATGCACATATATTATAAAAATTGTCATCTGTATATGACCAAATCAATGTGTTTTAGTGGTTAGAGGGCTGAATTTGAATTCAGAAAGACCTGGGTTCAAATCCTGCCTCAACCACATACTAGCTTTATGACACAGGGTAAATTAACTACTCAGTTACTTCACACTTTTCATTTTTAAAATGAAGTGATTAAGCTCAGTGACCTCCAACTTCCCTTTTAGGTCTTAATCTATAATCCTAGGGGTTGGAGTTCCTCCTCTGAACTGTATGCTCCCTAAGCTGGGGATTGGATGTGGCATGTCTTTGAACCCACCCTAAAGTATAAGAGTTCAAGGTTTATTTACATACTTAGATGGAGGAAGGAAGGAAATAAGCATGTATTAAGTACCTAATATATGCCAAGCTTTTATAAATATTGTCTCATTTGATCCTCAGAATCACCCTGGAAGATGGGTGCTATTATTATTGTCATTTTACAGTTGAAGAAACTGAGGAAAACAGAGAATAAGTGACTTAGAGAGGGTCACACATTTAGTATCTATGGCCAGATTTGAATTCAGTTCTTGCTGACTCCAGGTCCTCACCTGTTAGGTTAGGTTAGATTAGCACTTCAGTGCTCTAACCTCTGGACAACCCAGAGCTACCTGTATTTAGATACAACTTTATTGATATTTCTTTTTTTTCAGGTTTTATGAAAGGTTTATTTCTGGTCCCAGGCTCCCAGGCTACCATAGGGCTGGTGTGATAGTTTCTACAGACTGGACAGGCACCCCAGGGTCCCACCCACAAATAAATTAAGAGAAACACCACCTCGGCTCCAGGGCATAGAAAGAGACAGGCAGATGCCAGGACAGACAGCATGGCACTCCTAGTCCTTGCCCCATACCCCCCCAGTCTGCTACCCTTTGGTCCTAAGACCCTCCCCTCAGTGATGGAGGGAGTAAAGGGGGAGGACACTGAGGTTTAATGCCATTGGTTAAAGGATCCCTGAGTGATGCCAGCTCAGGGTAGGGCCCAGGAGACCTGCTATCGGCCAAGGGAAAGACCCAGGATTGATGCCACTGGCTTAAGGGAGAACCCTGGGAATGATGCCATTGGTTGGGAAGAGGGCCCTTGGGGAAAACAACCGCTGGCTGAGGGGTAGTGGGAAAAAATCTGGAAAACTGAGGCCAAACTAGCTGACAGAAGAGCAGGGTCTTGGGCATCAGAACTAAGCACTGCTGCACCTGACCCGGTAGTTGTCCTACCTGGTACCTTCTCCTGGACTGTTCCTTTACCACCCAGAAGAACCTCAGGTCCTGAAGGGAGATCCTGGGCAAGGAAGGATGAGGGGAAGGGGGAAGTGAGTGTGCATTCTTGCTTTCCCTGTCCCCATCTCCTCCCTACCAAAATGGTTCCTCTCACTCCCCTAGTAGGCTTGTTGGAGAGGAGTCCACTTATTCCTGCTCCCCTCAGCCCCTCCTAGGGCAGAGGCCCACTGATTCTCCAGCCAGGAGAGCTTCTTGGGGAGGGGGCAGGCCTCATGGCTCATGAGGCCAGGAAGGCTTCTTGGGGAGGGGGCAGGCCTCATGGCTCCTGAGGTCAGAAGGGCTTCTTGGGGTGTGGGCAGGTCTTAGGGCTCTTGAAGCCAGGAGGGCTTCTTGGGAGTGGAGGGCCAGGCCAGGCCATCTCACTGCTCCTCCAGCCAGGAGGGTTTCTCAGAGCCTGGGGGCGGATGCTTGATGTTGAACCTCTGCAGGGTCTGCTCACGTTGCTGCAGATTCCCAGCCAAGTAAGCAGACACGGCATTGTGGAAAAGCAGCAGGTGTTTGGCCATCACCTTGATCCTGTTCTCCTCCAGAAATCTGAGCTTGATAGCCCCTACCCCACGAAGATTCTCATGTTTCTCACAGTGTCTGGAATGGGGCCTGGGCACCTTCAAGTTGGCCCAGGGTCCTGACATCCTGCAGACCCAAGCTCAGTTCCTCTAAGTCTGTCCAGCATGCATCATATTCCAGTCTTCCAGCTTCATGTTGCTTGACAGTCATAAGAGTATCTTCCATAGTTTTGGTGACCAGGGTATTGATGCTGGACACAAAGAAGTTGGCAGCCCCCAATTTTTACACACTAACTTCTGTATCTCTGCATTATAACCAAATTCCTCCTGGAGTTTGGGGGACTTCTGGCTGAGGTCAGTGAAAACATCACCCAGGGCATGCTGAGTCTGCAGCAGGCTGTAGAGGTGAGCAGTGAGCACCAGACCCAGCTGAAGAATACGCTCATGCTTGTGCTTTGTGGCCTGTAGCAGCTCAATCTGCAGCTCCAACTCTAGGTCCACTGTCTGTGATACCAGGCCAACGTGCTAGGATAGCAGCTGCTTTGTACACTTGCAGGTGTTGATGTCCCACTTCTTGACAACGTCAAACTTCTCCCCAGCAATGCCCCAGGCCACCTAGTCACCAGGGCCAGTAGGGGTTACACTGTGAGGTTGTTGATGGCCAGGCCCTGTGGGGATAAGACCATCAGCTGAGCCCCCATAGCCTCCTGACACAATGCTTGTCTTGTTGAGATTGGGTCCAGACAACATCACCTGCTGCAGATCTGGCTCAACCCCATCATCTTCAGGAAGCTATCCAGCCTTGCCACTGCCGTGGATGGGGATCTCCATGGTGGTGGCTTGCACCAGGCCCAGAGGTGTCCTGGGACCTTGGGCTCGATTCCCTTCCTGCTCCTCAGAGCAGATCAGGGACACAGCAGAAATCTATCAATATTTCTAATACACTGCAGCCAATTTCTGGATGACTTTGACCCATGACTGTCCCCCAAACTTGATTTGAACATCCTCTTCTCTTCTGTCCCTTATAATGTTTAGTATCCTTCAAGGGTAAGCTTGTGCTATCTTCTACATGAGGCAAATCTTCACAGTAACTGGTGTCTTCTCCTAAAAGTCACCTTGTACCATATGCTGTCTCCACCAGATAGACTGTAAGCTCCCTGAGGGGAAGAACTGTTTCCACTTTCAGGCTCGAGCATTAGGAGACACCTAATGAATATTTGTTGATTGATTGGTTACATACTCAACAAGGAAAGAAATAACTTTTCAACATGAAATCCTATGATTTCCCTTCTCTTATAATTCTGGTCCTCTACTACCCCAATGGGTTGCAAAGGACAGCCATTGTCTGAGACTGACATTTAGGCATGATAAATAGAAAATAGTCATCTAAGATTGTCCAGATGTATAATACAGTCTAGAACAGTCAAGGAGAGCTTTCCTCAAATGCTTTCCCTGAAACACCTCAGTCACCAGTGGGGACAAAGTTTACCAGTTAGGGTGTAGACACATACTATCCAAGTAAAGCCCCAACCAGAAGCCTGGGCTTTGTAGAGAAACCAAAACCACACCACAACAGAACAAAGCAGCTGATGTCTTCTTCAACAGCTGGTGCTGCCACTTTAATTTTTCTTCTCTTCCCACCCTTTCTTTCCTCCCTCCGGCCCCCAAGCCCAGGACTATTCTCATCCAAGCAAGTTATTGTTTATCTGGAACATCTGGTGTGTGAATGGAAGGCCAGCTTGTTTCTTCTCTTGCTAGTCAGTGAAGTGCACGTTTTAGAAGGCTGCCCTTCTTTGCTCCCAAGGAATATCATACTGCTTCATTATTTAACTGTATTTTTCCATCACAGCACAAATTGTTGTGTGACTACGGTTTTTTTTGCATGATTTTTGTCGGGGGTGGGGCATGGAGAAAGATACAACCCACTAGGAGCAACTTGTGAGAATTTTATGCTAATTAAAAGTTTTCAACATCTTTGTTTGCTCAGGAAAATGCTACCATCTTTCCTTGTTCAATTACCGCTAATTAAGTAGGACCTGTGCACAATCCCCAGTAACAATTATTGTAAGTGCTATGGCTTTTGGGGGTTTAATAAGTCTGAAAATACACATTTTTCTGTTTCATGTATTCCAGACCTTTATGGGCAATATTATAAACCCAGGACCATTAAGCAAAAGACAAATTCACAAATGCATTTCCAGTTAAATCCCGGCTCTTTTAGGACCATATTGTCCTTATCTGCTCTTCTTTTCAAATGTCATGGCTAATAACTGACTATGTTCACAGTAGGGAAGAACAATTATTGAAGTCATAAGTATTTCTTGTGCTTATATTTCTATTCCCAAAGGTAACCGATGTGTATGTATGTATGTTTTAACAAAGATACCTGCTTTACAGGGGCCCTTAGTAAAATGAAACTGAGTTTGTATTTCACACCAGGAAAAAATAAATCAAACCATATTAGCACTTAGCTCTGGGCAGACCAGGTACAATTTTGGGCCCTAAAATGCAATGAGACTAAATAATCTGTAGACTAATTCAAAGAAACAGCAATTATGGACTCATTACCACAAAGTTTTAACCCATCAAAACAATCACTCCAATTTCATGAGGGACCTAGGTGAATTTCTTTTGTGTTCTAAATTTCTCAGTTTTTGGCATTAACCTATTCTTCAAATTCCCACTGGAAACACCTTTGGCAAGTGGGCAGCCTGGGCAGTTTGGTGGGTTTCTTCCCTCCCCACCCACTTCTCTTCATTGTGTGTGTGTGTGTGTATTTTGACTTTTGGAAGATCTGTCTTTTGTATGTCATAATTGAACTGATACTTGTACACTCTTCACTCTATTTTCCATTCTTCTAAAAAGGCTTCAGTGGTAAGAGAGATAGATATTTTTGTTTCCCAGTTCCTCCTTCCTGTGACTAGTTGCAAAGAAACTCAATTCACTTCTGAGATCATTTCTTTGTCAGTTAAATGGGAACAGTAAAGTTTGCCCAATTTTTCTCAGTGGAATATTTTTTAAATTTTTTACAAGATATACTCAATGTAGGGAATTTCCAGTGAAGAACTGAAGGCACCTGTTCTTGAATTTAGAATCTTAGAGAATTTCCAAGTGTCTGTTAAAGGCAGGATTTGAACCTGAGTCTTCCTTACTCCAAGCTCTTCTCTCTAGTCAGTATTCCATAGTAATTCTCAAAAGAGGAATTCGTGGAAGATAAAATGAGATAATGAATATAAAAATGTGATTTATAATATCATCTAGCACTTAGCACACTGCCTTGGTACATAATAGACACTTAATAAATGTTTCTTGAGCAAATGGATGAATGCAGGCATAGTTCATAGTAATTATGACATGAGACCCTGTGAGTTTAGATGGGTATTCTTTTGAAATAAACATTGAATTGGGGGCCATGAGACCTGAGTGTTTCCTCTCAAGTGTGTTTATAACTTTCTTTGTGACCTTTTCAACTTTAGCTTTCTGTGCCTTGGTTGTCCCATTTGGGAAATTGATAAGATGATCTCATGGAATTCATCCTTTCTTTGGGGGCTGGATTATACGAAGGGAAGGTCATTAGGACAAAATAAGGCCATGGATACTCTGTTAGCTAAAAGTGCTCCCCATAGGACATAAACTACCTCTTCTTCTTTCTTTGATAGGAGATTAAGGAAGCCACCTCCCTTCCCCAAATTGGCACCATCTGTACCTTTAGGAAGATTAAGTACCATGGACACTGCATTTTCTTCTCTAGTCCTGGAGTTGGCCATGGTCCAGGTCAGGGCCATGACCTTCTGGTTCGATGGCTCAGAAATAAGCCAGGCTGTTCTGCCATAGGGGGCAGTGCCCATGTCTCGGAGGATTGGAATCTCTCCAGCACTGGCAGCTCCCGATTTTCTGCCAACTACCAGATGCTCTATTGACAGCCCTTGAGAAGAGCTGCCAACATTGCTAGGGAAACACACTGGAGAGAAAGGCAGGGAGCTCTGAGCAGGCTCTCTCTGGCTCTGACACAAGAAAGCTGTGGGAGCAATGTTCCTTCTACCCTAAACATGATTAAGTTGTCTTACTCCCTGATCCCACTGACACTCACTGACTTCTGTTTTGAAAGTTCCTTGGGGTTTCTATTCCAATTTTCAAGTCCAGGACCCAGCTGGAGTTAATCTTATAGCCCCCCAAACCCCACAGAACTCAAACTTGATTGTCTGGGACAATGGGGGCACAGTCTTAGTTAAAGGACCACAGCTTTCCAAAGGGCTAAGTCCAGGACTTGGGAAATCTGCCTGGCTTTATGGGTCTAGATGACAGGCAAGTAATTATAGATCAATGACTTATGACAGCTTGGGAGAAAGGAAGCTTGTCACAGCAAAACAATTAAAGCCCTTAGGAAATCACTGCCCTCCAAAGGGGTTTGGGGAAATGGGAACACTGTCATAGATATGATGTTGAGAAGGCAGGCCCTTTTCCCTCCTACTTACCCTCCCACCCACACTAAACATTTAGAGATGGAATCCAAATGATTACACAAAATTCGATCAGAATTCTCAGAATCCACAATTTTCAAAAGCAAGGAGAAGAGAAAGGATTTGGACTCGGTACAGGGAATTTGCTTCCCCATAGAGGTAATTGCTTATCTCCCAAACCTCTAATGCTACACACTAGCATCAACTCTCTCAGTGGTAGTGGCGGCAACATCTTAGCCAAATGGGGACCAATCTGTAGCCCCAAGACCCTCATGTGGCTTTTCAGACCTCCAGATATAGCTCTTTAATGAATCATGAGAAAGAAATTAATTTAAAATTGTTGTGATGCTGTGATTAAAAGTAATAGTATGTCCCTTGAAAGACCTAAAATAAAATTGCAATGTACAAATTATGTCTGTAAATGGCAGTCATCCCCCCAGTTATCCATCTTCAAAGACTTGATGTTTCCTTTAACTTTTCTTTCTCTCACCTATCAGATTGAATTCCCTTTGATTCTTCTTCAGTAATATCTCATGTATCTCCCTTCCTCCACCTTCTTTTCTATTCATATTGCCCCTGTCATCTCAGAATCCCACATTAGCACTCACCTGAAGTATTGCCTCCTTATAAGCCTTCCAGCTTGCAGGCTCTTCCCCCTTCAATCCATCTTTCACACAGCTGCCAGATTAATTTTTCCTATGCGCAGATTTGATTATGTCATTTTTGTACTCAGACTTCTAAATGATTCCTGACTGTCTATTGAATAAAATTCAACCCCCTTAGATGGCATTCAAAGACCTCTAGGTGGCCTTAGAGGCTCCTAGATGGCACAGTACATAAGAACAGTGGATATGGAATCAGGATGGATCTGAATTCAAATTTTGCCTCTTATTCTTGCTAGCTGTGTGACTTAATCACTGGCTAATCACTTTCAGTCTAAGTTTCCCCATCTATAAAATGGCGACATATAAATAGTGCAATACAAATGTTGTGAGGCTTAAATGAGATGAGATATGTATAATACTTTGCAATCCTTGAAGCAGTATATAAACTCTAGCTATTGTTACTGTTGTTACAGTCAAAATAACATTGGCTTTAGAAGAGGGAGAGGACGTGGGTTCAAATCATGCCATTGTTACTTACAACCAGTGTGACATTAGGAAACTCACTTAACCTCTTTAGACCTCAGTTTCTTCATCTGTAAAATTAAGGAATTGGACTGAATGACCTCAAAGGTCCCTTTCAGTGAGAGACACACAGACAGATGGACAGAGAGGCAGAGAAACAGAGACAGAAACAGAGAAAAAGACAGAGTGAATTTATTAAGCATTTTCTTAGTGTGGGATGAAGTACAAAGATAAGCAAACAAGATAGTTCTTATCCTCAGTAGCTTCTATTCTGATGGGGCAGGACAATGTATTTAGGGTAGTGGTGTTGGAAATTGGGGGAAGGGAGAACAATAAAAATGCATTGGGGAAGGAGGTGTAGTTGTAAGAATCCAACCATGAGTGGAGTAAGGCATGGATGAGGTCCTTCCTAAAATTGTGGTCCCAAGGAAGGAGTCAGCAATGTGGAGAGGAAGGCCCCTGATCAAAAAATTTTCTTGCTGTGGTAATGAGGTGCCATGGGGGCTAAGGGTTTGGGCAATGCTAAATATATGATCCTGTAATTTTCTCTTCTCTACCTTTCTAGTCTTATCATTCTTTTCTTTGTATTTTATTGTACTATTGCCAATTTTCTGTGAGTAACCTATGTTTTCCCATTTTGAAGCTTAAACTCACAGGGAAGAGTGTGTGTCTATTTTTGTATCTAGAATGACTCATCTTCTCCTTGATGCCCAGCATCTATGTCCACTGAACTCCAAGTCCCAGGACACTGTTGACACAGACTTGTCGCTTAAGCTTTTTGTTCCTTACTTTTTTTAGTTTTAAGTTGGGCATAACCTCTATTTTTTCTACCTCTTCTAATGTCTTCCACCCTTCAAGGCCCAGCCCAAATGTTTCCTCTTTATCAAGCCTTCCCTAATGCTCCCATCCCATAAATGATCATGCCTTCCTAAGACCTATTATAATATAGTTATTTGTACTTCTTGTATGCAAACATCATGAAGTATTTTGTATAGTAGTTATTTGTTTATACTTTGCCATTTTGCTGGGATCCTTGACCATTCATATAACCTGTCAAGAGGCTTACCAAAAGATAAAAATAAGTGATGGTAATCAACATTAAAATGTCATTAATGAAAAATATAGCTGCCCTCTACCCAGCTGTGTTTTCTCAGTTTGCACATATATCCCAGAGTGTTTCAGGGGCATCTTCTACTTTCCAATGCAGCCATTGATACCTCCAGCATGAATTGGAGATATCAGTACCTGGAACTATTTATGTCCCTAGATGACCTCATTGTTTTTGGATACTGGGATTATTTTATATTATTATTTATATTATCTGCACATAGTAAGAATTTCATAAATGTGTACTAGATTTAGTTGAAATATATAGTGTTCTGGTGCATCTAGGCAGTGCATTGGCATTGGAGTCAGGAGGACCTGAGTTCAAATCCAGCCTCAGATAATTATTAGTTGTGTGACCCTGTGCAAGTCATTTAACCCTGGTTGCCTGCAAAAAAGATATATAGATATAGATATATAGACATAGGTAGATATAATCTTTTTATATCTATTTATATATATAATTTTATCCATATATATACAATACATATATTGTATACATGTATATAGACTATATATGACTATATACATATATACATACACATATATATCATACACATGACATGTATATATGTGGATATATACACATCATGTATACGATATATAGTGTATATATGTATAAATTATACATAAATATCTTTGTATATGTATGTGTATGTATGTGTGTGTGTGTGTGTGTATAGTGTTCTAAACCACAAACCAGAGATACTATCATTTTCACAGAAACATTAAAATTAGAAAGAGTGGGGTCAGGATGAACTGGGCCCTCAGTCTCTCCCTTTGTTAAATGAAAGGGTTCAACAAAGATGTATTATAGGTCTAATTTTTTTTCTATGTTGTGCTCCTTGACACACTGGAAGTAAGTACTCTCTGCCTCTCTTTCTGATTAGGTGAGTCCTCAAGGATCCTCCATTTAAGGAGGAAGCCCAGGTTCAGCTATGTCTTCGTTCCTTTCCAGGCTATACTATTGACTCTTTCAGATTTCCTCTGTTATACCCATGAGATTCCATACTTTATTCTCTCCCCTTTATTTTTCTGATCCCTTTTATATGTGATTTGCCGCCATTAGACTGTAAACTCCCTAAGAACAGGGATTATCCTTCTTTATGGTGGTATTTGTATTCCCAGCCCTTAGCGCAGTGCCTGGCACTTTTAATCAATGCTTGTAGACTTGATTCAGCTCTAGAATAGTCCCATGATCCATTGTAGGTGCCTGGCACCCCTACCTTGGTCTTTTTCTACCTGTAAAATAGGAATTTTAAAGTGAGCTGTAGTCCTAGAAAGCCTGCATTTAAAGAGTCTTTTCACGCCCCTTACTTTTCTTCACTTCTCTAACAAATGTGTTATTTATAAGCCCACGACTCGGAAATGATAACCAAACATTTTGTAAATACAGAAGAAGGTGTGTATAAAAGCAGCCTCATTTAAAGCCTTTGGAAACAGAAATGTCCATGCCGAGTAATACTATGAATAGTAATGACAATGTGTACCAGGGCAAGGTCTAGATGACACAGTGAAAAGCAGAATTGCCTAGGATTTGGGAACCCAAACCTCTAACAGTTTTCTATCAGACTCTGGTTCCTGCTGATCCTCACTAAAGGGCCCTAGCACATTCAGTTCTCCTTCCAAGATCTGCTTCTGCCTAACACCTTCCTAGAATGAACTGCAGTCTCTGACGGTACCAAGAAAATATGATGGATCACTTGAACAGCTTCCACCAACTCTGTATCTGCAAAGAGAAAACAGAACCCTGAGTAGAAGCCAAATTTACATCTCGCTTCTTAATTACACCATTAAAGCTTGTATGGGATCATGGAGAACTTGTTCTGTTGACGGCAGCCCTCGTCCCTTGAGTAAGAGAAACTGGAGCAGCATTTGAGGAGTCTAATCTGAGAAAGGAAGGAGGTGGTTGCTTTGTAGTCCCATTCTTTATCTCCTGATTACATGCTGCTGCTATTAAATCTGAGGTTTCAGACTGACAGTGTTTCTCAAAAATGTAATATAGCTAATGGAAATGCAAGAGAGCCTTGAATGGGACTGTAATAAGGGCTTAGGGAATTTCCTTCAAACTCCTCTGGAAAGCATAGGGTCTTTTTATTGTTTCTGTTGTTGGATACCAGGGAAAATGATCACTCCACCTCTACTTTGACTCTTCAGGACTCCAGTAGGGGAATAACTAATTCTGCATTGCTTATTGTGTCTGAGGATATCTAAGCAAGGAGATAGTACCCAAGAGAAGTCAGATGAAGAATGGATTATTTAGGTATAAGTCCTTGCATTGACTAATCCATCAATAAATCAAGTAATTATTAAGCTCCAGAGCAGGAATGAGGCATTGGTGTGCCTCTGGACAGATTTGGAATTGCGTTCTCTACGTGTTATTGTCCATTGGAAACTTTGGGTCCTAACTACAGCACATGTGACTAAATTTATTGTAGAATAAATATATTTTTGTGTGTGCTACAGAGATCAGAAAACTAAGGTTTCCTTCAATCTGCCTTTTATTTATTTTGCATGTATTGTTTTCTATGGGAAGCTAGGAGGTGCAGTGGATAGAATGCCAAGCCTGGAGTCAGAAAGACTCATTTTCCTGAGTTCAAATCTTCCCTCAGCCACTTACTAACTGTGTGGTCCTGGGCCTCAGTTTCTTCACTTGTAAAATGAGTTGGAGAAGGAAATGGCAAAACACTCCAGTATCTTTGTCAAGAAAACCCCAAGTGAGGTCACAAAGAATTGGACATGACTGAGCAAGAATAATTCTGGTTTCTCTATGTTTTCTTCCATTAGAATGTAAGCTCCCATGTTGGTTTTTCTTTTGTACCTCCCAGTGCTTAGCACAGTGCCTGACACGTAGAAATTACTTAACAAATTTTTGTTGATTGAATTTGCCAGGAATTATTGGATATTGATACTAATAACAAAAACAAAATGTTTCTCTTGCTCAAAGACCTTTCATTTTACTAGGATTGAGAGGTCTAGAAGGATGCAAGCATGTACATTTGTGGATCTGGGTTCAAATTCTGGCTCTGTGTGACTTTGGGCAAGTGACATCACCTCTCTGGGACTATTTTCTCTGTAAAATGATGGAGGTCAGATGGACTCAGTGACCTCAAAGTTCCTTCCTCACAAAAATTTCATAAAGCAGATAAATCAAGATCATTATCCCTATTGTAGGATGAGCACTAATAAACAGACGAAGGCTCTGAGATGTTAAGAAACTTACCCATGATCACGTAGCTCATAAGTATCAAAACATGGAATCCACCTTGTTTTTTAACTCCAAGTTTATCACTTTCTCTAGACTAGCATCCTATCATAAAACAGGAATTATGTCAGAATTGGGGTAGAGTGATAAAGATAAAGGTCACTCAAACTATGATCTCAGGATTTAATAATGGCACTTTTTTTATCATGAGGAGGCCAGCTCATGAATGCACCTCTGTCCAAGGTGTGGTAGCTGGTTTATTAGTAGTGAATTTCTTTAAAAGTGATGACAAGTGGTAGTATTGTGTTTAATTGTTAGTTGTCTTAATGATGGGATTTTTAATGAGCAGTTGATGCCTGCCTTATTAAATCTAAAGCATATCTCTTAGCACAATGGGCATATTAAGTCTACATTTTACTTGATTGGGAGGGCAGGTACAGATCTTTTTAATAACAATTAATAATGAAAATCCTTCTTCGTTAGAGTAGCATTTACCCAAGGACTTCAGAAGTAGTCTGCACTTCAATTAATTAAGGTTCCCAGCACCCCTTTGAGGGAGAAAAGGGATAACAAGGAATCATTTTACCCAGGACTGAAATGGAGTCGCCTCTTAGGTTGAACATAACAGCTGTTTAGCAGCTGTAAGGGGAACGCTGAGCTATCATTTAGGGCAGGGTGGTAAGGAGGAGCACATATCTGTCTGAAATCGAAAAGGAAATATAAGCGGACAGAGTGCAATTACTTCAACTGGAACCCAGCCAAACAGTTAGGGTTAGCCCTGGCAGGCTTTTTGGGTGGGAGAGCTTCCCCTCTGAAGATTTCACAGGTTAACAGGTACAATGATTGTAAAGTGTATGTAATAACTAGAGGCAGAGGAATCCAAGCATATTCCCTTTACATTCCCTGACCAAAAACCCTTCAGTGAGATGTGATGACTTTGTTAAGAGTATTGAGGGCCCAGGATGAATGTCAACCTATATGTATGAATGTAGCAGGCAGATAGGTGGCATAATGGTTAGAGCACTGGGCTTGGAATCAGGAAGATTTATCTTCATGAGTTTAAACATGGCCTCAAATACTTAATAGCTGTGTGACCTTGGACAAGTCATTTAACTCTGCTTGCCTCAGTTTCTTCATCTGTAAGATGGGCTTGAGAAGGAAATGGCAGAGCACTCTAGTACCTTTGCCAAAATTTTCTAAAACAGCAAATGGGGTCACAGAGAGTTGGACATGACTGAAAAGACTCAACAATAACAACATGAATGAATGTAGTCAAGAATAGGGAATTAATTATAGCCCTTCAAAGGTTCTCCTGCAAATTTAGGCAAAGTATATGTTTGCTTACTTTTCTGCTGACAGAGAGGCAGTGAGGCACAGTGGACAGAGACCTGGCCTTGAGGCCAGGATGACTTGGGTTCAAATCCTACCTTTGTCATATTCTGACTAAGTGACCCTGGGAAAGTCACTTAATGCCTAAAGCCCTAGGTAGCTCTCTAAGACTATAGGCTGCACAGAAGATGTCAATCCTCTTTGAAAGAGGGAAATTCTTCCTTAGGAAACTCCCTATGTCACTGAAATCATAGGTCCATCTCTATTTCCTTAAACCAGCCCTACAAGCTACACTCAATGTATACCATATGCATCATTATAAAGATTTTTTCTAAGTGGCATTCATCATATAATGTCTGAGAGACCTAATCCTTAAAGTAATGATTTAAGGTTTATAAAATGCTTAGCATATACATAGGATCACTTGTTTAGAATCAAAAGGGGCTAAAGGGGTCACCTTGTCTAACTTCCTCGTTTTACAGATGAGTAAACTGAGACCTAGAGATATCAAGTGACCTGCCCAAGTTCACACAGATAGCAAACATCATCTTACTTAATCCTTACAATGAATCCTATGGGTATTGCTGCTATTTTTCAAAAGCAAAAACTAGGCTCATAGGGCCTGATGTATTCACATTGTTGAGGATCAACATTCAGACATTGGGTCTGAAGCCAGGCCTTTCTTAGTTCTGGGTCCAGAATGCTTTACACTATGCCACAATACCTATCTTCTTCACTTACTTTAGAAATCATCTAATCTATTTCCTCTACCCCCACTCCCTCCATTTTACAGAGGAGGAAGCTAAAGCCCAGAGAGGGTAGTTTAAAGTCACACAGGATGTAGGTAGCTGAGCCAGGATAACTTAGTGTTGCTGTCAGTTGTTTTTAAGTCACATCTGACTCTATGACCCCATTTGGGATTTTCTTGGCAAAGATACTGGAGTGGTTTGCCATTTCCTTCTCTAGCTGATTTTATAGATGGGAAAAGAGTGAAGTGACTTGCCCAGGGTCACACAGCAACTCAGTGTCTGAGGCCAGATTGAACCCAGAAAGATGAGTCTTCCGGACTCCAGGTCCAGAATTCTATCTACTGTGCCACCTAGCTGCCCTAGGTTATCTTGGATTGAGTTAAAACCCTAAGCTCAGTGTCATTAATTAAACAGTAAAATGTTAAAAAAAAAAGAGGCAGGAAGGAGCAAGAAGTCACTAACTTAAATGCTCCTGAGCAGCCTGATAACCTTTAATGCCACTTCCTGCAAATGATTAGAGTGCTCTCTCCTCACCCCTCCCACTCAACACTGCTTTGAGGAGGGACCATCACTTTATTCTGCTGCTTCCATGATCCTCATTAGTTCATCATAATTATTGATAATATAATATTCATGGTGATGGAACTACAGGGTGGGGAAGGTGTAGAAGGCAGGAGACATGCCTGTCTTACTCCCTCCATTTAAGATAAGATGTTGGAGGCTGTTTTTTGCTCCCATAAGACCACACTGAGTATTTCGTGGTTAGTTCTAGGAGTCAAAGGTTAAACACTCTTCATGCTGAAGAGCTACCATAGGAGGTGACCCAGTGTAGTGAGCTGCCTTGAATCAATGCCACATGAGAATCAAATGAAGAAGTCAGGAATGTTTAGCCTAGAGAAGATAAGACTCAGGGAAGGAAGATGGGGGCAATTATGCCCAAATATTTGAGGGGCTATCATATGGAAGAAGGCTTAGAATCCATCTGTTTAACTACAGACGACAGAATTAAGAACAGTGGTTGGAAGATGCAGAGGGGAATTTGAGCTTGATGTCAATTGCAGCTGGCCCAAAGCAGAATATGGTGCTTTATCAGAGCTTCCATGTCCTGGGAAGTTTGTTCTTCATTCAGAGGATACATGGTCACTGGCCGGGTACCTGATAGTTAGGATTCTATTTGGGACTAGACAACTGATAAGGTCCTTCTTACCTCTAATATGGGATATGTGGGGTGTTCAGGGAGGATTAGTACCTCTGGTGTGAGAGTAACTGTTCACCCACCTTTGGTGTCCACCTGTCACCCACCTCTCACCTGTGATTCTGAGAAGCTGTAGTGTACACAGTGGCTACACTCCAGTAAACTGTCTCAGCACTTGGGCTTCTACCCATGTTAATTAATTAATTAAGTTAATTAATACTCAGATTGAGGGTATTGACAGGCCTCAAACCCATTGTTAAGTTAAGGTGATATCTACCCCAAACATGTGAAGACTTCCCTGGCAGAAGGAGTAGACGAGAGTTTGTTCCAGTGGCCATTAGGGGGCAGAAGCAGGTCCTGTGAAGTGCTTAGAGCTTGGTCAGTTGTCAAATATGTCAGTCATCCATCCACTGCATCCCAGGCCATTGCTAGTCGTCTTGTATTTTGTCTTGTCACTGGACTTTGATGACTCTGGAAGAGTGTGAGACTGACAACTCTGTGTGAGTCTGCCTTGCTTAAGTCCAATTCACATGCAAGTCAAGATATCACCCATGATGCCACTGGTCTTCTTTGAAAATGAAGGAGGAGCCACAACCTCTGAATAGGCTGTGATTCTGAAATAAACCAAATAACCACATAGACCCGTAGCAAAGAATAGGTAAAAGTGGTTTTCCAACAGTCAATCTTCTGGCAGTATTTTGATGTTTCCTCCTCTCTGGGACTCAGTTGCATCTGCTGGAGAACTAAGTGTGCCCTAATTTCCCAACGGGCATTATTGCATAAGCATCAACATTAAAAATCCTATTCATGTGAGTCATATGATAATCCAGCCACAAGGTCATGATTCTCACTGAATTAAAAACTAGAAAGAATGTCTTTCTCTTATGTACTCTTCCTCAGGGTCTTGTTTTTTAACAAATAATCCTGGCTAAAATCAATAACTTTTTTGAAGACACTAAGAATTCCTCCACCAAGCTTTCAATTGCTGTGTCCAGCAATTAATTCTTTTATGCTAAAGGACATTCATGTTCGTGATGCATCATCAGATAATGTGGGCCTATTGTGAGCTGTAATTTTTTTTTTCTCACAGACTTATCTCATTTAGCTCAATAGTTCCCATTTATGGCTCTGTTTATAGTACACACTGTACTTGAGAGTAATAAAATTATATTTTGTTTTGTACGTTTCTATAATTTGTATCTAGACTAGAATATGCTATTAGACAGACAATCACTAAATTGAAGGCTGCCAGGAATGATGGATACAGTGCTGGTCCTGGAGTCAAGAGGACCTGGGTTCAAATTCTTATCCAGAAATTTACTACCTTGTGACCATGGGTAAGTCACTTAACAATTAGAGTTCCCCCAACTCTAAAATGATATTAAGCTTGATGGTTAAACTTTAAAGTCCCTTCCAGCTCAAAATCCATGATCCTTTAAGTTTGTCCATCTGTCCATAGATATTGGGCAGACACCTCAAATGGACAATAAGCTGGATGCAAATTAAATAGGAGAAGAGTAGGCAGAATTGTCTTTGGGAGACTATACAATTCTTTGAAAGACTACAGATTTCTCCCTGAAAAAAAGGCTCAACTTTTTGTAATCAACATTCTTCCTGACTCCAAGCTGGCACTCTCTCAATTACCCCAAATTGGTAAAGTTTTACTGCATATGTCATTGCTAAAATGACATTAAACAAAGTGGTATGATAGTTCTTTTTTGGGAGAGGTGGGAAGTAGGGGAGGGGGTTGGGCCTTTAATTTCATTGGTATGGAGTACTTCTAGGGAGGAGATTCCCTCTGCCAATGCAGATCAGGAGGAAGAAAAGAAAGAAACATGCCTTTATTCATCAGATCTGCAGCTTATAGTCTAAGTGATTTGCCTAGGGTCACATAGCCAATTCATGTCTAGTGTAAAACTTGAACCTATTTCTTCCTGATCCAAGCCTATCTCTCTCTTGACTATGAATGTCATGCTGATGATCCTTACTTATTCTTTTAGCATCTCAAATTTGGAAGGTACCTTAGAAGCTACTAGTCCAGTCTTTTTCCCAAAATAAAAATCCCTCTGCCTGTGGTCTGTATGTGACCCACAACACTATCTGTGGCCTGAATCAGATTAAAACTCAATCTGGGATATTTAACAAAATACGTAAGAATCAATAAAACATAGATAATATTAACAAGTGGTTTTCTAAGTCAATATGTGTCCTACAAGTATCCTTATATATGGTTTAGTGGCCTTGTTTCTATTAGAATTGGACACCACTCTTCTATAGCATCTCTAACTGAATGTCATCCAGTTTTAGCTTCAAAACTGATAGAAAACATTTCTTTTTGAGGCAGCTCATTGCAATTTGGTGTAGTTCTAATTACTGGCAAATTCTTCCTTATGTTAAGTTTGAAGTATCCCTCTCTGTAACTTCTGCCAACTGGATCTAGCTCTGTCTTCTGGAACAATATAAAAGAGGCTTCATCCATTTTTCCATGTGAAAACTCTTCAAACATTTTGAACATCTACATCATAGATCATATTCTCCTTAGTCTTCTCTTTTCTTATTCAAACTAAACACCTCTAGCTCCCTCAACTATTTTTAAAAAATAGTGTTTCCTCACCTTTCCCTTTAGCTCTTCCCTGGATACCTTCTAGTTTCTGAATACTCCCCTCAAAGTGTAGTTTTCCAGATAGAATGCAGTAAACCCTATGATCAAATGTGGAATTGAGTCAGAAGTGGTTATCTAATCCAGCCTCATACCTGAGACATGAATTACCCCTACTTAAGTAATGGGCATCTGTTATAGGAATGTAAATTTTTAAGATCTTCCCTGCCCCTAGGTTAAGTGTACCTGGAGCCTGTGGTGGGAGGTTGTTTTTCAGGAGATACTTTGTGATTGGGCAGTGGGTCAAGAGGGTTGTTACATTATCTGAGCCTGGAGAAGGCTATATAATCCCTGATGTGAGGTGTTGTTTTGAGGCTCACTTTGACAAGTGTTGTGTGATTTGACCAGATGAGACTCTGGGGAGCTGTTGAGAATCCCCCCAGCTTTGAAACCCCAGATGTTGATGCTTCCCTCTCTGGCAAGTAACTAGGTATGGATGTAATGGTCAAGACAGTTGGAGGCCTGCCTGCTTGATATGTTTTTCTGTTTTCTTGTAACTTCTTTCTGTATACTCTGAAGTTCGGGGTGCTGACTTTTCCCCCTGACCAAAGTAAATGATATATTTGATTGATTAAAGCAAGATTGTTAACCCATTTTGAGTTGCTTTCCTTTAGAAAAGCAGATCTAAGAACCTGTGTTGGCAGCTACCCTGGGGATGCTGGGGTGCTTGCTGCTACAGCATCCAGTGACAGAAAGCTTCATACCTCAGGAAATAGCCCATTTCATAGTTGGGCATACCTGTTAGAAAATTTTTCCCTATAATAGCATACTTTCATGTGACTTGCTATATTGAGTTGAAATGCTGTATATCTATTGCTCCTAGTTCTGACTCTAAAGTCAAAAAGACCTAGGTTCAAAATCCTGCCTTCCACAGATACTAGCTGGTTAACTTTGGACAAGTAACAACCCCTCAATTCTCTTAGGTTGCACACTGCAGGGAAGATCTAAATGGCACTGGAAAGTTCATTACTGAGAATTCTAAAAACTGTTGAAATCGCAGACCTCAGGTCACTAAGGAAAGGAAAAACAAAACGAAATAAAACAAACATAAACAAACAAAAAAAAAAAACAAAGACAAAAAAAATCCCACAGCACAAAGCCTCATATTAATAACAGAGGATACAAAGACAAACTAAAAACAAACAAGGAAGTCCTTGCCTCACAATGCTTATATACTGTAGGACCCTGTGTTTTACAGATAAGGTGATAGAAGATTTTAAAAGCCTTTGCAAAGACAAACAGTAAGGCAGTGTTTGAGTAACCTGTACCTAAAGCAGATCTCACTTTAAAGGTACCTGTTCTCTGGTTTTTAGCCAATGCATTAATGTATGCAGTAGGATGTATCTAGGAATCCCTTTACTCATGCCCTTCTTTCCGGGCAAGGTCAAACTAAGTGAGCCATGTTTGCACTTCTCTTTTCCTAGACATTCTACCTGCCTTTGGTTTATAATGAAAAGAAAATCATTAAGGATTAATGGGAAACCTACAGGTTGCCTTGAACAGCAGGGGTACCATACCAATCGTATAATCAGCATTGATACAATGCCTCCTTACCCAAGCTTTACATATTTTCTCTCTTGTAGATTTCATATGTAATTCATATATCCTTTCCCCCAAGGGCTTGGTGAAGGAATCATAGAAGCCTGGAGCTGGAAGAGACATTGGCCATTATCTGGTGACCCCCCCATCCCCCTTTGTACAAGGTGAGGAAAATGAGAACCATTTATTCATTTATACATTCACCACTTGTCTACTATGCTATCCAAGAGCTGGTGCTGGGTGTTGTTGGAGATGAAAAGATGACTCAGACACAGTCTCAATACTTAAGAAACTTAAGCACTAGAAGAAAGGATAAGGCATGGGTGTGAATAAATGTAATAGTGAGAGATCACGTCAGAGGAGTAAAACTACTTCCCTAAAATGACACAACAAATTAACGGCAGAAGCGATGCTGGAACCCCAGCCTCTAAACATCCAGATTAGTGCTCATTTGGATACATCAAGTTAATTGTTCATTCATTCTGACATGCATTCCAATCCCCACTGTGTTCCTTTAGGGAAACTGGGGTTCAGGATATGGCTAGGCCCCCCATTACTAGCCTCCCCAGGAGTAAAGGGAGGAATACAATAACTATTACCAACGTCGGATTAATGATGATGTTGATGATGATGGTGGTGGTGATGGTGATGATAACTATAGTATTTATATAGTGCTTTTACAAAGTGATTTACATATGTAGTTTCATATATCATTGTCTCCTCCTCCCATGAGCTCAGCTCCCTGAGAGAAATGGGTTAACAGAACCCCATGCCCTCCCTGGGAACTGTAAGTTGGCAGTCTGTCCTTCTCCAGCACAGGAAGAACTGCAACATGTGCTTTCTGGCTCTCAGCCCCATGCAGTGCGTGGCATTATTAAGAAAAATTTACTCTTCAATTTCCTGTAGCGATTTCAAATTCCCAAGGTTACTGCAGCTCCTTACTTTATAGCAACAATTATATGCTGCTCCCTAAGGTTGTAAAGGATTTGGAAATATCCTCTGCTGAACCTTTGGATGTCAGGTGCCCCCAGATTACATCAACATAAATTTGGTCGTCCTAAAATGAAGATGCTTGAGGGGTGGGCACAGGGAGGGGGAGGGAGAGGAGCAGGGGAGGCAGATGTGGAAACAAATGTTTTTGTCAAAACCTTCCCTAGTGCTTAACACATGGAAAGTGCTTAGAAAAGATGAGTCACCAAGACTAAAACAACAGTAGGTTTAATCTTGCAGAGAGATGTTTGATGTTGACAAGGGCTAAATGTCTCCCTTCCTCTAGGTTCTAATCATAGCCTCATCGTTCTGTCGACCCAGCAAGAGGCCTAAATTTAGAACCAAAGAACCTTAGTCTCTGGACCCCTTTCCTGTTACTTTTTGTGTGACCACCCACAAGCCATTTAACCTTTCAAATACTCAATTTCCTCATTTGTAAAATGAGGGGATTAGGTTAGATGGCATCTAAAGTCCCTTCTTGGCTTTAAATCCTAAAAGCACTTTCCCTGAATGAAGGAAAGAATTTACAACAAATGATTGACTGAATGAATTCAAGGGGAAAAAAATCATTAAGTCTTTACTATGTGACAAGATCTATGCTTTATGCATACTGAGGATCCAAATTCAAAGGGAAGATAGCCCTGCCTTCAAGGAGATTACTGGAATGGGGGAAAACACATACAGAAGAATGTCCAGGGAGGGATATTTTGGTTTGGAAAGTTGTGAGCGTTAGTGAATGGACCCCTAGGGAGGTAGATTGGCATTATCTTTTCATAAATAATGAGACATATTTGAGCTGATTATTGTTACTAAATTGTAAAGGGAAGGGGGTAAAGGGAGAGAGGGTATCTGCAGACAGGGTAGCTGAGGAGACGGGAAAGCACAACCTGCACAGGTGCTGGTTTGCTCTTCACAGTGAGGCCACATCAAATAGTCAGAGGAGGGCACCTCTGACACCCGCTTTAAATGTAACAGAATCACAGGGCAGGCAGCAAGAGAAGAGGGCTCCCTTTTATGCTCATTGGTATGAAAGTGCAACAGAGGTTTGAAATCCTTCAGAGGCAGTCATGATTTGGAAGAGTACTCCATGGAAATCTCCCGCTATGTCTTCTTGTGTATCTATTTGTGTGTTTCCCCCTGTTCTCTTATCAGTATTCTGCCCTTTTTTTCCCTCTTTCCAAACCCCATTTTTTCATGTTATAAACCATATTTGTTTGACTAAATAAGGAATTGTGTGTATTATTACTATTTGATGATATAATTATCACAATATCTACAAACCAGAGCAACGGAAGGACCTTGTTATCTATAAGGAATCTTCTCCTAATTTGTTTCAAATTATCTATCCTCCATAACAGAGGCAAATAGCTTTGGCAATAATTTTTGTTTCCATATTTTCATAAAGAATTTCTTGAATAGGCGTTTTCATTAAGACCCAAGATATTAAGGGATCCTTTCAATGAGATCCATGAAAAATTTAAAAGAAGTTAGCACAACAATCCATACAGAAAAAAATCTAAATGGATGAAAAATGCTTATTGTTTAGCTAAATGGCTCGTCTATTGATTTAGTCTCTCTCTCTCTGTATATATATATTTGGGAAAGGTTCAACAGATACTTTTTCATTGGGTCTTGAATAAAATACATAGAAGGGGTTGGGATGGAATTTCATTTCATACTAGCAGAAGACACAGGATGTCTATCTGTATCCCCTACTCTTCTCATAAGACCGAACAATTTCTTTTATCTATTACATAAGATAACATTCAGAGATAGGGATAGGGAATGGACCTGTCATTTCACTGGAATGAGGAGCTCCCAGGTGAGAGAAATTCCTGTACTAATGCAGGTCAGCACCTTCTAATCTTAGAAAGTTGACTAGAGCACTGAGAGATGAAGTGAATTTGTCTTTGATCACATAGCCAGTATGTCAAAGGCAGGGCCTGACCTCATGTTTTCCTAGCTTCAGTACCAGCCATCTATATACTACACCATGTTAACTCTCATATGTTAAGGGCTCTTCAAAACTTAAAGTGCTACAGTGATGTAAGCTATCATATTATTCCTTGATGATATATTTCCCTTCCTGCCTCTCCTGGAGCATGGATTCTCATTGCCAAAAAGCATATCTCCAAGAAAATATAGAGGAGGGAAAAGGAAGGGATAGTCATTTAATGAGTGTGGGATAACAGATGGACAATCTGAATGGTCCACCAATAGGAACAAAATAAAACAGAATTTGGGGAAGGCCTCCAGTATATTGGGTGGATCTTCAGTGGAGAATCTATGAAAAATCATTGGAAGCTGGTGTGGGGGAACATTGCCTGTAATCCATGCTTCTCAGGAGGTTGAAGCTTGCAGATTATTTGAGTTTGGGTATTGTGAGCTTAATTAAGACTAATGCCAGTTGGGTGTCCAGACTAATTATAGTACTGATGGAGTGAAGCTGCTGAGAATGAATGAACCAGGTTGGACTATTCTAGGTAAGAGACAGAGAAGGTCAAGGTGAAAATTTCTGGGCCTCTCACCAGTGGGGTCTTCCTCAAGAATGGCTGCCATGTGGTATAGTACCAACTCTAGTCATTCTTTTCCATTCACTTTCATTCTGTTCTATGTGATTTGGTGATTTAAGTACTTATTAAACTCTTCTCCCTTTGAAGGACATTATTTTATTTTTAATTTTTTCTCTCTTTTTATTTTTTAGTTTACATCATTCATTTTCACACTATTTTGAGTTACAAAATTTCCCCCCAATTTTCCCTACCCATCACCCCAAAACTGCATTCCCACTGAATATTCCCTCCCCTTATGTGCTCTCTCCCATATCTTCCCCCGTTCCCCCTTCGACTTTCCAGTAGGGCACGGTGGCTCTCTATGCCCCAGTGTCTATATATCTCATTTCCCAGTTACATGAAAAATAATAATAAAATATGTATATATAATTTTAA
The DNA here is from genome assembly GCF_028583685.1 of Petaurus breviceps papuanus. NCBI lineage: Eukaryota > Metazoa > Chordata > Mammalia > Diprotodontia > Petauridae > Petaurus > Petaurus breviceps. Next base: position 81,063,473 of record NW_027186296.1, read on the forward strand.
ACATTTGATTTTAAAACTTTGGATTACAGATTCTTTCCCTTCCTGCCTTGTCACCCACCCTCACTGGGAAGATAAGCAATTCAATATAGGTTGTACATGTGTAGCTCAGCAAAACATTTCCATAGTGAATATATTGTGAAAGACTTACTATATTTCCCTCCATCCTATCCCACCCCACACTTGTTCTATTCTCTACTTTGATCCTGTCCCTTTTCAAAAGTGGGTACTTCCAACTCCTCTTCCCCCCAGCCTTTCCTCTCTTCCATTATCCCCCCTCTCTTTCCCTTACCCTCTACTCTCCTGTAGGGTGAGATACCATCTTTAGTGTGTATGTTGTTCCCTCCCTAAGCCAAATTCAATGAGAATAAGGTTGATGGATACCCTTTTGCCTTCCTGTTCTTCCCCTCCATTGTAACAATTTTCCCTTTCCTCTTTTATATTAGATAATTTACCCCATTCTGTCTCTCCCCATCTCCTCTAACTAAATTCCTCTCTCACCTCTTAAGTATCATCCTTTCCTATTCAATTGGTCCTGTGACCTCTATCTATGTATACCTGCAGACATATATACACACATTCACATATGTATTCATACACCCATATACCCTCCTATATAGACATATATGTATGTATACATATACACACATACACACACACATATATACCTACACACATATATACATTTCTATTCCCTTCAACTATTCTCATACTGAGAAAAGTTTCATAAGTTACAATTATTGTTTTTCCATGTAGGAATATAAGTAGTTCAACTTTGATAAGCTCCTTATTTCTTTTCGCTGTTTATCTTCTCAACATTCTCTTGCTTCTTGTATCTGAATGTCAAATGATCTATTTAACCCTGTTTTTTTGATCAAAGATGCTTGAAAGTCCTCTCTTCCACTTGATCATATTTTCCCCTGGAACATGATACTCAGTTTTGCTGTGTAGGTGATTCTTGGTTTTAATCCCAGCTCCTTTGACCTCCAGAATATCATATTCCAAGCCCTTTGATCCCTCAGTGTAGAAGCTGCCAGATCCTGAGTTATCCTGATTGTGTTTCCACAATATTGAAATTGTTTCTTCCTAGCTGCTTGTAATATTTTCTCCTTGATTTGGGAACTCCGGAACCTGGCTATAATATTCCTAGGAGTTTTCTTTTTGGGATCTTTTTCAGGAGGTGATCTGTGGTCTCTTTCAACCTCTATTTTGCCCTCTGGTTCTAAAACATCAGGGCAGTTTTCTTTGAGAACTTCCTGGAGGATGATTTCTAGGTTCTTACTTTGATCATAGCTTTCAGGTAGTCCAATAATTTTAAAATTATCTCTCCTGGATCTATTTTCCAGGTCAGTGGTTTTTCCCATGAGATATTTCACATTGCCTTATATTTTTTCAATTGTTCAGATCTGTTTAGTAGTATCTTGATTTCTCATAAAGTCACTAGCTTCCATTTGCTCCAATCTAATTCTGAAGGAATGATTCTCTTCAGTGAGCTTTTGAGATTCTTTTTCCATCTGGCAAATTCAGCTTTTTGAGGCATTCTTCTCCTCATTGCCTTTTTGAGCCGCTTTTGTCATCTGAGTTAGTCTATTTTTTAAGGTGTTATTTTCTTCAGTCAGGTTGTTGACTCTCATTTCATAATTTTCTTGCATCGTTTTCATTTCTCTTCCAAATTTTTCCTCCACTTCTCTTATTTGATTTTCAAAATCCTTTCAAAGCTCCTCTATGCCCTGTAACCAGCTCATATTTTTCTTGGAAGCTTTTGGTGCAGGAATTCTGACTTTGTTGTCTTCCTCCTGTTCCATGCTTTAATCCTTTTTGTCCCCAAAATAGGAGTGTAAAGTTGGATTGCTGTGTTTGCTTTGCTTCCTTTGCTTGTTCATGTTGCCACTCAATCACTTGACTTTTGGTATTTTTGCCACAGTAGGACTCTGCTGCCAGACAGGGGAACTTAGTCCCAGTCACTGGGGTTTTCTCAGCTGCCGAAGGTATTTGTTGGGTGCCCTCTCTGAAGCCTCCACATGCTCTGGCAAGCTGGTCACACACACCAGGACCACCACCCTAGACCGCAATCCAGATCCAAGCAGGTTAAAGGAAGAGTGATTACCCCTCAGACTGGTTGCTTGGTCCCCCTACAATCTGCCGACCAGGAACTCTGAAACAGCCATGAGGCAGCTGCACGGCCACAGTGCCTCAGCTGCTTCTTGCCCCAGGGACAAAGACTGGATTGCACTCCAAATTCCCAGGTCCCAAAGTCTACACTGCACTGACCTCTCACTTTGTCCTTGGCATCTATGGGTTCATAATTATGGAAACCACCACAGCTGCTGGTGATCTGAAGTCCCTCCAGCTGGCAGTTGGTCAGGCCTCCCTGAGGCTAGAACTTCAGTCTCGTGCAGGGTTGGGTTCAGCTCCAAGAGCACTGCACTGGCTGCTTCCTGCTGGCCTGCCAGCCTATCCTCAGTGGGAGGTTAGCTTCTCTGCATCATTTTGTGGGTTCTGTAGCTCCAATGTTTCTTCAGAGGAGGTGGGAGCCAGAGCTGTGTGTGGAAGTCCTGTTTCTATTCTGCCATCTTGATTCTGCCCCCCAGGGACATTATTAATTTAGTAACCATGAAGCTAACTTCAGGGAGCTCAAAGTCTTATGATGCAGACACAAAGGAAGAAGTTTGTAGCTTTGAGGGAGAGAACTCACACTTACTTCAGTTTAATTGAGAACTGACACATACATAATTCAATAACCTTGTGAGGAAGGTACCATTATTATCCCCATTTTGCAAATGAGAAAACTGAGGCAAACAGAAGTTAAGTGACTTGTTAAGAGTCACAGAGCTAGTAAATGTTTGAGGTTAGATTTAAACTCAGGTCTTCCTGACTCTAGGCCCATAGCTCCATCTGCTAGTTAGCTGCCTCTATCTACCATATACTAAGCACTGGAGATGCAAAGATCAAAATGAAAGAGTCCTTTCCCTTAAGGAGCTTATATTTTACTGAAAGAATATAAAATGCATATATATAAGTAAATGTAAACTACATATGTAGTTGAGGAAACAAACTTTAAGAGGGAGGGGATATTAACTAATTGTGTCTATATGTGAGAGAATCTTCTTATATAGGGAATCTGTTTTGTAGTAAATTAGGGATTCCCATGAAAGAATTAGGTAGCCACTGCAAAGTGTCAAAAAATATACACACACATATACATATACACACATATATACATGCACATGTGTGTATATATATGTATATGCATATATACGTGTGTGTGAGAAGATAGCACAGTGTGGTAGGCAGGGTCTGGGATATGACACAAGAAGACCTGAATGTGAATTCCATATCAATAACTTACTAACTTTGTGATTTCATATAAGTCATCTAACCTTCCTGAGCCTCATTATTGTCAGTTGTAAAATGAGAATAATAATCACTAACCTGCTAAACTCTTCTGATTTTCATGAGCCTCAAATGAGATGTGTATATGAATATGTTTTTCGTAAGCTATAAAATTGTATACTTACTTCTTTAAAAGCCCTTCTGGGACTACTTAGCCAACCCCAATTCACAGTGGAGGCCTGGATTTCCAGAAGGTGTCTACTACTCCAAATAAAGTTTTTAGGGATAACTTTGAAGGCCTAGGGTTTCTAGTACTATAGCTTCTGAGCCCTGACCAGTATGTTCCCTAGTAACAATTAAACGATAGATTTCATTCACTTTTATAAAAGGGATTTGTTATGAATGTAGATCAAGAACTTACTAAAAACTCACAATACTAAATGCCCCCTCCCCTGCTCCCCCAAATCAGGGCTGTACTCTCTCCTTGTATTTACAACTTTCTTTGGAAGGGAAAGGTCAAATTTTAAGTATATAGGTATGCATGTAGAGGACATATGTGGCAAGGAGAATGTTTCCTTCATTTTTTTACTTAGAAGTCCTTTTTCCTCTATAAGATATCCTTATGGTGTTCACTGAAGGAGATAGCATCAATTGTGGATAAGTTGCTCTGCTGCCAAGTTTGACTGGTTCCAAATGGAGCACGGAATCTCCACTGAATGGGCAGCTCAATTGGGCTTGCTCATTAAAGGACATGCTGTCTGGCTTAACTAGTCAGTCCTCTTCTGGGATAGGTCAACTATGTCACTTGGCTGTTGCAACGGCTCCTCCCCAGTCTTAGTTGGAAGCCTGCAATGTCTGCAGACCTTGTAGCACTCTCAAGATCACTGGCGTGGCAGGTTCACCTGAATGGTTCTGCTTGATCACCTTCTAAACCCTGTGGATACAGCTCCAGGCTCCAGGGAACTTGTACTCCTGTGTCTAATTACTTATGGCATCTGATGGGTTCTCTGGGTCTCATAAACTCACAATGTTCCTATTTAGATTTGCCCTTCTGAAAGTACTCATTCACTTAATAAAAGAGAAGAATGTCTAGGAAGAGATAGAGGCAATTTTGTGCTCATAGAATAGCTGCCCTTGCTTGAAATAAATTGCATTCCTGAGGTCTCAAAAGAAAAAGAGACTTTTTCATAAGTACTCCCAGTCCTGACTCAGTAACTGAGTCCTTAGCTCTTCTGACTCCATAGCCAATCAGAAGAATTTTGGTTGGTACAAAGTATAAAAGCCTAAGTTATTGTGGCTGGAAACATCCCATCCCCAAATTTCTATATGATCCCTTGAACTGATACCAGGCTGGGGATATGTGCCTATGTTTCAAGGACTGACCCTCTATTGGCCTGAAATATGCTTCGCATCATCAAAACTGACCTGAGCATAGTGAGTCTATCTGTTCCCTGAATTAGATTTCCCTAGGTTTCTAGTATGCCATCAACTTATAGAAGTCAGTTCTCAGAAGAAGAATGTGATCCAAGAAGGAAGGTTGAAGGCAGTCTCCAACCCATCATGCAGAACCAAAAGGCCTCTTTTGAGTTTAGCATCTAACGAGTAACTTCAAATACATAGAAATTCAGACAGAAATCTAACTAGCAATTTCTGAAGCTGGGGTAAGGTTAAGGGTAGGCTCACATAGAGCAAGATTTGTGGGTAAGTTCAGATGGTGCTTGGTGTCCTGGGATACCAACTTATGGTGGTTGGAGGATTGGGACTCAAATAAGGAAGTTTCCTGAATTGTTGCTGCTGTATGGGTCACCATGGCCAGATTTACTCTCATTTCTGCTGCTGACATTGCCAAGATGTTATAATGGTTCGTTGGGGGGGCATGGTGGAAGGGAGGAAGTACTTCTAGGAGAAGAGTATCCTAGATTCTTAGTTAAGTCTCAGAACCCCTGGTCTAGAATGATGCTGTTAGTGCCCTTTAAATTTTATTCCCTGAGACAAAGGCCCTAGTTCTCATACCCTCATTATGGTTTTGAATCCAGGGTCAATCAATCAATAAATATTTACTAAGTACCTACTATGTGCCAGTCTCTATGCTAAGTACTAGGGCTAGGGATACAAAAGAGATGAGACAGTCAGTGCCCTCAAAGAGCTTACAATCTAATGGATGGAGGTGGAAATTATTGATATTTGCTAGAGAAGCCTCTTTAGTGACCCAGGATTTCTGCAGTCAAAGTTTGGCAATATGTGTTTCCTGCCAGGTAAGCTCTTTGGCATCCTTTGAGTGGTCAGATTGTAGGTGCTGGGAACCTTAAAGAACACATGTCTCAAGCCAGGTTCCTTGGGTGATACACACTCGAGTTTGAAGGTAACACCCTGGCCTTGCTCCATGCTGACCAAACCTGACTCTGAAACAGAACCAGAAAAAGACAAAACAATTGGCAATTTCAAAAAGTGCCTTTGCTCATTAGAAACCTGTTGGTAATGAATCCTTAAAATAGGGTGGGGAGAACCCTTACTGTGTTGTTTCCTCCATGTCAACTCCACCCACAGATGCTTTCCTGAGTTAAATAAAAGACATGAGGCATGTGTTCAGGCTCTTGCCTGATGGCTAATTGGCTTCCTTTAGATTTGAAAAAGTATTTTTGAGCAGTAATCTGCTTATGCCTTGGGGAATTCTGATAAACACATTTTAATAAATCAAAAAAGAGCCACAAGGATATAAACAAACAAAAAAAGGGGGGAGACAGTCTTGAAGGCACAGTGCCAGCCGGAGTAGTGGTTATACTTGTTAGGCCTTCAGCACAGAATCCTACACGGGAGTGATCAGTGCTTCAGGTACCAGACTAACAATGTCATCTACCAGTGCTCAAGAGGCCACTGAATGTCAGGTACAAGGCAACTCTACAGTTACTATTATATGGGAAGATGACAATCCAGGAAAAGCTTGTACATAATTAGAGTATAAGCTCTATGAGGACAGGGATTGTGTGTTGTTCATTTTTTTTTTTATCCTTCTCCATCTCTATCATAGCAATCAGCACCTAAAACACACTCAAGAAGATTTAGAGCTAGAAGAGACCATTGTCTTACCCAACTTCATCATTTTAGAAATGAAGACATCTGGGCCTAGAAGAGTTGAGCAACTTTCCCAAGGTCATGCAGTAAATTGTCGTTGACTAAATGGATGAGGCACATGAGGTGGGAGTAGGAAAATTGTTCCCCAAGTGACACAAATCTTATTTCATGTTATTTATTTCCTTTCCTACAGTCAAATTAGCTGCTCCTATAATTCATCATCCTATCTCCTGTCTTTGTACAGGCTGTCCCTCCCCCTTGAGTTGCCCTCCTGTATCCCTTTCCTCTGGCCCTTAGCTCTCTGTAATAGAAGGGGCAGGAATAATTTTTTAAAAATATTATCCTATTTCATCAACTCAGTTGCCGCTCTTTAATAGAAAAAATCCTTCATTTACCCCTAGTTTTTAGCATTCTCTATTTAATTTATCGTACACTCATTTATTCATTTGAATATTGTATTCCCTGATAGAATGTAAACTATTTAAAGGAAGGGATTATTTTGTTTTTGTCTTTGTATTACCAGTGTCTAGCACAGAGCCTGGTTGTCACATAGTAGGTACTCAAAATATGCTTATTGATTGGACTCATTGATAAATTGGATCACATATCATTTGGAAAAAAAGATCTTTATCCTCTCCTATCCTTCCTCTTTCTCTTCTTCTTCTCTCTCTCCTCTTCCTTCTTGTTCTCCTTCTCCTCCTCTCAGTTCCACTGCTTCTCACTTCTACTCCTTTTCTACTTTAGTAAAGAAGCTTTCCCTGGGTCAGGAACTTTTAATACAGAGTCTGTAGATTTGTCTTTTTACGTTTTTGATAGCTGTGTTTCAATCTAGTTGATTTCCTTTGTGATTCTATATATTTTATATATTTAAAAACATCGTTCTGAGGAGGTTCTGACAGACATCATCTGTCCCTCGGCTTCACTAGATTGATCAAGGCATTGATGGCACAAAAATGATTAAAATGTTCTGATCTAGGTTACACTGAACTGGTGTGGTTGCCTAGAGCATCAAGATGGCATATCTGGATCTTGGAGACAGCTAGGAGGGAAGATAGGTATGGTTCTGGTGTAAACAAACAAAAAATGCTGGGGCTTATATAGATAATCAAGGAGGCAAAGCCTTCCCCATGCATCCTCCCACTCATTCTCTCAGTCTGATCTTTGGTGACTTGTTTTTGTTTTCATAGGATCTTCTGGACATTACCCAGAAGATACCTTTGAGATCATTCTGGTCCATGTCCTTTATTATGAAGATAGAATACAGAGATGTCAAGTCACTTACATGGGGTCAAAATAATGAACAAAACCAAGATTAGAACCCAGGTTCTAATTCCAAATCCAGGTCACACTAGCTACAAATGCCTCTCAAAACTGCCCTGCAATCAGATTTTTAGCTGTAGAAAAAGTAGGAATGGAATATTGAGAGTAAGGAACCCAAATAACGCAAACCCACATGACCCAGGGAACAATCCTGCTCATATTTAGTAAGGCTCTCCTGTGATCTGGTCACAGATGTCATTGTATTAATACTATATGACCTGTTAGAAACAATGATACCTTCACTTATCCAGTGCAATATTTTGTAGGCTCTAGTTACTAGTTTTTAAATTCATAAATCCAAAACGGGATTACAAAGGAAATCAACTAAATATAAAAAGACAAGATCACAAATCCCAGTTTAAGAACCCATGGCCTAGGAGTGGAGAAGAAGTGAGAGTAGGGGTAAGAATACTAGAATTGGGAGGAGAAAAAAAAGAACAAGGGTGGGGAGAAAGAAAAAAATTAAGAGAAAAAGAGAAAGACAGAGGGTGTTTTTTGCCAAATGTCATTCAAATTAATTCAACAATGAATCAACCAGCAATCTTTATATTCCTATTATGTAATTACCAGGCACTGTGCTAGACAACAAGAATGTAAAGACTAAAACAAAACAGCACCTTCCTTCAAGGAGTTTACAGTTATTAGGATACTTGATGATGTAGCTCTTATTGCTCAAGAATATGGATCACTAGTTATCTGGAAAAGACAGCAAGATATGGGAAAAACTATGACTAAGTCTCTTGTTGAATGGGGGAAGTGTGAATCTGGCTTTAAATTAGACACAGAGATATAGGATTCAATTCCTTTAAATACCACATAGTAGCTATGAAATCTTCCCCCAGGCACGTCACCTACCTGCCTTAGTTTGCCCTTTCTAATGTGGGAAGAATGGGTTCTTTTAACCATCTTTATGGAGATGACCCTATATTTATATATCTAATTCTCATCTCTCTGCTAAACTCTAGTACTTTCTTACCATCTAACCATTAAACTTTTAAAATGAATGTTCTATAAGTATCTGAAATTCAACATGTTCAAACCAGAATTCACTACATTTCTCTCAAAATGAATTCCTCTGCTGAATGTCCCTAGTATTGATGAAAGAACTACCATCCTCCCAGTCACCCAGGTTTGCAATCTCAGTATCATTTTAGATTCTTCACTTCCTCTCAGCTTTATATCCAAAAATTGTCAAATGTTTGGTTCCTGTCTTCATAATATCTTTTCCATGTATTTCCTCTTCGCTTATTTAGTTATCAGTGAGTTTTACACTCTTATCACCTTTTTTTTCTTAGACTATTTCAATAGCCTTCTAACTGGTCTCCCTGTCCACTCTATTCAAAGCTGCCAACGAGATTTTTTCTAAACTATAGGTGGATTGTGCCACTTCCCCACTCAACAAATCCTAGGCTCCCTATTGTCTAGAGGATCAAACATACACTCTGACATTCATGATTCATCCATACTGGTCTATTCACTTTTCTACACACATGTTGGTCCATCTCCTATATCTATGCATTTGCGTTGGTTGGCCCCTATAACTAGAATGACCTCTTGTCTCTAATTCTTGGAATCTTTGGTTTCCTTCAAAACTAAGCTAAAGTGGCCCCTTCTACATAATATCTTTCTTAGTCCCCTTGCACTGCTAGTGCCCTCTCTTCCATATTACTTTATTAATATTATCTGTATTTTGTATATATATATGTGCATATATGTACATACATACATATTATATATGTGTGTATCTGTCTCACCCCTCCCTTAGAATATAAACTCTTTGAAGGCAAGCACTATTTTACTTTTGTCCTGGTATCACTAGAACTTGGTAGAGCACCAGACACATAGTAAGTGCCTGATACATGTTTGCTGACTCATTCAATAGTAAGTGCCTGATATATGTTTGCTGACTCATTGAATGAGTGGGAGGGGGGTGAACTAGATTATCTTTATGAACCTTTCCGAGTTTCCATCTTATTGTAGGCTGAATCTCTTTCAGGAATAATCCAAATATAAAAGTGTAACGATTAACCTAGGTCATATTATCTCACTGATATACATAGTGTAAATGGAGGAGGATGAGCACATGCAAAGGAGGTACACAAATAGGGGAACTCCTATGTCTGGGTTAACTTATGACTCCGATTGTCCTCAGTCTCTTGAGAAAACAGTATGTACCACGTGTCACCTGCTGGACAAAACCTCTTCTCTGCTATCTACTCCCCTAGAGATCCTCCCAGGCTTCCTGTTGGGCTGAATTCCTTCTCTGCTCCTCTTGGGCCATGGAAGCAAAAAGAAGCTCTTTAATCTCAAAGCCACTTTTTTTCAGGGTGCTGAGAAAGAGTTACGCTCTTTCAGTGCCAAGCAGGTCTCTTAACCTAGAGATCTGTCAAGGTCTTCAGATGTGAAAAAAATCAAAGGATTCAGCTTTGTCTATCTCTCAAAGAGGTAAAAATTCTTCTCATAGTAAAGCTTATTCAAAGATAATTCTCTCCCAAACTACAGGGGACAATACAGAACGATGCAGGAAGTCCTTTTTGTCCTTCCCACCCAAATACTATCTATATGTATATCTTTATCTATACCTATATCTCCTTCTCTATCTCTCGGTCTGTCTGTCTGTTGGTCTATCTATGTTGCTAGAGACCACTAAGAGCAGATGGCTCTTCTCACAGCAGCCAAAAAGCATTATCTTCCAAAGAGATTCCAGCAGCTACAGAGCCCTTCAGATTGCAGTCATCTCACAGTGAATTGTTAGCCCCTGTCACCTTGTTGCATTCCATCTTATGTAAGAATTTTTCATTGCCTCTTATGCCCTTTGTCCTCAACTCTTTTCACCTCTCCTCTTCCAGTCTTCTTTTCATAGTTTCCTCTTTGTTTTTCACGTCTCAAATCAGTGCCCCCTTGTAATCAGTGACCCATCTTTAACTTATTTTGTGAAATTCAATAATCCCAACTTTATGTCAGGTTTAATAGCCCCAACAGTCCTTCTGTAATTTTCCCCTCATCTCTGAATAGTTTTTTGATTTGCCATTTCCTATTTATAACCTTTAAAGTAGACATGTAAGCTGATGAACCACAATGCCTTGCAATTCAGTTACTTTAGTCATTGTTCTTCTTTCAAATTGGTCCTCTCAATACATTCATTTAAAGTCCAGTTCTCTATCTGGTCCTCATAACAGTGTGTATCTCTTTTTAGCATTTTAGCTGAGAGGTCATTTCTTTTAAAGTTTATCTTATCTTTTTCCTGTTACACAAATATTCTTTCCTTCCCTTTTCAGAAACTGGAATCTCCATATACAAAAGGGAAGAATCTTATACTATGTATAGTCTAATATTTCTTAGTGTAAAGATCTCAGTGCACATTGCATCAGTCCAGGTGTATAGTGAGTAATGAGAATATAACACATTATAAATAATTACTTGCTTATGACAATTGGCATACAGTTTATAAAGCAAGCAGTGTGATGCAGTAGAAATTGCTCTGAATTTCTAATTAGAGGCTTTGGGTTCTGGGTCTACTACTAATTATCTCTGTGACTTTGAGTGAGATAGGTTACCTCTCTGGGTCTTATTTTTTTTTTACTCATAAATTGAGGGATTTGTGTGATATGAATTCCCTCCTCCCCAACCCCAGACTTCCAGCTCCAAAAATATAATTATGTAGAGAGGATTTGGTACATGGCCAGTTTACCTAAGATGGAGGCACCCTCAATGGAAACAGCAGGAACCTACTTCTTTCCTGCTTCTGATTTAATCAGGGTATGTCCCAAACCCCTGTTACACTAATAGGTCTGAATCCCAAAGAGATAAAAAACAAAAAGGGAAAGTATATATAGATGTAAAAATAAATTATAGCAATTTTTTTAGGGGTGGCAAAAAATGAAAATTGTGGGGATGTCCATCAATTCAGGAATGGCTGAACAAGTTGTTGTATATGATTGTGATGGAATACCACTGTGCTATAAGAAATGATGAGCAGAATATTCTTAGAAAAGCCTGGAAAGAACTACATGAACTGATGAAAAGTGAGATGAGCAGAATCAGGAAAATCTTGTATATAGTAATAGCAATATTATATGATGCTCAACTATGAATGATTTAGCAGTTCTCAGTAATATGATCCAAGAGAGTTCTAAAGGACTTATATGAACAGTGTTCTGCATCTCCAGAGGAAGAATAGTTGGAGTCTGAATGCAGATTAAAAATACTTTTTTTCTTTATTTTTCTTGGGGTATTTTTTTTGTCTTTGTTTCCTTTCACAAAATAATAACATGAACATATGTTTTGCATGAATTATCAAATTGTTGGCTTTTTCAATGAGAGGGGAAGGGGAAGAAGGGAGGGAAAGATTTTGACATTAAATTTTTTTAATGAATAATTAAAAATGCTTTTATATGTAGTTGGGAAAAATAAAATATTAAATTTTAAAAATAGTTTTCTATTTAGTCTCCCTGCCTTATCTCTCCTCTCCTCAATTCTTCCTCTACTTAGCTGCCAACAGGACTTTCTTAAAGTACGAGTCTGACCACTTCACATCCTTTATTTGGCAAACTCCAGTGGCTCCCATTATGCCTTCAGAATAAAATATAAATGCTCTATTTGACATTGAAGATCTTGCACAATGTGGCTCATATTTACCTTTTCAGTCTTTTTATGCTTACTCCCTTCCAATTCAGTAACACTGATCTTCTTAGTGTTCCTTGTACATGCAATGGGATTTTTTTTTTAATTTTTGCTTTTTTTTTGGAGGGCATTTGGGGTTAAGTGACTTGCCCAAAGTCACATGGCAAGTAATTGTGTCAAGTGTCTGAGGTCAGATTTGAACTCAGGTCCTCCTGACTCCAGGACTCTTTTTACTGTGTTACCTAGCTGCCCCTGGGATTTATTTTTTATTTTCTTTAATTCCTACTGCAACTTTTGATTAACTAAGAGCCTATTTTCTGTTAATATTAACCTCACTTGACCAAAACTTGACTCATGGAACAATAAAAGAAAAATCAGTGTTGCTTCTCCTAATTGAGAGATTGAGTTGACCAAAGCTGTCCCATGGGAAGTGAAAATTTACGTAAAGCCCTAAACATTCTTTAGATAAGAAGTTCGAGGAGAAATCTCAACTGTCCCTGACTCCTTGGAAACATTTAAATATTCCCCTTTAATTAGCCTATTCGTGAACCTGATAAATGTAGTTTAATCTGTAACCTGACTTCTTTTACCTATAGAGTTAGTTTGATGAGGTTTCTTTCCCTAGGGGATGTATAAGATTATGACTGTTTAAATTTGTTCAGCTTTTATGACATTGAAGGAAACATCAGGATTATGGATTTATTTTTTTCTTTAACTTTTATGGTCTAAGAAGAATATTCAAGATTGTAATATGTAAAATCATTATTTCTCCATCAATCTGATGTAATTTTGCCTATAAGAAGTCTGAATGTATGCTTGTACAAAAGAAACCTAAGGGTTTTTTTCTTTTATTTCTAAAATTTCTGCATTGTGGTAAGTATATTTTTGCAGTAATCACCTACCACATGAACTTAGAGAAGGCGGTACTTCTCCCATAACATACACAATACTCCATTTCCCGGCTGCTATTTCACTGGCTTATAGCCATGCCTGCAATGCTCTCCTTCCTCACTGCTACCTCCTGGCTTGTTTCAACTCAGTTCACATTCTATGTAGGAGTTTTGGGTTTGTGTTTTTTCTTATCCTCCCAACTTCTAACATCTTTCTTCTGAGATTACGTTTCACGTACTCTGTTTTAATTTCATATATACACAGTTGTTTGAGTGTAGTCTCCCCATTAGAATGTGAGATCCTTGAGGGTCAGCACCCTGTTTTTGCCTGTCTTTGTGTGTCTTGCTTGGTATAGCACCTGACTCATATGGTCAGTGCTTAATAAATGTGTTTTATCAAACTGAGAAATGCAGATTCCTTTGAATTCCTCATTTATTTTAGTGCTAAATTATTCAATGATTCTCCATTTTGTATTTCCATATAATTTCAAAGGAATCTAAGAGATCATCTAAACTGATCCTCCAATTTTATAGGGACTTGGAGAGGTTATAAGTGGCTGAGCCTAGATTAGAATCCTAGTTATCTGACTTGAAATCCAAGGTTCTTTCCATGGTACCGTTCTGTCTAAAATATTTCTCTTTTCCTTTTGTAGCTAAGCATGTATAGTGTTATTCTGTCATTGTTTTGAAAACCATTTTCTCTTACCGGCTATTACTGAGTGTTTTGTTTCTGCTGTCAACAAAATTTGAAGTGAATATTTTCTTTGTTGACAAACAGGACAGGCTGGGGTCCCCAGACACAGTGTTATTGTACTTAGTGTCAGATTGGCTGATACATTTGGATCATTAATGTTTCATAGTGTTGTTGGTTCCACATGCAGATGAAGAGACTTGGCCCAGGTTTTTAATGAATGGGGAGGTTTGGAGAAACAGCTTTCAGCTTGGTCAGTTTAGGGAAGTTGTTTAAGTGTAGGTATGGAGGCCAAAAGAGTGTACAAACAAGTACTTACCAGGCACCTATTGTCTGTCAATTCCAATGCTTGGCATTGGAGGAAGCTGGTCACTGCCCTGAGGGAGTTTTCAAGATTGTGGGAGAGAAAAGGTAAGGATAAAAATAACTGATCCAGATTCAGAAGATAACAAGCTGAGTAAAGGAGGAAGACTGGCTCTGAGGACAAAGAACTGTCCTCAGAGGCAGAAAGATTTGGGTTCAAGCCCTTACTTCGACTCTTATTGGCAATGTGACCTTGATCAATCACAGCCTTTCAGGCAACTTGCATTGGTAGAATTTCCTTGCCTGGGAGTCAGTCCCTTATGCCAATGAAATCATAGGATTAATTCCTAAAATGCATAAAAGGAGTAAAATATCATGAGAGCAGGTGAGCTTCAGAGAGATTGCTATGGGCTGGAAATATCAAGGAAGCCTTCATAGAGGGGGTTATATCTGAGGTGGACCTTGAAGGACGTGTAGGTTAGAGGTGGAAATAGGGGGAAGGAATTCTGAGTCCAGGGTGCAAACAGTAAAGAGAAAAGACAGGAGTTGAAGAATAGGTTAGAATGAAAAGCTGAAGTATTGAGCAAGTAAGAAGGAATAGATAAGACAGAGTGAAATGGGAAATTGGACTTTGGAAGAGATATACTGAAATTACTCAAAGGAATCTTTATAATAAACACAGGATATTGTTATGGCTCCTGGCTTCCGTGGCAAGTCATAAAGAGGGATTTGGAGAAAAGAATGGTGTTAGGTAGTTTAGGACCCAATGTCCAAATTATATATTTATTTTTTCACACTAAAAAAATGGAATTTCAAACAAGTAGACTTGAGATTTTGAAGAGAGGCATTTCTTTCTTTCTTTCTTTCTTTCTTTCTTTCTTTCTTTCTTTCTTTCTTCTTTCTTTTCTTCCTTCCTTTCTTTTTGTTTTTTTTTTTTCTTTTTTTTTTTCTTTCTCTCTCTTCCTTCCTTCCTTCTTGTCTTTCTTTTTCCTTTCTTCTTGTCTTTCTTTTTTTCTTCTTTCTTTCTCTCTCTTTCTTCTTTCCTTCTCTCTCTCTTTCTTCCTTCCTTCCTTCCTTATTTCCTCTCTCTCTTTCTCTCTCTTTCTCTTTCTTTCTTTCTTTCTTTCTTTCTTTCTTTCTTTCTTTCTTTCTTTCTTTCTTTCTTTCTTTCTTTCTTTCTTTCTTTCTTTCTTTCTTTCTTTCTTTCTTTCTTTCCTAAAGAGATTATTATTTTAGGGGAAATGCATCAAAATAAAAGGAGATACCCACCCTTTAGGTATGGCAAAAATGGTTTGGTGATTTGAGAAAACAGCTAGGATATTATAGTATGTCCATTCACTTGTTCTTTTTCTTGGGTGAAGGTAGAACAATACTTCATATGTCCATGATCTTAACATAGGTCCTCCTTCCAATAGTGCAGATATCAGCCCATTTGTAAGTGCTACTTTTGCATCCATCCACCTCTTAGCATCTTTCTGAAAGTTTCTCTGTAGTTAATATACCCAATGCTCTGCTGAACTCTCTCTGGTTCTTTTAATACACTGTGGTCACTGGGACAAAACCCTTGTGTTTCCATATTTTAGGGAAACTCACTCTCACAAGACTGACCTATATCCATTTTCATGCATATTTGAGCTATATACTATTATATATAGTATATAATAATATACTATTTCATATATATGTGTGTGTGTGTGTATATGTATGTGTGTATACACACACACACACGCACACACTAATAGTATATACTATTGCTGGGTCAAAGGGTATGCATGGTTTTATAGCTCTTTGGGCACAGTTCCAAATTGTTCTGCTGAATGTTGAACTAGTACATAATTTCACCACCTGTGCATTAGTGTCTCAATTTTCCCACACCCCCTCCAACATTTGTCATTTTCCTTTTCTTTCATGTTAGCCAACCTGATAAGTGTGGAGTGGTAGCTCAGGGTTGTTTTCATTTACATTTGTCTAATCAATAGTGATTTAGTGCGTTTATGTATGTGACTATAGATAGCTTTGATTATTTCATCTGAAAGCTTCCTGTTCATATCTTTGGCCATTTATCAATAGAGGAATGGCTCTTAGTTTTATAAATCTGACTCAGTTTTCCATATATTTGAAAAATAATGTCTTCGTCAGAGAAACCTGCTGTAACATTTTTTCACAGTTATGATTACTATGCATTTCCCTCTATCCTATTTCCCCCCATTTGTCTTACTCTCTCCTTTTATCCAGTCCATCCTCAAAAGTGTTTTGCTTCTGACTTCTATCCACCCCACTTCCATTCTATCATCCCTTTCCGTGCTTACTTTCCCGTAGGGTAAGATAGATTTCTATACCCAAATGAGTATGTTATTCCCTCCTTTAGTCAGTTCTAATGAAAGTAAGTTTCATGTGCTCGACTCCACCTACCCCACCTTCCCCTCCACTGTAAAAGTTCTTTCATGCCTCTTTTATGTAAGATAATTTATCCCATTCTAACTCTCCCTTTCCCCTTCTCCCAGTGAATTCCTCTTTCTTACCCCTTAATTTTATTTTTTTAGATAATTATTACATCATATTCAACTCCCACCTGTGCTCTCTAACTGCCTTAATAATGAGAAAGATTTTAGAAGTTACAAGTATCATCTTCACATGTACAAATATAAACAGTTTAACCTTTGTGATTTCTTTTTCTTGTTTGCCTTTTATGCTTCTCTTGAGCCTTGTATTTGAAAGTCAAAGTGTCTATTCCGCTATGCTTGAAAAATCTCTATTTCATTGAAAATCCATTTTTGCCCATGAAGGATTATACTCAGCTTTGCTGGGGAGGTGATTTTTTTTTTGTAATCCTAGATCTTTTGCCCTCCAAAATATCATATTCTAAGTTCTCAGATTCATTAATGTAGAAGCATTAATCGAGTGTTATCCTGATTGTGATGTTCTATGATACTTGAATTATTTCTTTCTGGCTTTCCCTTAACCTGGAAGTTTTGGAATTTGCTCTAATATTCCTGGTAGTTTCCATTTTGGCATCTCTCTCAGGAGGTAATCAATGGATTCTTTTAATTTCTATTTTTCACTCTGGTTCTAGAATACCAGAACAGTTTTCCTTGATAAGTTCTTGAAATATGTTGTCTATGCTCTTTTTTTTAGCATAACTTTCATATGGTACAATAATTCTTAAATTATCTTTCCTGGATCCATTTTCTAGGTCAGTTGTTTTTCCAATGAGATATTTCACATTTTTTTTCTTTTGGTTTTGTTTTATTGCTTCTTGAGCTCTCATAAAGTCATTAGTTTTCACTCGCCCAATTCTAATTTTTTAAGGAATTATTTTCTCCTGTGAGTTGTTGTACCTCCTTTTCTGTTTTGTCAATTCTGCTTTTCAAGGAATTCTTTCTAAAAAAACAACTTTTTTTGTTTTATTTATTTTATTTTTAATTTGTGAAATAAAACAAGTATTTCCATAACATTGTGGGATAATAAAAAGATGATTGCTCATGAAGTGCAAATCTATTATGTACAACTTTCTATTCCCTCTAAATATAGAATAAATTTATCAAATAAATTTCTTTTTTTCTTCCTTTCTTCCTCATACCCTAGAGATATCTACCATTAGATGAAATATGTATTATGCATGTATGCATTTTATGCACATTTTATATATATGTGTGTGAAATCATTCTATGCATACTTCTATATATTAGTTGTTTCTTTGGATATGGATAGGGTCTTCCTTAATATATCCTTTGTACTTAATTTGAGTATTTATAATAATCAAAATGACAGCTGCTCAAAATTGTTCTTAAAACAATATTGCTGTTACTGTATACAATGTTCTCTTGGTTCTCATCATTTCATCCTTCCATATTTTCTGCAAGTTTATCTAATGCAAGGCATTCTTCTCTTTATTGGATTTTTATGCCTCTTACCATTTGAATTATTCTCTGTTTTAAGGAGTTATTTTTGTTATTACCTTTAGTATTTTTTTTCTTCCTCCTTTACCAAGCTGTTGACTTAAAAAAAAAATGATTTTCTTGTGTCACTCCCATTTCTCTCCCCAATTTTTCCTCTACTTCACTTACTTGATTTTAAAATCCTTTTTGAGCTCTTCCATGACTTGAAGCCAATTCATATTTTTCTTTGTAACTTTGGATCTAACAGTTTTGACTTTGTTGTCTTCTTCTGACTCTGTGTTTTGATCTTCCTTGTTATCATAGTGACTTTCTATGGTCAGAATCTTTTTCTACTTGCTCATTTTCCATTCTATTCCCTGATTTTTAACTCTATGTTAGAATGGGTCTCTGCTTCCAGTGTAGAAGAGTCATTGTCCGAAGCTTCAGGTTTCATGCATAGCTGTTTTCAGAGATAATTCTGGGGAACTGTAAAAGTTCAGTTCTTCAAGGTGGTATGATCTAGGGAGAGGTATGTTTTTTACTTTCCTGGTTGGTGAGCAACCACAAGAATTCTTTTCTGCCCTGTAACTGTAACCATGGTTTCTGCTTCCCTGCAGTCCCAAGCTCTCTGTGTTAGTGCTCCTCCTCATCCTGGGACTGAGACCCAGAACTGTGACCCAGATCTGAGTATGGGCAATGCAATAGAATCCTGCCCCTGGTGCCAGCAAAAGGACCCTTATAATCTCCTTCTGACCAATTATCCCTCCACTGACTGTCTATGGGCTGAAAGGTCTGGAAGACTGTAATGGGAATGTAAATTTAAAGATCATCCCTGACCCTAGGCTAAAGTGCACCTGGAGCCTGGGGTGGGAGGCTTGTTTTTCAGTAGATACTGCTTGATTGGCCAGTGAGTCAATAAGGTTGTTACATTCTCTGAGCCAGGAGAAGGCTATATAAACTCTGATGTGTAGCTTTGTTTTGGGGCTCACTTTGAGAAGTGTTCTGTGATTTGATCAGATGAAACTCTGGAAAGCTGTTGTCCAGAGCCCCCCGGCTTTGAAACCCAGATGTTGTTTGGTATGGATGTAATGGTTGAACAGTTTGGAAATCTGTCTACTTGATCTCGTTCTGTCTTGATAATTCTGTCTGTATACTTTGAAGTTCGGGGTGCTGACCTTTTCCCCCTGAACTAGGTAAATGATACATATGTTTGACTGATTAAAGTAAGCTTGTTAACCCATTTTGAGTTTCTTTCCTTTAACAAAGCAGATCTAAGAACCTGTGGTGGCAGCAACCCTGGGGATGCTGAAGTGCTTGCTGCTACAAAGACATAACTACTTCTACCACTGATTCATTCCCATGCACCGCCCCCTCCCCCCACCCTGTCTCCCCAAGGCCTGTTTCTTGTTTGGAGGGGAAATATTGGAGAGCTAAATAAAGTCCCTGCCTTTTCTCTACCCTCTTGGCTCCATCCATCTCAGTAGGAAACTATGGTAATAGTCTAGGTTTAAGGTGATATAAGCCTGAACTAGGGCAGTAGCTGCGTGAATGGAAAGAAGAGGACATATAGGAGAAATGTGAAGATGATACAATAAGATGTGACAATAGATTTCACATGCAGAGTGAACATTAGGAAGGATTCTAGGAAAATATTTTGCTGGCTAGCTTGGATGTAAGAGAGAATGCTGGTGCCTTCAGTAATAATGGGGCAGTTTGAAAATGGGGAAGGTTTTGAGGGGGAAAATGAGTTTCTGTTTTGGACATACTGAGTATGAAATACCTATGGGACATCTAGTTCAAGATGTCCAAGAGGAAGATCTTGATGTGAGACTAGTTCAGGAGAGAGTTTAGAGCATACATACATATATGTGCATATGTATAAATATATGTCCATATACAAAAATATACATGTATGTCTGGGAATCATCTCCAAAGAGATGGTAATTGAAACCATGGGAGCTGATGAGATCACCAAGTCCAACAGTATAGAGGCAGAAGAGAACGGGGCCCAGGACAGACTTGTGCAATACCCAAGGCTAGTGTGCATAGCATAAATGGAGAACCAGTAAAGGATACTGAGATAGACAGGTAGGAAGAGAACCAGGAGAGAGGTGTGTCATGAAAATCTAGAGAGGAGAGCATATCCAGGAGATTAATTAACAATTACCATTAATAATATCAAAGACTGCAGAGAGATCAAGGGTAATTTAGAATACTAAATAGACCAGAATGATTCTCATCACTCAAGACAATAATAAAACAAGGAAAATATAGCTCAGGACTAGGAATCAGTAGATCTGGGTTCTAGGCCTTGGTGATTTAATTTCTTCTCTCTGGGCTTTGGAGCCTTTATCAGTTAAAATGAGGGTCCTAGACTGTATAGTCTTTATAGACCCCCCCCAGCTCTATGATTCAAAGGCAGAGACTGTTGAATCAATGAAGAACTTAATTCATTCCATTCAAGAGCCCCTCATATGTCATCTTGCCATTCTCCATATTGAAAGAGAATTTACTTCAGTGTTTAGGTACCTGGCTGTCACCCTGCCCATTGGCTCAGTCTCCCAGGCCCTCAAGAAACATTTAATTCCATTAACCTCCACACAGTTAGCAATGATCTTATCAGGAATCTCAGGTGACAAAAGGATTTTACAGAAAAGCTCATGGGACAAGAAATAGATTTAAGCCCACCCAAATTGTGTCCAGGATTTTTTCATGAACTTTCAAATTTGTGATGAGATTTCTCTCTCTATTATTTTGTTTTCAGAGACAATCTATTCTGCCAAGGAGCAAAGCTTTTATTCAGTTTTTAAACTTTAATGTTGGTTAAAAAGTAATACTGCATCTTTATGACATGGATTATGGTGGTAAATGTTTAAAGTCTCATAAATCCACCATGCAGGGAATTCCAGGATCAATGAAGATGGATAGTAATGTTGAGATGTAAACATTTTCCCTCCTAATATGAGACAATCCTTTATCCAAATCCATCCCTCTTTTGTTCTAGTCTGTGCCACCCATTTCTTTGCCTAAAATATGCTTTTATTTTCTTTCTTTCAGATCCACCTTTGTGAGATTATTCTTCCTAAAACAACAGCCTGAATAATATTGCATTTTACTCAAAAGTCTCACATCATTTCTCACTACTTACAAAATAATGACCAAACACCATGCCTGACATTCAGAACACTCCAGAATCTGCCTTTGCCTTATCTTCCTTGACTTTCTTCTGTGATTCCCCCATCTTACAGTCTATACTTTAGTTAAACTAGGCATATTATTCTCTGCATGTATCCTTATCCTTCCTACCTTGATATCTTTGCCTCCCTTATTTACCTTTCTCAAATGTTCTTCCCTATTCTCCCCAATTCTAGCTGCTCCTTCCTTACCACAGGCATATAATCAGAAATGATGGAAGTATCCTTTGCACAGAAAATTATCCATATGTTTCTTCTCCTGTATGCTGATCACATTATGCTATGTAATATCATTAATTATATGGCATTTCCCCAGTGAGACTGTAAATTTCATTCAATTTAATTCATCAAGTACTTATTAAACATTTATTATGTTCCAGGCACTGTCCTAGGTTCTGGGGATAAAAACAGAAATAAAACAATCCTGACCCTTGAGGAGTTTACATTCTCTTGGAAACAAATAACATTGATACAGATAAGTAAAATTAAAACAAAAAAAAACATTAAATCCATATGAGATAATTTTGGGGTAGTAGTGGTGCTAAAATCTGAAGGAATTAAGAAATTTCTCTTTTGGTCATGGCACTTGAGCCTTATGAGGATCTAGGGCTTCCAAAAGGCAAAGGTGATAAAGGAGAGCGATGGGAACTAGGGAAAGGAGAGGAGACTGCTAATATCCATCCATACCTTTTGTAAGAGAGGATGCACAGTATGGTATGTAAGGATCCACCTTTGTAATCAAGAAGACTTAAGATTCAAGTCATGCCTCTGATACAAACTAGCTGTCCAACTAGGGGCAATTCAGTTTTCTTTCCATTTTTTCTTTTAAAATACTTCTTGGCCTTTTCTTTTTACTTTTCTCATCCCAAAATACTTCCTTGAAACAATTGAGCATCTAGGGCTTCCAAAGAGCAAAGGTGAGGAAGGAGGATTTTCTAGGTAGGGAGAAACCTAGTTTAAAGACATGATGATGGGATATTGAAGACCACGTGGAGAGGACACCAATGGAACACAGATATGAATGGAGCATAAAATGAAAAAGAGGTAATAATATATAATCAGCCAGAAAGATAGGTTGGAATCAGATTGTGAAAGATTTTCAATGCCAAACTAAGTTTATATTTTAACCTAAAAGCAATTAAGAAACCATTAGAATTTCTTTAGAAAGGGAGTGACATGGTGAAACCTGTAATTTAGCAATATCCTTTTGGGAGTCATGTTTTCCATGAGAACAAGAAGTACATATCACAGGATTTTGCATTTAAGAAATAATACATTCTCATTGAATTAATTCTTTATGTGTCTATATATTAGTTTACATAAAGTGTTTGTTTAATTATGACATCGTACAAAGCTGACAGTTTCAGTATGGAGGGAAGACTAATACATTGGAACACAAATAGAAACTATCAGAATGAATTTATAAGTGAATGAACGTTTCAAAATGAATTGCTGCACCCTATTACCCAAAACACTGACTTTAAGATAGATGATTTAATGTGTTATAGTCATGGCCCGGAATGGCCAGTTTTCATCATTAATTATTGTTTGTACCATTCCTTGCTCGTTTGGCATGAGGGAACATATGCATATGTGTTCTTCTTAGGGCTCCCCTCCCCCACACCCACCCCCATACTCACTGATCCTTGAGTTGCAAATCACTACTGTTCATTTGTTTTTTTTTAATTCTTGTCTGTTCTCTATATATAGTTATTTCAGTCTGTTTGTCTATAGAAATTCTTCAAAAGATCTTTATTTTGAGCACTTGCAATGGGCCCCTACCAGTCCTGGTCACAGCAGGGTATATCAAGAAGAAAACACAGTTGTTTTTAAAAATTAATGATAGCTTATATACAATGCTTGCATAATTACTCCTGGTCTTGTTCAAAGCTTACAATCTCAGTGGGGAGAGAAGAATAACATGTTAGAACACAGATAGAAACTATCAGAACACACTCCAAGACAGGATATAATTCAGTACTAAGCAGAACTATACAGATCATAGTAGCTGTAGGAGATTAGTGATGGTTAGGCTAGACTGGACTAAAAAAAGGCTTCCTGGAAGAGGTGAATCTGAAATATTGGATGTAATTTGGTATGTGGAACAACAGAAAATGGATGGTATTTCAGAAAAGGGAAAGAACATTAGGCAAGGCAGTAGAAAATTGAATATGGCATTATAGGAAAAGGAATCAATAGTTGTCTTCTTGCAGCTAAAGGATTCATTGTTATGATTTCTTCATTGTGGTACTCCCTTACCCTAGACAGATATCATCACTCCACAATGTAAAGAACCTTGGCTCTGGAATTAGAAGACCTGGGGTTCAAATGGGTTCTAAAAGTTCAAGTATTTTCAAATCCCACTTCTGACATTTTCCCGGTGTCTTACCAGGACCAGGTCACTAATCTATTTGGGCCTTAATTTCCTCATCTACCAAATGAGAATTTTAGACTATATGACCTCTAAGGTCCCTTCCAGGTCTGGATTTGTGGAGCATAATGAAACAGCTCATTCAGTGGAACTCTTGTCCTTGTTCTCAATGGATAATGAATATAGCCATCCTGCTAGAGACCTTCTTGTCCACTGGCATCAATGCCATATACACTTTTATAGTTCTTTTAAAAGCATATTGGTGGCTTTTGGGTCAATGGTTTAAAAAGAGGTTCCTGGGGGATAAATTGGTGAAATACTCTTTCACTTGTTCAAGCCTACTATTTAATCACAGAATTAATGAACACCTACTGTGTGTCTCTCTTAGTGCTGGATATTGATTTCACACCCCCCCCCCATTAATAGTATTTTACTTTTTCCAATTACATGTAAAGATAGTTTTCAACATTTACTTTTATAAGATTTTTAGTTCTAAACTTTTTCTCCCTCTCACTTCCACCCTCCCCATGACAACAAGCAATTTGATATAGCTATACACTTACAATCATATTAAAAGTATTTGTACAGGGGCGGCCAGGTAGCACAGCAAGTAAGAGCACAGGCTCCAGTGTTGAGAAGACCTGGAGATCGAATCCCGGGCTCAGACACTTAGCACCCACCCATAAACACCTGGCCGTGTAACCTTGAGCAAGTTACTTAACCCCAATTGCTTAGGGGTGGCCAGGTGGCTCAGCGAGTAAGAGCACCGGCTCCAGTGTTGGGATGATCTGGATCAAATCCCGGGCTCAGACACTCAGCACCACACCCAGAAATAACTGGCCGTGTAACCTTGAGCAAGTTACTTAACCCAGATTGCTTTAAAAAAAAGAAAATGAAAAAAAAAAGTATTTGTACATTAGTCAGGTTGTGAAAGAAGAATCAGAATAAAAGGGAAAACCACAAGAAAAAAAGGAAAAAAAGAGAAAATAGTATGTTTCGATCTGCATTCAGACTCCATAGTTCTTTCTCTGGATGTGGATGGCATTTTCCATCATGAGTTTTTTGGAATTGCCTTAGGTCATTGTATTGTTGAAAAGAGCTAAGTCTATCAAAGTTGATAATTGCACAATGTTACTGTTATTGTGTATTATGTTCTCCTGCTTCTGCTCATTTCATTCAGTATCAGTTCATGTAAGTCTTTTGAGGTTTTTCTGAAGTCTGCCTGTTCATCATTTCTTGTAGCACAATAGTATTCCATTACCTTCATATACCACAACTTGTTCAGTCATTCCCCAATTGATGGGCATCCCCTCAATTTCCAATTCTTTGCTACCACAAAAAGAGCAGCTACAAATATTTTTGTACATGTGGGGCGTTTTCCTTTTTCATGATCTCTTTGAAATACAGTTGGTGCTGTGTATTGTGGAGAATACAAAAAATTAAGCTATGTTGGCTTGCCCTCAAGAAACATAAGGTTTAACAGAGGAGATATCATATTGTCATAAACAAAAACAAAAAAGACCCCTAAAATAGAGGCAGATAGGTGGTACAATGGATAGGGTACCATTTCTGTAATCAGGAAGACCTGAGTTCAAATCTGACCTCAGATACTCACTAGCTATGTGATTTTGTGCAAATCACTTAAAAAAAACCCCAAAACCCTTTTTTTGGCTCATTTTTTTCCAACTGTTAAATGGGGATAATAATAACTCCCAGGAGTTTTGTGAGGATCAAATGAGATGTTTGTAAAAAGTTCCTAACACAGTCCCATACGATAAATATATAATGAACCTACATAATCTCACATAAGAAACAACATATAAATGCTTATGCCCTCCCTCATCCTCTCTTTGTATATTGAATTCTTGAATTAAAATAAACAGTAGCTGTTCAAGGTAGTTCAAAATAGATCTGCCAATACTTGTTCAACATCCTTTAAGTGCTCTTCTCTGTCCAATAATGCTATAATCTTAGCCTCTGAAGGATTGGTAGTTGAATTAAGGAGATAACTCCCATGAGGGGAACTATTAAAGAACAAAAAAAGACAATCCCATAGTGAAACATACATTATTTGTTATGAATTATAAATAATGTAGGAGATAAGAAAAACTGGAATAGTCAGGATAGTCTATGAAGAGGAGGTAGGGTTTGAGTTAGGCCTTGAAGAATGATTAGGATTTAGGCAGGCAGAATGGAGGAGGAATGACTCTGAGGAAGCTGAATCAGCAAAGATGCCTTATGATAACTTGAAGTTAGAATCCCTTTTATCCCACATCTTATTCTTTTGAGGCCTAGCCTGGTACTGAAGATAACAGTTTCCATTCATTTAAATGCATTTTTTATACTTCTACTTTTTAAAAATTGACTTTGCTATAAATAATAAACTTTATTAAATCACAGCACACCAAAATGTATGAAGGGGAAAAGATTAGGAATCACTTGGTACAGTACAAAGAAATACAGATTCGGAGTCAAAGGCTCTGGGTTTAAATCATGACTTACTATACCTACATACCCTTGGGCAGCTCACAAACTCTCCATGTCTCAGTTTCTTCATCTGTAAAATGAAGGAGTTGAGCTAGATTACAGTAGTCTAGATTTAGAGTTGGAATAGACCTCTTAGGTCATGTAGTCCAATTCCAAACTTGTTTTTAACAAGGAAATTCAGGTCAAGAGATAGGAAATGACTTACCTAATGTCACACAGGTAATAAGCAAGAGAGGCAGAATCTGAATCCAGATTCTTTGATTCCATATCCGACATGTATTTTTTTTCCTTCTGGTTCTAAAATTTTATGATTCTCTGAGATAGGAACAAGCTTGGCTCTTACAGGTACAATGAGTAGAATGGCTGAGGAGGAAAAGTAGAAAGAAACGAGGGGGGGTAGAAGCACAAACTTGGTGTGAACTCCCACTCCAACCACTTCAATACATGTAAAAATGACTCTAAACAAATTTTGGAGGTACAGAACTCACAAAGTGACAGAGAGAAACAAATCTCCTGCTGAAGGAAGCCCAGCAGGCCAACAGGAAAGGTCTAGCCATGTGGGTTTGGCACTAGGGCAGCCCTGACCAGCCACAGCCAGAACAGACTTCAAGAGAGTGAATCATCAGAAGCTGTGGTGGTTTCCAGAATTCTCAACCCATAATGCCAAAGTGAAAGTAAAAGGTCAGTGTGGAACTCTGTTGGAACAGGGGGATGGAAGAGCATGGTCTGGCCCATGCCACTGGGGCAAGAAGTGGCAGGGGCTTGGATACTGCAGCTGCTGCTGCATGGCTGCCTCCAGACCTCCTGGACTGCAGATTATATGGGGACCAAGCGACCATTCAGAGGGTAATCACTCTGGCTTTAACCTACTTGGATCTGGACTGAGGTCCTGGATAGTGGTCCTGGGGTGTGTAGCCAGTGTGCCAGAGCTTGTGGGGGCTGTAGAAAGGGTGTCCTTATAGCTCCAGCAGCTACAAAAACTCCAGAGATTTGGGACAAATCTGGGATCAGAGTTCTACTGTGGCAAAGAGCTCAAAAGCCAAGTAATTGACTGGCAAGATGAACAAGCAGAGGAAATGTACTCAGACCATAGATTCCTTTCTTGGGGACAAAAAGGATCAAAGCATGGAATTGGAGGAAGACAATGAAGTCAGAACTCCAGCATCAAAAGCTTCCAATAAAAATATGAATTGGTCACTTTTGTCCATGGAGGAGCTCAAGAAGGATTTTGAAAATCAAATAAGAGAAGTGGGGAAAATTTGGAAGAGAAATGAGAATGATGCAAGAAAATCATGAAAATCAAGTCAACAGACTCTAAAGGAGAACCAAAAATACACTGAAGAAAATAACACCTTAAAAATGGACTAACTCAAATGGCAAAAGAGATCCAAAAAGCCAATGAGGAGAAAAATGCCTTAAAAAGCTGAATTTGCCAGATAGAAAAAGAATTTAAAAAACTCACTGAAGAGAATAATTCATTCAAAATTAGATCAGAACAATTAGAAGCTAATGACTTTATGAGAAATCAAGATACTGTAAAACAGATCCAAACAAATGAAAAAAATAAAATGCAATGTGAAATATCTCATTGGAAAGACTACTGACCTGGAAAATAGATCCAAGAGAGATAATTTAAAAATTACTGGACTACCAGAAAGCCATGATGAAAAAAAAGCCTAGACACCATCTTTCAAGAAATTATCAAGCAAAATTGCCCTGATATTCTAGAACCAGAGGGCAAAATAGAAATCGAAAGAATTCACTGATTGCCTCTTGAAAAAGATCCCAAAAAGAGAACTCCTAGGAATATTATAGCCAAATTCCAGAGTTCCCAGGTCAAGGAGAAAATACTGCAAAAAGTCAGGAAGAAACAATTTGAGTATTGTGGAAACACAATCAGGATAACACAAGACCTAGCAGCTTCTACATTAAGGGATCAAAAGGCTTGAAATATGATATTCTGGAGGTCAAAGGAACTAGGATTAAAATCAAGAATCACCTCCTCAGCAACACTTAGTATAATACTTCAGAGGAAAACATGATCATTCAATGAAATAGAGGATTTTCAACCATTCTTTTTTTTTTTAAAGCAATTGGGGTTGAGTAACTTGCTCAAGGGTACAGGGCCAGGTGTTTCTGGGTGGGTGCTAAGTGTCTGAGCCTGGATTCGATCCCCAGGTCATCCCAACACTGGAGCCGGTTCTCTTACTCGCTATGCTACCTGGCCACCCCGATTTTCAAGCATTCTTGATGAAAAAAACAGAGCTGAAAAGAAAATTTGACTTTCAAATACAAGAAGCAAAAGAAGCATGAGAAGGTAAACAGGAAAAAGAAATCATAAGGAACTTATTAAAGTAGAACTATTTATATTCCTACATAGAAAAATGATGATTGTAACTCATGAGACTTTTCTCAGCATGAGGATGGTTGAAGGGAATATATATGTATATATATATGTATGTATAGGAGGGTGTATGTGTTTATAAATATATATGTGAGTGTGGGGATATGTATGTATATGTATACATAGACAGAGGGCATAGGATGAATTAAATATGAAGGGATTATATCTAAAAAATAAAATTAAGAGGTGAGAGAGGAATTTATTGGGAGAAGGTGTATCAGCAATGCCATATTCACAATGCCTATAGAGATTACAAATAT
>NW_027186296.1:81092305-81135863 GCF_028583685.1 Petaurus breviceps papuanus
AAACTTACAATGGAGGGGAAGAGCAGGAAGGTGAAAGGGAATGGGACAACCTTGCTCTCACTGAATTTGGCTTAAGGGGGAATAACATACATATTCAATTAAGTATCTTAACCTACAGGAAAGTGGAGGGGAGGAGTAACGGGGGGATGATAGAAGGGAGGATAGATTGGGGGAGGGGGTAGTTAGAAGCAAACACTTTTCAAAATGGATAAGGTCAAAGGAGAAAATAGAATAAGTAGGAGGCGGGATAGGATGGAGGGAAATATAGTTAATCTTTCACGATATAACTGCTATGGAAATGTTTTGTGTAATATACAAGTACTACTTATATTGAATTGCTTATCTTCCTAGTGGGGGCGGGTGAGGAGGGAAGAAGGGAAAAAATCTGAAACTCAAAGTTTTAAAAACAAATGTTTAAAAAAACTGTTTTTTACATTCAACTGGGAAATAAGATATACAGGCACTGGGGTATAGAAATCCATCTTGCCCTACTAGAATATTAGGGGGGGATTGGGAAGGATATAAGAGAGAAAAGATTGGGGAAAGGATTACTCAGTAGGCTCACTATCTTGGGGTGGGGGTAGGGGAAAGATGGGGAGAAAAATTTGTAATTCAAAATCTTGTGGAAATGAATGTTAAATCTAAAAATAAATAAATAAATTTGAAAAAGAAAGAAAGGAGGTAGGTCCCCCTGCCCTGAAAGAGGCCTTCCACTCAAATTTAAAACCTAGAATTCTATTCTAAATTCCAACATATTGCTTTCTGCTAGAGGCAGAGCTACCTTCAAATATGTAAAAGTATCACGTGGGGCAGCCTGCCCTTCTGGAAGGGGATGATTAAGTGCATAATTAAAAATTGATGCAATTTTCTCTGATGCAACAGTATTTTGCTATGACTCCTCCAGTGGCATATAAATGTGTGCAGACATGGGGAAGGGCTCAGGCTTCTGGTTTTTGTGCCCTCTGTTTGCCTTCACCTTTATCATGAAGAAAAATAATAACAGTAATATACCTTTGTACCTTGGCAAGCCATGGCCCAAGTCTCCCCTAAGACTCTTGGGGTCCCATGAGCTGTTTGAATTCTGTGCACCTGACCCCAAAGGGTCCTTTTCTCTCTTTGACTTCCCTCCTTTCACCTCAAATTGTTCTAGAAAGAGTGGAAATAGAATCATGGTATAGGTCATGCCTAGCTCCAAATGAGAGTACCTGGGCCCCCAACTTTCATGCAGACACTTAATGTATTAAACATATATCAGGAAGTGAACAAACTTTATTTCACCACCAAAGAAAATGCAGAGGACTCACAGGGGCCCATGGACAACACAGAAACCTACAAAGCATTCAAATAGTACATCAGACTATCCCTAATAGCAAACACACTTTTGGGGCTGCTGAACAAATATTACCCTTCCATTCAGATTTGCACTTTCTGAATAAATCATGGAAAAAATGAGCTTGGTCAGGTCTATATATCCTGACCCCTCCCACACTTACACAGCGTCAGTGACGTACTTTTACTGCAGGGAAATCTCCTGTTGGTGTCCTCTTCCTCTTCTAAGAAAAAGGCTTTTTAGGAAATCTTTTAAGAATCTACATCTGAATTCTGGAACTCAGAAACTATTAAAGAATATTCAAAATCTGTAACCTTCCTCTCTTCATGCAGGTCCCCCTTCCCAGAGGCTATTGTGGTTTATTTAGATTAGGAATAATGTTCTTGGACTATGGACCAACCCCGAAACACCACTGGTGATGGTGGTATGGAGTATGGCCACCATGCCCTGGTGGAAATTGGTCTATGGATGTAGAGCAGAGATTATGGCTGGACATCTAGGATTTAGATTATAAAATGACTAATGACTCTGTTTTCAGGTCAGTCCTGGCCCTATAGGAGGTCACAGAATATTTAGCTTTCTATCTTCTTCTTCTTCTATCTTCTGTCTTCTTTTCTTACATGGCTACCAATAACTGCCCTAAGATGCTTCTACTCAAAAACCTTCAATTGCTCCCTATTTCCTCTAGGACAAGATACACTTGTTAGCCTTGTCATTAGAGCTCTCCACATTTTGCTTTTAACTTAGCTTTCTGCACTTATTTCATAAGAAGTAAAATTTCACAATAATATTAATCTTTGCATAATATACCTGACAAACTTGGCTAACACCTACTCATCATTCTCAGCATTCTGTCTCTTGCCTCTATGCATTTATAGGTCATTTCCTGTTCCTAATAGATGTATAACTTTCTTATCTCTGCCTTTCAGATTCCACATCTTTCTTCAAGACTCAGCTCACTTTCAACTTCCTCTGTGAAGCCTTCCCTGATTTCTCCATACTATTTAGAGTTTCCTCTGTCCTCAAATAAACCTTCCTCAAATTATCTAGGATTTACTTAACTTTCTGTATGCTATATTCCTAAAATGTAACCCCTTGAGGCATGGACTTTTCATTTTTCCCCCTTGTATCCCTGGGTTCTAACCCAGTGCCTGATACATATTAGATCCTTAATAAATGTTGTTGGTTGTGTTATATAAAGAAGTTGTAACTTTATTTTTCTAGAAAGAATAGGCCCAAGTAAAAAGCATACCTGGTCTCTGGAGTATATGGCAGAGGTGAGAAAAGGGGAAATGCATCATAATGCTGGAATTGAGGGTATCTGCAAAGTAACAGCAAAGTCCAGGGCATGACAATTACCCTGCTCAGCAAACCAGATGGAGATTTGATCTGGGTTTCAAATATTAAAGGACTGAAGATAATGAGGTCATAGAATGAGAGGCCATAACTAGTCCAAACCCTTATTTTTTACAGATTAGGAAATTGAACCTTAGAGAAAGTGATTTGCCCAAGTTCGCATATGTTGTAGGTGACAGAGGTGAGATATGAGCACAGGACTTCTCTTTCAATGTAGAAATAAAAAGGTTTAGATGATAACTAAGTCGAGTAAAAGAAAATGTGAATCTTGAAAGAATGTGATAAAGCAAGCCAGCTGTTATGAAAGGAGATGGGCAGTGAGGGAAAAAGGATGGAAATAGGTCCACTGGGACCCCAGAATGAAAGAGGCACCTACTCCCCCTGGACCAGTAAAGCCCAGAAAGTTTTTATCTGAGAGCAACAGGACCAGACATTGAGGAGAGGGAGTAAGGAGCAAGGACCAGGGGAGTGGTGCTGATTCATGTTAGTGGGGAAAGATAAAAATTCCTGGAGAATTGAAAACTTGATATCCAAACTCTCCTGGTGTGAAAAGGGGCCTTAATTGCTGGTCTTACTAGGGTCATTCCTCTTCCCCATCAGGCTTTGTTTCTTTTTTTTTTAAACTCTTCTGGGGTTTCCTTGTTTCCTACTATATATCCTTTATAACCTCTGACTCCTAATTTGGAAGACACCCAGGGCCAAAGAAGAAAACTTCCTGAGACGCTCTAGGGCAGGGGTGAGGAACCTGCTGCCTCAAGGCCACATGTGGACCCTCCAGGTCCTCAAGTGCAGCCCTGTGACTGAATCCAGACTTCATAGAACAAATTCCCTTTAAAAAAGGATTTGTTCTGTAAAACTTGGATTCAGTCAAAAGGTTACACCCAAGTACTTAGAAGGTCACATGTGGCCTGCAGGTCCCCACCCCTGGTCTAGGGAGTAACCCTGTTCTCTGGGAAGTAAAGGGTTTTGACCTAGGGAATCACTGGGTCTTTGTGAATTTCAAGGGCATATTTTGAGGTGATGGGAAACCTGTTACCTCAACACTCCCTCAACAGTTCACAAACACACCCTGATCATGTTTATATAGCATTTCCTTCAACATGTTATTTCCATCTTACAGATGTAGAAAATTGCTTTTTTCCACTATCATAGTGCTAGTAAATAGAGGAATCAGGATTTGAACCTGAGTCTCTTGATCCCAAATCTGTTGCCCTCCATATTACACTACAGCAATAGATTTTTCAGGGGTAAATAAAGCAGAATTTATGACATTCGCATCTTCCTTTTATAATAAACCACTCATATACTATTTTCATAATGGGTGCTAACACACCACTCTGGTCCCAAACATGGGACCTGTTCCTTTGAGGTTTGATGGAGATATATTTAACATGGTAGGGCCAGTGATCTATCAAACCCATAAGGCACTCTTTGACCGATCCTTGGATAAAGGCACCTACGTGCTATAGTGGGCAGAGAGTGGGACTTGGGAGTCAAGAAACCTGATTTCAAATCCTTTCTTAGACACTTATTAGGTATGTAACTGGGCAAGTCACTTAACCTCTCTCAGGCTCAGTATCCTCAGAATGTTTGTAAGCAGGATGATTTTCTATGCAGGTAGGCTTTGATTTATGTAATACATTTGTTCCTAAGACCTTGAAATTTGCAAATCAAATGTTGGTACCTCTAGTCCTATTTTAGATACACTAGGGGAACTATATAAAGTGAACTATCCCTTTATAAAGCGAGACACTTCTCCTATTCATGTGTCTATTTCTTTTAATTCTAGAT
Source organism: Petaurus breviceps papuanus (assembly GCF_028583685.1). Taxonomy (NCBI): domain Eukaryota; kingdom Metazoa; phylum Chordata; class Mammalia; order Diprotodontia; family Petauridae; genus Petaurus; species Petaurus breviceps. Next base: position 81,096,783 of record NW_027186296.1, read on the forward strand.
TTTCACATCTCTGATTTTCATAAAAGAAGATACACTTTGATCTTCTACTCTGTAGAACAGTAGTCTGGATGACAGAGGAGGCCCATGGACCAAGAAGGTAAAGAGGAGGTTGTAAAATACCCAATATTTATTCACAGGTTATATTAATAAATAAACAATGACTGACCACTGACTTGGTGGTTTTTTTTGCGGGCCAAGCAAAACCTAAAAAGGGCTTGGCCAGGTGGAATTTGAGGCCTTGCTGACTTGAGAATACCTTAGGCTAAAAGAGAATATAAAAATGACATGGGAATCGTTAGCTCAGTGGATGGATGGAAAGCAGGTCAAAGGGGCATGGGTGATTACTGGTAGAATAGCAATAATCAGCAGAATTTATCGTTTTATGTATAGGCTAGCATAAGTGCTTATTAGTAATTCATAAAAGCTCCTGGTCTTTAGGATGTAGTCAATTAGGAGTTAAAAGCAAAGCATGGATAAATAGGTAACACCTTTGTACCTAGGCACATGTTAGAGCGACAACACGAGTGTGTCAGTTGTGACCCATGAAGCATCAGGAGCCTCTGATGTCCTCAGGCCACAGAACAAAGGGGCAACAGCTATTGGAACCAATCATAAATGGACATTTACTTAGAGCTTTAAAGCTTTCAAAGCACTTTGCATGAAGACACTGCAAAGGAGATGCCATAGGCATTATTATCTTTATTTTATAGATGTAGACACTGAGGCTCAGAGTGGTTAAGTGACTTGCTTATGGTCACACAGCTACTAAGTATCAGAGGAAGGAACTGAGCTAAGGCCTTCCAGACTTCTGATCTGGATCTCTTTCGATTGCCATTGTCTCTACCAAAGTTCTTAGCAGCTGAGAGATTGAGTGGTGTAGTAGATAGAGTATGGACCTCAGCATCAGGATGACCTGGAGTCTGCCTCTGACAGATACTGGAAGTTTGATCCTGTCCAACTCACTTTTAGTCTTTCAGCACTCTGATGTTTTATGTTGGAGAGCAACTGGAAATCTACATTAGTGGAGAGATTTTCCTCACTAAGGAAATCTCTGTGCAGATTAAATAACTGTTCTGAACTGAAAGAAGGAAAGAAAGAAAGGAAGGAAGAAAAAAAGAAAGGAAGAAAGAAAGAAAGAAAAAGAAAGTAAGCAAGCAAAAATAAAAGTCCCCAGTAGTCCTGTGTCCAAATCGTCCAGTAGATGAACTAACCCCCAATTTTGTGGTGGTGGGGCTTCAGGCTAACACCCAGAGAATTATAGCAAAGGAATACTAGTGGTTTCTGCTCTAATTCCTATCTGAAGAATGAACGACTTACTTAGGGGCTAAATCCCGAGGGAAACATTTGTTTATTAGCAAGAAGAACAGGACCTCCAGGGAAATCTCTACCCTCAGAGAAGAGAGTAATTGCTGCCAAAAAGGTTGGGTTTAGTCCTGAAAAAACTATTCTGCTAAATAGTTTTAAAGCACTTTACTTGTCTTATCTGAGCCACACAACAGGGGTAAGTATCCCAGATATTATCATATTATCACCCCCATTTTACAGATTAGGAGACTGAGGTTCAAAAGATTAAGTGACTTATTTATAGAAGAATGATGCTCCCAGCATTTAACCCCTAAGCTCTCAAGGGAAGAAATAGAACAGATACCTTTGTTTCCCTCTCCCTCTTCCAAGGTTCATCACTGGTGATCAAATGAGCAATATATAAATACATGCATGCAAGGGACTGTTATGAATTTTATTATGTCATTGATCATATACTTATTCCTTGTATCACAAGGGGGTGGGGAAAAGATGAAGAGGAGAAAGTTTAATGAAAAAATAAGCAAAGGTCATATTTTATTCTATTTTCCCTTCTGGTTTCTATGTCCACCACCAGCTGAAGTAACAGACGACCAGCCAGCCCTTTTATTAGTTCTTCATTTGGGGTAGAAAGAATAAATGCAATTAAATTGTCAATATCCGCTCCGAGAAAGTTTGGCCTTTCCACTCTTTCTCTCCCTGTGCTGCCTCCCTCCACCGGCATTGATTGGGAATTGTTAACCTTTATCTCTCTCTTGTTTATGCTGCCCTATTAGGGCCAAACATCAATATAGAGCTTTTAGGAAGGACAGAGGCAACCAATAAAGAGACAGTGAGAAAAGGTCAGGGATTTTCAAGAGGAGGTTTGCTTCTCTCCTACAGGTCTGGGAGTAAACATCATGGCTAAGGGAATTATGTTAGGCCTCTGTGCAAGGGGGAAGGTGGCCTGTTCACAGGAGGTGTCAGATTATAAGGCTGGGCCAGGATGCAGCAACTGGTAGAAAGCAACTTTCCTAGAGACTGAAGCAAGAGCTAGCTAACAGAGTATTATAGGGTCTAGTGTAGGGGTTTATAATCTGACTTCCTCAAATTTAATTTTTTTTTAATATTTTGATAAACATATTTCTATATAATCAGTTTCCTTTGCAATCCTGTGACTTTCACTTTATGCATTTAACAAATATTTTTTTGAGCAGGAATCCATAGGCTTCATCAGACTGCCAAAGGGATCCATGACAAAGAAGAGATTAAGAACCTAAAACATCTGGGTGCACCTGGAATACAGTAGGCATTTAATAAATGCTTATTTCCTCTATCTTAACCACTGAGCAGGAGCAGCATATTATAGCACGAAGAACACTGAATCCTGTCTTGTTGCCTTTCCAAGCTCTTTTCTATTCCCAGGAAGCATTCCTCTTCACCTCCCCCTCTTCAAATCTCTAATACTATTCATATCCTCCATTCAAATGTCACCCCCTACACAAAACCTTTCCAGACCCCAGCCCTCAGCTTCTATTACCTATTTCTGTCAATTCCTTTGCATTTATTTGTGTATTTATTTATATGTCTTTGTGTTGTTTGTGCCCATAGAATGTAAACTCCTTGAAAGCTTTAATTTTTATCTTTGTATTCCTAGCATCTGGCACATAGTATGTGCTTTTTTATTGATTAGTTAGTTGATCGAACTAGTAGTTAGGAGACCTAGGTTCTAGTCCCATTAGATTATATGCGTCTTGAGGGCAACTCAAAGAGTTGAGTTGTGATTTCATTGCTATAAAGGACTCCTAGTGTGGAAACTACCTTCACCAGTACAGACCATGTCTGTAACTTTAAGTCTGAGAGAATTGTCTGGGGTCTCTAAGAGACAGTTATTTGCTCATGGTCACCTCAGTAGGTGCTTAAAAACATGTTTTTTGATTGATTTCGATTGTCTGCTGTGTTCTCATAAGAAGTTTCTAATCTATCTGAGCCTCAGTTTCCTTTTTTGTAAAATGGGATAATTTTATTCCTACTCCACCAATTCATAGTGGTGCTATGAAAAGTTAGTGAAATAATGGACAGGAGAATGATTTGTAAACTGAAAAGCATTATTATAGGGGATGATGACAGTGACAGTAACCAGATTTTCTTTGTATCTCCTGAAAACTGAAAAAAAAAGTATACTCTGGTTTAAAAAAAAGATAAATATAATAGCTGGAATTTATAGTGTTTTCAAATTTCAAAGTACTTTACACTTGTTATCTAATCTTTACAACAACCTTGTAAGATAGATATTTTTATTATGCCCATTTTATACATGAGGAAACTGAGACTGAGAGAGATAAAGCAATATTACTTGGGTCACACGACTAGTAAAATGGCAGAATTTGAAGCTAGAGGGATAGATAGACTCCCCTAGGAGAAAAAGTGGCTAATTTCATAGCTCTAGGAACTGGTAAGGACCTTAGGGATTGCCTAGTCCATGGACTAACTTGGTTTATGGTATGATGCCCTTTAGCACTCTGGTAAAGCCTTTGGGGTTCTTTATATACAAGATAATTGGGAAGGGTAGGTGTTAGAAGCTGCGGGTGAAGGGCAAGTCAAGAAAGGCCTCATGTAGTAGGTAACAGTTGAATTGAGGGTATGAAAAATATTCGAGATTTGAAGAGGGGGAGGTGAGAAGTGCATCCCAGGAATGAAGAGCAATCTGCCTGAAGGTAGAATAATACACAAATGCAGAAAATAAAATATAGGGGATTAGAAAGGAAACCAATTATGTTGAAATAGTTATCAATATGTTAAAAAATAAAGTCACAAACTCAGTTTAAGAACTCTTACTCAACACCTCCATTCTGCAGATGGGGCAAGTAAAGGCACAAGAAGTCCCTTGCCTAAGGTCACATAAGTAGGCAACAGAGGCAAGATTTTAATGCACAGCCCCAAACTCCGAATGTGATGCTTGCTGCTATGTATCACGTTTCTTCTCTTCTGGGCTCTGACACTGACTGATGATACCAAAAAGGCATGTGAACCTTCAGAGCATGGTAGAGTGTGGAGCTGGAAAGGAGCTCAGAGACAATTGGTCCACACCTCTCATTTTACAAAGAGCCTGACACCCAAAGGAGAGAAATGACAAGGTTACACATGAATTAGTGGCAGATAGGGGATCCAAAGCTAGGTTTCTGACTCCCATTTCAATAGTCTTTCCATGATACCACATTTCCTTACCTGGAAATTTCAAAAAATAGTAAACATATTGCTTTGGAGGATAATGTAATGTACAGTGTAAACTCTGTGAGGATAGGGACTCTCCGACCTTCATATTTCTGTCCTTGGGGCCCAGCATAGTGCCTAGAACATAGTAGGCACTTAAATGCTTCTTGATTCATTGGTTGATATCCAATGGCAGACAGAATAATGTCTTGAAAAGGACAATGAACTTGGAGTCAAAGAGATCTGGTTTCTGGTAGTTTTATCATGAACAACTTACTTACCCATCTGTAAAATAGGTGTGATAATTCAACCCTACCCAACTACTAAGGTAAAGCATTTGCATGGTACAGTGGAAAGGCTACTGAACCAGGGAGACTTGGGTACAAAGGATCACAGGATCAGATATGGAGTGAGAAGAAACCTTGATGTTAGTGGTTCATTTTATAGAGGGTTCTAATTTTGGTCCTGCTCCTTGGCTTTGTGACTTTGAATAAGTTATTTCACTTCTTTGTCTTTCTTTCCCCCTGTAAAAACAAAGAAGTTAGCTGTGATGATCTCTGAAATTCCTTTGAAATATAAACTTCTTATTCTTTAATTTTCTGTTTGTGATGCAATATGCTCTGATACAGAGGGATGAACAGGATGACCTCTGGGTATTTCTTCCAGGTGATGAGTCTCTGAAATGTCCTTTTTTTCATTTTAAATGAAAATTTCCTTGGAATATCCATGAAAGAAGCAGGGATGAAACCATCTGAGATATATGTGACCTGAGGTCACAGGTAGCAAACTCACCTAATGCATGAGAGAGAGAGAGAGAGAGAGAGAGAGAGAGAGAGAGAGAGAGAGAGAGAGAGAGAGAGAGAGAGAAAGAGAAAGAGAGAAGGAGGAGGAGGAAGAAGAGGAAGAGGAGGGGGGTGGAGGAGAAAATTATGTTTTCTGTCAGAATAACAGCTATAGCTTTATTGTCTGGTATCAAAGTAACTGGGACATGAAGTAACCATTCTCACTGCGTCAGGACACAAGTTTCTCACCAGCTGTATGCAGGAAGATTTCTGGGGGAACCTCCAATAAGCACATGAAATTTCTGCCCAAGCCTCAGAGCCAAGAGCAGCCTAGAGATGAATGTGGAGCCCGGCACGCTACTGTATTGGAAAGGACTAAGCAGAGGCTGAGTTCCCTTCCCATAATCATTTGGCATTGCTAAGAGGATGAAGAGAAAGATTCCCCTCCAGGGGTAGGGGGATGGAACCAAATGAAACCAAAACCTCTAGAAACAAAGCTATACAACCAAGGCCAACTCAGCTTGAATCATACCTTCTGGATCACTAATGTTCTACAGAGGCTTGAGTCCAACCAGATGGAAGCCTTGGTCATCTGTCAGCAAATTCTCCCTCAGCCAAATGCCATAAGACAGGGGTTTACTCAGTAAATGGCCTTTGACTGATTGGCTCATGCTAGGTCTAGGAAAGGGTGCATGGACTATCTTTTCTTGTGTTAACATTGAGTATCTAACAGGTTTACAGTGATATTTCACATGTAGTCTGTTACTATGTGTGTTTATCCAAACACTATACTTTTTCAAGGTGGTAGGAAGAGTTGAGCTGTGATTTCATTGCTATAGAGGACTCCCAGTGTGGAAACTGCCTTCTCCAATGCAGATAACTTCTGTACCTTTAAGTCTGAGACAATTTTCTGGGGTCTCTGAGAGCTGGTTATTTTCTCAAGGTCACCTCAGGAGGTCTTTCTGTCTCCTAGGCTGGCCCCTTAAAGCATCCGTGACATCACCCTGTCTCTCAAACACTACACTTAACATTAGAACCTTTAACATTAGAACCTTTGGTGCTAGTGGAGACTTCAGCAGTCATTTAATGCAATATCCATTTTGCATCATTCAGGTAAAGAATTTGGAGAGCAAAGATGGGGAGGGATTTGACAAGTGTCATGCAGCCAATTAATAGGAACTGGGGCTACAACTCAGCTCCTTTTCCTTTCAGCCTTTTGTTCTTTCCCGTTTACCATAGAAACTATTGTATGGATCAAAGAAACAAACATTTCATAGAAACATCAGTTTCTTTCTAAGGTACCAAGGTAGGAAAGAGTGAGAATAAGCCAAAAGGTGATGTAGGAGGGTAGAAAGTAAGGTCTAAAGCCTCATCATTCTTAGTTAGTCATTCAACACACATTTATAAAGCACCTTCTATATGCCAGATTGGTGGTTCAGCAGATAGAGCATTAGACCTGGAGTCAGGAAGACCTAAATTAAAATTCAGCCTCAGATCCTCACTAGCCTTGTGACCCTGGGCAAGCCTCTTTCTAGGGCAGCTAGGTGGTGAAGTGTATAGAGTTCTGGGCCTGGAGTCAGGAAGATTCATCTTCCTGAGTTCAAATCTGGCTTCAGACATTTACTAGCTGTGTGACTCTAAGCAAGTCATTTAACCCTGCTCCTCATCTGTAGAATGAACTAGAGAAGAAAATAGCAAGCCACTCTAGTATCTTTGCCAAGAAAACCCCCAAATGTGGTCACAAAGGGTTGGACACAACTGAAAAATGACTATATAGCACCACATGCCAGACACTGTGCCAAACACCAAGGATACAAAAAAAAGGCAGAAGACAATCTTTACCCTCAAGGAGTTTACAATCTTCTCAAAGAGTTACCAGAAGAGAAATAAGATGATGGTTATTGGGGGTAGAAGGATCAAGTGAGGATGTTTTGGAGGATGAAGGAGACATGGGCATGTTTGTAGGCAGCAGAGAAGGAGCCTGTTGAGAGGGAGAAAATGAAGATAAGGGAGGAAGTGGGAGAGAGTCTCATTTGGACAAGACCTGATTGTAGGTGCGGCCAGCATAGTGTGAGAGGTGATTCTCTCTGAGACAAAAATAAAGAGACAATAATAACCTAGAGAGTTGCTTCAGAACACGTTACAGATTATCTGATCCAACCCCCAACACTCATTTTATTTTATTTTTAGATATTCACTGTTATAAGATTTTGGGTTCCAAACTTTTTCTCCCTCCCTTTCCCTCTCCCCCAAGATGGCATGCGATCTGATATAGGCTATATATGTACAGTCATGTTAAATATGTTTCCACATTATTCATGTTGTGAAGAAAGAATCAGAACAAAAAGGGAAAAAAACAAGAGAAAGAAAAAAATAAAACAAATAAAGGTGAAAAGAATATGTTTTGATCTGCCTTCAGGCTCCATAGTTCTTTCTCTGGATGTGGCCAGTATTTTCCATCACAAGTCTTTTGGAATTGTCTTAGATCATGGTATTACTGAGAAAAGCCAAGTCTATCAAAGCTGATCATTGCACAATGTTGCTCTTACTGTGTATAATGTTCTCCTGGTTTTGCTCACTTCACTTAGCATCCTACTTCCTGATTTTAAAGATAAGGAAATTGAGGCGTAGGCTGGGAAACTGAATTGACCAACATTATATAGATAGGAAATAGTGGTCAGGATTTGAATTCAAATCTTTGGACTTCAAGTCCCAGGATCCTTCCACTCTAGTAGAGTAGTGGTTACACACTGCTTCCATCCCAAGAGCAAGAATGGAAGAAAACCTGTTGGAAAGGGATAGCTATCCCCCAGTGCCCCTTACACAAGATACATCATTATTGCATTTTACAAGAATGTCAGAGTGACAGGACCCCTCTGATCCTTGAACAATTCTCTCTCTGGAAAGAAGACTATTATTTTCATTCTATCACAAAGCTGCTTGCCCAACCAGACTCCATCTCCTGTCAGAATGTTTTTGACAACTAAAAAGATTAAAGAAATGGCCATGTTAATGTCCTTGGAGAAAACAAAGGGTAGGAGTAACCTATGGTCCCCATCTCTTCCTCCCTATTCTTATGGGAATTAACGAATGGACCGTTGAGCACTCACCATTTGCCAAAATTGGTCTTGGCTGTTGTGGAAAATTTTTAAAAAGAAGAAAAAGATTCAGTCTTAGCTTCAAAAGCTTGCTAGGTAGCGGTAGTAGATAGGATGTTAAACTATGGCAAAAAGACCTGAGTTCAAATCCTGCTTCAGACACTGACCGTAGATTCTGGACAAGTCAGGAGTAGCTATCGACCTCAGTTTCCCCATCTATAAAATGGGAATAGTAATTGTATCTCACACACAGGGTTCTTGTGGGGAGAAAATGAAATAATATGTGTAAAGTGCTTTCAAAACCTTAAAGCAAAACATAAATGTTATATAACTAGTTGCATGATATCGAGCAAGTTGTTTCATTTCTAAACCTGTTTCCTTCTCTGCAAAACAGCCTAAAGCTTTCACTCACTTTCAGTTCACAGGGTTGATGTGATTATCAGCTAGAGAAAAAAAATAATAATATGCCTTCTGAACCACAAAGGTGTCTTATTTAGGCAACCACGTTGTACAGTGCATAGGACACGAGACCGGGATTCAGGAAGACCACAGTTCAAATCCCATCTCAGACACTTACCAGCTATATGACCCAGGGCAAGCCACTAATATCTATTAGTCTCAGATTCCTTATCTGCAAAATTTGTTCAGGGGACTGTATGAGTTAACATGTGTAAAATGCCTCACAGACTTTTGAGTATTATGTAAATGTTAGAAATTTTTATTGTGTTATAATATAAAATATGTAAATGTTATGATATAATTGCATATGTCTTATAGTAAAATGTTATATATTATTAATAAATGTTGTATAAGTTTGACCATCACCATCATCATCGAATCCAACATCCCTGCAAATGCAGGAACTGTCTTTACTTCAGCCCTGTTAATTACACTCCTTTTTGTTTAAATACTTGTAGGATTGGGAAAAACTCATTACCCCACAAGAATTCCATTCTACTGTAGAACTGGTATGGAAGTTAGAAAGAGCTTCCTTATATAAAGTGAAAATCTTCCTTCTATCAAATGAAACTTTGATGTTCAGGTCTTTCTATGCCAGCCCAAGCAATGGCCCAATGTCTGAATCACAGGAGTTCCAATTAAAGAACTTTTATTGTATTTATAAAGCAGCTTAAACTTTTTTTTTGGGGGGGGGCAGGTGGAGGTGCTAGGGGGGGATGTAGGGATTTCTCTTTTTTTTCCTGTTGAGAATGAAGTCTCAGCAGGATAAAGAATTTGAAATTGCTCTAAGAGGATTTGTGAGCTTAAGGAGAAAAATTTCCTGACCTCTCTACTTTCTGGTCACTGAGCCAGACCCATCTTTTCAAATGCCCTGCCTTGATCAGGAGGGGAGGAGTAGCATCATTAAAGGAGGTCCTGTTACCCAGGCTGATGATTGCTGCTATGGAGTTAGGTGGCTCCCTAGATGGTTTTAGCAATGTGTTTTGTATCCAAAGTCAGCACTTTGTGAAGGGTGCAATTTTATAAATCAAAAATAAATAAACAAACGCTTCATCCAAGTGGCTGAGAAATAGGAATTCAAGTTCACAATAGGTCAAGAGAAAATACAAAATGCTTCAGGCGCTGGATTCCTGAGAGCTACTGGCTTGCCTCTTATCCATTATAGCCATAAATGTATTTTTTTAAAATAAGTATTGTATTGGGAATGTAAGAGAATCCCAGTTATAGATCCATCCCCAAACCTTGACTATTCTTTTATTATGTTCACAGTATCTTAAACATCAAGGAAGGAAGGCAGGAAGGAAAGGAAGGCAGAAAGGAAGGAAGGCAGGAAGACAGGAAGGAAGGAAGGAAACAGGAAGGAAAGAAGGAAGGAAGACAGGAAGGAGGGAAGGAAGGGAGGGAGGAAGGAAGACAGGAAGGAGGGAAGGAAGGGAGGGAGGAAGGAAGGAAGACAGGAAGGAAGGAAGGAAGGAAGAAAATGAAAGAGTCTTGAGGTCTATCTTAGTACCTGTTTCTGTATAAGATAAAGTCATCAGAATGGTTAGGCTGAATAAATAACAGTTTTATATCACGTGAGACCCACACTCTGGAAAAGTAATCACAGGTTATGACAGAGATGCCTCAGTGGAATTATGTGAGAAAACTTTCTTTGTACCTGTCTATCAGGTATTCTTGGTCTCTCAGACAAGCTAGCTACTGGCCTTGCTCTTAGCATTCTGTTTCTATCAATAGGAGCTGAGACTGCAGAATTTAGATGCAAAAGAAACACACACACACACATCTGTTTTCACTTGGGAAGCAAAAAGACTGGTTGGGTTTTATACTTTGATTTACATTTTAAAATAGAAGCTTGAAGATCCATATGCAGTATACAATGAAATTCAAATACACAGTTACCTCTGGAAAAGAACTGAACAATCAATTGATCATAGACAAGCACAGCAAATAAACTTTTTGAGGTGTCAGTGGCAGGAGAACAGAGAACCAGGACCTATACCCCCTTTTCTTCAGAAGAAGGTCAAAGGACATCTATTTTGGAAAGAGAAGGAAATTGGCATTTTGCCAATCGGGGAAAAATACTTTCTTATAAATACAGAGAAAGCATAAGGGGAATAAATGTTGGATTGCTCTGGCTTAGTTACTCAACTTGCATTAAGTACCTACTATGTGTCAGAGAGTATGTTAACTTCTAGGGGGATAGAGGCAAAAAAAAAGGGAGAAGGAAGTGGTTCTTGGTGCCAGGTCAGTTTACAAAAATCATAAATTGTAAGTGTTCTATCAAAATCTTCCTCCATGGGGCAGCGAGGTGGCACAGTGAACAGAGCACCGGCCCTGGAGTAAGGAGGACCTGAGTTCAGATCTGGCCTCATACACTTAAGACACACACACACACAAACTAGCCATGTGACCTTGGGCAAGTCACTTAAACCCAATTGCCCTCAAAAAAAAAAGGAAAAAAAAAATCTTCCTCCAAAGCCACATCATGTTAGTCAGCTCACCTGGGACCTTGACAGAATACAAAGTCTGGAAAGTTTATTCCAGGTTCTTAAATGCAGACACCATTTTAACTTTTTATTTGTATCTTCAGAGCTTAGCATAATGCCTGTCACAAATTAGAAGTTTAATAAATGCTGGATGGTTTTTGAGTGATTGAACCAAAGTGGAAAAGTTTTGATTGAATTAGTGCTCTCTCTCCACTTAAGTTACCTGGTCATTGAGTTGTGTGTCTGATTCTTTGTAACCCCATGGGCCATACTGGCCATAGGATTTGCTTGGCAAAGATACTGGAATGGTTTGCCATGTCCTTCTTCAATGGATTATGCCAAACAGAGTTTAAGTGACTTGCCAAGGCTCACAGCTAGTGAGTGTTTGATGCCAGATTTGAATTCAGGGCTTCCTGATGCCAGGCCCACTACTCTATCCACTGAGGCACCTAGCTCCACAAGTTATCTAGTACTTACCCATATAAGTGTGGCATTCACATAGTATAAGTTCTTTGGAGTTGGGGTTTTTTTTGTATCTGCAACAAATGATCATTATATTTCCTATTATAATTTCATATAATTCTATAATTTCTATTTTTTTTGTATCCATCCCATCTTCTTCACTATAATCTAACCTCTTTGGGGGCAGGGGCCAAGTCATGTTCCTTTCTATATAGGGCCTAGTACATTGTGGGTGCTCAATGTCGGTTGAATTGAATCAAATAATGAACAGAATAGATCTCTGAAGAAAGCTAGGTGATATGGACAGAGCACAGGACCTGAAATCAGGAGGACTTAAGTTCAAAAATGGCTTTGGCATTTACTATGGGACTCTGGTAAAGTGACTTAACCTCTGTTTGCCTCAGTTTCCTAAACTGTAAAATGGGGATAATAATAGCACCTACCTTCCACAGTTATTGTAAGAATAAAATGAGATAAAATTTGTAACATCCTTAGCATAGTGCCTCCCACATAATAGGCCTGTAATAAATGCTTATTTCCTCCCTCCTTCCCTCCCTCCTTCCTTCCTTCCTTCCTTCCTTCCTTCCTTCCTTCCTTCCTTCCCAAATTAAAGGCTGAACTAGAAAGCATAAGACATGGAGAAAAGTACTAAACTGGGAGTGAGGAGACCTGGGTTCTTGTTCTGGATCTGCTGATAATTTGCTGTGTGACTTTGGACAAGTCATTTCTTCTCTCTGAGCCTACATTTTCCCTCTCTGTAAAATGAGAGGGTTGAACTAGAAGATCTCTAAGGTCTCTTCCCATTCTAATGTTTTTCAATGTGGTGTTTCCCTAAACCCTTTGCAGCAGGCAGCCCGCACACCCTCAGCATTATCAATATGGACTTTGAAATCACCCACAGCTAATAGCCCAAATTAACAGCCTCTGGGTGACTTTGGAGCAATTGAGAAGGAAAATCTATAACTTCACTTAAGACACCCATGGCTGCTCAGGGAGGGAGGTCTGTATTAATTAATAGCTGTGAAGGCTGTAAAAACTGGTACATTAAGGAGAAAGAGACATTTAAAATTAGCCAAACAAGAACCCTGTGAGACTCTCCATTAGGAAACGTGAGAAACCACTGGATGCGAGGACAAGACTGCCACTGAGGATCTGCAGCTATTCTGCCTTGGATGGACTCCAGATTGACCTGGGAATCACCATTCTGAGTCATAACCATGATTCTGAGGGGTTAATATCCTATTGCTAACAGCTGACTCAAAGGCCAGGTTGTGTTTCTTTTGGCCCTAAAGATCAAATTCATTTTGACCCTAGGTTGAGTTGTCCATAGATTTCCAAGATGAGTTCCATTCCTTGGCCAAGCCATCGGTTTACATCATTGTGGATGGTTGCCTGTACTAACCATTTAAACTTGTCTTTCTTTAAAGCAGCAGCATGTTATGGTTGGGCCAGAACCTTTATGACTAGTGGAGAAAAGATAGGCTGAGAATAGTAAATGATTAAAACAATGCCAGAAGTACTCAAATGCAAGAATTGCTGCCTTTTTGGCCTTCTTCTGCCTACCTTCTTCCTCTTTTCTGAAAAACTTTTCTTTTCCTTTTTCATCTTTTTTTCTTTTTCCCTTCCTCCTGCTTTGCCAACCCCTTCCTCCCTTTCTTTTTCCTCCCTGTTCTTACTCCTTTTCTTCTTCCTAATCTCCTCCCTTCTCCTCTCTTCTTCTTTTTAAAACCTTACCCCCTTCTTCTCTCCCCTCCCTAAGATGGTGTGAAATTTGATATAGCCCATACATGTACAATTATATTAAACCTATTGCCACATTAGTCATGTTGTGAAAGAAGAATCAAAACAAAAGGGAAAAACCATCAGGCAAAAGAAAGGAAAAATAGTATGCTTCAATTTGTATTCAAACTCCACAGTTCTTTCTCTGGATGTGGATCGCATTTTCCATCATGAGACTTTTGGAATTGTCTTAGATCATTGCATTGCTGAGAAGAGCTAAGCCTATCAAAATTGGTCATCATATAATGTTGGTGTTACTGTGTACTACTCACTTCACTCAGCATCCATTCATGCAAGTCTTTCCAGGTTTTTCTGAAGTCTGCCTGCTCAATATTTTTTATGGAATGATAGTATTCCATTACATTTATATACTACAACTTGTTCAGCAATTCCTCAATTGATGGACATTCCATCAATTTCCAATTCTTGGCCACCACAAAAAGTGCTGCTATAAATATTTTTGAACATACGGGTCCTTTTCCCTTTTTTATGATCTCTTTGGGATACAGACCTAGTAGTGACATTGCTGGATCAAAAGGTATGCACAGTTTTATAGCCTTTTAGTTCCAAATTGTTCTCCAGAATGTTTGTATTAATTCACAGCTCCACCAACAATGCATTAGTGTTTCAGTTTTTCCACATCTTCTTCAACATTTGTCATTTTCCTGTTTTGTCATGTTAACCAATCTGATAGGTGTGATGTGGTACCAGAGTTGTCTTAATTTTCATTGCTCTAATCAATAGGAATTTAGAGCTTTTTTTTCAAATGACTATAGATAGCTTTAATTTCTTCATCTGATAACTACTTTTTCGTATCCTTTGACCATTTATCAATTGGGGAATGATTTATATTCTTACAAATTTGACTCAGTTATCTATATATTTTAGAAATGAGGTCTTTATCAGGGACAGTGGCCATAAAAATTATTTCCCAACTTTCTGCTTCCCTTCTAATCTTTGCTACTTTGGTTTTGTTTGTGCAAAAAATTTTTCAATTTAATGCAATCAAAATTATCCATTTTGCATTCCATAACATTCTCTATATCTTGCTTGGTCATTAATTCTTCCATTCTCCATAAATCTGACAGGTAATTTATTCCTTGATCTCCTAATTTGTTTATAATATTAGCCTATATGTCTTAACCATGTACCCATTTTAATTTTATGTTGGTATATGATGTCTATGCCTAATTTCTGCCATACTGTTTTCCCAGAAGTTTTTGTCAAATAGTGAGTTTTTATTGCAGAAGCTGGATTGGGTTTATCAAACAATAGATTATTATAGTCTTTGACTACTGTGTCTTGTGAACCTAATCTATTCCACTGCTACACCATTCTATTTCTCAGTACCAAGTATTCTAATGATTGCTGATTTATAATATGGTTTTAGAGCTGGTATGGCTAGGCCACTTTCCCTTGCATATATTTTCATTAACCCCTGTGATATTCTGTACCTTTTGTTCTTCCAGATGAATTTTGTAATTGTTTTTTTCTAGTTCTATAAAATAATCTTTTGGTAATTTGATTGGTATGGAACTAAATAAGTAAGTCGATTTAGGCAGAATTGTTATTCTTATTATATTAGCTTGGCCTACTCATGAGCAACAGATGTTTTTTTCAATTATTCATATCTGATTTTATTTGTACAAAAAAGTGTTTTATAATTGTATTCATATAATCCCTGGGTTTGTCTTGGCAGGTAGACTCCCAAATATTTTATATTGTTTACAATTTAAATGGAATGGAATTTCTCTACCTCTTGCTATTGGGCTTTGTTAGTAATATATAGAAATGTCAAGTATTTGTGTGGGTCTATTTTATATCCTGACACTTTGCTAAAGTTGTTAATGATTTCAAGTAGTTTTTTTTTACTTGATTCTCTAGGATTCTCTAAGTAGACCATCATATCATCACAAAAAAGTGACAGCTTTGTTCCTTAATTTCCTATACTAATTCTTTCAATTTCTTTTTCTTCTCTTATTGCTAAAGCTAACATTTCTAGTACAATATTGAATAGCAGTGGTGATAACGTACATCCTTGTTTCAACCTGATCTTATTGAAAATGCTTCTAGCTAATCCCCATTATGTACAATGTTTTCTGATGATTTTAGATAGATGCTACTTATCACTTTGAGGAAAACTCCATTTATTCCTGTGCTCTCTAGTGTTTTTAATGGGAATGGGTGTTGTATTTTGTCAAAATCTTTTTCTGCATGTACTGAGATAATCATATTGTTTCTGTTAGTTTTGTTGTTGATATGGTCAATTATGCTGATCATTTTCCTGATATTGAATTAGCCCTACATTCCTGGTATAAATCCTACCTTGTTATAGTATATTATCCTCATGATGAGTTGCCATAATCTCTTTGTTAATATTTTATTTAAAATTTTTGCATCTATATTCATTAGAGAAATTGTTCTATAATTTTCTTCCTCTGTTTTGAGTCTTCGTGGTTTGGATGTCAACACCATATTTGTATCATAAAAAGAATTTGGTAGGATTCCTTCTTTGCCTATGTTTCCAAATAGTTTAAATAGTGTTGGAATTAATTGTTCTTTAAATGTTTGGTAGAATTCTCTTGTAAATACAACTTACCCCAAAGATTTTTAATTAAGGAATTCATTGAGGGCTTATTCAATGTCTTTTTCTGAAATCCTCTTCCTCTCTTCTTCCTCCTTCTTCCTTTTCATTTTGTATTCAACTTTTCTCTATCCTCCTCTCTTCCCCCTCTTCTTTCTCTGCTCTTTTTCTCCTTGTCCTGGGTCAATACTCAGGATTTTGTATCTGGCTCCTGATTTAGGCTAAACTTTTCTTTTATTATAATAGAAATATGGTGATTGGATTATGCTAGACTTATCGGAAGAAGCCTTTCTCTTGTTCCTCACACCATTGGCTGTAAAACCAATTAATTTCTGCATTTGAAGAATACACATGATGTGCTCAGGAAAAATAATTTAAAATGATTTATGGACATTCCAATGAAGAACACATGGAGTATACATATGCTAACCTGTGATGCTACCACCTTGGGTACTATTTGTATTTATTTATTTATTTTTTTAAAGCAACTGGGGTTAAGTAACTTGCTCAAGGTTACATGGCCAGTTATTATTTCTGGGTGTGGTGCTGAGTATCTGAGCCCGGATTTGATCCAGGTCATCCCGACACTGGAGCCGGTGCTCTTACTCACTGAGCCACCTGGCCGCCCCCCCATTTGTATTTATTCCAGGACATGTCAAAGCCCAGGTGACCAACTGGCCAGTTTTGCAAGGACAACAGACAGGGCCTAACTTTATTATCTCATTTTATTGCATCTTAAGGGGTACATTTCTCATACTTCATGAATGTGCCAATTCATATTAAGAAAATCCTTTACACTTAAGGTTATACAAATCAGAAGCAAACCAGCTAAATATATATATTTCAGTTATTACAATTATTTTGGTGCATTGTGATTGCCTTTATGACTCTGTCAATCTTTGAGTTTTCTTTTAGTATTTGTACTAAAAAGTATTTCTCCTTTCTCTTGGGCAATAGGACATGTCTCATCAGCCAGCATCAGCATGTTTACTAGGTATTTTTGACTGATGACTCCATTTAATAAGTCTGTTTGTCTCACTTCTTTTTGTACTATTTATATGCAAGTAACCTTCTTACATCCCTGAGATTGACCACTTCATAAAGGTTCAGTCCCAGCCCAAAAGTTCTCCCAGTCTCTAAGATCCTTCCACCAGAGTCCCAGTCTCCAAACACCTTCCACCAGAGTCCAGACTGGTTGTAGTAGAACATAGATTATCCTGGGACATTTTCCTGCATACTGGAGTCTACAATCTGCTTACCCTGCTACAAAACTCTAGATGTGAGAGAAGGGTCTCTCAGGTGCACATTAGTCTGTGAAGTCTAGGATCAGTCTTCAGAACAGACAGCTTCACATGGAATACAAATAGCATTCCAAATTCACTTTTCAATTTACAGCCAAGTAAAACCAGTAAAGGTATTTCTAAACATTTTGGTTTGAGTGTCGTCATGAAGAGTGTCACAGAAAAGCAAACAGGAGCCAAGGAAGGCTTGGGAAGCTGATATTACTATGCTCTGGCTCTTCCAAATAATCTAAATAAGTATGATCAGAAATGAATTTCTGATACTATCTTCTGTTTGCTGATATGCATACCCAGTCTGAGTCTGAAACTGAAGGCAGCTAATCTCAGACTGTTGCTCAGTGTTCTTCTGCTCTTATGAGAGAGCTGGAGATACAATGGTGGAATAAGGTTCTGAGATCTCATGATAGATGTCTTGAAATTCCGACATGTGTATCCTGTTGTACACATTAGGAATTTGTCTGCTTAGACATGATGTGGTTGACATAATGATTGATATCATAAATCCATGGTAGGAGTTGTAAAAACAATTTTGAATAACTTAAGAACTCTGGTCAGCGTGACAAGAAACTGATTCCTGAAGACCAGTGATGAATGTTACCCAGTTCCTTAAAATAGGTGACAGATTATATAATATGTAGGATGAGGCATTTTTGGACATGGTCAGTATGGGAATTTTTTTTTTGTTTGACTAAGCAC
The DNA here is from genome assembly GCF_028583685.1 of Petaurus breviceps papuanus. Taxonomy (NCBI): domain Eukaryota; kingdom Metazoa; phylum Chordata; class Mammalia; order Diprotodontia; family Petauridae; genus Petaurus; species Petaurus breviceps. Next base: position 81,114,924 of record NW_027186296.1, read on the forward strand.
ATTTATTACAAGGATTCCTCCCAACCCAAGCACACACACACCCTGGAGAGAGTAGAAATAAAATGTTTTGAAAATTAAAATTTGTAAAGCCAAGCATGAGCAGCTTTCCAGAGGAGTGCTGCTGTGAACAGTTTCAAGATTCTGATTACACAGTATAGTGAACTCTCTATTTATTCAGTAACAAACGAAGACAAAACATTCACAGAAATAAAAGTACAGCATTCACAATGTTATGACATAAAAACTTATCCCTAAAATGGCCACATAGTTTTCACCAAAGTGGCCAAACAGTTTTAAACAAAGTACATTCATTTAGTAACTCAATCATTTAGTAAATCCTTAATTTAATCATCCTTAAGGAGGCTTGTCTCCTTAATGGACACAAAGTACAAAGGTCAAAGTTCTCTACCCCTAGGTCACATTGACTTAATTTCTTCAATCAAAAAGTCTTCTTTCTTCTTAATTGGAGAAGTCCTTAACTCAGTCATCTAAATGTAAAGGTCAAAGTTCTCCACTCCTAGGCTACAGTAAATCATGATCTTCTGAGCTTGCATTAAATACCCAAGGAGAGGTTTTTTTTCATGTTGACTCGAGGCAGGCTCTCAGCTTCCATGGTTCCTCTTCCATGGTCCCAGCTCCTGTGCAAGTCTATCCAACTGTCACCTGACTTCAAAGGCAGATAGCTCTCAGTTCCTTGTCTAGCTTCTTGTGCAGTTACTGTTCCATATTGAAGCTCACAGTGTCTAGTCCACCTCAAGTCCTTCACAGTTTCTGTTCCAGGGAAGACAAAGCTTAAACAAGACACAATAACATTTATATACATTGCTGGCATCCTCATCAATTCACTTTCTGCCTGTGAAATAAACATAGACCCAACAACAAGGTCTGAGAAATCAACACAAATCATCAGTATAGTCCCAGGATCTGTGAAAACGTCAATAAGTCCCCTCCTCCAAGATTTCTTTAAACATACAAGAAAATCCTCTTTCAGGGCTTCTGAACCAGCAGTAAGGTCCCAGGGCTTTTATAACAACAGCAACATCTTCTATCAAGAGCCAAATCTAAAAAAGTAATGTCAAAACAGACAGACACAGTACCAGCACCACAGTCATGCTTCCTCCCAGTTCTCCTCTCTTCTCATTTCTCAATTCTTCTCAATTCTCAGTTCAGTTCTCAGTTTTCAATTCTCAGTTCTCTGACACCACAAGTTTTGTTCTCCATTCTGTTCTTAATTTGTAAGTTCTCAGAAGTTCTCAGGATCCTAGCGGTTCTCTCTATCTCTCAGCAATTCTGGCTCTCTAGCTTAGGCTTTTCCTTATATATGGTATTAGCTCCTCCCTGTTCCACTTCTTCCTGTTACATCAGCAATTTTCTCCCACTGTGGGATTCACAAGTTCTGGATCTTAATACTTGATACAATCATGAACTTGAAACAAAGTGCTAAGTACCTGTCTGATTGCCAGTACAAGGGGCAGGGAAGATTTTCAAATCCCCATCACCATGACAAAAGTGAATTGAAAAGAGTGAAATTTTGAATTTGAAAAATTGAAATTGAAAATTTGAAAAAAGTAATAAATGCATACCCTTTGACCCAGCAATACCACTTCTAGGGTTGTATATCAAAGAGATCATAGAAGTGGGAAAAGGACCTGTATGTACAAAAATATTTATAGAAGCTCTTTTTGTGGTAGCAAAGAATTGGAAATCAAATGGGATGCCCAACAATTGGGGAATGGCTAAGTTGTGGTATAAGAATGTAATGGAATAGTATTGTGCTATAAGAAATGAGGAGCAGACGGACTTCATAATAACCTGGAGAGACTTATATAAACTGAAGTTGAGTGAGAAGAGCAGAACCAGGAAAAATTTGTACACAATTACAGACAAAATATATGTGTGACAACTAACTTGGATAGACTGGGCTCCTCTCAGCAATGCAGGGTTATAAGACAACTCCAAAAGACTCAAGATGGAAAGAGATATCCACATCCAAAGAAAGAACTACAGAGTCTGAATACAGAATGAAGCAAACTATTTGCTCTCTCTCTCTTTCTTTGTTTTGTTTTGTTTCCTCTTTTTCATTGTTCACTCCATTGATTATAATCCTTCTTTACAACCTGACTAATGTTTAATGTGAAGGTATTTGTAAAACCTGTATTTGATTGCATGCCACCATGGGAGGGGGAGGAGAGGACAGTGAGGGGGAGAAAATCTGAAACTCAAGGGATTGTGGAACTGAATGTTGTAAACTAAAAGTAAATAAATAAATTGAAAAAAAGAAAATTTAAAAAATGAAATTCAATTAAAATTAATTTACAGAAGAGAATGTTATAAATTTTATTTCATGCTTAGTTATTCTTATCAATATTTTAAATTATTGAATGGCACCCACCTATATTTTAGCTATTTGGAATTCATAGAGAGGGAGGGGGATGTAATAGCTTCTCTTGCCTTTCCTAGTTTCAGTCAGAAGAATAGGCACAGAGGAATGATGGCACCCATTATTTTAATTCAACCAGATTAAAAGAGCAACTTTCATTTATGAAGAGAGAAGGCCTCTTCAATTCAAAACTATTTCTCAATGAATTATATCAGTAGATTGAAAAAATAGCTTTATGATTATGAACAGGGCAAGACCCACTTAACTCAAAACCAACTCTTTCTTTACATAGATGAGCAACATTGACCTTAACTTGTGACAGTGCTTGAATGAAATGTAGGAGCTATACAATGCTGCCTCCATCACTCAAAAATAACAGAACTGAGCCAGCTTTGATCTTGGTAACAAGGAAGATGACCAAGAGGACTTGCCAAAGTCAGCCAGTTAGATATTCAATGAACATTAAGCATTTAATATGTGCAAGGCACGATGCTAAGTGCTGAGAAGGATAAAAAAGAGAGTCATTGGCTTCAAGGACCTTACAGTCTAACGTGGGAGACAACAGACAAATGAATATGTACCAACAAGCTATATATAATTAATTATATTATATTAACACAATTAATATAATTAAAATAACGAAGAAGTAGAATTGAGGATTAAGAGGATTTGGGAAAGTCTTCCTGTAGAAGATGAGATTTTAGTTGGGACTTAAAGGAAGCCAGAAATCTCAGTAGTCAGAATGGAGGAAGGAGAGTGTTCTAGGCATGGAGGACAGCCAGAGAAAATGCCCAGATATAAGAGAGGAAGTATGTTGTTTATGGAACAGCAAGGAAGCCAGTATCACTGGATCAAAGTACATAAAGGGAAATAAAGTGCTAAGAAGAATGCAAGGGTAGGAAGGGGCCAGGTTATGACAGACTTTGAATGCCAAAACTTGAATAGTTGTGGTAGCTTGGGCTTTCACACACAGATCTTTGAAGGATGTCTGCTTGACTTCTCTTTCCTTCCTACTGAACTGAAAAAAATCTAACAATGGACACTCCAATCCCTTTTCTTGCCTACATGACCAAAAGATAAGAACTTTTTGGCCCTTTCTGTCTTGTCTCTCTTCTCCATAAGAAACACTGTGGCCTCTCACCTTCTTTGTGAGCAACAGTGGATAGAAGACTTCTCAGCATGGAGAGGAGCAACCATCAATCTTCTAATCTGCTTTCCTCTCTTTTTCTCTCTCTGCGAGGAGTGTGAATACCCCTGACATATCTTCTGTTTAGGTAGCCCTAGCTGGGCCCAGGAGGGCATCCATTGCATTTCAGAAATAATTGTGTTCCTTATATTTTTAGGATCATTGTTAAGATTTCTAGTCTCATTGTATAGGAGTCATTTTGATATGTATGCTTGTACTAAGCCAGTAATTTCCCCCGGTAGTCCATGTGCTTGAGGGCCCCCATTAAATGCCTCGCTTTCTCTCTCCTAACTAAAATTGTATTGCTTATTTGGAGGAGGCTGGAATTTTGCTCCCAGGTGCTCTATTGGCCATTGCCAACAAGGATCCCTAGGCAAAAAGAATACTGGCCCTTAATAGATGTGGAATGTAGGAACCTTGTTAAGAGTGACTATTAGGGCCTACCGAGATTGATTTGCTTGTAAAACAAGGAAATCACCATTTTTGTACAATGGATTTGGCATCTATTTGGGGAACCTTTTTGTGAGCAACAATTCAGATTCATGCCCAGCTCCTAATTAACATGAATTCTGTGTTTATTGCTTGATTACCGGAGGTTATCAATGGACCAAGGATGCCCTCCAATGTGTCACTTAGTTTCTACTACCCATGTACTTTCAAATTTCTCCTTGTTTCTGCCAGTCCTATTTCTTCCTTGGAAACTGAAGATAACTCTCTTTCTCTTTCATCTTCTGCAATCAACTGTCCCATTCCTTTTCTATCAAATTCCATATCTGTTGACCCTCAGCTGAAACACAGTTCTGCCCCTTCCCTCTCCAGACTATGATTTTTTGTCTAGGTATTTCTCAGTCCTGCATCTTTTTATTTATTCAGCCTGCAGTCTCTTACATCACTATTTCTACAATTTTCCCCATCAACAAACTGCCATTATTTAAAAGCATAAAAGGCTTGGTGATACAGCTTGCCGGAGGATCTGTACATGAGAAAACGGCCTTTGAAATCTAGAAGGAGACGGTGACCTGTTTAACTAACCTTGTCACAAAAGCACAATTGTGTTTATTTTGGGTATCTGCTGTTTGTCCTAATACAGTTTGATGAACTCTCATTCTGCGAACCCAGAGGGAACTCAATGCATTGCATTCGAAAGACAAGTTCTGGGAGCATTTTGAGATGGTGCCTAATTTATTTGTCTTTGTCTTCTCCCTAACATGATTATGCTTCCTTTTCACCTCTTACTTTATCATTGCCTATAATAAAGTGACTCATTAATTTCATCCATAAATATAGATATGATGGTTTTATCCTGTGGCTATGAATGGTACTTTAAAATAAAGAATCAAAATGATAAAACTGCATAGCAATTTACTATAATTACAGCAATGAAATATTGTTAGGAATTAGTCTTGGCAGTGACAAATGGATTCTCCATCTCTACTGGAGTCGTTTAGGCTGAAGGTACAACGGAAGATGGGAAATTAGATAGTGTAGTAGGCACCATCTTCGGTCAGGGGACAGTGCTAGAGTCAGACTTTGGGCAAATGTGCCTGTGGCAAAGGGGCCCTGGTTCTTTCCCCAAAGTCTGACAAGCATAGGAGACTTGCCACAGCTTAATTAAAGGCCATGGTTGAGATGGGGGCAAAGAAGTAAGAAGAAATGAGGGCAGAAAAAAAGCTAATGAAGGTCTAAATCTCATTTGAAACTTTGTCTTTATTATAAAGAAAATATGACTTGTCAGATTGCCCCATTCATGATTTCAAAACCTTTGGGCAGGGAACTTTCTGGCCTTGGAGAGCAGAAAGCTATTTAGAAGTCTCTGTAATACTGGCTCTCACTAACTGGTTAAACACAAAATAAAACCAATAATAAGGAAAAAAAAAACCTCATGCAAACACAAGCAGCTAAAAGTTTAATTAAAATTCAAGTCTATAAAGAACACTGAACTAACAATCTGTTATATTTGTATAAGGTGTTATGCTTTCTCAAAACTTCCACATACATTACCTCATCTAGCCTCAAAATAATCCTACTGGGTAGAAGCATAGGAAAGTTAGAGCCAAAAGAGACTTAGAAGTCATTTAATCTAATGGGTTTATGTTACAATAGAGGATATAGAAGTCCAGTGATTGGCCCAAGAACAAAGAAGATGTTGGTGGTAGGGATTATCTGCCATTTACTAGCGATGGACACTGGGGCATGGAGGTGAAATGAAGTTGGAAAGCTGAGATGAGAATTCAATCCCAGACTGTAGAATCCCAGGTCACTGGATCATGTCATCTTAAATAAACAACTCCTAGGAAATACTGTTGAATCTCATCATAGTCATTCCCAGTCTCCCATTCAGCATCACTGGGACTTGAGCTTCCATCATCCCTTATTGAAAATGAAAGATATACATCACTGATAAAGCCTTCTGCCTTAGAGAGGGATCTATAATTTTCCAGGATCAAAAACATTAAGTATTCTAAGAGGTAGCATGGTTCTCATTGGTGAGACAAATATCCAGATAACATAATGTAGAGATGAATCAATGATTCACACAAAACGATACCATACAGGTGAAACACATTCTCTGTCTCTGTCTCTCTCTGTCTCTGTCTCACTGTCTCTGTCTCTGTCTCTATCTCTGTCTCTCTGTCTCTCTCACACACACATACACACATACACACTTCAGAAGTAGCATGGCTTAGTGGATGGAGGAATTATCTTTGGGTCAAGATGACCTAGTTCCAAATTGTGACTCTGGTGCTAACTCTGTGGACATGGTCAAGTTACTTCATCCAAGTGACCCAGCCAACTGTCTAAGACCAAGCTATAGATGAGATGTTGAGGAGGAACAAGGGGAATCACTTTGGGAACATGAGATAACATATTTCCCCTCCCCCAATCAAAAAAGAAAGTGGATCCAGGTCAATGTTTCACAAAAATGGATTTAATTTCTCTCTGTCCTTCTTTTCCTCCTGCTTGCCTCCCCCCACTGTATCCCCTTCCCCAACTACACACATAAAAGGCGAAAAAGAGGAGAGATGAGACTTCATCTAACTCTTCCCCCTCTGGCTGCCTCACTTTCTGGAAACTGATGAACATATTCCTGTAATTTAAGCCTGATGACAAATTGAGTGCACAGTCATTACCTGCCTTTATCAAGTGCTCTGCTTTACAGAATGATTCACAGAATGCCATCCAGCTGCAAGGATTCTTGAACTCTCCCTTCCAATTTTCCCTCTGAAGCTTGCTTTCCTCTTTAACCTCAATGTTCCCAATGAATGGGAATTCAGCACTGAGGCTTTGGCTCCCAAGAGCTTGATTAGTTAACTATTTTTGTGCCTCTGATTTTCCCCCAGTCATAAAGATTTTAGAGGTAAGAGGGATCTTAACAATGAGCTAGCCCCACCCCTGCATTTCAGAGCAAAGGAAACAGGCCCCAAGAGATGGAATGATTTGCCCAAGTTTACCCAAGTGACAAAGCAAGCTTTGAAAACTGAGTGACAAGACCATGATTTCAATTTAGGTCTTTTGTTCCTCCTCCATCCTCAATCAAATGGCCTTTCTGTTATACCAGAATGTAGCTCAATCTCAAAACCTGAGAGGCATCTTTAATTCTTCTCTCTTCCTCCATTCAATATCCAATGTTACTAAGTCCTATCAATCCTCCTGTCATGTCTCTTTCATCTGTTTCATTATTTCTGTTCTCACTGATGCAACATTAGGCACTTTCTGTCTCTGAATGGCACCCTACTTCAGGTCCCCAATTCATTCTGTGTAGATGATCAAATTAAACATTGTTATGTGGAACCTAGGCATGATAAAGGATAGCCTGGGCATGACATAGAACCCCCTCCCCCTTTCTGGACTGTTGCACAGACCCAATTTGCTCACATACTGGCAGATTGAGGGTCACCAGAGCTGGGTGCCCTATGTGATGGCTACACACTCCTACAATTCCTTCTTAGCCTCCTAAAGATGACCCTGATTGTTTGGAACACGTTATTACTACTCACCATTGTTGTTCTTGAGCCCCTACTGGTGCAATTTCTATTTATACAAAATTAGTCACAATGACACCATTGACTCTTAAACATTAATCATTTACTAACTGATGAGGCAAAAGGAGGAATAATCATAGCATTTGATCATTATAAGGTAAAAGCAAGACTAACTGTTGCAATCCTACCTTCTACTCTACTTTCCTACCAATGTTTACGGTGTCTGTAGGGGTGAGAATGAGGGGGCATGGGCACCCAGTTACAGAAAGCTAACAGTGAGGCTAGGCCTTTCCTATACTTACCTAATGGCTTTTCTGTTGAATGAGGAAACCTATGTACCCAGGTAACTAGACTTCGAGATGGGATGTTGATGATCTCTTTATAAAAAGCATCACCTGTTCATCTTCTGAACATCTTTATTTTCTTGTTGGACAAAGCTGCTTATCTACTACTCTTATGTTGCTGAAATGGTGTTGAGGTCTCTTCCTAAAGCGATACTATTTCACACATTTGCTAAATGGCCATATGGAGGTTGAGGCTTGCCGTTTCTAAATTGGCTCCCTTAGCTGGGCGCTGAACACAGTGTTAAGCTATTTCAGAGATAAGAAGTTCCCTTAAGCCAGAGAGCTGTTCTGAAGTCACTCCCAAGTTTCTCTCTCAGAGACAGAGAGGGCAACACCACTAAGCTTATGCCAGGTTTCTCATGGCATGAAAGGGCACTAAAGTAAACCATCCCTTCAGGTAGCAGCAGGATTAGGATTTGGTTACAATCAGTTCCCTGAGTATCTGCGGGTATTGTCTGTCCTCAGTCACCGTTTAAACGCTAGGTGGTGCTAGGGAGCAACAAGCCCAGTTAACTCCATACAGAAGGCAAATGTGGCTTCCACTGGTGAACTCCCAGCAGGGTCAGAGGCTGAGTCAGCCCCAAACATCTCTTTTTATCTTTCTATTCTCCTCCATCCTGCTTCTTTTGTGCAGCAGGGGAAATCTCCAGAGTCAGATTCTCCCTTCAGGCAGTTGCTGTGTCTTGTCGTTGTTCTTTTCTTGGCTTCTCATCCTTACAAAAATGGCATCGAGTTCTCTCTGGCATCTAATACCTAAAAGCAGAACCTTCTCATGAGCAGTGGCCCATCTCTAACTCAGGTTGATAAACTCAAAATCCGCAGTTCTATCAGGTGCAACATAAACAATACACAGTTTTCCCATAGTCCCCAAACAGCTCTTTGATACTTTCTTAGCTATATCTTTCCAAACCCTGAAAACAGCTATATCTAAATCAGTTTATAGATAACAATGTACTACAGCCATCCTCAAATTCAGTCAATTCCTGTACCTTTGATCTGCTTTCAAATAGATCTTTTCTTATTTCTCTCTTTGTATTTTTGTTCATGCTATTTTCCAATCTGAAACACTATCTCCACTTCTCTACACAAATCTTACCTAACTTACAAAGCCCAGCTAAAATCTCCCCCAAGGGGAGAGGAGAGACATTTTTATTTCAGATCCTCAGAACTATCTCAAGATGCTTTTCTCACATGGATGCCCATTTTCTACTCCTTTCATCAAATAAAATGCCCATACGTCAAAGGGTTAGTATCTTCCATGGGCATTTCTCTGATTAGAATATCCCTTTGCTCAAAGATCTCCACTGAATACAAAATAAACTTCAACCACTAGAACCTGACATTAAAGATCTTATGTAATTTGTCCCCAACCTTATTTCACACTCTTTTTCTATGTGAACCATTAGTTTCAGCCAATCTGAACCTAGTTTTTCTCCCCCTCCCTGGAACTCTGTTTATGTTATTCCCCTCAGGGGTGATTAACTGCTTCCCCCATCTACTTCTATAGAACTCCTTCCTATTTATAGTCCAGCTCAAATGCTACCTTATCCATGAAGCCTTTCTTAATTCCATCAGATGTAAGTGACTTCTCCCTCCTCACAATCCCAAAGTAACTTATCCCTATCACTGAAAGTGCTTATCACATACTGCCTTATATCATAGGTAACTGTATACATTTCTAATCTTTCCTATTTGACTCTAAACTTCTGTAGTAGTACAGAAACTGCATGTTATATTTCTTCACATCCCCTGCAGGACAGTGCCTTAAACATAGTAAGTGCTTAATAAATTTTAATAAATACTTTAATGCTTTGCATACTGTGCTGGGATATACCAATTTGACTAAATAAGAGTAATTGAATCGTTGGTATTAATCCATATAAAAGGCAGTACTGGCTGATGTGGTCTATTAAAAAAAAGGTATTATGGGTCAAGTTTCATGCTGCTTAACCCTGAAATCCTCCCACCTAATGGCTTCACACTGAACCATGTAATTTAGGGGTTGGCAGCCTAAGAAGAAATGGTTTTAGTGCCCAAAACTGAAATAAATGCATAAAATGCACTAGTTCAAAAGAGCTTTCCTTTGGGGAATGTCCCTGAATTTTACATACCTCAGCCAAATAATAATACCACAACCTGGTAGGTATTAATGAAGACAAATGAATAGTTGTCATATGAATTTCACTCATTGCAACAGGAGAGGGGATAGTGGTGGAATAGAGCTAGAATTTGCAAAAAATCACCTACCAACTTAATTTATTCAACTACTTTTTCTTCCCACTCATAAATGTGTTTTGGTCAGGGCTCAGCTCTAAGGCCCCAGTCCTCTCTTCCTTCTCTTTTTTTGTAGCAGCTTTTTGATTTCTTCAGTATTGTTCTTTATGCAGATGATTCTCGAATTCCTGGTTATGGCTTTAACCAAATTATAGTCTTATATCTCCAAATTACCACTGGACAATTATGCTCAAAATATTTTGATTTTTTTCAAGCTCAACATTTCCAAATAAAATGTTCTCTGTCTGTATCAGCTCTCCTTTCTAATTATTCTATGTCTGTCAGTATTAGTCCTAGTTCCCAATCCCCTGAGTCATCTTTGATTTCTTCTTTACTTCCTGAGGCATTAAGTACTTGGGATTTTGAACTTTGAAATCTTTCTCCTATATTCTATCCCATCAACCCATTCTCAGGTTCTTATTATCTTAAAATTGATAGAATATTATTGCCTCCTAGGACTCTCTTTACTTCACTCTTCTCCATTCCATCGTGCCCAAAGATGCCAATTTAATCTTTCTAAAACACTGTTTTCATTATACCACCCCTGTGCTCAAAATCATTCTAAGGCTCCCTATTATCCTCAAGATAAAGCTTAACTTTATTTGTTAAGTATTTTTGAATATACACTATAAGCAAGTCATTGTATGTTGTGGGACATAATAAAGAAAAAAAAACATACATGCTGTCCTCACAAATATTATAGTCTAGTGCAGGAGATAAATGAAATATTGAGATAAATGAATATAATACAAAATGGAATTCAAATGTCATAAAAGAGGTAAGAACATAGTATGGTAGAGGCCCTGGGGAAGAAAATATTTCCTCTAGTTAGTAAAATCAGGGAAGGCTTCACAGAGGAAATCTTAAAGTGGGCCTTTCAAACTTAGATGGAAATTTGGCTGGAAAAGATCGCTCATGCCAATCAAAGGGAGGAGCATAAAGAAAGGGTCAGGAAGATGAAGTGTTTCAGAGACTAAGGATTAATCCAATTTGTCTGTAATAAAAGGTTTGTGAAAGGGAGGAGAGGTCAATCAGGTCAGAAAAGGGACAGGGGACAGATTATGGAAGGCTTTGAATGTCAGGTAAAGGAATATGGCCTTATCTGAGCTAGCAATGGGGAGCTTGCTTTTGCCTTATGTCCTCTTGCTGTTCTTGAGTCACGTCAATTATATACAACTCTCTATGACCACATCTGGCGTTGTCTTGGCAAAGATATTGGAGTGGTTTGCTATTTCCTTCTTCAGTTCATTTTATAGGTGAGGAAATGGAGGCAAACAGGGTTAAGTGATTTGATCGGGATCATATGGTTGTATTTCTGAGTCCAAATTTGAACTCACGAAGATGAGCCTTCCTGACTCTAGGTCCCACATTCTATCCATTGCACCACCTAGCTGTCCCTATGTCATTTATCCCCATCCTATTCAACTCATCCCCTGATATTTTCCCAATACTCTTCTGCTTTAGGCAGGAAAATCTCTTTTCTTTCCATCTCTCCAACCTCTTGCCCTCCACGATGTTCTTCCTCTGTCTGCTCCTTTTCTCCTACCGTTTCAAAATCTATAACAATTTACCCACATATCTATCCATTCAAGTCCTACCTATCTTTCAAGACCCAGCTTAAATTTCTTCTACTCCATGATAACCTTGTCAGATGATTTTGGGGACTGTGTATTGCTCGTCTCTTGGATTCCACACAATGTTTCATAAGATTTGTGTTTTTAATAACTGCTTGTTGCATTGAATTTTTAAAAGAAATGATTTTACAGTTGTTTCTGAGTTATTTAATTTAGAGGTCTTACTAGGCCTAACTTAATAAATAGGTAAGAATAATTGACTTTGAAGTGTTTCTATTTATTGCTTCATGTCTAATGGATTAGAGAAACAATATGGTATAGTAGAATGAACACTGAATTAAAAGTCATGAGACTTTTTAGACAGATAGTTGTATGTTTTTTCTTTCATATACATTTGTTTCATATACCTTAGAGGTGCTTGAGACCCCAAAATATTGACATGTTGGGTCCTGACAAATGAATTCCATTCAAGACTTCTCTCAGCTAAAGTAAAACAAAGTTTATTAAAGATTCACCATAATGGTTAGACTCTTAAGGATCCTAAGTATTTGTGACCCTTTATTGGACAAGCGGGCCAGAATAATCTGACACAGAGTGAGGCTGTGCTAGATTAATCTCAGCATCTTCATGGAGGCAAGATGGAGCTTATATGCAGAAAGATTGTGGGAGGGATCTAGGAGTGGTCTAGAGGAGGGGTTTGGGAAGGGTCTTGAGGAGGAGTCTAAGGAGGATCTTTGATGGAACTGAGGTTGGACTCCAGGGATGGGATTGAAGGGGGGAAACAACTGAAGGCTACCTAGAGATGACAGACAGTAGAGGGCTAGGCTAGTTTAAGGGTAACAGATTTAGGTATAACTATTTTGATAGGATCAAGGGTGGGAAGTAGTTGGTTAATGGAGGACTGGGCTAGGTTAAGAATAACAGATTTGAGTCTAGCAATAATGAAAGGCTTATGGACTCAGGCAAATGCCTCATCAAGTGGGAAGATTCAATCAGAATTCAAGGGCTTTCCCAGAGCTTGTACTCCATCACACTGACCCATGTAGACATTCTTTCTATAGGTACAAGATAAGCATATTATCCATTAGAGTCCTCTATACTCTGTCTCTCCCCTGTCACCTCTCCACAAACTGTGTATTTCATTCTAGGGAAAACACACATACACACACAAACACACACACACACAAACACATACATACACATGGATTTCTTAATAATTATCTGGTATTTATAACTAGGATATAACCATGAGCTAATGTCACAGTAATTTCTCCTAACAAAGTACAATGTGTTCTTAAGTCATATGTTTCAGCAGTAAATTGCTTTGCATCCCAGGGCTCTGTGGAAACCCCTTATATGGCTATAGCGCAGTGCTAGCTTAGTAATTCTGGGGTCTGTTGATGTTTTTCGTTTTTTATATGAAATTGCTGCACAAACCTCAAAGGGAAGAGGTTGGAATTCTAAGGCTGCTGGCAACTGCTGGGTTTTGACAGTGGTATGCAGGATAGGGAAGACACCATGAGAAATCCCCATCCCTTTAATAAACATTCATCCTCTCTGTAATCTACCATTGTACCTCTGGACTCCCCTAATATGAATGGTTCTCTTTATACAAGTGAATTCTGAAAGCAGATTCATTAACACACAGAATGGATATTGGTATTTTGCCAGTACCATTTCCTTGATCCCTCTTATCAACATGTAATAATCCATCATGGAAGTCAATTTCTTTCCCAGGCATTTTTCAATAGGGGAAGATTTCTTCAAGAAACCAGAACTGATCTCTTACCTCCCCTTTATCATCATCACTCTCTCCTTCTTTCTCTCCCTTTCTCCCTTTGGTAGCATTATGTGCTTGTACACAAACACACCCTCCCAAACAAGGCCCTCTGGATTCATCCAAACAATGCTTGTGTTGTGTTTGACAATCAGCAGGGCCTCCTTAGACAGCAGGAATGAACATTTCTGACTTATTATAAGGTACTTTGTAATAGGGGGAAATAAAGCATTATTTAGAAATGGAGAGGAAAGGAGTGGGGAAAGATTGAAAGGGGAGGGAAGGAAAAAGAAAAGGAGGAAAAGAGATAGAGAGATTGTAAAAAGGACAGATTGAGAGATAGGAAACTTAATGGATGAGGTTCTCTTTGAACTTAAAATGGCCTTAACTAGGGAAGAAAAGGCACCCCTCATTTCCATATAACTGGGATTCTTTCACTCTTGACTAAACCATTGCATTAAAAAAATTCCTGAATAAACTTTAAAAGAATCCTTTAACACCTGGCCGTGTAACCTTGAGCAAGTTACTTAACCCCAATTGCTTAGGGGCGGCCAGGTGGCTCAGTGAGTAAGAGTACCGGCTCCAGTGTTGGGATGACCTGGATCAAATCCGGGCTCAAATACTCAGCACCACACCCAGAAATAATAACTGGCCGTGTAACCTTGAGCAAGTTACTTAACCCCAATTGCTTTTTTAAAAAAAAAGAATCCTTTAACTGTTGGAGCTAGAGAGAAATGATTCTAAATATATAGACAGGAGTTAAGAATGGCAAGCTTATTAGTTAGCTGTCCTAGGCCTTTCTGGTCTAATGGAAATACCACAAAAAATATAACCAGGTCAGCTGAACTGGAGGAAGGCAAAGATTTAATAGCTGAACCAGGGTAGAGGGAAGCAAAGAAATAGCAGGTCAAGTTAGAAAAACCAAAGCAGCAAGTGAGATTCAATTTGACAAGCATTTAGGAGGTGCCTACTATGTGCAAGGCACTGAGGATACAAAGACCAAAAGTACTCAAAAGAAACAATAAAAAGACCATACCCGAAACAGTGTCTGACCTCAAGAAGTGTACATTCTATTGGGGGAAATTACACACACACACACACACACATACACATACACACACACACATAGGTACAACATATACAAAAAAACCACACAAAAGGAAAAGCTCTTTGAAAGAGATGGTGCTTGAGTTGAACCTTGAAGGGAGCTAAGGATTATTATTGACACCATGTTTATCATGGGGGACAGTTTGTGCAAAATCACAGAGATTGGGAGGATGTGGAGATGTTGTGGAAGAGTCTGGATAAAATGTAGAATGCTTGAAGGAGAGTAATGTTTAATCAGCTGGGAAAGATAAGTTAGAGTCAGATTGTGAAAGACTTAAAAATATCTTGTCGTGGAGTCTATATTTTATTCTAAAATAATAAGGAGCCATTGAAGTTTCTTGTGCAAAGGAGGGATATAGTCAGACCTGTTCTTTAGGAATATCAGTTTCCCAGCTGTATGTAAGATGGATTTTCCTCTAAGGAAGAAGTTGGATGCCGGGAGTCCAATTGAAAAATGTGGCAATGGTATAGATGAGAAGTGATGAGGACTAGGAATGGTGGCTGTGTGAGTGAAGAGATATCATGGAAACACAGTCAATAACTCTTACAGAAAGGGAAAGTGGGAAGATAAGAAACAAGAATATTTTCTGTTGTATGAGGAACAAAAAAATAATTTTTTTTGAAAGAGTCAACCTTTTTTGCAATTTCCATCATCATAGAAGGAATGGGACAGTTATTCTGGTAGTAGAAAAGACTTGCAATTGGGGTTGGGAGAATGAGAAACCAAATGTAGGAGAGATTGCTGAAAAGATTAAATATATGGAAACATTTCAACTCTAGTGACTTGCTTTCTTGAATGGGGAAAGAATTGATTGTGTTAATGATACTATAAGGTATTGTTTGGCATAATGATCTTTATCAGGAAAAGATAGTGAATGAAGGATATCCATCATCCATAAAGTGCTAGTCCAATCTATAGCATGTAGAACAAAACAAATGGATAAATTGGGTCCAGGATTAAGTAGGAGAAAGAGAGACGACCTAGATTGCTTTCAGGAAATTCAAAACTTCCTTCAGTGATGATCTGCTTCCAACTTTTCCCAGAAACAAGGCCTGACCTTTTTAATACCACAATTCTACCAGTGTTGTAACATGTTTGTGAGACATAAAACACAACAGTATCTGAAGACTTGAAAATTAGTATTACACAGAACAAAATGTGGAGGATTGTGCCAGATGTGAGGAGGCTACAATATGTAACTAATAAGGATCTTTGAAGAAGAACTGGAGTAAATCAGGTCATTGGGGAAATGAATGATCAAGAAGGAGGAGGTATAGATCACGTATTTAGGAGAAAGGACAACATTTAGATAGCCCAAGTGTTCCACTGGAAGGAAAGAACTCCTCCTCTCCTCCAGCATGTATTTAGCAAGTAATATGTAGCAGGCACTGTACTAAGAGCTTTAAAAATATTATCTCATTTGACTGGCATTGTAATAATAAGAGAAAATAAACAAGGCACCCAACTAGTTGGGTGGGCTTACTTTTTGCAAATTTATGGAAGGACATGTTCTAGAATTACACAGAGTAGGCATGGATGGCTTATTATCTGGGCTGATGGGGAAACATCCAAATTGGTGAGATCACAGTTTTATTTGAATATTTTGAATAGGGTTCATAGCGTTTTTTAATGACTTTAACTGAAGGACCGAAAAAGGTTGGGTGGGGTGAGTGGGCTAATAGAGAGGGCTCAGTAAGATCTGGTAACCTGTAAAAGGGAAGAGCAGCAGCAAGTAATGAATAATTGTCAATGATGGTAGGAGAAGGAAAAAAAAAAAACACTTTTTAGCAGCTTCATGTAAGGAGAGTCTAATTCTTTGCATATGAGTATGTGGGATATACTAGATCAAGCTCAATGCAAGTGAAAGCAGTCTAGTTTCCATCACTTCCTTAACGATACATTTGTTTGGGAATTATTTTTGTCTAAATAGAGGTTATTCAATGCAAGCTCCCTATCCCTCTGTTCCACTCTATACCTCAGAGCCCTTATAGATCTTCAGTTATTCCTTCCTTCTTTACTTCTGTTCCCAAGAAAAGGGTTGACAAGGTTGACCTTTCTGTTTGCGTTCTTGTTCCTATCACTTCCTGTCTGGAGGAATTTGATGCAAGGATTATTTCCTTCTTACTTTTCATATTCAACATTTCTTCATTTAAGTGGTACTTTCCTTGTTGACTGCAAACATAATCGGGTATGGCCCATTTAAAAAATATTCTCCCTTGACCCAGACATATCTTCAATCTAATTTCAACCTATATTTCTTTCTCCTTTTCACTGCCAAATTCCTAGAAGGTATCATTTATACTTGATATTTCTACCACCTTATAATTCATTCACTTATCAGTTGCTGAAATTCTGGTTTCCAATCCTATCATTATCCTGAAATTGGTCCCTCTAAGGGGACCAATAAACTCTTTAAAATAAATTTTATTAATATGTTTTGTTTTTATTATTACCACAATTTCTCCTAATACTCCCTCATCCTCCCTAAGATTAATCTCATATAACAAATAATATTTTGTTAAAATGTACCATATATATGAATCATTCTCCTTGGCAAAAAAAGTGAGATATGGGTGTCTTTTCATTTTCCTTCTTTGGGGCCATGTTTAATCCTTCCCAAAAATCTCTTAAAGTTTAAGTATGATGGCCTTTTGTCAGCATTCATCCTTCTTGTCCCCATTGCAGCTTTGGATATTGTTTACCAGGCCTTCTGGAATATTTTTTCCTTCCATGGTTATTATGACACTGGTCTTTCCTTGTTGTTTTGACTACCTGACTGCTCCTTCCTTTTCTCCTCCATTGAGTCATCACCAGCAGGAGAGCTTTGAAAGTGCCGTGTTGACTTTGTTAATATAAATTGGTCTTCCTATTTCTATTCTCTTTTCATTGTAATTTCTATTGCATTAGTATCCATTCTCCAAAACTGTTACCCCTTCTTTTGCCTTTGTGCATTTGAACAAGTCCTTATACCATGCTTGCAGTACATTCCCTCCTTCCTTCCACCTCTCAGAACCAGTCTTTTTTCTTTTTTTTGTAGTTTAAAAAAATTCCCCACTTAATAGCATTTTATTTTTTCCAATTACATGTAAAGATAGTTTTCAACATTCACTTTTATTAGATTTTGAGTTCCAATTTTTTTTCTCTCTCCCTCCTCTAATGCTTCCTCCCAAAGATGGCAAGCTATATGATACATGGCTATACATGTACAATCACATAAAACATAGGTCCACTCTTGTGAAAGAAGGATCAAAATAAAAGGGAAAAACCACAAGAAAGAAAACAAAAGAGGAATAGTATGCTTTGATCTGCAATCAGACTCCATAGTTCTTGTATAGCATTTTCCATGATGAGACTTTTGGAATTGTAATAGATCCTTGCATTAATGAGAAGAGCTAAGACTATGAAAATTGGTCTTTGCACAATGTTTCTGTTACTGTATACAATGTTCTCCTGGTTTTGCTTACTTCACTCAGCATCAGTTCATATAAGTCCAGGTTTTTCTGAAATCTACCTGCTCATCATTTCTTATAGTACAATGGTATTCCATTATATTCATGTACCACAACTTGTTCAGCCATTCCCCAATTGATGGGCATGCTCTCAATTTCCAAATATTTTTGCACCATAAAAAGAGCTGCTATAAATATTTTTGTACATGTGCATCTTTTTCTCTTTTTTATGATCTCTTTGGGATACAGACTTAGCAGTGACATTGTTGGATCAAAGAGTATGCACAATTCTATAGATCTTTTAGGCATAGTTCCAAATTGTTTCCAAAATGGTTGGATCAGTTCACAATTCCACCAACAATGCATTAGTGTTCCAAATTTTCCTGTGTCTTCTCCAACATTTGTCATTTTCCTTTTTCATCATATTAGCCATTCTGATATGTGTGGGTTTGTAACCAGCCTTTTTTTCAAGGCTAAACTCAGGTGTTACTTCCTCTGGCAAGCTTTCTCTGACTCCTATGATTATTAGTGTTCTACCCCACAAGTTTTCCTTGTATTATCCTTATTTGTGTGCATTTGTTATCCCCCAGTAAAATGTAAGATCTTTAAGGGTAGATTTTTATTTTGTTTTTATCTTACCCCCATTCATCTCTTTGAACCCAACAGAGTGCCTTGCACATAGAGAACACTTAATATAGGGTTGTTTAATTGAATTGAGGCTGAGTCCTTTCATTTACAAGCCAGCAGAGATCCCCATATCACTTAAGTTAGGCTTCTGAGAATAAAGAATAAAGTTATTTTTATGGTGTTTGTAGCTAGTGTATGTCTGATTAAGAAGCTACAGGATCAATGTCCCTAAAAGTTGCGTGGAATTTACAATTCCACTGTGATCATTATCCTTGTGTGTTAAAGGATTCATGGCTCACTTATCAGAGAATCATAAAATCCCAGGGTTGGAAAAGACCTACTATCACCCAGTCCAACCCCTTCTTGGAGGATGAATCTCCACATGAATGCTCCATCAACAAGGAATTAACTGCTTTACCAGGCAGCACATTACATTTCTGGATGATTCAAAGTGTTAGAAAACTTTCTCATGCTGTGCAGAAATTTACATCCCTATAATTTACATCCACTGATCCTAGTTCTGGCCTCCAGGGACAAAATGAATAAGCTTACTCTATTTTCTACATGACAAACATTGAGATGTTTGAAAGAACATCCCTCCCTGATATCTCTCCTTAAAAATCTTGACCATCCCCAGTTCTTTAAGTGGTTTCAATATAGCATAGTTTTGAGTCACCATATCTTCCTGGTCACCTTCTTCTGGACCTGCTCCGAGTTGTGATTAAATTTTTTTTTGAAATATGGTTCCTAGAACTAAGTACAAGGTTCCAAATGTGGTCTGACCAGGGCAGAGTATAGTGAGAATGACTTCCTTTATTTCAAATAATATACTTCTATTAATGCAGCCTAAGATCTCATTAACTTTTTTTTGGCTGCCACTTCATACTATTGGCTCATATTAGCCTTTCAATAAACTGAAATCTCTATTTACTTTGATATGAACTTTTGTCTAGCCAGGATTCTCCTCTAGCCTATATTTGTGTACTTTTTTCATAATAGCTATGGAATTTGCATGTGTCATTATTAGCTTTTGTCTTATTAGATTTTTTTAAATCCGATTTTGTTATCCAATTTGTTAGCTATCTTTCCTGTCTTTGAGTCATGTTAGAAATTGATTGATAGTCCTTAGAGGTCTTTATACATAATTGATAAAAAATGTTGATACATCATGCTCAAAATAGTCATGTGATATAATACTCAATACTTCCCTTCAGATTGACATAAATAATTTCCAAACCAATTAGGTTTTGGGGTGGAAGTATGCTAGAACAGGACAAGCACAGAATTTATAGTCCAAAGCTCAGGGTTCAAATACTTGCTCTGCCATTTGTTATTACCAGTTTGACCTTGGGTGAGTTACAACCTCTTTGGTAATCAGTTTGCCCAACTATCAAATGAGAAGTAGATTAGATGACCTTGAGGCCATCTGTTCTACATTTCTATCCCTACGGTTATGATCCTAGTAATTATGCAACCTTCTAAAAGTGATAGGACAGAATCCATTGAGAGGTTGGTTAGGCCCTGTCTAAGGAAGGTCAACTACTAAACCTCTACTACACTAATGGAACCTCATTAGAATAACTTAGTTGTATGATACAAACATGGAGGGCAACCTTCTGGAGAAGTGATGGAAAGAAAGGAGGCCATGAGAACCCTGTTGATGGAAGCAGAAAGGGTTTGGTACAGGTAACCCTGGAGTGGGGCAGGGAAGGAGAAGTGTGGGAATGAAGCCTAAGCAATCAGGTTTAGTATCCAAGGCATAGACTTCAATATTCTCACACATAATTTCAGAAAAATTATTTAAAATCTTTATTCTCACTTTCCTCATTTGTTAATGTAAAGGGGTTGGATTATATGAGTTGTAAGGTTCCCTTTAGTTCTATTCTTCTTTGAGTATATGTGACAGATCATAGAATCACAGATTTAGAGTTGGAAAAGACCTTATGTGACACTTAGTCCAAATCCATAATTTTACAGATAAGGAAACAGTGCCATAGAAGTTGCCCAAGTCACACAGTTAGTGTCAGTGGTAAGATTTAAACTCATATCCTGTAACAACAAATGCATTGATAATTTTTTTTCCACTGTACTACCCTGACTCTAAAAGGTTAGAGGAAAACTAAGATCCTACCATAACTTTTATGACTTTCAAAGAACAATGCATAGTTGCAGAAGATCTCATGAGTCTTTATTCCTTCCTTCCTTCCTTCCTTCCTTCCTTCCTTCCTTCCTTCCTTC
>NW_027186296.1:81135873-81146395 GCF_028583685.1 Petaurus breviceps papuanus
CCTTCCTTCCTTCCTTCCTTCCTTCCTTCCTTCCTTCCTTCCTTCCTCCCTTCCTCCCTTTCTCCCTCCCTCCCTCCCTCCCTCCCTTCCTTCCTTCCTTCCTTCCACATTCTAAATATCTAAATTGCAAATGGAAGCCAAAGGGCACACTTTTCTGTCATTTACTCTATAGTGTCAAGGAAGCACTTATTTTAGATATTGCTTTAACATCAACCTCATAGCTATTTGGAAGGGAATACTCTTGAAGTGGGCATTGTGATAGTTACTCATACAAGAATGAACAATACCCAGAGGTTGCATTTTGACTCCATCCCCTTTTGGGTTTCCCTTTAACTTGTCTGGATATGTTTATCCTTGACACTGAACTGAGGAAGTATGGTACATGGGAATGAACTCTGTATTTGAAGTTGTACGAATTAATTTCAAACTTTGGCTCTGTCACTTCCTACCTGTGTGACCTCAGGAGACTTACTTAATTTTCATAGGCCTCAGTTTCCTCCTAAGTATAACGAAGGGGTTGAACTAGATGACTACAAAGTCCCATTAAATTCTACATCTATGATCCTAAGATCCTTCTATGTTGTTCTTCTTTCATAACCTTGGGGTATATGGGCTGTATTTACATTGATATTTTCCTATAAACTTGTTGCATGATCTTGGTCAATATGGGCTGTATGAAGATTGCTATTCTCCTGTGTACTGTAATCTAAGTGGTTATTTTTCCATAACCCTACTGTTTGACTTTGGATTGTATAGGCTCTATCTAGGTTGCTATTCTCCCATAACCTTTCAGTATGACTGAATTTCCTCCTGTGGACAATGATGGACTAGACCATTGGTCACGTCTCTTCCAGCTCTAATGTTCTATGAATCTATGAGGCCATTTAGTTATTTTTTCCCCTGACATGTATAGCCATGAATGATCAAACAACTGAAGCCCAAATGATGTAGCAGATTCAGCCATCCAGATGGCTCAACTATCTTGACCACATAGCCATCTGATTAAATTGCTTGCTGAATATCACAAACTGACTCCCTAAAAGGCTAGTCTGGTATCAGCTGCATGCTTCTAAAATGGTACTATCACTAAGAGTAGGATTTTTATCTACTATATATAATTCTATGAGGACCCTTAGCACAGTCTCTTCTGCATCTTTTGTGCAACAGCTAATGAGTCCTTAGGCTGAGATGCGTTCATGGTACAGTAGAGCAAGCATGCAAGGGCATCTCAGAGGAATAAGTAGGACACCTTCAAACTCTTCTCCTGACAGAAGTGCTCCACTAAGTAGAAAGTGGCCTTGCTGTTACCTAGTCTCACTGCACTCTTAAGATTGCAATCTCAAGGTCTCTCCTGACTAGTACATTGTAGAATGGATTTGGGGAATGCAATTTACATCAACTGCCTTTTACCTATCTTTCCATGACAAACTCAGTTGCTGACAGATTGCATTTCATACAATGCTTCATATGCTAATTGACTGACTGGGGTTAAGGTTCTCTACTGAGGAAAGTGTTTTTATCACTAGAATTGAATTTCAGTTCATTTCATAGAGATAGTTTACATGGATGCAGCTAGAGAGAGAAGGTCTAGGGCACTACCACTATGAGCAAGAAGACATTTTGGCCGACTTTACAGGGTGTCTGCAGATGCAGTGGGCTGAACTGTAGCTGAGAGCACTGGAATCTGGCTTATGGATGGCTAGACTCTGCTATGGGGGTAGTTCTGGGGTATAAGCTTTGAGATGGCAATGGAGACTCATGCTTGCAGTCAGAAATAGTTCAGGACTTGGCATTATTGGTTTTCCTTTGATTTTTTTTAACTCAATGTTATTTTCTAGTCAGTAAATAAAGCATTCCCTTTATATTATTACTCTCCTCCTGGATTCTTTGCTGAAACTTCTTAATTTGGCTTCATATTCTCTTCTCTCCCTGAAAATATTAGAGTCTACTGGGGTCACTTTAAGGGATCAATTTATTTATCAGGAATTAAATTAAATTCAAGAAATGCATATGAAGCATTATGTTTAGGGTACTGTGTTGGACGCTGAAGGGATAATGAAGAAAAATGTCATAGTTCCTTACTTAAAAGACTTTATGATATATTAGGCAGGATGAGACTTATATACAGATATTTATGATTCAAGGCCAAGGGTGATCAGACCAATGACATGGTATAGAAAAAAAATAATAAGAAAAATGAGGAGGGAAAGGAAAGATCGTTTTAAGATTGGAGTGGGGAGGTAGGGAAGACTTCAAAAAAAGGAATTAGTAGTTGGGGGCAGCTGGGTGGCACAGTGGAGAGAATGTCAAGTATAAAAGGCAGGAAGGCTCATCTTCCTGAGTTCAAATATGGCTTCAGATGCTTGCTAGCTATGTGACTCTGGGCAAGTCACTCCACCCTGTTTTCCAGAGTTTCCTCCTCTGTAAAATGAGCCAGAGAAGGAAATAGCAAGAGATGTCAGTTTCTTTGCCAAGAAAACTCCAAATGGGATCATGAAGAGTCAGATATGACTGAAATGACTGAACAACAACAAGCTTAGTTGGACCTTTAAGGAAGAGTAGGATTTCAACAGGAAGAAACACAGGAAGATTGCTTTACAGGCAAAGGGTATAGCTGGCATGAAGGACTGAGAATCAGGGAAAGGATGGGGAATAGCTAAAAGTAGCCCACTTTAGTCATGTGAAAGAGAGTAGGGTGAAATTAGTGAATCTACCTTTCCAAGGCTAGATGAGATGGGTGGAGTTTGGAGCTTAAAAACAGATATGAGAAGTATTGGAAAAGTTTCTGTAGGGATCGTGATAAGTCATCAGAAAATGATAAATGAATGTCTATGAAAGGCTGACAGCCCATATGAGGTTAGATAATGTGAATTTGTACTGTGTCTTACAGGATAGGTTTTTGTGGTTCCCCCCAGCTATGGTTGGCAGTTTAGAAACGGGAAATTAAGAAAGTGGATTTGGATGAACCAGAATTGAGGATTAGCAGGGCATTGCCAAAAGGACAAGAGAGAAGAAAACAACAGATTAATAATAATAACACTAACATTCATATAGCGTTTTAAATGTTGTAAAATGATTTACACACATTATGAACATTATCTCAACAACCCTGTGAGGTAGGTGCAATTATTATCTCCATTTAACAAATAAAGAAACTGAAGCTTGAGAGAGGTTAAGTGATTTGTTCTGGGGACAGATAGCTAGTAAGTCATTGAAGGATGATTAAACTCAGGTCTTCCTCTTTTCAAGTCTAGCATGATGAAACAGCTGCATTATGGAAATAGTTAATTATATGGTCATTACTAAGAAATAAAGCTAGAGTGAGGGTCATGATCTACAGCAAAGGTGTCAAAACATGACCTACAACACTCCTGAGAATGGCTGAATTAGACTAAAAAGTAATTGGGAAATATTTAACAAAATAAAAATAAAATATAATATATATATATATAATATTAATACGTGGTTTTCTGAGTCAATATTCAGACCACAGGGATCTTTATGCATGATTTAGTGGCCCCCATTTATATTTTAGTTGAATACTACTGGTCTAGGGGAACAAGGAGATCAAGGGGCTGGAGTCTGTGGTTGAGAGTGGGTTCACAGGTGGATCACTAGCAGATCTAGGAAGCATATATTATTGTATTAGCCTGCTATTAGTCTGTCACACTTCCAAATCTATTGGGGACTAGGCTTTTGGAATATTTAAGCCCTTATCATAGAAGAGTAGAGGTAAACCTACCCAATATTCCACAATTTCTACTTGAGAAAAAGAACTGTCATCATAAATAATAATGAAAATAAGCTTCTATGTAGGTTTGTAAGGTATTATATAGTGCAGTGCCCTAAACACTATAGCCCAAGCAAACATGGGGGATGTGGGAAAGAATATGGTGTCTTCATGAGACAACACCAGTCTTGTATCAAAATGTGTCAGTAGAGGGAGATCAGATTGGATGGGTCAAAGAGAGTTGAGAGTCTTAAATACAGGACTGAGGAATCTAGACTTTATTCCTTAAGACACCAAGGGTTTTTGAATAGAGGAGGGGTGTTATGCTGAAAATTCTGTTTCACAGGGATTAACTTAATAGTATTGATCTAGAAACTGGCCTCTTGGGTGTTCCACAAACAAGACACTGTGTCTCAGCTCTGGGCATTTTCTCTGGCTATCCCCATGCCTGAAAAGCTTTGCTTCTCAAACATTCTTATTGACCCCCCCACCCCGCCACTTCCTTTAAGCCCCAATTAAAAAATCATCATTTGGGGGACAGTTAGGTGGAACACTGAATAGAGCACCAGCCCTGGAGTCAGGAGGACCTGAGTTCAAATCTGGCCTTAGACACTTAAAAATTACTAGCCATGTGACCTTGGGCAAGTCACAACCCCAACCGCCCTGCTTTCCCACTCCAAAAAGCTAAAACAAACAAAAATCATCATTTACAGGAAGGCTCTCCAAATCCCTCTTAATTCTAGTGTCTTTGAGATAGGAGCCAAGATGGCCAAGTAGGGGCAGCAATCCAGCCAAACTATTCCAAAATTCCCCTACAAACAACCTTAAAATAACACCTCAAATCGAATTCTGGAATGGCAGAGTCAACAACAACAGCAACAGGGTAGATATTTTTCTGGTCCAAGACAATTGAGGAAGTCAGCAGAAAAGGTTCTCAGCTCTATTTGACCTGTCCAATATGATTTCCTCCTACTGCCACATATATTTTACTACAAGACTGGTGTTGTCTCATGAAGACTCCATGTTCCTTCTCACCTCCCTGATGTTTGTTTAGGCTGTAATAGCTAGGATATTGCACTATGTAATACCTTACAAATCTACATATAAGCTCATTGGGGTGAGGGCTAGCCCCAGACACACAGCATGGCAATGCCAGAAGTGAGCCTCAACTGGATAAGAACTTTCTTTTGTCTCTGGGATTTTTAACATGAGCCTTATTTTCTTTTAATATCTTTTTTATTGTGAATTTGAATGTTATCAACAAAAAATGAAAGTTTCCATATGTGATAGAAAGATTGGATATGATACCTTGAATCTACCACACATAGCCTGATTTTTAAAATATATCTCTAATGTTACATGATAGTACCAACATTACTCTTCTGAATTCTGTACTTTCTTCCATACATATTTAAATGTTTGATTGACATTCTTTTCTCTTTATTTTTGCATCCTTATCAAACCATTTTCTTCTCCTTCTAATACTTTCCTCACTGTAATAAAAGCTCTCCCTTATAAGAAACAAGTATAATCTAAACAAAATAAATGTCATATTATATGCCTCATTCAGTGAAAAGTTTCCTGTAAGCTCATCTAATTGATTCTACTGCCTTCATTAAGGATTATGACTGAGATATTCCAAATGATAATCTCAGTTATGCGTAGGGAACATTACAGGTTAAATACCTCCCTGTGCTTGGGAAGTCCCTCTAAAGGTATCTTGCCTACAAAATACATGAGAGCAGGTCCCAGTTCAGGCTCAGAAAAGTGGTTATCTTCTCTGCAAAGCAGGGCCTTCCCAGAGCTCTATGTCCCTCTGAAATACAGGGGCATTTGTGTTTGTCATGCCACCTCAGGTAGAAACAAGCCTTAACTTGGTCTGGTCAAATTCACCAAGTCTCAAATCCCAAAAGGTTTTTCATTCACTTGGAACATGATACTCACGGCTGATCAAATTTTCCACTTTCCCTCCCTCACCTTGTGACTTGCTGCCTGTCAGCCCTGATGTGCATTAACTATGGCATCTACTCATATGCCGCTTGTCATATTTGAGCCATCATGCAACACTTGATGGTTATGGCTAGCCAGGAACAGGGTTGACTCTTGTGCACTCCAGTTAATTGGTGTCGTATCACATCATTGAGAAATCTAGTGATGGATCTGAATCAGAACTCTAAAACAAAAGGGGGGGGGGCACAATTGTTCCAGACCCTGCCAGTCCCTAAACAGGACTTTCCTATTATTTGAAAACAGCAAGGATCTTTACAAATTCTCACCCCTATCTTGGCCCCTACACAACCCAAACCAACTGTGTTTCACATCTACTTAATCTTCAGGTCTGGTCAAATCTAAGGGCTACAACAACCAAGACCAGATGGCAAGGCTGTCTTCCTCCTTATGGGACTCCAGGCAGTCAGACTTAAGAGAAGATGAGCCGAATGAAGAACTTCAGAGAGGAAGAAGGTTAATTGTACAGGGGAAACAATTCTGCTCTCACCCATTCTTCTTTAGCTAATGGGCTCTGAGTACTGTGACCCCCAAGCACTGAAACTACTTCAGTATTAAACTTTGAAGTGAAGAGTCAGAAGATTAACTCGAATATCAACTGCTGCATTTCAGAGGTTCACAGAGCCTGGGAAGATTCCCATTTAGAGCACCTGTAAGTCCTTGTGACTTATTCATGAAAATGAACACATTAAATTTACAGCATCAAACATTTAGATCTGGAAGGGACTTGAGAAGTCACCTGGTCCAACTCCTTCATTTTACAAATGAGAAAATTGAGGCCCAGAGAGGTTAAATGATTTGTCTAAAGTCATATTGAAACTGTAAATTAGACTTAGAAGTATAGTTAACCCACATCGGCTGGCAAGCAGCATCAGTGGGATTTGAACCTAGAGTCTCTGGTTTCAAGTTCAGTGATTTTTCTGCTCCTCTATTTGTTTTGTTTTATTTTCACTGATATCTTCTGTTTTTATATCACCCAAATTTCTCAAAGTATCTCTTCTTTCTTTCTCTCCTGGAGAGTGAATTTGCTGTTAAGTCCTTTCAGTTGTTTTTGATTCTTCATGACCCCATTTGAGGTTTTCTTGGCAAAGATACTGGAGTGGTTTCCCGTTTTCTTCTCCAGGTCATTGTAGGGACGAGGAAACTGAAGCAAACAGGGTTAAGCGACTTCCCCAGGGGGCACACTGCTAGTAAGTATGTGAGGCCAGAATGGAATTCAAGTCTTCCTGATGCTAAGCCTGTCCACTGCACCACCTAGAGATATTCTGCCATTTTAAAAGTACCTACTTCATGCAACACACTGTGCTAAATACTGGGGGAAGGAAGAAAGAAGACAGGAAGAAAGGAAAGAAAGAAGGGGAAAATACTCTGTCTTCAAATAACATTTTCTTCCAGAAAAAAAAAAAAACACAAACAAAACAATGAGAATTGGAAACCAAATGAGTCAACTAAAATCTCAGATCAAACTTCTGGACTGTGCTTATACTTGGTATATGGATTGTTCAGGCTAAATGATATCAGCTTTGCACTGGGGTAGAATTGACAGGATACACATTTAACCTTCTTCTTGCCTATGCTTAATGTTATTAATCACCTACTGGAGACACCTGGCCCTCCTATATCACTGCCTGACTACCCCACTATAACTGACTGTAGCATAGTCTCCATGGGCCCTCAAGGGCTCCATACATAGGAAAAAAAACCTCAGCCAATTCCTAGGCAGTCAATATAAACTTTTCATTCTAATTTCGATGTCAACATTTAACTTGCCTGTATAGCCTGTAGTAGGATGGCTGCCAATTTTTAAAGCCTGCTTAATTAATTTAGACAGAGATTTGCAAAGAAGGAAAATGAAAAAGAATTAAGCCAAGTGCTTAACTTTCATTCAAAGTGATTACCTGATTCCTTTTCATGAGCTGCTCTAAGCTCTACAGAAGCATTGGGGGCTTTTTGCCGAGATATGTCTTAATAACGGGATTATTTTCATGTACTTTCAGAAGCTGCTGTTCTTCCTCAGAAAGCCTTGGAAAGTTTACAGGGGGAGATTGTCTGAACTGCTTATGGGGCTTTGAGCGATGTGCTTCCCAAAGATACAAAAGCCCATTCTGAAGAAGTAGCGACTGCCTGAGCTCTCAGAAATGAGCATGCTGTGTAAGGTCAGCCAAAGAAGAGATGGATAGTAGCAGTCAATGACCATGGTGAGGGGATAGTGAGTCAACAAACATTTAACTTTGGTTTGCTGATATAATACTGGAAATTCAGAATTCCGATGTCCTCAGGGCCATATATACATGATGGAACCAAACATAGTTTATCCAAACTGATAACTACTACTACCCACTTCTGGCGATTCACTTGAGAGTATATGCTGTTGCCAGAAGGAATCCAAGAAAGATTGATAAAAAACATAGAGCAAAAAACTGAAGACTATAGAGAAACGGGTAGTTTTTTCTGCTACATTGTTAATGCTATCTGTTCAATACACAGACTTCTGAGGAGAAAAATTATTTAGGAAGTCAAATGGTTAAGAGAATGTTGTCTGAGAATGGGATTGATATAATTAGATTAAAAGATAGGTGTATCATTGAAAGGAAAGTTAGTGCTCATATAACTCAACCCTCTCATTTTATAGATGGGAAAACTGAAGCACAGAGCTATTAAATGGTAAGGGTGGGCTTCAAACACAAGTCGTTTGACTCCAAAACCAGGATTTCTCTAGTATAAAAGCTCTTTATGACCTAGTTCCTAGCTGCTGTTCCATTCTTATTTCATGTGATTCTTTGTCATGCAATTTCTCATTCTAGTCAAATTGCACTGCCAGCAGTTGTGGAGACAAAGTGTTCCATCTCCTGTTTCTTACCTTTCCTTAAGTGGTTTCCAGCGTGTCAAGGAACTACTTCTTTACTTCTGTCTCATAGATTCTCTAGCTTCTTTCAGAGCACAGCTCAGGTACAGCCTCCTACCTAACAGACTTTGTTAATCCCTCTGGTCATTAACAAATTATTATTTGTAATTATTCGTAGCATTTTTACATGCTTTTTAAGTTCTTGCTAAGGCATTGTACCCCTCTACAGAATGAAGTACTTGTGAGATACTGTTATGGGAATGGGAATCTGAAGATCTTCCCTTCCCCTAGACCCTTTGATAAGCTTAAGTGACTCTGAGAAACTTCCCTGGTTTGAAAATATACTCTGCCCCCTAAAAGGCTGGATGTGGTCCCATGGAGCCTGTGGTGGGAGGATTGTTTTTCAGGAATGCCCACACCTTGATACTTTGTGATTGGGCAGTGTTGTTACATTCTCTGAGCCAGGAGAAGGCTATATATGCTGTGATGTAAGGTTTTCCTTTGGGGCTCACTTTGGGAAGAGTTGTGTGATTTGGCCAGATGACACTCTGGGCAGCCGTTGAGACCCCTGGCTTTGAAAACCTAGATGTTGGTGCTTCCCTGTCTGGTAACTGACTAGGTATGGATGCAGTGGTCTGACAGTGGGAAGCCATGTCTGCTGATCTGTCTCTCTGTCTGTATTTTTTTGTCTGCTGGTAATCTCTGAAGTTCGGGGTGCTGACCTTTTTCCCCTGAACAAGGTAAATGATATATGTTTGATTAAAGCAAGATTGTTAACGACCATTTTGAGCTGCTTTCCTTTAGAAAAGCAGATCTAAGAACCTGTGCTAGAAGCCATCCTGGGTGTGCTAGGGTGTTTGCTGCTACAGATACCTCCTTGAGTATTCTTTCATTTTTGTCCTTGCATTCCCAGAAGCTAGGACAGTACTAAACCTAGAGTGGGTACTTAATATTTGTTTAATTGTATGACAAATGAAGAAAGATCTCATCCACATTCTATATATAGGGAGTATACAATTCTTATACACCTGGGTCAGGGCATCAGGAATCAGTGACAGTGACTGAGCATCCTATAAATCTTTCCTTTTTCTCTGGTCCACTTCTAGGTGTGTTTCACCTTAGATAACAATTTTCCCTGACTCACTAGACTATTTTTTTTCCTCTGTGTTATGAAATGGTTCTAAATTTCAAGTTCAAATGCCACACTACTAGGCTTTACATTTGTTCTCTAAACAAGGCAACTTCTTTCACCTAAAACAAAAGTTTTAAAAAAGAAAGAAAAAAGCAAAAGAGATCATTAAAGGGCTCTTACATTTGAAAGAACTGCTAATATATATTCTGCTGTTGTGTTTGTCCTTCCTTGTCAAAGAGGACCTTGGAATCAGGGAAAAGATGACATGACTTGCAGTTGACTTTGATTTGAGTGAGGGAGGGCTGTGCAAGGTCACCAGCCTCACTTTCTCCTCCAGAGCCATCTGGATCCAGTAACCATAGATATACATCAGGATGACTGGAGATGACTCAGGATGCAATGGGAAACCCTGGCTCTTTTCTGCTAAGATGTTTTTACCTGCCCACTTAGAGTAAGGGAATGCCCATTCAATGAACAGGCCTCTTTAAGAAGAAAGTCAAGGGATGGCCCATTCAATTAGAAAAAAAGAAAAAAAAAACATCAAGCTGGGAGGGGAAGACCCTTAGGGTTGCTGTTCCAAAGAAAAACAGTTACCATTGACATTCAGTGTAAACTAGGAGGGCCCAAAATACAGCCATTAAGTGGAGCTTGGGCAGGGACATATTATGGTCCAATTTATGATCTTCAGAATAAGCTGGGTTTAAGGCTTTGTGAAAGAACAAGGAAAGAAAGAAAGAAAGAAAGAAAGAAAGAAAGAAAGAAAGAAAGAAAGAAAGAAAGAAAGAAAGAAAGAAAGAAAGAAAGAAAG